>NC_047091.1:43324834-43926709 GCF_902459505.1 Geotrypetes seraphini
AAAGTACACAGGGGGAGGCGGGAGGGAAGTGTAAAAAAAAAAAAATTATCAGTCAGCCAGGACAGAAGGGATCCCTCCTGTCCTGGCCTAACAGGTCATATGGCAGGCTTGGTGGAGGCCTGCAGGACATCAGGAGAGATGGGGCGGACAAGGTGCACTGCAGGGAGGTGTTACAGGGTGAAGAGTCTAGCAGGGAGTGAGGGGGGCTGGGTGCAGAGCCTGGCAGGGCCCCTCCCCCAGCTTATATTTGAGTCAACCTTTTTCCTCCTTTTTTTGGGGGAAAAGGGTACCTCAACTTATATTCGGATCATCTTATATTCAGGTATATATGGCAGATCTTCTGATTTTAGGTTTGAACTGAACTGATAATTCCCCCCCCAAACAAAAAATAATTTACAATGTATTGGATAAACACTGGGAAAACACCATTTTCCCTAGTAATCTCTCCTCCCCTGGCTTGTTTTGAATCCTTCAAATTTTTTTTAAAGTAAAGCTTTTCTATATTGATCCATCCTGGTGACACAACATACATATTTCACACCATTGCAAGATATGCCCTGCAATACCTTGTGGCACAAAAACACCAATAGTGATTTTTTTTATACCCTTGAAGAATTCCTAAACTTACAATTTATAAGCAGTTAAAAGCCCTAATCATAATTGGTTTAAATCACTCCTCTTGCTGGAGTCGGTGCGCTCTGCATCTTATTGGAATCTGGGAATTTTCTACCTCTGCATTACCTCTGATATTTTTAGCCCTTGGAATCTACAACACTGCTGCATTACAGCTCTTCAGAAGGTGTTATTGGGTAACCTGAATTTCAGAGACTATTTCAGATTGTCACTACTTTTCAAACTTTCATTGATCAGGAAAGAAAACTTTAATTTTTCTCAACTTATTGGCATTTAATCTAATCGATCATTCCCTATTGCTTACCAGGCTAGTTTACCTGATACCTTAATCTTTTTTTTTTTTGTTTACTGACAAGGAAAACAATCCTAGCCGTTTTCATTGACCCATGGCTAGTTTTGGCTCCCTCTATGAACCCTTATACAATCTTGTTTAGACACTTATAACCCCCAGTCCAATCCATTTCTCAACCTGAATTTCCAAATGTCAATAAATTTAAAAAATCCTGATAAAACTACAATACAAATCCAGAAATCTAGACCACCCAAGAATCTGGACTCTTTGAGGGGGGGAAGGGGACAGTGATTTGGGAGGTTTTTCAGTAAATGTTAGAAACAGGGAAAAAAGAACATTCAAAAAATTTTTTTTTACAGTAAAATACTGTTTTCTTTGACTCTCCTAAAATTATCTAATTTAATGAGACATATTTAAGTTTCTTTGTATGTTTTCCTGTAAATATACCTATACCAGTGTTTAAGCCCGTTACATTAACGGGTGCTAGTAAAGCTTCCTTCCCTCACATGTCCCCTATTTTCAGCCCCAGCTCCAAACCCATTTTTATCTCCCCCCAGCCCCCTTCTCCCACCAGCAGCCTTTCCCTCCCCACTCCACTTCCCTGTGCAGTAGCAACAGAAGCATACCCTCCCCCTCCATTTTCCTGTGCAGCAGCAGCATTTCCCTCCCCCAACCTACTTCTCTGTGCAGCAGCACCTCTTCCGTGCTCCCTCTGGTCCCTCTTCCCTGCTCCCCCTGTCCAGCAGCACCTCTTCTGTACTCTCCCTGCCCCTCTTCCTTGCTCCCCCGGTCCAGCAGCACTTCTTCCCTGCTTCCCTGGCCCAGCAGCATCTCTTCCCTGCTCCCCTGGTCCAGCAGCACCTCTTCCCTGCTCCCCCTCACTGCCTTCCATACTTTGTCCCTCCCGCACCCTCCGAAGCCAACCTGCCTGCCAGCCATCCCCCTGTGCAGTAGAACCCTCTCCCCCCCCCCCGCCACTATCACCGCCGTGCAGCCGACCCCACTGACCCTCCCACCGCGAGACAACCATCAAACCTACTAGCTCCAGCAGCGGCTGCATCACACTAAAGACGCTGCTTTGTGGCCTTCCCATGCTCCGATTTCCTCTCCCACGTCTCTATGCCAGAGACACCGGCAGAGGAAATCAGAGCATGGGAAGGCCGCAAAGCAGCATCTTTAGTGTGATGCGGCTGCTGCTGGAGCCAGGTTTGTGTGTCTTGCGGTGGTTGGGTCAATAGGGGTTCGTGTGCGCCGGGAAGGGGGGGAGGGTGTGACGACAGCAGCAAACTTACAGTGAGGGAGGGAGTAGAAGTGCGCATGCGCACTCTTGCCGGCGGGGCCCTACAGCTCACAGAAAATGGAACACGCAGGTAAGAGTGCACATGCGTGCTTAGGGTTTTATTATATTAGATGAAAAATGAAGCACTATATTCGTTAGTGAATACATCAACAAAATTGGCTTTGTTCATATCTTTACATTACATTACATTACAGATTTCTATTCCGCCATTACCTTTCGGTTCAAAGCGAATTACAAAAAGAGTTATGGAAGAAGGGTTACAACATTAGATCAGAGAAGGTTTCCAAGAGAGGGAAAAGTAGGATCTGGGGTTAGGGAGGGGATGGTAAGAGGGGGTTAAGCTTTATCATGGTATTAAGCTTTATTAAGGGATTTCTTGAAGAGTATAGTTTTTATTTCCTTTCTGAACATCTTGTAGTCTGGGTTTGTTGTCAATAGGTTGGAGACTTGGTTGTCTATCTTCGCTGCCTGAGTGGCCAGTAGTCCGTTGTATAGTTTTTTCCGTTTTACTTCTTTGATTGGGGGGTTAAGTGAATGGGGTGTGTGTTTTTCTATGCCTGGTAGAGGTGGTTTGGATGAGGTGGTCGTTTAGGTAGGTTGGGCTGTCTCCATTTATAGTTTTAAATAGTATACAGTAGAATTTAAATTGTATTCTTTCCTGGAATGGAAGCCAATGAGAATTGATGAATGCCTCAGTAATGTGATCATGTTTTTTCAATGAATAGACGAGTCTCAGAGCTGTATTCTGAATTGTCTGTAGTTGTTTAATCATTATTGCAGGGCAGGGGAGGTAGAGGATGTTGCAATAGTCTAGGAAACTTAGGATTAGAGATTGTACTAGGAGCTGAAATTGTGTTTTTTCAAAGAATTTTCGGAGTTGTCTAAGGTTTCTCATAACTGCGAAAGATTTCTGTATTGTTTTGTTAATTTGTAGTTGCATGGTGCAGCCTCTGTCAATAGTCATACCTAGAAGTTTTAGGGTGGTTTGCAAAGGATAGTTGATAGAGTTGATTTCTAAGTTGGTTATGGTCGGGATTTTGTTATTTTCTAGGAGGATGAATTTAGTTTTGTCTGGGTTGAGTTTCAGTTTGTGGTCTTCCATCCAAGTCGTAACTGTAGCTAGAGTTCTGTGTAGTGTATCTGACATTAAGAGCATTAAGAGCATAGCATAGCATTAAGAGCATTAAGAGCATAGCTATAAGAGGATAGGCCTTGTTTGTTCAGGTAAACGCCAAGAGAGGCCGTATATAGGTTGAAGAGAGTAGGGGACAGTGGGGACCCTTGTGGAATGCCGCAGGGGTTGGACCAAGGTTTGGATTTTTCTTTGTCTGATTTTACTTTGTATGTTCTGGATTTTAAGAAACCTTCAAACCATGAGTATACTTTATCTGAGATGCCTATTGAGTCCAAGATTTGCAGTAGGATGTTATGGTCTACCAGGTCAAATGCCGCCGTCAGGTCCAACTGTATGAGCAGCATTTTTTTTTCCAATGCTGAGGTTGTCTTGCTGTGTCAATAAGGGAGCCTAGTAGTGTCTCTGTGCTGAAGTTAGTTCTGAAGCCGGATAGCGTAGGATGGAGTAAGTTATGGTCCTCAAGATAGTTGGTGAGGAATTTGGCTACTAATCCTTCTGTTAGTTTGATATATAGAGGTATTGAGGCTATTGGTCTGTAGTTGGATGAGAGGTCTGTTGGTCCTTTTGGGTCTTTTAAGATTGGGGTGATGATGATTTCGCTGAGGTCATTCGGGAAAATGCCATCTGTGAGCATGGTTTGTATCCAGTGTAGGAGTAAGGTACGGAACTTAGTGCTCGCTGATGACAGGAGATATGGCGGGCAGTGGTTGAGTTCACATGATGCGTGGCTGTACTTATTGTAGAGTTTGTTGAATTCGGTCCAATGTATCTTAGGGAATTGGGACCAAGATCTGTCTGCAGCACAAGATTCATTTTCTATGGGGAGTATTGAGACTTCGAGTAGGTGGGTTGGATTACTAATGAGAGTAGCTCTGGTGTTTGTAATTTTATTCTTGAAGTGTTCAGCTAGGAGGGAGGCTGAAGGGGAGGAGTTATTGTTAGTGGTCAAATAGGGTATGGTGTTAGTTAGATCTTTATTCCTTAAATTTGAATTTTAAAGTTTGGCCTGAGAGTCTGGAATATCCAAAAATCTGTACTGACCCAATCTCCAAGCAGTCTGGATATTTGGACTTTTACTATACTGTACCACTTTTTTTTGAGAGAGAGAGATTTGCATATAATGGAAGTGTCAGGCATGCAAATCTGCTCCATGCATATTCATTAGGGCTAGCCTGAAAACCCGATTGGCCTGGTGATCTTCCAGGACAGGGTTGGGAACCACTGCTCTATACTATATACCTATTTTAATTTTAAATATTGTAAGCTGCTTAGATGGATCTCCCTTTAAGCAGGATATCAAATAATAAAGAAGCAAGAAACTTGATTAGTGAGGTATAAGAACATAAGAATAGCCTTACTGGGTCAGACCAATGGTCCATCAAGCCCAATAGCCCGTTCTCACAGTGGCCAATCTAGGTCACTAGTACCTGGCCAAAACCCAAGGTGTAGCAATATTCCATGCTTCCGAAACAGGGCAAGCAGTGGCTTCCCCCTTGTCTTTCTCAATAACAGACTATGGACTTTTCCTCCAGGAACATGTCCAAACCTTTGTTAAAACTATCTACACTATCTTAGCACATCCTCTGGCAACGCGTTCCTGAGCTTAACTATTCTCCGAGTGAAAAAATATTTCCTCCAATTGGTTTTAAAAGTATTTCCCTGTAACTTCATTGAGTGTCCCCTAGTCTTTGTAATTTTTGACAGAGTGAAAAATCAATCCACTTGTACCCGTTCTACTACACTCAGGATTCTGTAGACTTCAATCATATCTCCCCTCAGCCATCTCTTTTCCAAGCTGAAGAGCCCTAACCGTTTTAGTCTTTCCTCATACTAACATATGACAATTCAAGAACCTAGCCTGTTAGCATCAGCTATCAAACCTGTGCTGCAAGCTGTGAAAGAAAACACAACCTGGACGAGCAGGGGATTTCCACACAGGAAATAACATACAGTACACAGGTTTCCGTCAACATGTCATTTCTGTCCTGCGAGTATAGTATGAGCCTGAGGGGGAAACTGTGGCATTAGGAAAGTGGTAGCATTCAAAATCTGTAAATCTTGTTCCATAACCGAATCAATTCTGCTCAGTCTACCAGGGTACATGGTGCTATCTATGCCTTAATCAGTCACACCATTTCGAGCTGCATGGTGCCATAGCTTAATAGCACCCCACAAAGAATGGGGTGACTTCTTTGAAACTCAGTTGACCACACTACAGTACCATAAGAGGAAACTCAGCAAAAAAAAAAAAAAAAAAAAGCAGGAAAGCAGATTGCAGTAGCTAAAACTATGATAAAGTACCAATTGCTGCACACCAACTCTACAGCTTCCACCACAAGAAAGGATAAAGTCTCATTTAAAGCTATTATATATGAATATATATTATATACATATCACACATCCATCCAACCCCATGTCCTAGTCTTATCTCACCTTTAGACTTCATCATACTTTACTTCTCATTCAAGGATGTTCTTCCTTACTCCAACCTCCTCCAGACAGCTTCCTCTCAAAAAAAATCACCATGTTTTTTTAATTACATAAAGGGGGAGGGGGGCACATTGAGGAAGCAGGGAGACCCATAACAGCTTCTTCTGCAAAGGGATAAAATATTAGACAGGAAAACTGCACTAATATAGAGGGGGAAAAAAGTAGGGACAGCTGTATTTCCAAATGTCATTCTCTCAGCTAAACTGTGGCATGAACTCAACTTGTATTTCTATTGTAATCCACAAGATGGTCATGGGTACTACCAGGTATCCTTGTTGTTGCAAGGAACAGTACAATGGTTTACCATGCCGTCCTACCCAAATGAAAAACAAAAGCCATCATGGCTCATGGCTAGATGAAGGGACCACATGTCCAAAACCTTTTAAAGTGAAGAGCTAAGGTCTGTCTTTGCTTATCCTGTTGATTCAGTTTATATTGTCAAAGGAAGAGAACAGGAGAGAAGGGAAAAGGTTAATCTTGTCAACTTCCAATCCTTGTCAACATTTAAGAGCTAGGCTGAGTGATATTAAGCCATAGGTAGAAGGAAAGAAGGTGGCAGCTATCTTGGTTAAACGTTGGTAAACATGTTAAGGTCTTTCTCCACAGGATACAACATAAACTGACCATTTGTAATCAGACTGCCAGTCAGTGAAATATCTGTAGTTCTACTTTTACAAGAATAGCCACTGTGTACATTTCCTTTAGTCCTGAAAGGAAGGGTAATCAAGAGGCTGAAAGGGGCTATAGCTGAACTACTAGCCAATCTGTTGATCAAATCAGAAGGGATTCCGGAAGACTGGAAAGTGGCAAAACTTACGCCGATCTTCATGAAAGATTCGAGGGGAGATCTGGGAAATTACAGACTGGTGAGTCTGACTTCGGTACCGGGAAAGATGGTAGAGGCGCTGATAAAGGGCCGCATCACTATTACCTTGACGGACACAATCTGATGAGGACCAGCCAGCACGGCTTCAGCAAAGGAAGATCTTGCTTGCTGTACTTCTTTAAGGGAGTAAACAGGCAGATAGACAAGGGTGACCCAGTCAACATTGTATATCTGGATTTTCAGAAGGCGTTCGACAAGGTTCCGCATGAACGACTACTTTGAAAAATTGCGAGCCGTGGAATCAAGGGTGAAATACTCATGTGGATTAAAAACTGGCTGGTGGATAGGAAACAGAGAGTGAGGGTAAATGGACAAAACTCGGCTTGGAACAGCATCACGAGTGGAGTGCCGCAGGGTTCGGTGCTTGGACCTGTGGTCTTCAACATATTTATAAACGACCTGGAAATTGGTACGACGAGCGAGGTGATTAAATTTTCAGATGATATGAAGTTATTCAGAGTAGTGAAGACACATAAGGATTGCGAAGACCTGTAACTTGACATAAACACGCTCAAGAAATAGGCTGCGACATGGCAAATGAGGTTTAACGTGGATAAGTGTAAGGTGATGCATGTCGGTAACAAAAATCATATGCACGAATACAGGATGTCCAGTGCTATACTCGGAGAGAGCCTGGAGTACTTGTAGACAAGTCAATGAAACCGTCCACGCAATGCGTGGCGGCGATGGCAAAAAGGGCAAACAGAATGCTAGGCATGATTAAGAAGAGGATCACGAACAGATCGGAGAAGGTTATCATGCCACTGTACTGGGCCATGGTACGCCCCCACCTGGAATACTGCATCCCATCTTGGGCGCCATACATGTAGGACACAGTACTACTTGAAAGGGTCCAGAGAAGAGCGACTAAAATAGTTAAGGGGCTAGAGAAGTTGCCGTACAGTGAGAGATTAAAAAAACTGGGCCTCTTCTCCCTTGAAAAGAGGAGACTGCGAAGGGACATGATCGAAACATTCAAGATAATGAAGGGAATAAACAATAGATAAAGACAGGTTGTTCACCCTTTCCAAGGTAGAGAGAACAAGAAGGCACTCTCTAAAGTTAAAAGGTAATAAGATTCCGTACAAACGTAAGGAAGTTCTTCTTCACCCAGAGTGGCAGAAAACTGAACGCTCTTCCGGAGGCTGTTATAGGGGAAAATACCCTCTAGGGGATTCAAGACAAGGTTAGACAAGTTCCTGCTGAGCCAGAACGTACACAGGTAAGGCTAATCTCAGTTAGGGCACTGGTCTTTGACCTAAAGGCTGCCGTATAAGTGGACTGCTGGGTACGATGGACCACTGGTCTGACCCAGCAGCGGCAATTTTTATGTTCTTATATTAATTCAAGACTTGGGTACTGGTTTTTACTTTTATGCCGATATATTGCTGACCCTTACCTCTATACCAGTACAGAAACGTTTCAATAAGATTGCTCCATAGTTGGACTCAACTAATTAGTCCTGAATTCTTCTAAGGCAATAGCGATATGGTTTACTGGCAGACCCTGCTATCCATCTGTTTCCATGTTGCATGGTTTTCCCATTACTCTGCTAGATTCCTGTAAATATCTAGACATCATCGATTACCAATTTTCTTTTACTCCACAAGTCTACTATGATCAAGGCAAAATTTCTTCTACTTAGGTAGTTTTGCACTATCCAGTAGTGCTCTTTGGATGGTACTATCCAGTGTCTTGATCCATGCCACTTGAGCCTCACACTTGGAGTACTGTATACATTGGATGATTAGGTTTATACCTTCGATAATCTTCAGTTAGTCCCTGTAGGATTTCATACACTAGGTGTTCAATCCCAACCCGCAATCTGGGAGTTGCAGAAATCCAAACACTTTTCTGAGCACATGCTCCACCCCCTTAACTGGAAATGTTTGCTAGCTCTCAGGCTAAGTCCCAAAGCCAAGCATTATGAGCAGATCTACCAACAACATTCGCCAGAAAATTTTCTGGATTATTGGGACAATTCTAGCTCTTCAATTTTAGATATCATTAATAAAAGAAAAAGGAAAATGCAACCTTGGTTTGATTTGGAACTTCAAGCACAGAAAAAGATCCTTAAGAAAATATGAGCGAAAATGGTTAAAATCTGAATCTAATGAAGATAAACCAATTTGGCATTCTACTCTCCTCCTAGCCTCAACCTTCTGGAATGCATTGACACTACATCTGAAAGCCATGGCCTCTTATAAAAGATAACAAAAATAAATACTTCATGGGAATTTTCTCTTACCCAAGTACCCATGTTGCTGTCATTCTGGAGTCAGACTTTAAAGTGTGTGAGATCTTATCATGGACTGACTGGAGTTGTTACATCAACATTTTTGAAACAGTAAGTTGTTAACAGCAATTATTTCAGACAATGATAGAATCCTTTTAAATAAGCAATTCAGTTTGATCCATGGCTCTATTTTGACTAGAACAGTGTGATGTTGTGATAGTTTCTTTTTTTGTCTGGTCTTGCAAGAAATGAGTACGTACAAAGATGATCACTGAGCACACATATATATTAAATTATTTTATATTTTCTTATATGCAATAATAATTTAATTTACCATATATACTTGAATATAAGTCGATCCAAATATAAGTCGAGACCCCCATTTTTCTCCAAAATAGGAGGAAAAATGGTTGACTCGAATGTGTCAGGCAGCTGAATATTCAACTACCCTGCCAGGATCTGCAACCAGCCCCCTTCCCTCCCAGACTCTCCACCCTGTCGTCCCCCCCCTCCCTCCCCATCGTACCTCCTCTGCCGCTGGAATCCCTGGTGGTCCAGAGGCGTGACGGGCAGGAGCAAGCTTTCTGCACGTCTGCCCTGCTGCTAACCCAATCACTCGTTTGCTGCTGCGAGTTCCAGCTTCAGCCGCTGAGTGGTACCAAGTAGCACACTTTGACGCTGCAGCTGTGCTAAGCAGATTTCTGATTGGCTCCTGCAAATTCTCACAAGAATTCGCAAGAGCCTTTCAGAAAGCTGCTCAGTGCCAAGCAGCAGTGCCAAAGCACGCTCCTGCTCAGTACCGCTCAGTGGCTGAAGCCGAAACTTGCAACAGCAACCAACCGGGTTAGCAGGGGCAGGAGTGCGGCAAGCTCGCTCCTGCCTGCCACACCTCTGGACCACCAGGGATTCCAGCAGCAGAGGAGGTATGCACAGGGCAGGGAGGGGCCTGCAATATGTCTGGGAGAGGATTGGGTGGGCGCTGGCCCGAATATAAACCGGGACCCCCATTTTTGGGTCAATTTTTTGGCCCAAAAATCCCAGTTTATATTCAAATATATACGGTATTACCTTTTCATACACAATTTGTATCATTTATATATAGATAAACTCTTATAACATACACACCTCAAAATGCATCCAATTCTCCTTGGCAGACTTATGGGGCATGGATGGAGGGCAACAGGCTGCATGAACTTACCTTCTCCCGCTTCTTCCTCAAAAAACTATGACTAATCCAGAACACTGCGGTTCGCTTTATTTTTGGTCTAAAGAAATGGGAACACATTACCCCTTACTATCAAAAACTTCACTGGTTGCCAATGAAGTCTAGAATTCTGTTCAAGCTTTCTTGCATCGGTTACAAAGCAGCTTTTGGGATGCTAGCTGATTATCTTGCCTCCCAGTTTTCCATGAATAGTTCCAACAGTACTCGTAGAATAAACCTATTTAATTATCCTTCTTTTAAATCATGCCAATACAAGAAGTTGTTTGATAGAATTTTATCATTCCAAGCAGCCAAACTGAATACATGGCTTGGAAGATTAATACTTGAGGCTACTTTCTATCTTGACTTTAGAAAATCACTAAAAACACACCTGTTTGATATGTTTCCTCTTAGTCATGTTATTATCAAATCTATTATGATTCTTCTTAACAGCTTTTACTTGCTAATTGAGCTATTGTCTTAACTTTTATTGATTTTTACCTGATTTATTCTTTTTACGGATTGTTTTTATCTTGTATCAGATAATGTTTATCTTGTTTTTTAAATATTGGCTGTATGTTACCCTTTGTTGTGAACCGCTTCGAACTTTTTCTATAGCGGTATACAAGAAATAAATTATTATTATTATTCACTCTTTCCTGCTAAACAGGGATCTTAACGATCTATGCTTTCTTGCCATGGTGACTGGAGTTCCTTTAATTTTTAGTTGATCCATCTTTAAGCTCCTTTCCTTTTTTTTTTTAAACTGAAAAGCGAAATAGCAAGTTCAATAAACATAAATGGGAAGGGGTAAAACGCAGACCTCACAGACCTCGCAGATCTTAAAAATCTGAGGTCTGTGTCGGTCCGTGTCCCTGCCGCTTGTAGTTTCTGTCGCTGACAGACCTTGATGAGATTTTAGCGCCGACGAATCCGTCTCAGCATAGGGAGGGAAAAGTGTTAGGATCCGTCAGCGCTAAAAATCTCTTCGAGGTCTGTCAGAGCCAGAGACTAGTGCTGGAGTTTGGAGACTTTTTTTCCATAATGCACGTCCAAAACCTATGTCCCCGCTCTCTTGGCTTCCGCTCTGCCGCTCCAGCACTAGTTTCTGGCTCTGACAGACCTCAGAGATTTTTAGCGCTAACGGATCCTAACACTTTTCCCTCCCTATGCTGAGACGGATCTGTCAGCGCTAAAATCTCATCAAGGTCTGTCAGCGACAGAAACTACAAGCGGCAGGGACACGGACCGACATGGACCTCAGATTTTTAAGGCCGTACAGGTTTAGATCCGCAAGGTCCGTCAGGTCCGTGAGGTCCGCGTTTTACCCCTTCCCAACATAAATCATCCCTAAGAGTGATTTTCAAAGCCTTACAGGAGTCATTTTACAACAGAAAAAGAAGCCTATCCAACCTATTTCATATAAGCAATACTGGTGCCTATCTGCCTTTATAAAATAGGCTCCCTGATCTAGCATCAGTAGCACAAATGCTAAGAGAATTATACCTACTCCTAAGGTGAAAATTAAAACATTTACTCATGTAGTATAAAATGTGTACATTGTAACTGCACGCCACCCAATTCCACAATCCCAGAACATCTACATGCAGATTGCATACAGTAGATGCACTCTCTCCATGTACCATATGCAGTTGCTTAATTTTATAAAATTGTTTCAGTGTATGTAACAAAGTCTTTACAATGCAGAAACAGCTTTATTAGAATTACCCCTTTACTGACCTTTGCTATGAGAAAGGAAATAGTTTGTACACAAGGGCTTTAGATCCAAGACTGGGCTCCAATCGTCCGAGTCTTTCTTGGGAATGATACGGGTTCTACGAGCTAAATATCCAGAAACCGTGTCACCATTGTTCGAACTCTAATCACTTTCTCTGGCCGACCAGCTATCATCGAGAATTGACATCAGCCAATCATTGAGTGGCACACGACCAGGCAGGAAGCACAAAGGTCACTCTCCTACATCACACTGCTCTGCTACCAAAGCCAGCCATCCAGCAGGAGAGGACGCTGGACCACTGCATCTTTATAAAGGGGAGGGAGAAAGAGAAAGAGAGAGAGAAAGAGAGAGAGAGAGAGAGAACATAAGAACTGCCATCTCCGGATCAGACTCATGGTCCATCGAGTCCGGTGATCCGCACACGCGGAGGCCCAGTCAGGTATACACCTGATGTAGTTTTAGTCACCCATATCCCTCTTTGCCTCTCGTAAGGAGATGTGCATCTAATTTGCCTTTGAATCCTAGCACAGTGGATTCCTTAATAACCTCCTTTGGGAGAGCATTCCAGGCGTCTACCACTCGCTGTGTAAAGCAGAACTTCCTGGCATTTGTCCTGGACTTGTCCCCCCTTAGCTTCAAACCATGTCCTCTTGTCCGTGTCGCGTTGGACAATGTAAATAATTTATTTTCCTGCTCTATTTTATCGATGCCTTTCAGCATTTTGAACGTCTCGATCATGTGGATAACCAAAACAGTGAAGGAAGCGATAGGCAATAAGAAAAATTCATTCAGGAAATGGAAAAAGGACAAAACTGAGGGGAACTGGAAAGAGAACAGGAAGTATCAAAAAGAATGTCACCGAGTGGTTCGAAAAGCCAAAAGAGAGTATGAAGAGAGGCTAGCCAGGGAAGCAAAAAATTTCAAACCGTTCTTTAGATATGTTAAAGGGAAGCAACCGGCTAGGGAGGATGTGGGACCGCTGGACGATGGTGACAAGAAGGGAGTGGTGAAGGAGGAGAAAGAAGTGGCAGAAAGACTTAACGCGTTCTTTTCATCTGTATTTACAAACGAAGACACATCCAGCATTCCGGAACCTGAACAATTCTTCAATGGAAATCAGGCAGAAAAATTAACAACCATGGAAGTGAGCCTTGAAGATGTACACAGGCAGATAGATAAATTAAAAACAGACAAATCCCCGGGTCCGGACAGAATCCATCCAAGGGTTCTGAAGGAATTAAAGGAGGAGATAGCGGAACTACTGCAGCAAATTTGCAATCTATCCCTGAAAACAGGCGTGATCCCGGAGGACTGGAAGATAGCCAATGTTACGCCCATCTTTAAAAAGGGATCAAAAGGTGACCCCGGAAATTACAGACCGGTGAGTCTGACCTCGGTACCGGGGAAAATGGCAGAAACACTGATAAAAGAAAAAATTGATGAACATTTTGAAAGAAACAAACTTCTGATAACCAGCCAACACGGTTTCTGCAAGGGAAGATCTTGCCTAACTAACTTATTGCACTTCTTCGAAGGAATTAACAAACGGATGGACAATGGAGACCCCATAGACATCATATATCTTGATTTCCAAAAAGCCTTTGACAAGGTGCCCCATGAACGCCTACTCCGGAAACTGAAGAACCATGGGGTGGAAGGAGATGTACATAGATGGATCAGAAGCTGGTTGGCGGGTAGGAGACAGAGGGTGGGAGTGAAGGGCCACTACTCGGACTGGAGGAAGGTCACGAGTGGGGTCCCGCAGGGCTCAGTACTAGGGCCGCTGCTATTTAATGTATTCATAAATGATCTGGAAACAGGGACGAAGTGTGAGATAATAAAATTTGCAGATGACACTAAACTATTTAGTAGAGCTCGGACTAAAGAAGACTGTGAAAAACTGCAAAGGGACTTGAACAAACTAGGGGAATGGGCAACGAGATGGCAGATGAAGTTCAATGTTGAGAAATGTAAAGTATTACATGTGGGAAACAGAAACCCGAGGTACAACTATATGATGGGAGGGATGTTTTTAAATGAGAGTACCCAAGAAAGGGACCTGGGGGTGATGGTGGACTTGACAATGAAGCCGTCGGCACAGTGCGCGGCGGCTGCTAGGAAGGCAAATAGAGTGCTAGGCATCATCAAAAAGGGTATTACAACCAGAACGAAAGAAGTTATCTTGCCATTGTATCGAGCGATGGTGCGTCCGCATCTGGAGTACTGCGTCCAATATTGGTCGCCGTACCTTAAGAAGGATATGGCGATACTCGAGAGGGTTCAGAGGAGAGCGACACGTCTGATAAAAGGGATGGAAAACCTTTCATACGCTGAGAGATTGGAAAAACTGGGACTTTTTTCCCTGGAGAAGAGAAGACTTAGAGGGGATATGATAGAGACTTACAAGATCATGAAGGGCATAGAGAGAGTAGAGAGGGACAGATTCTTCACACTTTCAAAAAATAAAAGAACAAGAGGGCATTCAGAAAAGTTGAAAGGGGACAGATTCAGAACGAATGCTAGGAAGTTCTTCTTTACCCAGCGTGTGGTGGACACCTGGAATGCGCTTCCAGAGGGCGTGATAGGGCAGAGTACGGTACTGGGGTTCAAGAGGGAATTGGACAACTTTCTGCTGGAAAAGGGAATAGAGGGGTATAGATAGAGGATTACTGCACAGGTCCTGGACCTGTTGGGCCGCCGCGTGAGCGGACTGCTGGGCACGATGGACCTCAGGTCTGACCCAGTAGAGGCATTTCTTATGTTCTTATGTCCCCTCGCAGCCTCCTCTTCTCAAGGGAGAACAGTCCCAGTTTCTTGAGTCGTTCCTCATATTCCAAGTTCTCCATACCTCTTATTAGCTTCGTTGCTCGTCTCTGCACCCTTTCAAGCAGTTTTATATCCTTCTTTAGGTTGGGAGACCAATGTTGGACACAGTATTCCAAGTGTGGTCTGACCATTGCTCTATAAAGCGGCATTATGACTTTCTCCGATCTACTCGTGATTCCTTTCTTTATCATGCCCAACATTCTGTTTGCTTTCTTTGCCGCTGCCGCACATTGTGCCGACGGCTTCAGGGTCCTATCTATCAGTACACCCAGGTCCTTTTCTTGTTCGCTCTTACCCAGAGTTGCGCCTGACATTCTATACTCGTGTTCCTTATTCTTACTACCTAAATGCATTACTTTGCATTTCTCCACGTTGAACTTCATCTGCCATTGCTCTGCCCATTTCTCTAACTGATACAAGTCGCTCTGGAGTTCCTCACTATCCTCCTGCGATCTGATTGCCCGGCATAGCTTTGTGTCGTCTGCAAATTTAATGATCTCACTGGATACTCCTTCTTCCAGGTCATTGATGTAAACATTAAATAGGATCGGCCCAAGAACTGAGCCCTGGGGCACACCACTAGTCACTTTCTCCCAGTCTGAGAACTTCCCATTTATGCCCACTCTCTGCTTTCTGTTTTCCAGCCATTTGCCTATCCACCTGTGTATATCTCCCTCTATACCATGGCTTTGTAGTTTCCTGAGAAGTCTTTCATGTGGAACTTTGTCGAACGCCTTCTGGAAGTCCAAATATATTATGTCCACCGGCATTCCACTATCAATTTGCTTGTTCACGGTCTCAAAAAAATTGAAGTAAATTCGTTAAACATGATTTCCCTTTCCTGAACCCATGTTGACTGGGTTTCATCAAGTCGTGTGTATCTAGGTGCCGAACTATGCTATCCTTGATCAGTGCTTCAACCATCTTTCCAGGGACAGACGTAAGGCTCACAGGTCTGTAGTTGCCCGGTTCCCCTCTCGATCCTTTTTTGAAAATTGGCGTGACGTTTGCTATCTTCCAGTCTTCTGGTATCTGTCCAGTTCTGATTGTCAGATTGGCAAGTTTTTGCAATAGCTCTCCGATTTCAACCTTCAATTCCTTTAAAACTCTCGGATGAATTCCATCCGGTCCAGGGGATTTGTCACATTTAAGTTTGTCGATCTGGTAGTATATCTGGTCCAACTCCACTTCAACTGTGGTGAGGCTGTCTTCTATTACTCCACTAAACACTTTCACTGCTTCTGGTATTTTTGCGGTATCCTCCTCCGTAAAGACGGACGCAAAGAAGGAATTTAGTTTGTCTGCAATTTGTTTATCCTCTTTGATGTACCCTTTTCTTCCCTGGTCGTCCAGGGGTCCCACCGCCTCTTTTGTGGGTTTTTTCCCTATCACACATCTAAAGAAGGGTTTGAAGTTTTTGGCCTCTTGCGCTATTTTTTCCTCATAGTCCTTTTTGGCATCCCTCACCGCCTTGTGACATTTCTTCTGATCATCTTTATGTTTTTTCCATGCTTCGGTTGTTTTCATGTGTTTCCATTTTTTGAAAGAGTCCTTCTTTTCTTTTATGGCTTCCCTCACCTGTCTGGTAAGCCATGCCGGTTCTCCCTTACCTTTTGTTCTCCCCTCTTTGGAGATCCTCGGAATGTGGAGATTTTGTGCTTCTGTGATAGTATTTTTCAGTAGGGACCATGCCTGGTCTACCGTTTCAAGTTTGTCCACCTTTTTCTTGAGTCGTTTTTTCACCATGGCTCTCATGTGATCGTATTTGCCCTTTTTAAAGTTTAAGGTTTTGGTTAGGGTTTTGGCATGTTTTCTATTCCCGATGTCAAGCTTAAATCTGATCACATTGTGATCGCTCGTCCCCAGCGGTACCGTAACTTCTACTTCTTTTGTCAGACCCGTGAGGCCATTTAGTACCAAGTCCAGGGTGGCGTTGCCTCTTGTCGGCTCTTTTACCATTTGTTCCAGGAAGCAATCCCCTAGCGCCTCCAGGAACTTGGCCTCCTTGCCGCAGTTGGAGGTTCCTAGTTTCCAGTCTATCCTCGGGAAATTGAAGTCTCCCAATATTATTACATTGCCCGTCTTGCATTCTTGTTTGATTTCCTCTATCATTTCTGAGTCAGTTTCCTCCGCCTGTCCTGGCGGACGATAGTAAAGGCCAATTTTTGTGTCTGCGCTGTTTTGGCCAAGAATCTTGATCCAGAGGGACTCTAGCTTCTCTTTCATTTCCGTCGTAGCCACTTCAACAGATTCTACTCCTTCCTGAACATATAGGGCAATACCTCCACCTTTCTGCCCTACTCGATCTCTTCTATATAGTTTGTATCCCTGTAGCACTGTGTCCCATTTGTTTTCTTCGTTCCACCATGTTTCTGTTATGCAAATGATTTCCAACTTATCATGTCTTGCTATTGTCTCTAGTTCCCCCATTTTGTTTCCTAGACTTCTAGCATTCGTATACATACATTTGAGTTCTCTTCGTGTTACCTTTTTGGACTTCCTACTCTTTACTGTCTCTACTGTTTCTTTCACGGTTTCCTTAACCGCTCCAGTGTTGTCTCTCTTGTTTGCTGTACGGTCATCCCCTCCTGTGTCTGAGAGAGAGAAAGAGAGAGAGAGAGAAAAAGAGAGAGAGAGAGAGAGAGAGAGAGAGAGAGAGAGAAAGAGAGAGAGAGAGAGAGAGAGAAAGAGAGAGAGAGAGAGGAGGGATAGGGGGAAGAGAGAGAGAGGGGGAAGAGAAAGAGAGAGAGAGAGAGGAGGGATAGGGGGAAGAGAGAGAGAGGGGGAAGAGAAAGAGAGAAAGAGAAAGAGAGAGAGAAAGAGAAAGAGAGAGAGAATTCGCTCCACAAGACGCACCCACTTTGGAAAAATTGCATCTTATGGAGAAAAAATACAGTACGTATTTGACATTCTTTTGAATGTGATTATAATACACTGTGCTTATACAGTCTCTTGCTTGTTAAGCGCATTGAACTGAGAGGTTACTGTGGTATATATGAGAATTTATGTTAAGTTAGTAAAACTTCCCCTTTTTTAGATATATGCTGAATGTCTACTATTAAATCTCTGTCCACTTCTTCTGTCTGTGAAGGAGGCCTGTATATCACACCAATGCAAATATATTCACCATTCCCTCTTTCCAAATTGATCTACAGTGCCTCTTGCTTACCCTGCAGATCCTGCAATTGTTAAGAAAGGACACATCAAGCTTAAGGCTATGAACTGTATAAGCCTGAAGTGGTGTCACTAAGGTTCTTGGTGGAAACTAAATAAGCTTGTGATGATATGTGTATGTTCTAAGTGAATATACATATAGGTGTGATAATTTAGAAGATCATCTCAAGCTAGAGAGGATTTGCTGAATGGAATGTAATTTAATAAGATAATTAACATATAACGCTACTCTCCCCCTCCTTTTCTTCCTACCCTGTCTTTCCTGAACAGACTATATCCTGGTATAAGTACATCTCCGTAAACCATGTCTCCGTGATCACTACTATATCCAACTCATCTTCTTCCATCACAGCTTCTAGATCCAGAATCTTGTTTTCCATACTTCAAGCCATGTTTAATTTTAGATGGCAGCAGCAAGACATCCAGGTAGCAATGTTGAAACAGGGACTGAATGTCTTTCAAGATTTCAGGTGCAGAGAGGTGTGAGTTGTCGGCATAGGATATGATACTGAAAGCCAAGGGAGGAGATTAGAGCACCAAGGGAAGAAGTGTAGATGGGAAAAAAGAAGTGGTCCCAGGACAGGACCCTGAGGTACACTGACCGACAGCGAGAAGGCAGTGGAGGAAGATCCACCATAGCACATGCAAAAAGTGCAATGGGAAATATAGGAAGAAAACCATGTGATAACAGAACTCTGAAATCCAAGCAACGACAGAGTATTGATGATTAGGTGGTGATTTACTGTGTCAAAAGCTACAGATAGATCAAGGATGAGAATGGAATAGAGGCCTTTGGATTTGGCCAGGAACAGGTCACTGGAGGCTTCTGTAAGGGTAGTTTCTGTAGAATGAAGAGGGTGAAAGACCACAAGGATAGCTTGAGATGAAAAAGTCAAGATAATGAAGTGAACAGCACATTCAAGTAGATTGGTTAAGATGGACAGGAGGCTTTCCTTCAAATATGAAAAACCGGCTGAAGTGACTCGACTCATTATGGGACTTGGTTTCCAAACTGGGAGACTCACTAACTAAACAGATTAAAAAAGGTGAAAAGAATATAAGAATTCAAAACCAAACAATAGAGGAAAATAAACAGGAAATTTCCAATATCAAAGAAAAAGTAGGAGAAATTGAAAAAGAAGTAATAATGATTAAACAAGTTCAATCTACAATAATAAAAGATAATCAAGTTATTAGAAAAAAATTGGAAACAATGGAAAATAATTATCGGACTAATAATCTGCGCTTGCTGAACTTCCCTAAAGTTCCATCTATAAACCCAAGGGAGATGATAAAAAGGTACTTTATAGAGATATTAAATATTCCTGAGGAATCAATACCTCCTCTCACTCGGGTATATTGTTTGCCTATTAAAGTAATGGATCAGCAAGCAGACAATCAGAAACAGGTTGTACAAGACCCTCAACTAGATTTGACAGTATCTGACAAAGATTTGGCTAAACCAGCAACTCTTTTATTATCTGTGGCGTTGTTGCCAGATAAAGATTGGATACTAAAAATGTTTTTTAAAAATAAAAATAAGGAGTTCCTGGGTTTGAAAATTCAAATATTTCCAGATGTTAGTAGAGAAACTCAGAACCATAGACGTCAATTTCTTCTGATGAAAGCAGGAGTAGCACAGTTGGGTGGTATTTTCTTTTTACGCTTTCCATGTAAATGTATAATAAGGTATCGAGATAATAAATATGTGTTTTTTGAACCAGCTCAACTTACAGATTTCTTGACGTTGAAACATTTGAAAAAGGAAGGAACAACGTAATAACAACAACAAATGGATTTGATCAATAGAATATAAGCTCCTTAATCCAGTTACTAGATACCTTTTTTCTTGTATAGAATTTATTAATTGATTTCCTTAAAGTTCACTCATAAATCCTTGGATCATCTTTTTTTTGAGTACTTGAGATTGTTTGAGTAGAGATTTATTATTGTGGAAATTATTTTCCTTTTTTTTTAAAAAAAAAATATATGTATGATCAGACAATTTTTCTGTACAAAATGTTTGATTTTGTTAAAATTCAAAAGTGATAAATAAAGAATTAAAAAAAAAAAAAAGATGGACAGGAGGGAGACAGGACGATTGTTGGAAGGGCAGGTAGGGTCCTGCAAAGTTTTCTTGAATTCATGCGTCTGTACTTCACCAAATCTCCTTCAGAGGGCTCTGATAAGGGTCTCTTCTCCTGGACCAGCTCAGAAGTGCAGCTGGAACAAATGGAGAATTCTGCCTCACAGGTTCACTTTATGAACTTAAGTCATCAGACTGCCAGTCGAACTGATGTCAGGCTGAGCCTCAATCTCCAGAAACTCTCTCACCACAACAGGGAGAGGACCATGCAGCCAGCCCACTATTAATCCCAGAAAAGCCAGAAAGGAGCCAAATAGCTTGCACTCAAGCTCCTGATAATTCAGGTATGCAAGCAGCTACTAAGGGGATGGCCTCGAGCTCCAAAAATATTACAGCAGGCTAGCCAGACAGGTGTCCCCAAGGGCTGAACCTGCTAGCAGCAGACTTCCCACTATTGATTGGTGTACTCAAAAGCTCTGTCCTGGGACCACTCCTTTTCTCAATCTAAACTTAACTCACTTGGAGCACTGATCTCCCCCAGATTCCAGTATCACCTCTATGCTACTGACTCCCAAATCTACCTCTCTGCACCAAATATCGCTACTGAAACCCAGACCAGTCTCAAGCCTGCCTATCCAACATTGCCACCTGATGTCTCACCGCCATCTAAAATTGAATATGACTAAACCAGAGCTACTCATCTTCCCACCTAAACCCACCTCTCCACTTCCCATGTTCTCTATCTCTAAGGATTCTCATCCTTCCTGTTTTGTCTGCTCGTAATCTTGGGGTCATCTTTGACTCCTCTTTCTCCTTCACTGCCCAGATACAACATATCGCTAAACTTGCTGCTTCTTCCTGTATATTACCAAAATCTGACCCTTCCTCGCTGAGCACACTACTAAAACTTATCCACAGCCTCATCACCTCACGCTTAAGACTACTCTCAGGCCTTCTGCTAAGCCATCTCGCTCCCCTCCAATCCATCCAGAATTTGGCTGCATGACTCATATTCCGGAAGAGCCACTATACTCACGTTACCCCTCTCCTAAAGTCACTTCATTGGCTGTATTTATGAATACAATTCAAACTCCTCTTACTGACCTACAAATGCACTCACTCAGCTGCCCCCATCTCTCTTCACTTATCTTCCCCTATGTTTCCCTCCTCCCCCGTAAGCTCTGCTCATCTGATGTGTCTCCTATCTGTGCCCCTGCTCTTCAACTGCCAACTCCAGACTCCATACCTTCTGCCTTGCTGCACCATATGCTTGGAACAAGCTGCCCAAATCCCTACAGCGGGCTCCATCTCTGGCAGTGTTCAAGGCCCAGTTAAAAGCCCACCTTAGGTTCTGCATACCCAACCCTATATGTCATGTCTATCTTTCCAAGTTAGATTGTAAGCTCTTCTGAGCAGGGACTGTCTATAAATGTCAACATGTACAGCATTACGTACGCATTTTAGCACTATAAAAATGATTACTAGTAGTAATAGTAGACTTCTGCCATGTGAGTCTGTGTCTTCTCCCAGGCAGAGGTTGTAACAAGTTTCAAGTTTAGTTTCAAGTTTATTAGGATTTTATATACCGCCTTTCAAGGTTATCTAAGCGGTTTTTACAATCAGGTACTCAAGCATTTTCCCTCTCTGTCCCGGTGGGCTCACAATCTATGTAATGTACCTGGGGCTATGGAGGATTAAGTGACTTGCCCAGGGTCACAAGGAGCAGCGCGGGGTTTGAACCCACAACCCCAGGGTGCTGAGGCTGTAGATCCAACCACTGCACCACACACTCCTCCCAGAGGAAACCTCTGGGAAATGGGCCTCAAACTTAAAGCATTAAGAAAACCCCCCAAATAATAAAGCCACAGAACAGATCAGAAACACATCTGAGCAACTTGCTAGCTGAAGAAAAATTGAGGGGGCAAGAACAAGCCTACTGGGAAGAAGGAGGAGTTGAAAGATGAGTGATATTCTCTAAGCAACTTGCAGGTTCAGATATATAACCCTAGTGTTCAGGACTACTAGACACATTGCCTTAAGCTAGGATTTAGAAAATGTGAACTCTAAACTGAGTAAACTTCTGGAGTTTTCCTTGTTGATATTTCACAAGCGGAGCACTGCAGTCAAGAAATGTGCTACAAGCAGGGATTTCAGGATCAAGGCCCCCTTCCACTGTAAATAAAAAAGGTCAATGAAAGCTAAGGGACATATGCTGAAAACCTGTGCATAAACTCTAAGGGCTAGATTCTCTTAAAGTCATCATGCATTTAATAATAGTGCTAAACCATCGTTAAATGCATGTATTTTACCACCCGATTATTAAAACAGCTCACCGCGGTCTTTTCCATGCTTTCTAGCAACCTCCAATTGTACTATGCAAATGAGACAATCAGTGCCTTAGATCATTGAGGTCATTAATATTAAAACTGTAGTATAACAAGGTCATTAATATTAAAATGACCTTTCCGGGCAATTCTCAAAAAGGAACGCCCCAGCCCCACCCCCACCCCATGCAGTTCGGCAGGAGGGATGCCTGGTGGTCTAGTGGGCCGTCCCTCCCTCATACTTTTAGAAGACTGGCAGGAGGGATGCTCACTTCCTCCCACTAGAGAATAACATGGGGACAAAATATTCCCTGTCCCCGCAGGAACTCAATTTCCCCATCCCATCCCTGCAAGTTTTGTCACTGTCCCTACCCCATTCCTGTACGCTCTGCCTTAACCACACAAGCCTCGAACACTTATGATTTTAAGTGTTTGAGGCTTGTGCAGATGAGGATGGAGCTTGTAGGAATGGGGCAAGGACAGGAAAAGAACTCACCAGGAAAATAGTTCCCATGGGGATGGAGAAAAATTTGTTCCCATGTCATTCTCTACTCGCCACTTCAAAATGGTGGGCCTTCACCTTTCCAGTGCATCCTGGGATGCACTGGGGAGAGGCCTAAGGCCCTGATGGTCCCAAGTACCCAAGATCCCTTCTATGGGAAGGGCCTTAGCACCTAGGCCAATCAAGAGTCTTAGGCCCCTCCCTCCCAGGACATCCCAGGATGCACTGGGAAGACCCGCCATTTTGAATAAGCAGGCCTGCTGGCAGGAGGGAGTAAACAGCCCTCTTTCTGGTCTTCTAAAAAAGGTATGTGGGGATCGGAGAGGAGACCCCCCACGTTTGGTGTGGTGGGGGCTGTCGGGGGATGCGCTTTTTTATTTTTTTTTAATAGGCACAGCTCTTGTGTGTGTGTCAGGCAAGCAAGCAAGAGGAGCAGCTGTGCTAGCGAATTTTCTTCTGAGCACAGTTCCTTCCCCCCATAACCAGTGATTTTCCGCACACATAGAATGCATATATTTGTGCTGAGAATCACCAATAAAACAAAAATTGCTCCCACCACAGTATTGGTTTTTTTTTTACTGTGCTGTCAGAGATTAGAGAATCTGGCCCTAGAGGCCACTACATGGAAGGCAAATTTTCAGCCCTAGAGTATTTATCAGGGTAACTACAGAAAATTAGCATCATATCCAGTTGTCTGAAGGCAATACCTCTGCATTACTGCTCATTATCTGTAGGCCAAGTTGTTACTTGTGTACATCGCTTTGTAAACAGATTCAACGATACATCAAATATTAATAAACCTTGAACCTTATAAAGGTACTCCAGTCACCACCAGAGATGGGGCAATGCTTTTAACAGAAGTCAGCCCAAAAGATGGCAACTTGTTTGTAAAAAAATCTATACCTCTACCAGGGAAAGGGGATGGGACTTGATATGACACCTTTCTGTGGTTACATTCAAAGCATGGAATGTTGTTACTATTTGTGTTTTTGCCAGGTACCAGTAACCTGGATTGGCCACCATGGATGGGCTACCTGGATGGACTACTGGGTTAGACCGACCATTGGTCTGACCCATTAAGGCTATTTTTATGTTCTTATGGTTTACATATTATATACAGGTACTTATTTTGTATCTAGGACAATGACTTGCCCAGAGTCACAAAGATCTGCAGTGGGAATCAAAACCCAGTTCCCCAGGTTCTCAGTCCACTGCACTAACTACTAGGTTACTCCTCCTCTCACTAAAGAGAGCACCCACTCTGGTCATAGTAGATCTCAAAGAAGGGTGGAAGTACTGTCTTAACTGGAGGGGCCCTACCATTAGGGACTCTCAGTACTCTAGTAGGGTAGTGGGTGCAGTCCATTCTAGGTGCAAGCAATAAGGACCACAGTTTACACACACATGGCTGTCTGCTCTGCTGGTCTCCTGCCCCCCCCCCCATCATCAATTTCCTGTTCTGGGACAGAGGACTAGAGAGTTGCGCGGGGACAGAAATCCCACCCGTCCCCGCCAAATTCCCACCCGTCCCCACCCGTCCCCGTGAGGAATCCCTCCGTCCCCACCCGTCCCCGTGAGGAATCCCTCCGTCCCCACCCGTCCCCGCGAGGAATCCCCTCCGTCCCCACCCGTCCCCGCGAGGAATCCCCTCCGTCCCCGCCCGTCCATATAAACTTCAGAAATAGTTATTTCATTTAATTATGCTACTGAATTAAAGGCTCTGGTAGAAACCCATTTACAAATAAGCAAAAAGACTATTAATTTGAAAATATTAATTGGGAAGAATACATACTTTGCAAATGGGTTTCTACCAGAGCCTCTAATGTTTATAAATTTTTATCAACACAACTAATATACTACAGTGGTGCCTCACACAACGAACTTAATCTGTTCCAGGAGCAAGTTTGTTATGTGAAACGTTCGTTGTGTAAAACGCGTTTTCCCATAAGAATACATGTAAAACAAAATAATTCGTTCTGTAGCATAAAATATGCTAAGATGACATAAAAAAAGATAAATTTTTGGTTATTATTTTTATTTAGATACATCTAAAAACATAATTGTTTTTTAAAACAACACACATTTTTTAAATTTAAAGACAGACTAAGTAGAGTCTAATTTTACAGTGAGAGGGCAGAGACTCAGCGGCAAAAACTGGGACTTAACTGTTCATTTTTTTTTTTTTCTACCGTGTTTCCCCGATGATAAGGCAGGGCCATCAAATAAGACAGCCCCCCCTTTTTAGAAAAAAATGTAAAATAAGGCACCCCCCCGCAAATAAGCCACCCACCGATACCTGCGCTTACCCGAATCGGGTGGTACGGTGGGTGACTCCGTGTAGTCCCTGGCACCCCCGACACGATCGGGGCAAGAGGGAGCTCAAGCCCTCTTGCCCCCCCGACTCCCCGACACGATCGGGGCAAGAGGGAGCCCAAGCCCTCTTGCCCCCCCCGACTCCCCGACACGATCGGGGCAAGAGGGAGCTCAAGCCCTCTTGCCCCCCCGACTCCCCGACACGATCGGGGCAAGAGGGAGCTCAAGCCCTCTTGCCCCCCCGACTCCCCGACACGATCGGGGCAAAAGGGAGCTCAAGCCCTCTTGCCCCCCCGACTCCCCGACACGATCGGGGCAAAAGGGAGCCCAAGCCCTCTTGCCCCGCCGATTCCCCAACTCCCCGACAATATCGGGCCAGGAGGGAGCCCAAGTCCTCCTGGCCACGGCGACCCCCTAACCCCACCCTGCACTACATTACGGGCAGGAGAGATCCCAGGCCCTCCTGCCCTCGACGCAAACCCCCCCTCCCCCCAACGACCGCCCCCCCCCAAGAACCTCCGACCGCCCCCCCAGCCGACCCGCGACCCCCCTGGCCGACCCCCACGACACCCCCAACCCCCTTCCCCATACCTTTCTGTAGTTGGCCGGACAGACGGGAGCCAAACCCGCCTGTCCGGCAGGCAGCCATCGACGGAATGAGGCCGGATTGGCCCATCCGTCCCAAAGCTCCGCCTACTGGTGGGGCCTAAGGCGCCTGGGCCAATCAGAATAGGCCCGGGAGCCTTAGGTCCCTCCTGGGGGCAGGGCCTGAGGCACATGGTCGGGTTGGGCCCATGTGCCTCAGGCCCCGCCCCCAGGAGGGACCTAAGGCTCCCGGGCCTATTCTGATTGGCCCAGGCGCCTTAGGCCCCACCAGTAGGCGGAGCTTTGGGACGGATGGGCCAATCCGGCCTCATTCCGTCGATGGCTGCCTGCCGGACAGGCGGGTTTGGCTCCCGTCTGTCCGGCCAACTACAGAAAGGTACGGGGAAGGGGGTTGGGGGTGTCGTGGGGGTCGGCCAGGGGGGTCGCGGGTCGGCTGGGGGGGCGGTCGGAGGTTCTTGGGGGGGGGGCGGGCGTTGGGGGGAGGGGGGGGTTTGCGTCGAGGGCAGGAGGGCCTGGGATCCCTCCTGCCCGTAATGTAGTGCAGGGTGGGGTTAGGGGGTCGCCGTGGCCAGGAGGACTTGGGCTCCCTCCTGGCCCGATATTGTCGGGGAGTTGGGGAATCGGCGGGGAAAGAGGGCTTGGGCTCCCTTTTGCCCCGATCGTGTCGGGGAATCGGCGGGGCAAGAGGGCTTGGGCTCCCTTTTGCCCCGATCGTGTCGGGGAGTCGGGGGGGCAAGAGGGCTTGAGCTCCCTCTTGCCCCGATCGTGTCGGGGAGTCGGGGGGGCAAGAGGGCTTGAGCTCCCTCTTGCCCCGATCGTGTCGGGGAATCGGCGGGGCAAGAGGGCTTGGGCTCCCTTTTGCCCCGATCGTGTCGGGGAATCGGCGGGGCAAGAGGGCTTGGGCTCCCTTTTGCCCCGATCGTGTCGGGGAGTCGGGGGGGGGCAAGAGGGCTTGAGCTCCCTCTTGCCCCGATCGTGTCGGGGAGTCGGGGGGGCAAGAGGGAACCAGGCGGAGAGAGGGCAGTTAAGCGCAGTGCCTGCGCGGAAGGATGCAGCTCGGGCGACTTCGTTGTGTGAAACGAAGTTCGTTGTACGGATCAAGACATAAAGTTCGTTGTGCGCAGCGTTCGCTGTGCGAGGCGTCCGTTATGCGAGGCACCACTGTACTTTATCCTGAAGCAAAATAAAAAAAAAGAAATATAATTCTTTTCCTACCTTTGTTGCCTGGTTTCTGCTTTCCTCATGTTCTCATTCAATTCCTTCCATCCACTGTCTCTCTTCCTTCTGCATCTTCCATTTGCTCTGTTACTGTGCCTCTCCCTTTCTTCCCCCTTCCCAATTGGTCTGGCACCCATCTTCTTCTCTCCGCTCCCCCATAGTCTGGCATCTGTCTTCTTCCCTGCCAGTGTCTTCTCCCTACTCTCTCTTCCCCATTTCCTTTCAGCGTCCTTCTCCCCCCCATCTTCCCCATGTTCTGTCAGCGTCCTTCTCCCCCCTCTGTCTTCCACATGTGCTTTCAGTGTCCTTCTCCCCCCTCTGCTTCCCCATGTCCTTTCAGCGTCCTTCTCCCTCTCTGTCTTCCCCATGGCCTTTCAGCGTCCTTCTCCACCCCTTTGTCTTCCCCATGTGCTTTCAGCATCCTTCTCCCCCCTCTGTCTTCCACAAGTGCTTTCAGAGTCCTTCCCCCCCTGCCCTTCCCATGGCCTTTCAGCGTCCTTCTCCACCCCTTTGTATTCCCCATGTGCTTTCAGCGTCCTTCTCCCTCCTCTGTCTTCAAGTGCTTTCAGAGTCCTTCCCCCCCTCCTCCCGTCTTCCCCATGGCCTTTCAGCGTCCTTCTCCCCACTCCTTCTCTACCGCCCCGGGTGCAGTACAGCCGGCCAGGTCCCCTTACTTTTGTGGCACTTCCCCGACCGACTGACAACTGCCCCGGTCCGACAAACCTCCCTGCCCTTAACTGCGAATCTAAATTACCTTATTACAGCTGCTGTAAGAAGATAATTTAGATTCGCGGCTACAGGGCAGGGAGGATTGTCGGACCGGGGCTGTTGTTGGTCGGTCGGGGAAGTGCCACAAAAGTAAGGGGACCTGGCCGGCTGTGCTGCAACCGGGGCGGGGTGTGGCGGGGCGGACCGCCCCCTCCCTTGGTAGCCACTGGAACCACGAGGCTACTCTCCTCCTTATCTGCACTGCCTGCAGCACAGAGCCAAACGGAAGTCTTCCCGACGTCAGCGCTGACGTCGGAGGGAGGGAGGGCTTTGTTTAAGCCCTCCCTCCCCTCTGACGTCAGCGCTGACGTCGGGAAGACTTCCATTCGGCTCTGTGCTGCAAGCAGAGAAGGTAGGGAGAAGAGCCGCGCGACTGAGTACATCCAGCTTTGTTTAAGCCCTCCCTCCCCTCCGACGTCAGCGCTGACGTCGGGAAGACTTCCGTTCGGCTCTGTGCTGCAAGCAGAGAAGGTAGGGAGAAGAGCCGCGCAACTGAGTACATCCAGCCCCGCAGGAACCCCGCGACCCTCGGAGGCGTCCCCACGGGATCCCCGGGACCCTAGGGGGCGTCCCCACGGGATCCCCGCGACCCTAGGGGGCGTCCCCACGGGATCCCCGTGACCCAAAGGGGGAACCCGCGGGATGCCCGCGGGTCCCGCGGGATTCCCGTCGTCCCCGTTCCCGTGCAGCTCTCTACAGAGGACAAGCGAAGCACACAGCCTTACACATGGAGATTATGGCTCTGCAACTGCTTGATGCACCCTCTTTTTGCTTGGGAGGAGGGGAAGTGGGGGTAATGCACATGGAGGAGGTGGGTGCTTTGCCCTGGGTGGCAAGCAAGCTAGGTATTCCCTGGAAAGACAACAAGGGCCATGCTGGTCTTTATATGCTATCATTCACCATGTTACCATGAAATATGGGAAAAGAAGATAGACCTTTTCAAACACTGGATTGTTTATTTTTGGAATTTTTAGGTATGTTTACTATTTTACAACTGCTCTCCAGAGGAGCCGGATAGTCCCAGCCACAGCTCTCTCTCAGATTGTGTAATCTGCATTAAAGCATATGGTATATTAGCTACCTTTATAGCTGAAGGATCCCTTTGTTTTACTGTCCATGAAGGCATGAGAAGGGAGTTCAGACAAGCTTTGTACACTGCAAGGAAGGCATGGGGCTGGAGATAGGTACTCTGTTCTCAGCCAAACTCCTCCATAGATCTCCAAGTTGGGGAGCTACTGCTAGAAAAGGAAGCAACTGTTGATCTATTTGGACAAAATCCATCTCATTCATTTGGGTTGAGGCCATTAACCAAATCACATACCTTTAGCATCCCATACACTGCAGATCAAACTAAACCAAGTGTTTTTATCTACACATGTACAAATGTTTTTGCTGGTTTACAGCCTGATTGGGTTCCTCTTATAAAGAGATGTAAGGAGGAGCATCAGTCCTGTAGAGAAACCTTTCCTGAATCCAAGGATCCATTTTTGAACGGAGATACCACCAGTGAGCAGGGGATGCAGCACAACAGGACTGTACATAGGAATGTTCCCCCATGCATGCAGAGCCACCAAAGGACATGCACTCCTGTGCAGATAAATGCCCTCTCCCCAAAGTGTTCTCATCTTACAGGATACTAACACGTTCTGTCAACCCCTGCATCTCATTATCCTCCAGATCCTGATCTTCAGGCATCCGAGATGGTGGGACCCTCAGATGGGGTGGATATAGAAGGCCATGGTCCTCAGCAAACTGTGCCCAACGGGCATCATCACTCTCATGTGTGATATAACGCTGCCCAAACTTCCCCTCCAACTCCCGCAAATCCAGCCAGGTCTGATAATCCTAGAATGGGGAGAGAGAGAGAAAGACCTCTGTGTATATGCATGACAATATGCAGAATTTGAAAAGACCCATGAATGTGTGCATAAGAGTAAGACACAGAAACCCAGGACTGAGCAAAACAGAGACCAGGGTGTGCATGCAATAGCAATATAAGAGAGGATAGGTGCACAAAATGGTGAACAAAGTCTTCTTAGTAAGAGAGAAAGGAATCCATGAAAAAGGTACATCACCCAGCTATCCCTTCTGGTCCATACCTGCAACCAGGTGTGGCTGAGAGATTTATCCACACTATAACGCTTCCTCATCTTAACCTGAAGTAGGTTGTTTATCAGATCTATGGCTGTGGAGCAGGGAAAAGCAACCATGTGAGTAACATGAGAGAAAATCCTAGACCTCTCTTGCTCTATTATAGTGCTTACTACTATCCCCACACCCCTTCACTTCATTTACACAAGACCACAAAATAATTTACATTAAAAGAGTTACTACAAGCAACCACAAATGGCTGTGCTTATCTTTTGTAAATTCTTAAATGTGTGTAGAGGATATTTGAGTTCACCACCAATATTCCATCCAGAACTGGAATGGAGAAGGGGCTAGATTCACTAAGCAAATCAATCGTGTACCTTAGCGACCAAATTTCCCTCCAACCCCATTCACTAATGCCTGTAGCGATTCTATCCTGAACCTCCCATGCAAATTAGCAACACCTTTTGCAAAATAGCCAAGCGATTGATTCACTAACAATTGCTTGGCTATTTTGAATCGGGTTTTACTATTAGCAAACCTAACTGCTGCAGACCTGTCGGTAACTGAGTTACCGTCAGGTCTGCAGGTTTTTTGACAGACCTGCCAATCTCTTTATTAATTTTTTTCCATGGCACAGATATTTTGTGTGTGTTACACACGCAAAATATCTGCCCCATAAAAAAAATATTAATAAAAAAGACAGGCAGGCCTGTCAAAAAAATGTACCCCCACCCCACACAAACACGGCCCTCCACGAAGAAAACACGCCCCCCCAAGCAGGAGGGATGCCAACTCCCTCCTGCCATAAGCACTTAAAAAAAAAAGCCACATTGCCGGTGCTGAGGCACGGCAGCCCCCCACCCAGCACGGCCCTCACCTTCCCTCCCCATGACTGGCACGGCACGGCCCTCGCCCCCCTCCCGGCACGGCTCACTCACCCCCGGTACCAAAAAGTTGGGAGCAGGAGGGGTGCTCAGTCCCTCCTGCTCCTAGGACCCTCATCTCCCGGCCCACCCCTGGTTGGGCCTTCTGGCCTGCCTGCACCCACCTCCTTCCCTGTACCTTTAAAATAGTTGGGAGCAGGAGGGGCCCGGTCCCTCCTGCTCCTCGGGACAAGGCTCCCTCCATCTTTAGGAGCAGGTGGGGTGCCCGGACCCTCCTGCTCCTAGGCCAATTTTCAGGAGCAGAAGGAAAGTCCTCCCGCTCCTGCAGCCGCCGCCCAATAGCGGCCTTAGGCCCCACCCTGGCACATCATCTGATGCACAGGGAGGGGCCTAAGGCACTGATTGGCTGAGGCACCTCAGCCAATCAGTGCCTTAGGCCCCTCCCCATGCATCAAATAATGCACCGGGGCGGGGCCTAAGGCTGATATTGGGCGGCAGCCGGAGGAGCAGGAAAAGGAGCAGGAGGACTTTCCTCCTGCTCCTAAAGATTGGTGTATGAGCAGGAGGGTCCGGGCACCCCTCCTGCTCCCAAAGATGGAGGGAGCATTGTCCCAAGGAGCAGGAGGGACCAGGCACCGCTCCTGCTCCCAACCGTTCTAGAGGTACACAGGGTGAGTGGGCCGGGCTGCTTTAAAACCATGGGCTTGCACTGCAGGGCGGCAGAGAGCAGGAGAGTCCAGTGAGCAGGCAAGAGAGATCGGGGCAGAGCAGGGCAGGCAGGAGAGATCAGGGCTGAGCCCTGACAGCAGTGACAGGAGGCTGCTTCTACTGTCAGGGTGTGCGCATGAGCGGGGATCGCTCTCTAGTGATCCTGGATGTGGGTAGGGGGTGTGTTAACGATCGTCCCCCATGTACATATAGGCCTTTAGTGAATTTGTCGGCCTACATGAAAAACGGAAACGGATTGCACACAGATAGGAGAGTTAGTGAATCTAGCCCAAGGATAGGTTGAGAGCCCAGGGAGGACAGTCCTGCCATAAGTAGCCTGGAATAGAATAGAACCTTTAGTGATAGCTGAGAAAAGCTGAAACTTTAAAAGGATCACTTTAAGAAAGCTCTCTCCCTTGGAAAAGAACCTGCGAGTGGGGCGAAATCTTGCTTGGCCATGGTTGAGCACATACATAAATGTGGAATATTGGTGAACTCAAAATATAATTCTCTTGTAAATTCCCAAAATTTGTGTAAAGAAAAGTACAGCCAAATTGTGACTGCTTGTGGTAATCCTTTTTATACAAACATAAGAGTTGCTATACTGGAACAGATCAAAAGGACATCAAGCCTAGTATCCTGTTTCCAACAGTGGTCAATCCAGTTCACAAGTACCTGGCAAGGTCCCAAAGAGTAAAATAGATTTTATGCTGCTTATCCTAGGAATAAGCTGTGGATTTCCCCAAGTCTATCTTAATAAAAGCTTATGGACTTTTATTTCAGGAAGTTACCCAAACCTTTTTTAAACCCTGTAAAACTAACTGCATTTTCTAAATTCTCTGGCAGGGAATTCCAGAGTTTAATTACATGTTGAGTGAAGAAATATTTTCTCCAGTTTGTTTTAAATCTACTACTTATTAACTTCATTGCATGCCCCCTAGTCCTAGTATTTTTTAAAAGGATAAACCAACGATTCACATCTACCATTTCCACTCACTCAAAATTCTAACGCTCTCTTTCATATCTTCCCTGAGCTGTCCTCCCCATGCTGAAGAGCTCTATCTACTTTAGCCTTTCCTCATAGAGAAGTTGTCTCATCCATTTTATCATTTTTATTGCCCTTCTCTATACCTTTTCTAATTCCACTACATCTTTTTTGAGACGTGGTGACTAGAACCACACAAGGTGAGCTGTACCACAGAGTAATACAAGGGCATTAAAACATTCTCATCTTTGTTTTCCTTTCCTGATAATTCCTAACATTCTATTTGCTTTCTTAGTCACCACTGCCACAAACTGAGCTGAGGGTTTCAACATATCCTCAATGATGACAACTAGATCTTTTTCCTAGGCAGTGACTCCTAATGTACAACTTTGCACTTGATCACATTAATCATCATCTGCCATTTTGAAGCCCAGTCTCGCAAAATCCTCCTGCAAATTTTCACAATCCTCTTGCGATTTAAGAACTTTGAACATCTGTTCAACTATAAATCTGAAAATTGTTGTGGGTGTGATGATGAATGTAGCCCCCTACCATGATTAAGCCTGAGTGATGTATATACAATAAGATTTTTTTGAGGGCCCTTTTAAACGAGTACCCACAACATAAATTTCTATTAAGAGGCTTTGGGAAAAGTATTTCTATTGAATGGTGTAGTATTATTTTGTAAAGATGTACATTTATTCTACGACTAGTATTTTAGCCCGTTACATTAACGGGTGCTAGAATATATGTCTGTCTGTCTTTATTTCTGTCTCTCTCTCTCTCCCTCCCGCTGTCTTTCTTTCTGTCTGTCTCTGTCCCTGGCCCCCTTTGTCTGTCTGTCTTTCTGTGTATCTCCCTGCCCCTGTGTTTTTCTTCTTTTCTTTCTGTCTCACTTCCTCCCGCTGTCTGTCTGTCTTTCTATCTATCTGTCTCTCTCTCTGCCTCCTATGCAGCAGCATTTTTCTCCCACCACTTCCCTGTGCAGCAGCCAAAGCAGCATTCCCTCCCCCTCCATTTCCCTCTCCCACAACACTTCTCTGAATTGCATTGAATTTTGACATCATCATCCAGACTGCCAATTTTAAAGACAATAGCAATTGTTTTCAACCTTCCAAACAGATATTAAGCAAAACTCAGCCAGCCTTAAAGAACAGATAACCCAGAGATACCAAGTCACACGCATTTCACTGCCCTCACAACCCAAACAGTTCTCTTCACCTGAATTCAAAGCGCGTGGATTGCTCTGCCCACGGTCTGGTATCTCTTCCTCCCATTCTCCCGAGTCTCACTGTCTGCGGCCCGACTTCTCTCCCTCATTCTCAAACGCCCCAACCCCACGTCTGACCTACAAACCTGTCTCTGAAGTTACCAACACCACCCAAAAGTTTGCTTCTCCAATGTCCCGCTCCCTCTGCCGCAACTTCTTTCTCCTGCCGGAAACAGGAAGTTGTAGCAGAGGGAAAGCTATTCGCCTCAGTGGACAGCCGCAGGGAAGGCTCACCGCCCCAGCTCCGTCCCCGTCTGCAGCCCGGCCTGGGCCTCCCGCGCTTTCTCAGCAGCCCGGCTTGCTCGGTTGGTTGTTTTTTTGGTTTTTTTTACTTGGCCGCTCCGCTTCCTGCATTCGGCTGCTCTCCGCCGACAGCCGCCTGCCTCAAAGCCCTCCTCCCTACCCTACTCCTAGCAGGGCCACTGCGCCTTGAGATTGCCCTGGTCTCGGTGTGACCAGGAAGCCGGGGCAGGCGAGGACGGCCCCTTACCCAGCAGCACTGCTTCTCTCCATCCCCGCCAATGATGTACTAAGCGCGCATGCGCACTCTCGCTGGCACAGCGCGACAGGTCAGATCTCAGGGAACACTGGCGAGAGTGCGCATGCGCGGCTAGCATTTTATTATTATAGATATTTATTTTACCACCTTTTTCACAGATCTTTCCTTTATCTTTTTTGACACTAGTTTTCATCAGCAAGCTATCATTTTATTTTTTTAAATTTGTAGCCTGCACTATCTATAATTCAAGTTGGGGTACAAAATACACACTATAAAATAAAAAATACAATGCATAAAATAAATAAAAATTCAAAACACAAGCAAGAAAAGATGCCATCTTCGTTAAATTCATATCAACTGCCAGAATCAAGAGTGCAATAAAGAACCAAAGGCTTGCTAAAACAAGCAAGCTTTTAAACATTTTCTAAAGACCACAAAACTCTTAATACTTCTCATAGATATTAACAGAATTCTAGTTTATGGCTGCAAAATTAAAAAAAAAAACAACCAAAACAAAACTTAAAGGAGTTGCAAATCTCAAAAGACTAGTACATATGTTAGTTTGCTGCCAGAACTACTGGATCATTGATAGAAAGATTAGGTTCTTACCTCGATTATCTTCTTTCTTATAGATGTGTCTAGTAATCCTGAATGCCAGGATTATGCCTCTGAACCCGCAAGTTGCTTGCATAATGCTGTCAATCATTTTTTAACTCCATCTCCTTCCCAAGGAGCTGCTCCTGCCCCCTCAATGTGTACAAAAGCAATCAAGTAGTACTGTAAATGACAGACATAACTAGGAAGGGGGTAGAAAATCCCCAACATTACAATTCTGTTCTGCTCTGTAACAATGAGGACAGATACCAAAACTAAGTGCAACCAGCACTAGTACTATATTGTATAGAGTTTGTAGCTACTCACATGTCCTGCTATCAAGTAGAGACTCGTTTCCGTGCCCGATCTGTGCAGGCCCGACCAATTCACCAAACAATAAAATTTAAATGAGGATGATCAGAGGAGTGTCCCCTCCGACCGCACGGATCGCTAGTGTACGATCCTGACGCATGCGCAAACTATCTGCTTTCCCTGTAGATGGTCTACGCATGCGTTCGGTGTTCGTTTTTGCGGGGGGGGGGGGGGAGGGTTGTTTTCTTGTTACTGGCCCCGACTCTCCTGCTCTGGAAGGGCGATTCCTGGCATTTAAAGCAGGCAATGTTTGACTCTTCTGCTCTCTGCCACCCTTCCTCGCAGTGCAGCCCCACTTTAAAACCACAGGCTCGCACTGCGGGGAAGGGCGGCAGAGAGCAGGAGAGTTGGGGCGGCAAGAGCAAGGCTCAACAGGAGGAGGGCAGGAGCAGGGCTCGGCTGGAAGGGGTGTTGGTGTGGAAAATTTGACTGGAAAGAGCAGAGTGGCAGAGATGGGGCTAACTCTGTCTGAACTCTGGCCAAATTGGGAGGGCTAAAGGAAGGAAAGCCCACACAATAAAGTCTGTGTCCCTGTATGAGAGCATAAACCTACCAGCAGTGAAGACTCTGTCCCTATGGGCCAGGTAATTATTGACTCTCCTGCTCTCTGTTGCCCTTCTCCGCAGTGCAGCCCCGCTTTAAAACCACGGGCTTGCACTGTGGGAAAGGGCAGCAGGAGAGTCAGGGCGGCAAGAGCAGGGCTCGGCTGGAAGGGGCGTTTGTGTGGGAAATTCAGCTGGAAAGAGCAGAGCAGCAGAGATGGGCTGCAGGGCTCGGATTTCAGGCCCAAGGACAGTCGGAAAGGATGCTTGTGACTGGTCCCCAGCAGTCGCTTTTTGTGTTGATCGGCCAGCCAAGTCAGTTTCAAAAATTTCTTTAATGAATCGCGTCCCTGCCTACTTTGCATGCCGTTCCCCTCATTTGCATGCACGGATCAGAATCAGATCGGCACAGAGGTAAGTGAATTGGGCTAGAGTAAAATTGGGTGGCAAACCGATCTGTACACGATTGGTTTGCTTAGTGAATCTAACCTTAGACCAGACCTTACTTTCTTTTGTGTTGTGTTTGTTTGATTTTTTTTGGCTTATCGGAGACACAGAGAAGTCTCCAAATTCAAACTAATCCCAAGGCAGGAGGTAGATAAAGCCCACTTACAGGGCAGGGCTTCAGGACTACTAGACTCATTTACAAAAAAGACCTAATTTCTTTCTAGTGCAATATATCTAATCTAATATTTTTGCAACGTCAGAGGGAAGGCTTCCAGATGAGGCACAGGACGTGCAAGGTGCAATTAGTACTATTATGGGGGCGTGGTCTGGGGTGGAGATTGGGTAGAGATGGGCGGGGTCTGGCCCACGACATAGCCCAGTGTTTTCCACCGCCAGTCCACGGACCGATGCCGGTCCACAAAATAATTATTTTATTTCTGCCGGTCCATAGGTGTAAAAAGTTTGAAAAACACTGTCCTAGAGGACTCAAGGGAGGCTGAAACCAAGGCTCTGGCCCCTCCCCCACAAACTCTGCCACAAGTGGAACATAGTCTCTCCTCAGCTGCAAACCTGGATACAGGGGTAGGAAGGCCTGAGGGGGTCCACTCCTAACAAGTTTAAATAAAATCAAGGGGTTTTGAGGCCAATGGAAGCATTACAAAAAAAGATTGCTTAAAATCAAGATGGCCACCATCAGCAAAATCATGCCAAAACGGCCCTTGGGGACTCCCCTGAAGCACAATAAAATGCAGGGAAAGGGGTTTGAGAAGTGGGAGACCTTGGCTCTTGCTGCAGAAACCTTTAAATTTCATTTTCAGAGACCCCCCTCATTTTCCTCATAGGCTATTAATAGTCTTACTCATTGTGCATGTGCCTGCCTATTTCAGCTTAGGAGCGCAGCTGGGATAAATGGAGAACTACTCTGTCTCACAGGTTCGCCGGATGAAGTTGGTCTTTGAGCTGCCAGTCAGACCAATGTTGGACCGAGACTTGAACCATCCGCCACAGAGGGGAAGAGGACCACACAGCGGGCCCACTATTAAGCTTGGTCAAAACAAGGATGGAGCCAAATGGCCTGCATTCAAGCTCCTGATAAATTAGGAATGTGAGCAGCTACGCAGGGGGATGGCCTATGAGCTCCAAAAAATACAAAAGCAGGCTGGTTAGCTGGGTGTCCCCGAGGGCTAATCCTGCTAGCTGCAGACTTCCACAACAAGGGTCTGCGTCTTCTCCCAGGCAGAGGTCCCAACAATTGGGAGCCTCTGGTCACTAAGCCTCCAACTGAACACTAAGAAAAAAATATCCAAAAACAAAACAAAACACAGAGCAGAGCAAAAACACTTCTGAGCAACTTGCAGAAAAAACTGGGGATGGCCTTGAGCAGCTGCCTGGGAAGGAGGCAGAATTCAAAGATGATTGTCAGCATTCTGCAAGCAACTTATGGGTTCAGATGTATAACTCTAGCGCTCAGGACTAGTAGAAGTCGATTTAAAAAATAATCATACAACAAAAGTTTATAGTTAAATCCTCATGTCATAAGACACCCATCCAGCTCTCATTAGGAACTTCTCACATACATTCTTTTTACTCCTTTCCATCCACTTGGTGCTTCCATCCAGTTATCTACCTCTCTCCACCTACATGCATCTCTATAATCTCACCTCCAGCAGAGATCTGCTTCCAGGGATTGGCAGGGTACATGAAGGCCGCATTCTGGATCTGCTCATTGACATCTTCATCCTCATTGAAGGGAAAGGTCCCACTTAGGCTGACATACATGATAACACCCACAGACCACATGTCCAATGAGCGATTGTATCCCTGGTTCAGCAGCACCTCAGGTGCAAGGTATGCAGGAGTCCCAACCACCGATCGTCGGAATGATTTTTCACCAATGATCCGAGCAAAGCCAAAATCACAAAGCTTCACCTGGACAGAGAAAGGGGGGATTAGAAGGAGGACAGGATTACAAAGGAGAGAACTTGAGAGCTTCATGTTCAGGAAAAAAATTCTTAGCGAAATTTATACATGTGATGCAGGCTTTACAGTTTCTTCTGCTCACTGTTGTGGGAGATGTTTTATTTTCTTTTTCAAATATATTTTATTAGAAATTTTCACGAACAGTAAACAGGTCAAGCAACAATACCACATAATCAAAATATACATCAGAATATCCAAAAAAACAGAACTGTTACCATAAAAACAGCAATTAGAAACAGGACAATTGCAGTACAAAACCCACAGAGATGTTTTATTTTTGATGAAAAAAAATGCCTCTCTCCTTTCTTGGTATTTTGCATAGTACAGGAAGCGATGCATTTTTATTTCAACGCTTCCTGTGTAATACTGCATGCAGAGTCTGGCATTTTAGTGCTTCTAGCTCTGTATTTTTTCTATTCCAGTCACTTATTCTGTGTTTGGTAAGGATCTGTCTGTATAGCTGAGGTGATGTTTTCTGCTAGCATGTACTATATGATAAAGACTCTAAAGAAGTCCATCTTGTTTCCAACTTCCACCTCCCAGCAGGTAGTGTAATGGTGTTCTATTTATTTAAAAGGCTTATAGCCCACCTAAACCTAAGTGGGATCCAAAAATACAAAATGAAAAGCACAGCAGACAAAAAATACTAGACAGTATAATACTACATTACATCACATTAGTGATTTCTATTCTGCCATTACTTTGCGGTTCAAGGTGGATTACAAAAGGAGTTATCTGGTCATTTCCAGAGCAATTGAAGAGTGGAGTGAGTTGCTTCAGAGAATTGTGGTGCTAGTTTGTCTTCAAGGATTTCTTGAATAATATCTACTCATCCTGTATCTACTTCATTCCTTTAGTTATTGCTTCTCACTCACCTAAACAAAAAAACTTCTACAAATAGAAATCTAATCTAATCCAAGATTTGTGAATCACACTAATACCAAATAGTTCAAGGCGAGTTACATCAAAAGAAACCATAAACAAACTATGGGAAATACAAAAGTCAGTTTAAGCACATTAAATCATGCTAAAAATAAGTTTAAACAGGATCATATAAAAAGGTTTTTATCTTTTTATGATGTTTTTGAAAGCTTTTTAAAAATCTCTGTGCATCATTGATCAGTCTTAATTGTCCAACCAGATTGTTCCAAACACTCATTCCTACCACTGAAATGGCCATGACTCTGGTATTCGCATATTTTACCTGCTGCATCCTATCCTCAGAAAGGCACAATGCTACCTCAGATCTCAATGATCGACATGGATGATACATCGTCATAACATGTGACAAGTACCAAGGCTGGTGTAATATTTGCACTGTTGTATTTTAGTAGAATTGGTGCTGTTCGAGTCTCAGCAATGCTGCTTAGATATGGCATGTTTGCTATGTAGGTGCAAGGTGTGTATTTTGCAGCATTTTGTATTGCATCAATCACACTGTGCCACTAGTATGTTACTTTTATTGAGCTTTACCTGATCAGAAGAGACATGGGCAGAAAAGACCCATAAGATTTGCCACTGCTGGGTCAGACCAGTGGTCTATCGTGCCCAGCAGTGCATTCACGTGGCAGCCCTTAGGTCAAAGACCAGTGCCCTATTTGAGTCTAGCCTTATTTGCGTATGTTCTGTTCCAGTAGGAACTTATCTAACTTTGTCTTGAATCCCTGAAGGGTGCTTTCCCCTATAACAGCCTCCGGAAGAGCATTCCAGATTTCTAGCACTCTCTGGGTGAAGAAGAACTTTCTTACGTTTGTACGGAATCTTTTCACTTCCAACTTTAGCAAGTGTCCTCTTGTTCTCTTCACCTTGGATAGGGTGAACAATCTCTCTTTCTCTACTAAGTCAATTCCCTTCAATATCTTGAATGTTTCGATCATGTCCCCTCTCAGTCTTCTCTTTTCAAGGGAGACGAGGCCCAGTTTCTCTAGCCTCTTGTTGTACGGCAACTCCCCCAGTCTTTTAACCATTTTTGTCGCTCTTCTCTGGATCCTTTCGAGTAGTACTATGTCCTTTTTAATGTATAGCGACCAGTGTTGAACACAGTATTCCAGGTGGGGGCGTACCATGGCCCAGTACAGTGGCATGATAACCTTTTCCGATCTGTTCATAATCCTCTTCTTAATCATGCCTAGCATTCTGTTCGCCCTTTTTGCCATCGCTGCCGCGCATTGTGCGGACGGTTTCATTGACTTGTCTACAAGTACTCCCAAGTCTCTTTCCTGGGGGCTCTCTCCGAGTATAGCACCGGACATCCTGTATTCGTGGATATGATTTTTGTTACCGACATGCATCACCTTGCACTTATCCACATTGAACCTCATTTGCCATTTCGCAGCCCATTCCTCAAGCATAGTTATGTCTCTTTGTAGGTCTTCACAATCCTTCTGTGTCCTCGCTACTCTGAATAACTTTGTATCATCCGCAAATTTAATCACCTCGCTCGTCGTGCCAATTTCTAAGTCGTTTATAAATATTTTGAAGAGCACAGGCCCGATCCCTGCGGCACTCCATTCATGACGCTTTTCCAGTCCGAGTATTGTCCATTCACCCCCACTCTCTGTTTCCTATCCGCCAACCAGTTTTTAATCCACGTGAGTATATCATCCTCGATTCCATGGTTCAAAATTTTTCAAAGTAGACATTCATGTGGAACCTTGTCAAACGCCTTCTGAAAATCTAGATATACGATGACACCCCTCCTTATTGAGCAAAACAAAGTAAACGGAATAACGACCTAGGCCCATCTTGGGAAGCAGAACTGGCACTATAGCTTTGAGGTTAACTTCTGCAGGATTGGGTGAACAGCCCTTGCCTGACATGGGGAGCAGGTGGCGGCATCCAACAGAGGTCGAGTGAACTTCAAGGCGTATCCATTGTAAAATCGTATCCAGTATCCACTGGTTATTTGGGTCCATCTCTGATAGAAATCCCTTAGCCTCGCTCAGACAGGAACCATGGACCTGCACACCTTCTTTGGGAAGAATGAGGGGCAGCGGAGAAGACCGTATTGAAATCCTGACCTCTTCGATCTCCCCAAAGATACTGGCCTCTAGCGGCTGCACCAACTCTACCAAGCCTATAATGTTGAGACTCATGGAAATAGCCCCTATCTGATCCACCACTAACAACCAACCTTTATCTTCTGGCAACCTAGGGACCTTGGACTTAGACTCCACACCAGCTTTGCCAAGTCTTCACCAAACAATAATGACCATTTGAAAGGAAACTGACTGAGCTTTGACTTAGATGCCACATCTGAAGACCAACCCCAAAGCCACAACAACCTCCGGGCTGCAATACTAAGTGCCATGCTCTTGGCTGAAGAACGTAACAAATCTTACATGGCATCCAAAAGGAAGTAAGTTACATTACATTAGGGACTTCTATTCCGCTTATACCTTGCAGTTCAAGGCGGATTACAAAAGAGCTAACTGGACATTTCCAGTGAAGTTACAACAGTTTTGGGGTTTTGTTTTTGGTTACAAGGGAGGAGAGGTACCTGGATTAATTCTGGAAGAACTTGCAAATTGGATATTAAATTGAATGTACGTTACTGTGTGATATAACAAATAGATTACAGTTAGTTCCCATCTCAGTGTTCTCCCCAGAAATTTTTTCCAGCTGGGTGTCATGAAAAAATAGCCGGGTGGGGCGGGACGGGGAAATTTGGTGGTGGGGAAAATTAAGGTCTCCTTTTACTAAGCTGCAAAAGCGTTTTTAGCGCGTGCAGAATTGCCGCGCTACACAGCTAGAACTAACACCAGCAATTCTGTGTGAGTTAAGCGCGCGGTAAAACCGCTATCACAGCTTAGTAAAAGGAGCCCTAAATGTGTACTATTTGTATTAGTTAATTATTATTAGTTATTTTCCAATGCTCAATATGACTGCCTTTCTTAAGGTTTGACACTTGTTCCATAATATTTTTATTAAATTTAAGAAGTATCCAATTCTAGAAGGGAGTAATTAGATATTTGCCCTCTTTCAAATGGTATAGAGCAGCGTCTCTCAAACTTTTTAAACTCTAGCACACTAAACGGAGCAAATGTTTTTTGTGGCACACTAAATGCAGCAAATGTTTTTCATGGCTGGAAAAAATTTCTGGGGAGAACACTGTTGCCATTAGTTTTCAAGGTACAATCACGCCAAAGAATGATGCTTATCTGGGCAGTTGTATAGTAAAAAGAATGGATTAAGTTAACATGAGAAATGAAATTGTCATGAATCAGAGGGATACATACCCTGTAGGTCCTAAAAGCAGGCTTGTGGATTAGATATAAACTATGAAGACAGTGGCATACCTAGCATATGTGATACCCGAGGCCCATCATTTTTTTGACACCCCTCCCCATCTGTATGAAAAACATGATTTTTAATAAAAATCCACACATCACACAAGAGTGTACCTAGGAAAAGGCAGCATCTTACTTACTGCAGTGAGCAGTACATCAATACACCCATTGTAAAACTAAACAAGCCAGACTAGTACAGATCAATCCTACACAGTCAATCCTAACTGAAAACCATGTCTTTCGAACACACAGAACGTAGAAAACACCTTCGCCTAGTATGGAATATGTAATCACAAACTAGCCCCTCTCCCTTTTACAAAACTGTAGTGTGGTTTTTAGCCATGGTGGTAACAGCTCAGACTCTCTAATTCTGAGCAATTACCACCATGGCCGGTGCTAAAAAAACAAACAAACGAACTCTACAGTTTTGTAAAAAGGGGGGATAAAATAGAAAAACGTAGACAAAGGTTAAATTGAACCACCAAGAAGCTGGACTCTGCATACAATGCAACACCACAGAAACAGTGATGCATCTCCCCTAAAGCAAAAAAATAAATAAATATAATTTTTTTCTACATTGTCTTCTCTGGTTTCTGCTTTCCTCATAGTCTTGTCACGCTCTTCCTTTCATTCACTGTCTACCCTCTCTCTGCCCCTTCTATATGGCATCTCCCTTCACCCCTATTAGTCTGGCATCCATCTTCTTCCCTTCCCTCCTCCAATGGTCTGGCATCTCTCTCCTCTTCTTCCCTTCCCTCTCTCACACCACCATGGTCTGACATTTCACTCTCTCCTCTCCCTTCCCCCCACTTCCATCAGCATCTGCCCCCTTTCTCTCCCTCCACCACCCTTCTATGCTCCTCTCTCCCTCCAAACCAGCAAGGTCCCTTGATGACTGCTTCTGTTGCCTCTGCCTCTGGAAGATGTAAGTGACGTTGGAGAGGGTGGGCCGGCAGACGCAGGGAGTTGCGGCAAGGTTCCACAATGACTGCAGCTGTCGGTCCACCCCTTCCGACATCACTTACGTCTTCCGGAGGCAGAGGCGGCAAATGCAGTCATCGCAGGACCTTCCTGCACTTCAGTGCGGCTGCCGACTCTGCCTCGGAATAAGTACGACAGCTGCGCTGAGGTGCAGGTTCCATTTAGAGCAGCTCGAAAGGTTCTGGATCCAGCCGGCTGTGTACCCCCCTAGAGCTGGCACCCGGGGCGGTCTGCCACTGTATGAGGGGACAAAAAAATAATAAAAAGAATGGATAAATTGACCGATTTAGACATGTCATACAATTATAACCACAAAATTATGTCATAAAATGTAATTCTAAACTCAAAAGACTCCAGACGAAAAGCAGACTACAGAAAGGAAACCAGAAAAGACCAAACCCATAGTACTAAGATTCAAAAGCTAAAATCGGACATGTCCATTGTGAAGAGACATGTGGATCACTGCTAATTATAACGAGTGAGTCTTTAAAATATGAAACAGTAACAGATAGCCAGACATGATGGATGGAAGTGATAAATACTGGAGCCAAAACCAGAGCACCATGATGAAACTTGAATGGAAATATGGATACCTCTTTATACTTTTGAGTAAAATTACAATGTGAACATATCATAGAAAAGAATAAATAATGTGTAAACTAAAAACCAAGAACATATTGTAACACTGAACTCAGAATTAATGAAATAACATGCTAAAAGAACTTAACCCCCCCCCCCCCCCAAAAGAGGGCATATACATACTTAAAATGATGGCTGGTTACAAACAGTATGCCTAGACTATATAGACCTAAACAGGGCAAAAGTAAACGTATGGGAAATGAACAGCTGATAATACAGAGTGTATCTTGAAAACATAAGCCGATAGCTCAAAGTCAAGCCGACCGGGTAGATGAAAAGTGAAACCTGGGAAAGATCTAAATTATTGTTCAAATGAGCTTCTATTAAAACCAAAGAATAAAACCACAGCACTCGGGAAAGTAAAAAAGGGAGAGTAAAATGGACTTACCGAAAAGTTCTCTGCACTGATGAGAAACTCATAAGCAGAATAAATGTAAACACGTGACAGTGGGGCTATGATATTTGATCCGTTGAAAGAGGCGCCAAAAAAGTGTCAGCAGTGGATTGGATGCACACTGATAGGGGAAGGGCATCGGGCTGTTAAAAAAGGCTGATTTAATAAATAAATGAAAATACTGGTAAAAAACTAAATAAAAAACCAAAACAATGATAAAATGTCGAACCTGACTGCAAGTGATAGTAAAAGTAGCATAAGGCACCCGTAGTACTGTTAGTGCCAGAGCTGCTTAGAATAAAGAACCGTGCTGTACATGAGGAGAAAAAAAAGAAAGAATGAGGTGATAAGATGTAAAGTGCTGGCCCCTAACTGCACCACTTGATAAAACTAAGGAGCAATGTTCTAGAGCAGGAGTGCCCATACTTTTTTGGGCTTGCGAGCTACTTTTAAAATGACCAAGTCAACATGATCTACCAACAATAAAATTTAAAAAACCCCCACAAAGCACACTTTACGCATAGAAAATGTTAATTATCATTCCTATTCTGGAGTTTTTTCAGAGGTCAAAGCAGATGACTCTATGCACTGTCACCTCAGTAACAACCATATAAAAATAGACAAATACCCCCCTCCCTTTTTACTAAACCACGATAGGAGATTTTAGCACAGGGAGCTGCGCTGAATACCCAGCGCTGCTCTCGACGCTCATAGGCTCCCTGCGCCAAAAACCGCTATTGCGGTTTAGTAAAAGGGGACCATAGTGTAAAATATAGAGCGCAGATATAAATTCAGACACATTTTTATCACTAAATCATTTTTCCTACCTTGTTGTCTGGTGATTTCATGCGTCTCTGGTTGCACTTTCTTCTTCTGACTGTGCATCCAATCTTTATTCCCTTCTTTCAGCCTGTATGCTTCCTCTCCTCCAGACCTCATTCCCTCCCCCAACTTTTTCTTCCTCTCTCCCTGCCCTTTCTTTCTCCCTGCCTCCCTTTCTTTTTTTCTCTCTTCATGCCCCCTTTCTATTTTTCTGTTTCCCTTCTTTCCTTCTGTCTCCCTGTCTGCCCTCTTTCTTTCTTTCTCCCTGCCCTCCCCCAAGCCACTGCCGCCATCGGATAACAGGCCCCAAAGCTGCCAACACCCCAAGCTCTCCCTGCGTCGGGCCAACCAGCATTCCTCTCCCCTTCAATTCTGCCATCGGAGAGGAAGTTCCGGCCCAGCCAGGCAGCGATTGGCTGGCTAGAACTTCCTCTCTGACGGCAGAATTGACATCGGGGAGAGAAAGGCTGATCGGTCCAAGATCGCGATTGACCTATTGGGCACCCCTGTTCTAGAGAAATGCTGTCGGGTCCTGCCTTTGCAGAAACAGAAAGTAGGCAGGACCCGGCAGCAAGAACAGCAAATTGTAAGCTTCACAGACCTGTCTCCCGCCTTAGCCCATAGCGAACGCATGCTCCGGGGCTCTAACATGTGCATGCCGGCTTCCCTTCTCTTCTCTTCCCCCCCGGACATAACTTCCGGTTTTGGAGGGAAGAGAAGGGAAGCCGGCATGCACACGTTAGAGCCCCGGAGCATAAGTTCGCTACGGGCTAAGGTATGGAATATCCAAGCCGGTTTGTTTGTTTTTAATGTTGAGCAGCAGCGGCGGCAGCAGAATTCACGATCTGATGATAGCTGGGCGGAGCGCCCGGCTAAAAGGCCCTAGGGAGAACACTGCCATCTCAATCTTCGCAACCTCTTGATCCACCAAAGATCAATCATTGACCTCTCTATCCAACACATGCTGAGCCCAAAGGAAACAGGCCACGGCCTCCTCCTTAAAACTCAGTTTCACGAGATTCTAGCCTATGATCCTGGGGATCTTGCAGAGTGGAACCACCATCCATAAGCACCATATTCTTTTTTCGCAACTACCAAAATCATCACATCAACAGGCAAACACAAGGATTCGGTCAAGATCAAGGATGGGATACAGGTGAGCCACCAATGGAGCTATGCGGAAAGGAGTGTCCAGACCCTTCCACTGCGCCTGAATCACATCTCCGATGTCCTGATGCAAAGGAAAGGTCTTGTAAGCTTTCCAGATACACTTGAGCAACACATCCGTGACATGGTGAGACTCCTTTACTCCTCCTCAAAACACAAGACAGCAGAAACATGATCAATCAATTCCTGGAGTTCATTATGGTAAAAATCCTGGACATAGAGGAGTCCTCCCCTAGTGAGAGATCTTCCATCCATCCTTCTGCTAAACTGTGATCCCCATGACGCAATGGGTCCTCAACAGGCCAATCATTTTCCTTATCAGAGAGAACGATATCATCCTCGGGCAAGCCTTCCTCCTCCCAAACTAATGGTATGGTCAATGAAGATGCTGAATCTGCCAGACCTGAACTTGGGCTCACCTGTTCCTCATGCCCTGCCAACCTGTGCATGTAGAAAGGCCCTGTACATGGCTAATATTAAATCCAGGGAGAAGTCTCCCGCAGCTCTGGCGAACTGAGCCCCAGTCCCCAGCTTGAGACCAGGCTAGGCTGTGGGTTCAAGATGCAGAGATTGATCAGTGCCTGAAGTAACTGCCACCATTGAAACAATGGCAGCAGTTCCCACAAAAACTAGAGCTGGCACCAAAGAAAATTCAGAAGAACTCATGTCTGGAACTGAACCCCCATGAGCTGAGATCTCCAATTGCTTCAGCTCCATTTCTGACTTCAATATGCTCCCAGCATGAGCACAATACTTACAGGCGCTGGCTGCATAAATTCCCTAGCAGGAGCATGCCGTCCACTTAAGGTGCTCCCCTCTCACAGTCCCCTCTCACAGTCCAAACCAAAACAAAAAACAAAACACACACAAAACAAACACACACCTCAGAGAAAAAGGCTGCAGAAAACAGAAATGCAACACAAAAGATGCTCGACTCTGCCTGGGAAGTTTTTTGTTTTTTTTTACTTAACCAAACCAAATAAATAAAAAACAGACCCCTCTATGGGAGAAAAAGAAAAAAACACAAACAACCATCTCCCTTCCTGAAAATGCCTAGCTCTAACACTGAGAAGGCACGGACTTACCACATCCACCTGCTAGAGAATGAGAATAGATCAACTCTAAGGGGGATGGCACAGCCTAATTATAGCTAACTTAGAAGTCAGGAATTCTGTGTAGAGGTCCTGCTGGTAGAGGTGCATAGTCTATGCCGGTCTGGAGGGATGCTATAGAAAAAAACATATTATGCAAACATATTACAAATCTCTCTGTGATGGAGACCTTCCAGAGAGTTTTTGCTCTTATCAGAAATTGCCTAATTTCCAGTAAAGCATATTTCTCCCTGACCAACATTCCTAAGAGGAATGTCTTGAGATTCCAATCCAGTGCAATCACTACTCATTTTCTAGATTACTCCTTAATGTTTGTTTCCAATAAATCTCAATTTTAAAAGACTCCCACCAGATGTGAACTATATAGCTCCAAATCCATACTTATGCTAGCAATCACACTTGACACTTTGAAATATATAAAAATAATGAAATCTTAAACATTTCTTCATAATACACATTAATAAATTTTTAATTTAAATCTGAGAAAAGACAGATTACAGAGATCCACCTCTATCCAGGAAGATGGAAACTGGGAAGGCAGTGACTGCTGCAGGGAGGGGGCAGCTGTGTCTGTAAACCTTACCCTCCAGAGCTTTCCCACCAACAATGGAAACAGAATAATTTCCTCCCTCTTACCCTTAGAGCTCTCCTTGCTGTCTCACACAGACGGCCTTCCTCCCTCTCTTTTCTCTGTCCCACCCTGAAAGAGGACTTCCTCCCTCCCGATTCACCTGTTCTCTCCTTGTTTCACACAGAAGGAAACAGGTGACTTTTGCCTGTCTCCATCTCTGGCCAAACCTCCTGTTATGGCAGACTTTCCAATAAACTGCCTAAGAGCAGGGGTGTCCAATGTCGGCCCTCGAGGGCCGCAATCCAGTTGGGTTTTTAGGATTTCCCCAATAAATATGCATGAGATCTATATACATGCACTGCTTTCAATGCATATTCATTGGGGAAATCCTAAAAACCCGACTGGATTGCGGCCCTCAAGGACCGACATTGGACACCCCTGGCCTAAGAAATTGCCTAAAGGCATCTGTTCCACCATTGGACCTCATCACTACATAGAGCCAACTGTTTAAAGCAGGGATGCACATCTCCGGTCCTTAAGGGCCGAATCCAGTTGGGTTTTCAGGATTTCCCCAGTGATCTATTTGCCTGCACTGCTTCCATTGTATACATATTGATCTCATGCATATTCATTTGGGAAAGCCTGAAAACCTGGCCTGGCGAGGGCCGAAGTTGTGCACCCCTGGTTTAAAATTACACTCTTGTATAAGATCCCAAGCCAAAAGAAACTTCAGAAGGAAACCCCACCATGACAGTAGCTGAAGGATGCCTATAGGTAACCCAAAGAGGAGTTGAGAGTATCACTCATATACCAAGTGTAGTCATGATCTGTATGGGGGCACTGCAGTATACTGTATATAGGGGATCTCTCTTACCTGTGGGAAGGGATCTGCAGATGCCAACAGAACGTTCTCCGGTTTCAGGTCACAGTGGACAATGTTCTTGAAGTGTAAGTGCCGAAGGGCGGCCAATATCTGCCCAGAGAAGAAGAAAAGAAATTAACAATAGAAGGGCTCACAGAATGGGGTTCTCCATGTTCATAACATTCACCAGGCTCAATTCCCCAGCAGAAAAAGCAGCTTAATGTCTTCACTGTCCTGCAAGACAATTATCTTACACTGTTGCAAACCCACAATCTATCATTATCAGCACAATGGATTATGTACCTATACTAGCTCACATAGGCTGGGGAAGCATCTCTATGGGCATCTTTGAGAAAACCGTTCCCAGATCCAAGGAGGAAAAAAACCTCCAAGATGTTATCAACAAGTAGAGAAGCCAAGAACAGGGAAGTCATGTTTAAATCCATCTGATATCCTGCAACTTTGGGTATGTTGCTTAGCCCTTCAACTACCACATATACAAATTTGTAAGCTTTCTAGGGACAGGACAACACCTGTTCTATCTCAATTTAATACACCTTGATCTACTATTGGAAAAGTGTAAGCTAAATCTAAAATCCAAACAATAAAGATGATACTGAGTAAATAGATTCAGATCCTTTTACTGCACTTCAGGGGAAGTCACTTTCTGGACCCCAGGCAAGGACAGGACTAGCATGTTGTTGGAAAAATAGAAAAAGGGAAAAAACTTTCAAGCAGGTACAATTGAAGGTTCAGAACTATTTCAAATCAGGCACCATCTAAGGGAACTGAAGTCCAAAGGAAGAGGAAACATTTAAAAAGGGAAAGAAAACAAAAACGAGAAGCTCCTGATGTATCTTCCAAAGTAAGAATGTGCACAACAGAAAATTTTTCAGTTCCTTTTCAGTTATCAGTTATCTCAGATACAGTATATTCTTGGTTTGAAGGCTTCCTAAAATCCAGAACCTACAGAGTAAAATCAAACAAAGAAAAATCAGATCCTTGGTCAAACCCTTGCGGCGTACCACAGGGATCCCCATTATCCCCTACTCTCTTCAACCTATACACTGCCTCTCTCGGGGCATACCTGGATAACATAGGCATTACCACCTATAGTTATGCGGATGACATCACCATCATCATACCATATGATCAGCCAAAGACCACCATGACAAACATAATACACCAAACAATAGAAACAGTTACAACCTGGATGAAAGAACACAAACTAAAACTCAACCCAGATAAAACCAAATTCATCCTCCTCGAAAATGACAAAGTCCCAACCATAACCAATTTAGAACTTAACTCAATCAACTACCCAATCCAAACCACCATAAAACTACTAGGAGTGACAATAGACAGATGCTGCACTATGCAACTGCAAATAAATAAAACCATACAGAAATCCTTTGCAATAATGAGAAACCTGAGACAAGTCCGGAAATTCTTTGAAAGATCACAATTCCAGCTCATAGTGCAATCCCTAATCCTAGGATTGCTAGACTACTGCAACATCCTCTACCTCCCCTGCCCTGCCACGATGACCAAGCAACTACAAACAATCCAAAATACTGCTCTGAGACTCATCTACTCACTGAGGAAACATGATCATATCACAGAAGCCTACATCAACTCACACTGGCTACCAATCCAAGAAAGAATACTATTTAAATTCTACTGCATGATATTCAAAACCCTAAATGGAAACAGCCCAGCCTACCTAAACAATCGCCTCATCCAAGCAACCTCAACCAGACATAGAAAAACGCACTCCCCTTTCACACCTCCCCCGATCAAGGAAGTAAAACGGTCAAAACAATACGACGGCCTCCTAGCCACTCAAGCTGCAAGAATGGATAACCAAATCTCCAACCTACTGTTAACCACCCCAGACTACAAGATTTTCAGAAAACAAATAAAAACTATACTCTTCAAGAAAGCCCTGAAACAGTCCTAACCACACCCACTCTTAAAACCTCTTACTCTTAACAACACTTTTACCTATCAAATGCTCTCTAAAACCCATAATCTCACCATATTCTTACCTCCTAAAGACCTCCAATTCCCTTTGGTAACTCTTTATCCAATGTTTATTACCTTAAAAAATTCAATGTCATCGCTTATTCAACTCCTTTTAATTTGTATGTAATTCCTATTTTTTTAGTTGGAATGTAATCCGCCTTGAACCGCAAGGTAATGGCGGAATAGAAATCACTAATGTAATGTAATGTAATGTTATTTCAACTTTGTCCTGATTTCAGATTTTTTTTTTGTTTCCAATATTTGTTTAAAAAAATTTTCTTAACATGCATTAAATTTTAACAAGCAACAATAACTTTAGTGCATGCTAATTTGTAGGTTAACATACTTTTTAAAAATGTAGGTTACACTAAACTAACTTAATTACAGAAGGAAATAATGTCACAAGACAAAATAGCTGCTTAAGCTGTTTGCTTCATTCTTATGAGATAAACTCCCCCTTCCAAAAACCTCACCTGCTAACTTATGAGATCTATCTGGCTAACTAACACGGAGTTACATGGTCTTCTAAAGTGTGATATTTGATTGCATCTTCTTAGAATCAGTCTACCGCTTTTTCCTATAAGAATATTTCCTTTTTTTTTTTTAATTCTCCCGATGATTTAATAACCCCTCTTTTTATTATAGTGGTCTAAGGAGGTATAATTTATTTTTTTCCTATTTCTGATTATCAAGAAACATTATTTTCCTTGAGTGTTTGATCCAACTTACTGTATCAAGTTTAACAGTCTCTTTTACAAAGCCGCGCTAGATTTAAAGGGCTTCGGGGCTGTTGCCGCGTGACTTTGTAAAAGAGGCCGTGTTTGTAAATTTGATTAAAATTAAAAAATAAATAAAATAAAAAGTATGCATTCTTCCTAATTAATATTTCCAAATTAACAAAGTGTCTTTGCTTATTTGTAAATGAGTCTCTACCAGAGCCTTTAATTCAGTAGCATAATTAAATGAAGTAACTACCTGTACTTCTGAACTTTATGGTGATGGGCAAGGACGGATTTGATTCTAGCAGGGATGGGCTTGATTTCTGTCCCAGCACAACTCTCTAATTGGCATGAATGCAATGTCCAAAATTGGCTTTTCTTGAAATTTGCCCTTAGAAGTCCCATAAATATTACAAGAAAAAGATCCAGAAGTGGGCAGGCATAGGTTTCAACACATGGATCAATTCTAAAGTAAATCTAGCTTAAACAAGGAAAGAATAGGTTCTTACCTTAATAATGATCTTTTTAATAGAAAGGCATGAGTCTTGAATCAGTGGGTTATTCACCTCTGCTCACAAGTTTGTGTAGAAGGCATCTACAATTTTCAGCTGCACCTCCCCTATCTCTGCACCTCAGTTCATACCAAAGTAATTGATAGCTACTACAACAGGAAACAAGAAAGAGGAGGGGCACGGGGAACTCCCCGATGAAGCCAAATCTGCTCGGTCCTTAAACTACTATCTTTAAAGAAAAACAATGCCAATAGGAATATAACAAAATGGAACCCAACAGCCACCTACCTGAGTGCAACCGGCACCAACACTTATGCAGTTCCCACAGTCTCCCATATGTTTAAAACATTTCTTTTTTTTACATAAAATAGAGAGCTATCAACAAACCTCCTCTCTCAAGAAAGATATTTCTGAACACTGCCCGATGCTCCGGACCCAAACACTGTAAGCACCAATTGTGTGGGTCAGTGAGGGAGATCGGGCGTGCACACCGCTGGCACTTCTTAAAACCTGGCTGCGGGGGCATGAATGGGAATACGGCCTCCGCAAAATCAAACCCGGAGGCCTGTATAGTGGCAACAGGCCCCGCCGGGGCAAAGTCGAAAAAAGAAAAGAAGATCAATAATTTTTTTTTTTTTTGCAAATTGAAATAAAAAGCAACCTGAAGGTAAGAAAGAAAATAATTAGAAAAAATTCGCGAGCGGGAAGGCAAAAAAGTTAGTTTCAACGGCCGTTGAAAAAACACGTGTCTTCTTCGCTCCGCGGAAATGAAGAAACTGGGGATCACGCACTCCTCCGTCGGGCGGGAAGGCACTCGCGCACGCGCGGTGCGGCCAACTAGAACTTTCTAGTTAAAAAGGTCTGTACCGAGGGCGCCATCGGTGACGTCACCCATGCGTAAAGAATATGCTGCCTGCTTGTCCTGGGATAAAGATATTTCTGAACACTGTGGAGACCTTATGGGTATTCATCACTCTTCAGACCTGTCTGACAGCAGAAGGTCAAGCATTTAGAAAATACATACATAGAAACTTAAATGCAGATAAAGGCCAAAATGGCCAAACTAGACTGCCCATCCGCAATAACCATTATCTCTTTCTTTCTCTGAGAGATCCCACACCTTCTTGAATTCAGACACAGTCATAGAAACATGATGGCAGATAAAGGCTAAATCTGACAGGGTGGGTCATCAAAACTCATATGCCTGTATACTAGAAAGAAGATTATCTAATCTTCATTTCTAGTGCAAAAGGAATACGAGTCTTGAACCATACGATGCCTTGCTAAGAGAAAGCAAAACCATATTGAAGTTCCAAGTTGGGAACGGCCATCACACAAGAAGATACAGCTGCATCACTCCCTTCAAAAATCATGCTATGTCAGGATGCAAAGCCCAAAATCTTTTTCCACTACAGCCCCAAAGCAGGAGATGCCTGTCACCTGTACTTTTGAAGTAACTAACCGCCAGGCCAGGAGTAGGCAATTCCGGTCCTCGAGAACCGGAGCCAGGTCAGGTTTTCAGGATATCCACAATAAATATGCATGAGATAGATTTGCATCTCAAGGAGGCAATGCATGCAAATCCATCTCATATATTTCATTGTGGATATCCTGAAAACCTGACCTGGCTCCGGTTCTCGAGAACCAGAATTGCCTACCCCTGCTCTAGGCCGTCCTGAAGAAACACTGACAGTGGAGCCTGAAAAAAAGTTCCACATTTTGTTTAGCACAGGGGTGTCAAAGTCCCTCCTCGAGGGCCGCAATCCAGTTTGGTTTTCAGGATTTCCCCAATGAATATGCATGAAATCTATTAACATACAATGAAAGCAGTGCATGCAAATAGAGCTCATGCATATCCAATGAGGAAATCCTGAAAACCCAACTGAATTTGACACCCCTGGTTTAGCACATCAGCGCTGAAAAGTCTTCCAAGCCTTAACATAGGTCACAACAGGCACTGGTTTCTTAGGAGAGTAGCCATGACCACCTCCAAGTAGCCCTCACATTCTAAGGCTATGTGCTCAAGAGCATTCTGCATCCCCAAGGGCTAGTGGACCCTGGGAGAGAAGAGTTGCATGAAATGGCAGTTCGAAACATTTATCCCTCTGCAAACAGACCAGATTCACATACCACAGCCAATGCAGCCAATTCTTCAAATGACCCAGCCTAACATGGACCATGGAGGAAACACATATAGTCTCTTCTCTGGCCAAGGATATACTACAGCATCCTTGCTACCACTTCCCAGCTTGAATTTTCAGCTGAAGCAGCAAGAGATTTTTGTTTGGCTGCTAACACCATCAAATTGAATCCTGGATGTCCCCAGCAAAGCACAATGCTGTCGAAGGCCTTCAGGGAAAGGGAACACAGGATCTGCCAGATGAGATTGTCAGCCTCCACATTGTCCACTCCTGCTACATGTGCTGCTGATAATACTTGCAGATGGACTTCTGCCCAATGAAATAACTGAGCTTCCGTTCTCAACGGGACACTCTTGGTTCTCCCCCATCTTTTCACATATGCCACAGCTGTGGCATTTTCCGAGAAGATCCCAACTGCCTTGCCATTCAGGGTTGTCTCCAATGACTGCAGTACTAAATGAATGGCCCACAGCTGCAATCTGTTGATAAACCATTTCTTCTGAGAGGGTGGCCAGTGGCCCTGAATTGGATGACCCTAGGAATGACGCCCCATCCCCACCCACCAAATGTTAAAGACTGGCATCAGACCACCCAAGAGGAGATAGGGAGAAGCAAGCCTTTCAACAATGACTCTAGTCAGAGCCACCATCACAAACTCTGATGTACCCCCACCATCCAAGCCAGTAGCATTTGGAGGGAATCTTGTCTGTGGAGACCAACAGGATAACAGCACGGCCTGAAAAGAGCAAAGATGAGGTTTCAACCAAGGAAAGACCTCTATAGTTGCTAACATCAATCCTAACACCCGGAAATAGTGCCAAGCCGTGAGAGCTAGCATCTCCAGGATTTCCAAAATCTGGCATTGTAACTTCAATTTGTGTGGCTCTGGAGAAAAGACATAACCTTTTGCCATGTCGAAGTGGATTCCCAAGTACGCTAGGGATTGCATTGGATCCAGGTAGCTTTTCCAGAAATTCATGATCCAACCCAATTCCAGCAGCAATTGGACAACTTATGGGGTTACTGCTTTGGCGCAATGCGTCTTTGAAGGTGCTTGGATCAACTAATCATCCAAGTATGTATGCACCTGCCTTGTGTAAGTGCTGTCGCAATGACCATCATCTTGGTAAAGGTGTGAGGCATCACTGCCAGACTGAATGGGAGTGCTGAGAAATGGAAATGTCTCTCCAACATATGGAATCTCAGGAACTTCCTGTGAGCTGGAAATATGGGAATATGTAAGTCAGTCTCTGTCAAATCCAAATCGACTAGAAATTTCCCAGCACCATCGAAACAGAGAATGAATGAAAGGTCTCAATCTATAATCAGGGCACTTTCAGTGCTGCATTGAACAACTTCAGGTCCAGGATTAGCCTCTAGGTCATTTAAGTCTTTAGGCACAATAAATTATATAGGGCATCGATTCCTCAGTTGAGACGGGTTCTATGGCTTGAATATTCAGGACTCAACTGAGAGAAGTTATCTCGCAGCTTTGCTAGACTTCATTCAGCTAGAGTTAAAGCTTTATGTTCACTGGTCCTCAGCGGGCCACCATACACTCAAAGATTCTCATTGTGCAGGGCTTTACTCTCCCACTCGTCATTGGAACCAGCTGAGGAGCAGAACACAGTGCAGAGATAGGGAAAGCGGGGCCAAAAAATGTAGATGACGCCTTCTACACAAACTCGCAAGTAGAGGTGACTAGCCCACTGGTTCAAGACTCATATGCCTTTTGCACTATAATAAAAATTTGCATTTATATCTTCAGATCATGCATTAACTAAGCACCCAGCAACAGCCAGCCAATTCAAAGAGATACGAAGGAGAAAGAAGCCACATTGTTTGAAAGAATATTAGAAGGATTGATGGGGTGGGGAATCAAAATACGCTGCTCAAAGTTTTATAGGCCAGTACCCTTACTTGTAAGAGTCAGTGGGAACAAGGGATGAAGTAAAGTTTCTAGACTATACACATTTCAATTACTTTGATAGAAAATGGACTTAAATTGTTTTATCTTTGGCACATGACATCACAGAGGTTTCATAATATCTATCTGCAAGTTGGACGTAGCTGCTGGTGGGGGTTGTGGTTCAAAAAGGTACACAGTCCTATAATCCAGCCCTTCTGGGAATGCTACAGGAATAAGTTCATGGAAATCATTGTTTAACAATTGCTTTAGAAGCTCAAAATTTATCTCCTGGTATTATTCACAATGGATCACGCTCAAGATAGACAACACATGCTTGCAACGTTAGTAACAGCTTAATGTGAGCTAGCAAGAATAGAAGACACAACTTATTCCAATTAGAATTATTCTTCATAGAAAAGATTGAAAGGTTTACTTCATCATTTTTAAGTTTACTAACTGCAATGAGCATGATAAGTTAGAAAGATTTAAAGTGAGTTGGGAGCCTTGTGTTACTTAGGCTACCAAACTCTATAGCAATTAATAAGTTAGGTGGCTAGAGGTCCAGATTTTGAGGAAGTTGGGGGAGGTAGTCAAATGTTTGGGATAGTTAATTGTTACTCTGGTTTTGTATTAAAAACTTCACAGTGCATATTCAGTTTGCTTACTGAATGCACATCCCTATTCTGAGAGCAGTCATATCTGTGAGAGTATTTGTTTAAAGTCAGGTGAGTGCTCAGAAAGCCAGAATGTCACTTTTCTAAAACATCTGCCCAAGGCAGAATACAAAAATTAGATTTAAAAAATTATATATATACAAGCAATAAATAAAATCCATTACTCAAATACAGTGTGTGCAGGGGCGAATTTTGAAGGGTATAGCTTAGATCAGTGTTCTTCAGTCCAAGGCAGGGGGGCCAATGGCAGCCCTCACTATCATTCTGGCTTTCTTCTGCTACTGCTTCCCTAAACAAGTTCATGACAGAAAGAGGGACGTGTATGGAAGGAAAAGCCATATGCCGAAGGTCAATGCATTTCTCAATAGGCAAAGAAAATGCATTTGAAAATGTCCACCTTCTTGAGGATACACACAATTAACAATTTGAAGATGGATTGGATGTCATTAACACACAATGGTCAGTATAAGAACATAAGAAGTTGCCTCCACTGGGTCAGACCAGAGGTCCATCGCGCCCAGCGGTCCACTCCCGCGGTGGCACATCAGGTCTATGACCTGTGAAGTGGTTCCCGACCATTTCTATAACCTACCTCTGTTTCTATCTATACCCCTGTCACTAAGAAAGAAATAAAACGTCTTCAAATTATTCAAAATATTGCCATTAAAATTATTTCAAAAGAACGTAAATACGATCGTGTCACACCTCTTTTGATCAATGTTCACTGGCTTCCTATAGATCATCGAATTTCCTATAAAAGAATGTTACTGACTTACAAGACCAAAACTTCCGGCCGACCTGATTTTATTAACAGGCTACTAATCCCCCATACCCCCCCCCCATCGTACATTACGTTCATCTAATCAAAACTTGCTATCCATCTCCTTTTTAAGATACATTAACATTATGCGTACTAGCATCTTTTCTGTTACGGCCTCTACCATCTGGAATTCAGCACCAAATTATATAAGAGAAATTACATCTCTTGATAAATTTAAAAGTAACTTGAAGGCCTTTCTTTTTAAAGACACATTCGGTGTTTAATAGTCCTTCTAAGGACGGTAATGGAAATCTGTTCCTTACCATTTTTTAATCATTTTAGCTTATTTTACATTATTCTAGACTATTTATATTTTGTTCCCCTTCCTTTTGTTTTGGTCCCTCTTCCCCTCTTTCTCTTTATACAAATTGTATTTCTGCCCTTCTCCATCTTGTATCGGTAAGTTAATATTTGTCAGTGCGTTTGATTGTTTGTAGCATTGTTTGTAATTTGTTTTTAATGTATGTTCTTATTATACTTTGTTTTTATATTATGTAAAACCGCTTTAATTTTAATAAGGCAGTATATCAAATTTTTAAATAAACCTGAAACCTGAAGGTGATTGGGAACGCCTCTTAGCCAAGAATGAAGGTGAAACCTCTCTGGACTATTGATACCTGATATCTGAGTTCATAGGCAAAGATGACCCACTTCTGGAATGTGAAGAGAACCTCTTATATTGTATGTATTTCTTTTATATTGTATGCACTTAATTTGTTGAATCTCAAACGATTTGCATTGTTTGTACTATGCTTAACTGTTGTGAACCGCCTAGAACTCACAGGTATGGTTCACAACAGTTAAGCATAGTACAAACAATGCAAATAGTATCGTGATTTTGCATGGTCAGACATTTGGATCCAGAATCAGCTCTTGGGCCAGCTCACTAGATCCAGAGTGGCTCAGACTTAAAAATTAGTGACAATCACTGGCTCAGGTAATATCAGTTCTATTCTTTAAGCTGTCGGCAGTGCCATCTAGTGGAATAAAAAAATGTTGCGTCAGACAACACACGGAGGTTCCCTTCCCTGAATTCCTTCTCTAATCAGGAGAAATCCTCAGTTTGTCATCCTTATGTGCTAATTAGAATCCCTTGAATGTGTGACCATGATTGCTCAGAATCAAAGGCAATCACCCTTTCCAGCTATACCATGTGTTGAATAGTGAACTGATACAAATCCATCCTTGGCTCAGCCCCCCTTTACTTAGTACCCCATTTTATCCTAGACTGCCCATCCAAACTCACACGTAGAACCCACCTGTTCAGCTACCCTACCCTAAAGGCCTGCCGTTACAAAAGATATCTAAACAGAACTCTTGCCTTCCAAGCAGGTCAGCACAATAATTGGTTGGCCCACATCATCTCACGTACTTCATCCTACTTAAACTTCAGGAAACTTCTAAAAACTAATCTTTTCACCCGAATCACACCCTAAGACCCCTAAGCCCTACCCTGGCCCCTTCTATCTCACCATGTCCTTTATGCAGATTGTATTGACCTTCTTCCCTGTACCATTTATTGCCATGATTGTACCTATCTTTGCCGATTGTACCACTGTTCGCTGATTGTACCATTTTTTTCTCTGTTTGTACCATTTTTTCTCTGCCACCTATTTTCTCTGATTGTACCATTGTACCATTTTCGCTGATTGTCCAGCCCTTCTTCGTTGTAAACCGCCTCGAACTACTATGGCTTTGGCGGTATATAAGAAATAAAATTATTATTATATAGCTTAACATATGGAACTCTGTGAGGATCTTGGTCAAGAAAATCATGAAGTGGATATCAGGGGCAACTAATAGAATACCTGGGTTATAAGGAATTTGGTGAGCCTCTCAGGCAGCCTCCCTTTCTCACTGGACAGAATCATCTCCAGCATGTCCCCATGTAACTTCTCCATCACCACAAAGACTTTCTCTGGCGTTTCAAACATGCACTCGAGGTTCACAATGCCTGGATGCCTCAGGCTCTGCAGAGAAAGAACAAAAAAATTAACTGGAGTCCATACCATGATCTCGGAATCACCAAAAGATAGAAACAAACGAGGACTTATGGGCCCCTCCACTGCCTGCCCATTCTTCCTTCCTGTTTCGAACACTGCACTCAAATTACTCTCGTTTTATCCTTTAGTCCCTGACCAAGAATCTGCCTTATCTGCCTCAAGCTCTCCCCCCTCACCCTTCTACCAAGTATCTGCTGTGCCTGCCAATGGCTCTCACCATGCTCACTACAAACTTTAGCCCTTGCTCCACTAACTACCCCACATCATAATCTCAAGATTGCAGCATTTGCTCATGACTTGTTGAAAGTCCTCACCAATCCACAACAATCCTTTAAAACTCTGCTGGAACATATCTGAGAATATGGAGACTTTTGGGGGTTCCAATTAAATTTGGATAAATCAGAGGCATTATTGAGCACAGATGCTCTTAAAACAGCATGGGGGAATCTTCTTTTCCTGTTAAATGAACACAAGGATCTTTTCGTTATTTGGGAATATGATTGTCCATGAATAGAGAACGGCTATATTGTATCAATGTAAATAATATGTTAAATGACACAAAATCTCAATTGGAAACTTGGATAGATTTACCATTATCCCTTCAGGGTAGAATTAGTCTTTATAAGATTGTTACAGGAAATTCTGTTTGGGTGTTTTTTTAGAGGAACAAGAAACTAAAATTAAGATGGTCCTATATGGTGGAAAATTGAGATAAGGGAGGCTTAGGCAATCCAGATCTAGGAGTATATAATATGGACAGCCTATTGAGACATGTTTGAGATTGGGATGAGTCAAAGCCAATTTACAGATTCAACATTTTAATCTATCTACAGTATTTTCAACCCTGACATTTAGGCTATTTGCTTCATGCTCATAGAGGGCAGGTTCTGAGGAAGATATATGCTAGCTTGCTTTGGTATCCTGTGTGGGAACATGGCAGAACTTAGTGAAGATGTCAGCAGGTGATCCCCCATTGTACCGTCTTCCTTACCTGGCTGGGACATGCAGAATTCACCTCAGGGAGGGAAAACAGGAATTTTTTTGCAATGCAAAGAAAAGGGAATTCTAGTATAGAACATTTACTAAGGGCAGATAGCAATTATTCTACATTTATAGAGCTGCAACAGAGAGGTACCCTAGGGCAGAGAGACCATTATGCCTTTCTCCAACTGCAGCATTACCCGCATTTCCTGACACTGCTTCCTCCCTCGGTTGAGATGGAGAATCAGGTTAGGGAGCTTTTAAATGGAGCTTGTGAAAATGAAAAACAACAAAGAACTATAGTAGATTGATAGGAAAACTGAATGGGGAGCTGCCCACACCTCTGCATATTTTCATTATATCTGGTATAATTAAAGCCATATCAGCATGAATTGCAGGAATCGCACTTTAGAGCCATACTATAGCCTACTTTTCAAAGAGAAGGGCTTACCTGGGGAGGGGGTAAGTGGATACTACAACTTCTATGAAATGTGGAAAGATGTAAAACTAGTTTGTTCATGGTATATGGATGTGTGAATGTATACAGGGCTTTTGGGAAGCTGTGGTTAGATGTTTGGGACACACTTTACCTCCCCCCCCCCCAGAAGGTATCATTTTTGCAGAATCTTCATACTTACAAGTGCACGTGGCAAAGGTGAAATTTTATTTTTGAAAAGAACTTACATTTTAAGGACAAAATGTATAATGAATTACTGGTTACAAGATCCTCCCACGTTCTGGTACTACCCTTGTTAATATTATTTGTGTTGAGTTCACAGGTCACAAGCACTTCATATTAGTGTGAGAATCATATTTGCAGAACATTCCACCTAGAGTGAGAAGTCAAACATTGAACGGCTGCTCAACTTCAGAAAGGTCATAAGGCTTTCTATTCTTTGTATGTGGGGGTGGGGGTGGGGGGGCATTCAGTTAGGTGTTTTCATAATAAACATAGGCCAGGAAATAAGAGTTAATAAGTCCAAGTTTGTATCTACACAGTTCATAACATTGTAATGTTGTATTGCTGACTACATAATATTGGGTTTCTTGTATATTTATTGATAATTTTCAGTAAAATAGAAATTGAAATAAATAACTACCCCAAACCATCTTGAATGAATACCTTTGTTGCTTCCCTCACCTCTGCTGAGGAGCTGTTGCATACATACACCAATATCTATGCAGAAATGCTTCCTTTCCTTACACCTGAGGAAGCGACAGCCTAGGCCAAGAATGTAGCTTGGGAGAATTGATGTTCATTGTTTTCAGCCTCCCCAATGCCCCTTTTCCCCTCACCTGCAGGATGGCCACCTCATTGCGAAGCTGACTCTCCTGCTTGGTTGGGAACCGCAATTTGTCTATCACCTTCACTGCAACATCCCTGCCTGTCTTCCGGTGCTTCCCTAGAAGAAATTCCACCATAAAGCAATTAAGCATGGAATAATTCACACTCTCTCAAAGTATGGGGGTCCATTTCTAGGCATCTGTCCTTAACAAGTAAATAGATGAGTTGATAGTCTGAACTTTACCTCCATAAACCACTCCAAACTGGCCAGAGCCAAGCACCTCATCTGGGAATATCTGATAGACCATAGCGATATCCTGTAACAAAAAAAGAAAGAAAGCATCTTATGCTTCTTCATCATAGTGAGCAACCAAAATGGGTTTCTTTAGTTTCAGTTTAAAACCAAATCTGCACCAAAACCAGCTGCTAGAGCACAGCCTGACCCCACAGAATATGATCCCATAACTCCTGCCTTTCCCAGTGCACAGAAAGAGTCCCTGTTCCATTCCTCCCTTCACCCCCACCCCACCAAAAGTTACACTGAACAAGCCACTGCTCTTTTCCTCTCACTCAGCACACAGAACGAGCCCCCATTCCCTCCCACACACAGAACTCAGCCTTAGGCTCTTCACAAGCCTACCACACATCTCCTGATTTGGGACAGGAACAATCCTCAGTTAGTCCTGCAAGCTCCATCTGAAAATGGCTGCTGCGAGACTGCTGCAAGATATCACAGCAGCTGTTCTGGCTATGGAGGGGACATGGACAGGGGCAAATGGGGATTGCTCCAGCCCCGAACAGCCAGGAGACCTTAAGGGAATATACTGTAGGCCTGGAGGGAGAGGGGACCATCGTAAAGTTTTATTCCCAGCCAAAAATACACTAAACACGAATTTCAAACTGGTTTTGGCACAGAAGCCAAAACCAAAATTTGGTCAACCTCTACTTCATTGGTTGTGGAGGGGAGGGGGGATCAGTGAATCCCATACTTACCACATTCTCCTGGATCTGGCTGTTGGAGACAGATATGCTGAGAGATGCTTGTCCTAAAACCAAGAGAGCACACAAGATATCAGTATGACTGACATATCAAACTCATCCCTAACGCCATGTAATAGTAGCGACTGTTGAGAAAGTCTCATATAAACGGTTCAGCTGGGTCTGGATGGTGGTAAAGAAGCCATTTGTGACTAATGCTGTCAAACACAGGGCTTGCAGAGGGCAGAAGATTAAGGGGGCATGAAATCTAAGCTCTCTAACTAAGGCTTTTATTTTAGTATTTTAACTCTGGAATTTGCTGTCAGGGGATATAGTAAAAACACAAAATTAACATAGCTGGATTTAAAAAAAAAATTAAGAAGTTCCTGGAGGAAAATCAACAGACCATCAGTAAAGTTGATTTGGAGAAACCAATGCTTATCCCTGGGGGTAAGCTACAGGGTATACACCTAGTTTTTGCCAACTGCCAGATACTTGTGACCTGAGTTGGCCTGGAGGGAAAGTCCATAGTCTGTTATTGAGAAAGACAAGGGGGAAGCCACTGCTTGCCCTGTATTGGAAGCATGGAATATTGCTACACCTTGGGTTTAGACCAGGTACTAGTGACCTGGATTGGCCACTGTGAGAACGGGCTACTGGGCTTGATGAACCATTGGTCTGACCCAGTAAGGCTATTCTTATGTTCTTATCTGGCTAATACAAGTGGTATATATCTGTAAGGGGGATAAACCAGAAATAGAAGCAGCTGAGGCTGGGTTCCCATCAGGAAGTTTGTTTTGTTCAAATCGGCTTTAACCCTTTTTTATTGCAAAGAAAGCTCCTATCCTCTTTATGTTGCACTTACTGTGAGGTGTGTGCCCCATGGCACTGGGGGCATCCTGCAGTATGACTGGCATTAGTGCTTGGCGAATGGCATTCTCCCAGGACTTGGCCACCTCTAGTCCAATGCCGCTGTTGTGGGCACCGGTGTGAATGGGTTGTGGGGGGTTCTCTCCCAGGAAATAAGTCGTGTTAGCAGTGAACATCTCAAAGCAATGAGGGTTGGTCCCAGGTGGCACCAGTGTGAAGTTCTGCGCCAGCTCCACTGCCAGAATCTCGGAGAGGGGAATTTCCTGCCCCAGAAAAAGGTAGTGAGGGCAAATTAGATAAAGACTATGCTGAGCACTCTGCAGTAAGAGGTGAAATGAGACAGATGGATACCTGCACCCTGCACTTTGTAGTAACATGGAATGAGACAGAGAGATGGAACACTTGCACCAGCAGAGAATGAGAAAGAAGTGGATGGACCCCAGGCACCCGATACCTTGTAGTAGCGGTTTGTGGTGTTGCTCTGGAAGAGGGTGATGCATTTACAATCCAGCCTCCAATAATGACGTTTTCTCTGCGCACAAAGAAAAACAAAAAAGGGATAACTTTTGAGGTATTTTATTTACATGAAAACCTATCTGGAAATACTAATGATTTGAACTTTTACATTTTATCACTCACCTTTCCAAAATGAAGCTCAAGGTGAGTTTACAAATTCGAGTACAGGTTTTAGGTCCACTAAGGTACTCCTCCCTCTCTCTGTAAGTGACCTGCACCCCCCTTTTCTGTAATGCCGCTCAAGGTCTCCCACCCACCAGCCCTCATCTCCTGCTCACCAGTGTGTCCTTGTTGCTGTAGTGTACCAGCCAGCCTTCCTTCAGCGTTGTGCTGGATTTGCGTGCAGTGTGCCGGACAGATTGGACAACCCGCATCAGTGGAATGTAGCCTACGGTGCTAAAGGACATGGATCACATCAAGTCAGGTATAGCTTAAACCAGAGCCACAGATTTACCCTCATCTCACCCAGGAAAGATAGCAGAAAAACATTTTTGTATCAATTCATATTCTTATAAGGGGAGAAGTGGTTTGAGTTGGTTTGGTTTGGTTTGGTTCCCCCCCTCCCCACATTTTGTTTTCAATTTGATGCAGGATAAAAATTAAATGAAAAATGTTTAAAAAGATCATTAACATTTTTTATTTTCAAATACAGTAGTTTGAGTGAGCCGGAAAGTAAGGGGGAAATCAGGGTTAAATACATTCAGTGTTGTCTAAAAACAAACTACCGTATATATTCGAATATAAACCGGAATTTTTGGGCCAAAAAATTGGACCAAAAACGGGGGTCCCAGTTTATATTCTGGTCATCCCCCAGTGACCACCCGAATCCTTCCCGGACTTCCTGCAGGCCTGCCTTAGGCTGGGACAGGAGGGATCCCTCCCATCTCCTGCCCTGGCCGACACTAATAATTACCACCCTCCCTCGCATACCTGTTCCATGGTGGTCCAGCGTGTATCCTGCGCTAAAATCCTCCCAAAGATTGTAAAAATAGTAGCCAGCGGTGGATACGGGATTTGCGGTTCTCACGGCAGCCTTTCAAGGAGCGGTGCAGGGCCGGCCGGCAGCACGAAAAGCTTGCTGCTGCGTGCCGGCCTGGGTGCGCCGCTGGCTACTACATTTACAACTTTCAGGAGGATTTCAGCGCGGGATACACGCTGGACCACCAGGAAACAGGTACGCAAGAGAGGCTGGTAATTATTAGTGTCGGCCGGGGCAGGAGACGGGAGGAATCCCTCCTGTTTGGCCTTCCACTAGGGTGGTTTAAGTTAAGGAGAAGGGTTAATCTGCTGGTTGAGTTAGAGGGCAGAGGGGAGTACGGGATAATCAAGCCATTGTGACAACACTGATGAGGTTGGCTCTTTTTAGAGGGAAGAGGGTACAGGGAAGGAAGGTGGGACAGTGTTCAGAGCCTGGCAGGGAGGGGGGCTTGGTTCACAGCCTGGTAGGGAATGGGACTGAGTGCAGGGCAGGGAAGGAAGGGGGCTGGGTGCAGAACCTGGAAGGGCAGGACACTTGAATATTAAGCCACCCAACTTATATTCGAGTCAACAATTTTTCCTCCTTTTTGGGGGGAAAAATGGGGTCTCTCAACTTATATTAGAGTATATACGTTGCTTAAAAAAAAGTTTCAGAACCAGTCCCCCCAAAAAATCACAATTCCTTCAGAACACCACATCACAAACCCCCCAAAACTTTTATGGAGGATCAAGACCTTCCTAGAAAGTTTCAACTTGTTACAAAAACCCCACTGCTACCTCTGAGATTTGCTGCCACCATCGTCTGCCTCGTCACCACAGATCTCATTCTCAGCATGAGACCCAGGGATTATTCCAGAATCATCGGAGTCGTCCATGAGAGAATTCTTGTCTGCATCCCCATAGTCACTGCAGTCCTCCATTGGGACATCTGACAGAGAAGTTAGGGAGAGGGGGAGCAAAGATCTTGTTACAAATAAGACACAATATGTACTACTGCTTGTTTCTATGGATAGAAACCTTCCTTTCAGCGACAGGTTGCCTAAGGAGCTGCTCACAGAAAGAAACCAGGGCACAATGTAAACTAGAAATATGCTAAGGGCCCAAACATTTAAGAGGGACCCTCCCATGTGTGTAATTTGATGGCACATTTTCCCCCTAGTAAGTCAGCTGCTGGCAGAAAGAATATTGTTGAGGGGAGTCCCAGAACCATCATTGCCCATAGAGATCCACATCACCAGTGCACTCTGTTCCAGTCAGCAGGAGAAGTTGGAATGCAGTATTTCCTCTTCTGTACTCATAATTATATGAGGCACTGTTTATAGGAGCTTTAAAATATATTTATATTACGCTTAGGGGCCCAACATGTTTACTTGCCTATGGCCCAGGCCAAGGGTTAATTCTATCTGGATTAAACTCCTGAACATGGTGTATACACTCCTTAGCACATTAATGCCAGAATTCACCCTCCCAGCACAGGAAGATACACACTCACTAGGCTAGGCTATTTCCCCATTAGTACCAGAATTCAGTTTCCCAGCACACAAAGATACAAACTAGGGCAATAATTTGGCCTCCAAGTATAGAGGAATCCTCCCTAAACCTCCAGCACATTGTTAAGATTCCTCCTCTCTCTCCTTACACTCACCACCATTGAAAACAGTCTCCCCCAAGCAGTCATTAGGGACTCGGGTGGCACAACGCTTGTGACAGTTGAATTTGCAATCTGTAATGAGGAAGAGGAAAGGTGAAAAAAGGCCAGTGAATGCAAAACCTCAGCTTTAGCAAGACCCTTCACCCTTCCAGCAAATCTTCTCTCTGTATTCTTTGAACTTCGGGTATAGCACAGCCCGGACTTTCTGTATACTAAGCTTGACTGTCAGATGTACCTCAATTTGGTGTTCCCATTTACCCTTTTACTTTTCTCCCCTACTTGACCCACCCCTTGTCCAATCCAGTGTTAAGCAAGTAATACTAAGTAATATCTTATGGTTTATTATAATTTAATATACTGTTTTTGCCAAGGAGATAAAGCAGTGAATGACAGACAATAAATCTAAATCTGTGAGAAAAGAATGCCAATGTCAAAGGAAAGGAAATTGAAGGAAAAAATGAAAAGAAATAGATCTCAATATATTGTATATACAGGCAGTCCCCGGTTTAAGAACACCCTACTTACATCAAACTCGTACTTACAAACTTGGGTCCTGCCTCTCCCTTCCTGTGCTAATACGCCCCTTCTTCCTTCCTTCCTGTCAAAAAGCAACCCTCCTCCTCCCTTCAGTGTCTCAATGCGCCCATCGTTGTCTTTCCCTCCATTCAGCATCCCAAATTTGTGCCTCTCGCAGGTGTTTACCTCCTCTGGCCAGCTCTCTCCTTTTAGTCGCACTTTGCAAAGCCACAGTTTGCGGCTGACCCGGAAGCCTTCCCTCTGACATGAAGGAAGATTTCCGGGTCAGCCACAAACTGCGTACAGGAACCAGCAGCTGCGGCTTTGCAAAGTGCGGCTGGGAGGCGAGAGCTGGCCAGAGAAGATAAACACCTGCAAGAGGCATGAATTTGGGATGCTGAACGGAGGGAAAGACAACAAGGAGAACATTGGGGCACCGAAGGGAGAAAGAGGGTCGTGTTTTAAAGGAAGGGAGGAAGAAGGAGTGCGTTGGCACAGGAAGAAGAAACAGGGTCACGTTGGGACACAGAAGGAAAGGAAGGAGCACAAACTTCAGACAAAGGAGGGAAGGAAAGAGGAAGGGAGCATGAACTTGGGACATAGAAAAGAAGAATGGAGGGAGTGAGGAAGGAAAGAGATGCTGAGGTGGGGGAATAGAAAGGAAGAATTGCTGGGCATTGGTGTCTGAGTGAGAAGAAAAGAGGGAGGGAGGGGAGCATGAACTTGGGACATAGGATGGAAAAATGGAGGAAGTGAGAGAAACAGATGCTGAGGTGGGGGAACAGAAAGGGAGAATTTTTGGGCATGAGAGGGAAAGAGATGGTGCACATGGGGAAATGAATAAAGAATTGTTGGGAATAGGGAGGGAGAGAGAAATATTGGACATGATGGTGAAGAGGATTGATGTACAGATGCATGGGGAAGAGAGATTAGAGGGAGAAATGTTGGATGTGGTGGTGGAGAGGTAACTGGAATGGATAAAGAGCAAAAGTAACTGTAAACTTATCTTTTCTTTCTATTTAAACTACAGTACTTTATTTTGAAGACTGTTTCTTTAATGTTCTTTAGTGCTATTATTGACTGTACTGTACAGGATCTGAGTTACATACAAACTCAACTTAAGAACAGTTTAAAAAATAGAACTTGTTCTTAACCCGGGGACTGCCTGTAATTTGGAAGACAGATGGAGAGAGAAGATACAATATTACTACTACTACTATTACCGTATTTTCACTCATATACCGCGCACCTGTGTAAAACACGCACACGGGTATAGCGCGCGGGAAACTGTAATTTATGTAAATAAATTTTTATATACCACGCATGCCGCCCCGACTCTCCCATCGCTGCCCGACTCTCCTTTAGCCCGCCCCAACTCTCCTCTGGCCAGCCCGACTCTCCTTTAGCTCGCCCCGACTCTCCTCTCCCCCTTGAAGTCCTGTCCCCACCCTGATAGCCTGATGCCCCCCCCCCGCAGGACCGCTCGCACCCCCACCCCGAAGGACCGCTCGCACCCCCTCAGCCTCCCCCACCCATCATGTAGAAGCTGCCTACCGTCGTCCTGCTGCTTCCTCTGCCGGCGGTCCTGCCCCTTCTTTTAGCCCTGCGTCGACGCTGCTTCCTCTTCCGGCGGTTCCGCCCTTTCTCTGATATCAGAGAAAGGGCGGGACCGCCAGAAGAGGAAGCAGCGTCGACGCAGGGCTTACAGAAGGAGCAGGACCGCCGGCAGAGGAAGCAGCAGGACGACGGTAGGCAGCTTCTACATGATGGGGGTGGGGTGGGGAGGCTGTGGGGGTGCGAGCGGTCCTTCAGGGTGGGGATGCGGGTGCGTGTTCGAGCACGATCGGTCCTTCGGGGTGGGGGTGCGAGCGGTCCTGCGGGGTGAATCGGACGTCGGGGGGGGGAGAACTATGTAAAAAAAAAAAAAAAAAAAGGGGATAACGCGCTCACGCATATAACGCGCAAGGCTATGCACGGTTTGTAAAAATCGTGTATAACGCACGCGTTATATGCGTGAAAATATGGTAATTATTTCTATAGCGCTACCAGACACATGAAGTGCTGCACAGAGTCACAAAGAAGAAGAAACAGTCCCTACTCGAAAGAGCTTATAATCTAAACAGGATGTGTTTAAATAGAGGTGTTTAACTATCTCTGCGGCACAAATGCAGAGGAATCTAGTTTCTTTCAACTGAAAGGAAGCTCTGGAATGAGGGGACCTAGGATGAAGGTGAAAGGGGATAAAAACAGGAATAACCTGAGGGAATACTCCTTTGGATCTTGCCATATACTTGTGACCTGGGATGGCCACTGCTGGAAACAGGATACTGGGCTTGATGGACCTTCAGTCTGTTCCAATAGGGAAACTCTTACATTATGTTCTAATAGTACCAGTAATATATTACTGAAGGCATATCACTGGTACCGTGTTTCCCCCATTATAGGACCTCCTCCTTTAGTAAGACACCCCCCTTTTTTTCCCCACCTGGGAAATATAAGGCCCCCCCCCCCGCGAAAATAAGGCACTATTTGGCAAGCATGTCTTGGCGATCCAGAGTACTGGTACAGTACCGTATGCGTGGTCACACAACTTCCTGCTTCCGCTGTCCAGGAAAACAAGCCCCAGGAACAGCCTCTGTACACCGAGGCCCTGATTCTCCAAAAGTGCGTCCCGATTTTAGGCAGCTGTAGACGTCCTACAGCTGTCTAATCAGCCAATCGGGATGCACGTTTTTTTTAAAAAAAACACTCCACAGGCAGGCCGCCCGGGAGAGGCGTCCTATACTAAACGCCGATTCTGTAACCAGCGTCTTTAGAGAATCGGGTTAAATTAGACGCGGCCGCTATACTTATGGCAGCAAGGGATCTCCCTGCTGCAATATGTATAGCGGCCGCGGTTGTTGCGGCCGCCTGTCCCATCACCGACAGGAGAATGCCCAACTCCTCCTGTCGGAACCCCGGAACCCCCTCCCCCCCCAAACTCGTAATCGCCGACAGGAGGATGCCCAACTCCTCCTGTCGGAACCCCGGAACCCCCTCCCCCCCAAACTCGTAATCGCCGACAGGAGGATGCCCAACTCCTCCTGCCGGAAAGCCCAACGACCCCCCGCCCCAACTAATCTCCCTCCCCCAACTAACCTTTCAATGTTGGTCAGCTGGACGGGTCTTGCTGCCGTCCAGCCGACGGGTCTGCCTCGTGGAAATGAGACGGCACGTCCCTTCCCGGCCCATCCCCGCTAAATCTAAGGCCTGATTGGCCCAGGCTAGGCACCTTGGCCAATCAGGCCTTAGGATTAGTGGGGATGGGCGGACCCGCTATGCCTAAGGCCTGATTGGTCCAGGCTTCTACAGCCTGGGCCAATCAGCCCTTAGATTTAGCGGGGATGGGCCGGGAAGGGGCGTGCCGTCTCATTTCCACGAGGCAGACCCGTCGGCTGGACGGCAGCAAGACCCGTCCAGCTGACCAACATTGAAAGGTTAATTGGGGTAGGGAGATTAGTTGGGGCGGGGGGTCGTTGGGCTTTCCGGCAGGAGGAGTTGGGCATCCTCCTGTTGGTGATTACGAGTTTGGGGGGGAGGGGGTTCCGGGGTTCAGACAGGAGGAGTTGGGCATCCTCCTGTCGGCGATTACGAGTTTGGGGGGGAGGGGGTTCCGGGGTTCCGACAGGAGGAGTTGGGCATCCTCCTGTCGGCGATTACAAGTTTGGGGGGGGAGGGGGTTCCGGGGTTCCGACAGGAGGAGTTGGGCATCCTCCTGTCGGCGATTACAAGTTTGGGGGGGGAGGGGGTTCCGGGGTTCCGACAGGAGGAGTTGGGCATCCTCCTGTCGGCGATTACAAGTTTGGGGGGGAGGGGGGTCCGGGGTTCCGACAGGAGGAGTTGGGCATCCTCCTGTCGGCGATTACGAGTTTGGGGGGGAGGGGGCTCGGGGTTCCGACAGGAGGAGTTAGGCATTCTCCTGTCGGTGATGGGACAGGCGGCCGCAACAACCGCGGCCGCTATACATATTGCAGCAGGGAGATCCCTTGCTGCCATAAGTATAGCGGCCGCGTCTAATTTAACCCGATTCTCTAAAGACGCCGGTTACAGAATCGGCGTTTAGTATAGGACGCCTCTCCCGGGCGGCCTGCCTGGGGAGCATTTTTTTTTTTTAAACGTGCATCCCGATTGGCTGATTAGACAGCTGTAGGACGTCTACAGCTGCCTAAAATCGGGACGCACTTTTGGAGAATCAGGGCCTTAAATGTTTTTCTGGTTTGCGATACAGTTTTTCCTGGTTTGTGATACAGCTTTTCTGGTTTGTGATGACCTGTACCATATACAGGTAATAAATGTCTTTTTTCAGCAATAAATGTGAACTGTATTCTTCTTCATGGAAAAATAAGACATCCCCCTGAAAATAAGACCTTGTGCATATTTTGGAGTTTTTAAAAATATAAGACAGTGTCATATATTCGGGGAAACAGGGTAGGATATTTATTTATATCCTAAATGGTTTATATTGAATAGTAATCAGGTACTCTTATTTTCCCTATCTGTCCCGATAGGCTCACAATCTAACTATATTTAAAATAATGAGTAACCAGTGTTGGGTAAGTTACTTTCCAAAAGTAATATTAAACAGTCACTAGATTCATTAGCAAACAGGAATATGTTACAGTTCCTAGTCTAGCCATACTCTATGACTTTTGCCCATTCAGAACTATCATGACCCTTGTCTTGCCTCTCAGCATTAACTCTGCAGACTCATCTTCTCTAAATTTATTATGGGTCTTTTAGCCCCCTATCTAACCTAGGGGTGGGTAGCCTTAGTCCTTGAGGGCCATGACCTGGTCAGGTTTTCAAGATTTGCACAATAAATATGCATGAGATCTATTTGCATATAGTGGAGAAAGTACATGAAAATCCATTGAAGAATCTTGAAAACCCAACTGGGCTGTGGCCCTTAAGGACCATGGGTGCCCAACCCTATTTTAACCCATCAATTGTCTCTCGTACTGCCCTCTAACCTTTACACTGGAGACCCTGGCGGAAGAGACCCTTCAGCAGTTTCTTGCAGTACTGGCAGACGGTGGGTCGGGTATATGAGTGGATGACAAAGGTGTGAGGCACCTTGACCTTTGACATCAGCAACTTGTCCAGTTCAATGGGACGTCCAATGTAGGTAGAATTCGTGCGACGCTCTCGGGATAAGCTTTCTGTCAAACTGCGGCTCTATAGGAAGCAATAGAGGGTAGTTGCATGAGACAGGGTCATGGTAAGCAGGAAGCACCAATCTGCAAGTATCATCACTATCCCTTTAATTTAATTTTCACTTTAATTTTATCACCTACAGAGCTTGCCTATTAAGACTTGAGAAGGTGGCCACCACCTCTGTCCCAGTATAGACTCTTGCCTCTATGACAGAGGGCGTACAGCATTTTTTTTGGAAGGGGGGGTTATATGCAGACTGCTCATCTCAACATGTATAGATTAGACCAGTGTCTCGCAAACTTTCTGGCCAGCAGCACATTAAATTCAGTGACCCGGCCGGAAGGCACCTGGAGTGCACAACCCACTTCGGTGGAGGGATCCGGGAGATGCAGGGAGAGGAGGAGAGATGCTGGCCAGGAGGAGGGGTCATCCATACCGGCTGACTTCCTACAGGACATGCCTCTCGCTGTGAGAGGCATGTCCTGTAAGCAGTCAGTCAGCATGGATGACTCATCCTCACCAATGTGTCACGACACACAGTTTGCGATACACTATTTTAGACAATTGGAGCTGTACAGTACTCCAAGTGGCTCCAAGTGACTAAGGGATAAGGGTGAGCAATGGGAGCTGTGGATAGAAGGTAATAAAATAAGCAGCTGCTTGGAAAAAGGGCAAGAGCAAGCAAAGTATCTGGAGTACAGATTTCATTACTCACTTTTTCCCAAGCCAAGCTAAATATGAGTTAACACTCAGGTGCACGGGTTATTTTGATGCCCAGGAGGGTTCACAAGTTGTACCTGAGGTAATGGAAGGAGAATTAATTTGTCAATAGGTCACAATGAGCTGCAGCAGATTTGAACCTGGGATTCTCTGGTTCTTAAACCACCATTCTATCCTCCATTTTGTGGATGATAGGACAAGGGGAAGGAGGTGCTCACTAAAGGGAGTGGTGCAAGTGAGCAACAGTGGTGCTGTGAATAATGGGTGTGCTATGTGCAAGAATCAGAAAGATACCACTTTCAACAGATGTTAAAGGCTTGAGTCATCTAATTCCCCACCGCCTCTCCCTCCCCAAAAAGATGCAGCCATTCAGTGGCAGTATTGTTTGATCATGGTTTTAGTAAACTGTATAATAAACAATCGATTTAAAAGGAAATCTCTGTCCACCAAAATAAACGCCGATATTTATGTAGAAAAAAATGATGAGTCATGTTTTCCCACTTATCTCTCCCTTTTTTTGTTCTTGAAAACCAGCCCCCCCCCCCCAAATGATAAATTCCTGGCAAAAATAAGCCACCATAAAAACTGAAAATGAGGATTCCTACTAATCCCTTACAGCAGCTAGCAAGAGGCAGTATTGGAGGAGAAAACTGTAATGTCATGACCAGCAGCAGCCCAGTCTCTGCCCTAATAACCTGAGGCACTTTAAAGACAGCAACCTAGAAGACTGCCACCTATGAGCACCTGAGAGAGACCTCCTATTTTTACCCAGGCTGCCATAACATAAGCCCTTCCAATATACTGACAAAAATCCCCCTTACCATGTACTCCCAAAAATCAAAATTTGCTATTTCTAGGTAACAAAATAAATTTGTTAAAATGCCAGAAAAAAAATCAAGTTGAGCAGCATTTACAGATCTTCCCTTTACAGTCTGTTCTCGTTATTCACACGTTCACGATTCATACGGTCACGATTTCGCCTATCCATGGTTGCATCATCAATTGCAATCTATGTTCCCTCTAAGCTGAGCATGAATAAATCGCTCATATATTCTAGGAGCATTGCTCACAGATTTTACACGGTCCCTCACAAAAATACTTGCAAATCTGGAAAATTGTTGCTTTTTAGAACTTGTTGCTCAAACGAAAAAAATTTTTAGAACGTTGCTCACATGTGAAAAAATTTGCACATACCTAGCCAATCCTTAGAGGGAGCACTGATTGTAACCAATATTCCCCATTTGCGCTGCTATGTTTGCTTATTTGCAGAACGGTACTTAAAGACCCAGCTTTTTTGCTTTCACCTTGAGGTCAGGCTTTGCTTCCAATCCCACGAGTCCTGCGAGAACTGACGCAGTCATTCTGAAAGTGGGGTGGGCCCAGGCAGCAACACAGAGAGCATGCTTCTGCCGGCCCATACACCACTGGATCACCAGGCTTAAGGGACGCTTAAAAAGGTACTGTGGGGCAGGAGTGTTTTAAAAGGAAGGGCCAGCCGGCAGGCATGCTTTAAAAGGATGGGCCAGCAGTTTTTTTAAAAAGGTACCAGGAGGTGTCACCTTCGCTCCATAAGACGCACCCCCTTTTCCACCCCCTTCTTGGGGTTGGAAAAAGTGCGTCTTATGGATCAAAAAATATGGTATGTTATACGAGGGGTATTTAATAATTTATCTACCTGAGTATGACAAAGTAGCAAGTGTGTTGAAACAAGTCAGTACATGTATCAAGAATACTCATGAACAGCTGCGGCTCAGTGCAAGTCTAATATTCCAAGAGACAGGATGTCAGTAGAGTATTTGTGCTAGATTTGGAGCACTATTCAGTGATAACATTTATCACAAAAGAAGGAAAAAAGCCAAAGGAGATCCATAAATGCATGACTGCAGTTTATGATGAGTCTGCCCCATCATCATACAAAGTAAAATTTTGGAGCAAGCAGTAAGTGGGGTAGAGAGTCCGTTGAAGATGACCCTCTTACTGGATGGTCTGTGGAAGCAACTTCCACAGAAATGTGCAAGAAAGTCAGGATTTCATTTTGTCAGGCAGACGAATTAAGGTTTCCAGGAAAGCTGAAGAAACGAGAATCTCGGCAAGTACAGTTTGGAAAATAATTCATGAAAAGTTGGGCATGTCCAAAGTTAGTGCAAGATGAGTTCTAAGAATGCTGACACCATGTCAGAAGGCCAATGAGGCTCCAGTGCTGTGAGGAGAAACTGGAGATGCTCCTTGAAAAACAAGTGAATTTTTTTCATAGTTTGGTGACTGGAGATCAGACTTGGGGCCATCACAGAGATATCAAGTTCAAAATACAGTGGAAGCCTAAGTCATCCCCTACCCCAAAAAAGTTCAAGACAAAAAAATCTGAAGCCAAAATCATGGCAACTGTCTTCTAACATGATGGACTTTTGCTTCTGGAATTTATGCCACACAAGAAAACTGGGGAAAGCTACGCCAACACAATGATCGCTTTACAGGAGTCAATCAATGAGAAAAGATGAGGAAAACTCACAGCAGGCATGCTACTTCTTCATGACAATGTACCAGTGCATGTCATAACAATCGCATGCTGCCATCCGAGAATGTGGGTTTCAGCAGCTGAACCATCCACTCTGCAGTCCTGACCAGACTCCCTCAGATTATTTCCTGTTCTGAGTTTTGTAGAAATCTCTCCGTAGACAGCGGTTTTGAAGTGATGAAGACATCAAGAAAGCTGTGATGTCCTGGTTTGAAGGTCAAATAGAAGAATTCTTTTCAAAGGGGTTAATGTTATTACAGGAAAAGTGAATTTAGTGTATGGAGCTATCAGAGGACTATATTGAAAATACAACAATTCTTTTTAAAACTCTCTTCTTTCCTATGAAGTAGTATGAACGCCCTTGTACCATGCTTGGGAAAACCAAACTCATGACTCAAGGTATTAAGAGATTAAAAAATCAGGCCTGGCACTGTCTGTTCTATATACCATAAAATCAATGGGCAACTGTGGAGCATTACTTACTCGTGGGTTGGCAAGAGGGATCTGTTTTGAGCCCCGGAGTTCCTGAGGTGGGCCAGTTTACTGATACTAACTGTTTCCTGCTGGAACTGGTGCCGGAACTTTGTAGGTACTAGGAGAGACGGACCGCTGATGTTATCGGGACCATCTCTTCCAACTTAAAAAGAATGCTGCAGCTTTGGCACGCAGCCGCAGGGCATGCCATAAGGGGCATGTCAAGCCCCTTGGGAGCCACGAGGAGCAGAGGAGCTCGGAGGAAGGATATACTCTGTGAATATGGTTTGACTTATAGAGAGTTAAGATTAAACATGGGAAAAAGAAAAGTTCAACCAAAAAGTTCAACACCAGCAACTATAGGTCCGATGCATAAACATTTGAAGTTAGTTGATAATACCCCGGGAGTAGCTCTTAATATAGATTTTTCTATCTCTGGTGCTTCACCAAGTCCCCTCGAATTAACTCCTCCCCCTCCACCGAAAGCGAGTGGAAGTGGGACCAAAATTAGTCTCACTAATACATCTGAGCAGGAGGGCACCTCTGTTGAGTCCACTAAATTAATATATACTTCAATTCCTAAACCACTTGAATTTCTTAGTGCAACGGAGGAACAATCCATATCAGAGGTAGATTTATGGTTGGTAATAACTGGAGTGGAGGGGCTCTTACAGTCAACAGTTAGACAGTAGACTCTTCACAAACAGTTATCCATAAACTAGAAAATGTAGACACAAATTTGGGTTCCTTAGATAAGAGGTTAAATATTTTGGAATCTCAAACTGCTATTTTGCAGAGCGTCTCTACCTCTGCAGTTGAAGATTCTTGCGCAATACATTTGAAACTAGAAATAATGGAAAATTCATATAGGTCTAAAAATCTCCATTTGGTCAATTTCCCAGTGACCTATTTGTTATCACCTGAGATATTGTTGAAAAATTTTTTTCAGGAAATACTGGTATTGCCCAGTATGGAGAATTTTCCTATTAGTAGTTTCTATTATATTTCTCAGAAAAAGAATCTAATCAGGGAGTGGACCAACTGATATCAACTGAAATTAATTTGAGAAATTTCCTAGAGGACAGTCAAGATTTGATCCAGACTCATTCCACCCTGGTGATAACATACATGAGTGAGACAGGTAAGATGTTATTAATGAAATTGTATTTTAAAAATAGATTAACAAAATTTTGTGGAGATTTGGTAAGGATTTTTCCAGATGTCTCCAGAGCCACATAATTAAGGAGAAAAGAACTACTGAAGCTTAAAATTAGAGTGATGGCTGTGGAGGCATCCTTCTACTTAAAATTTCCTTGTAAGTGCCTAATTAAATTACAAGACACTGAATTTGTGTTTTGGGACCCAATACAGTTGCAACAATTTTTAGTGGCTAGACTTGCAGGGGTGTCAAAGTCCCTCCTCAAGGGCCGCAATCCAGTTGGATTTTCAGGATTTCCCCAATGAATATGCATGAGATCTATTTGCATGCACTGCTTTCAATACATATTCATTGGGGAAATCCTGAAAACCCAACTGGATTGCAGCCCTCAAGGAGGGACTTTGAGACCCCTGCCTTATAACAAAGCAGCAGGACAAACATGAAAAGCAAGTCAGATGAGAACTCACTTTTCAAAGCTCGGCTAGCCAACAATCAGTCCAATCAAGTCAACCCGAAGGACCAATTCCAAAGGAGCAAAAGGAGATTATAAACAAAAAAAAAGAAACAAAAAAGGGCAGGACTCTGGATTCATCTGCAGTGACTAAAGGAAAGAAAATTATCAGGCAAGACAAAATTTTTCCTTCCTTGTCATCAGCACCAGATGAATCCAGAGACAAGTGGAAGTAGCAAAGCAGTCCTCAGTAGGGCGGGACAGTAAACAGAACGTAGAAAGGAGATACAAAGTCAAGTGGTCCATCATCCCCCAAGGAATTGAAGGATAACTCCAAGAAACAACACAAGGATTGCCCAGCTGAAGGAGCTCTACCCCAAATGGAACCATCTGCCCTATCGAATGAATGACCAGAAACTGCACACCAAACTCCAAAGAGTAAGATCTGTTCCTCTCAATGCAAGCCTGCCAAAGTTCAGTGTCAAATGAACTGAACCTGAACTGCCAGAGAACCCAGAGGAGACAAAGAGTGCATGCCATGATTCAAAGGATGAACAATGTGCAAAGCCTAGGCAGACACCAGGGAAGATGGCGCACGCACCCCTTAGGGTTGAGTTGCACCAGGGATACTCACTCAAAAGCTAAGGAAGGTATTTCGTTTGGTAGCCAGTGAAGAATGTGCACCTGAGAGATGGGGTAGTGCATAGCAGTTCAATACAGGGCTGAGCTTGACAGCCAGCGACTAAGCTGTGCTCAATGATTGAGCCACACTAAAGAATGACACAGGGAAAAAATTTGTCCCCGTCACTGCCCCATCCCCGCGACAACTGTCCCCGCCCCGTCCCCATCCCCGCAACCACTGTCCCTACAACTACTATCCCCGCAGCATCCATACAAGCCTCAATACTGCAATATTTAGCTTATTCCTTCCTTATAAATCAAAGTTCCGGCTGCTGAACTAGAGAAAGATGTTCAGCTGGCAGGGCTTTGTTTATAAATTTTTATAAACACAACTAATATACTACTTTATCCTAAAGCAATAAAATAAATAAATTAAATAAATAAATAGAAATTTTTTTCTACCTTTGTTGTCTGGTTTCTGCTTTCCTCATTTTCTCATTCAATTCCTTCCATCCACTGTCTATCTTCTCTCTGCGTCTTCCATTTTCTCTGTTACTGTGCCTCTCCCTTCACACACACCCCCAATTGGTCTGGCACCCATCTTCTTCCCTTCCAGCATCTTCTGTCCACTCTGTCTTCCCTTCAGTGCCTTCTCCCCACCACCACTCTTCCCTCTCACCACCTCACTGCCCTTCAGCACCCCTCATGTGGCCCGAGAATCTCCCTCTTTCCACCTTACCTTCACGGTGCATTAGTAAAGTAACTTACTGAAGCCGGCCGAGCCTGACTGCAGTTGCGTGCGTTTGTAGGCTGGAAGTTGCGTCAGAGGGGAAGCTTCCACCCACAAACACACGTGACTGCAGGCTCGGCCAGTTTCAGCAAGTTACTTTACTAATGCGCCGCGAAGGTAAGGGGGGAGGGAGGGAGATAGATTCGTCCGGTAATGAGGGAAGGGGCCGCGTGCATTCCCTCCATTATCTGTGGGGACAAGGCCATTCACCACTCCACGGGGCGGTGGATGGCCTTGTCGTGGTGGATGACCTTGTCCTTGTGCCCGCAGTGAGCACTTCCCCACCCCCCACTGTTTAGCGGTTTACCAGCAGCTGTCCGTGGATAACAGCCACCGTGTCATTCTCTAAGCCACACATGATCAACTGATGGAGTCTTTCTCTACATCCAGAGATGGAGCAGAGTCGCGCAGGCAGCTAGAGACGCTTCTACATTCATAGATGGAGCCATACTGAATAGGTAGGTGGAGCCATGCTCTACGGATAATGGAGCCATTCCAAACAGGCAGATGTGCCCAACATAAAGCGGGAACCATTCTGAACAGCCAATTAGAGCCGTGTTCCACCCCTAGAGAAGGATCCACACTGAACAGCCAGGAGGAGCTGTTCCATACATCTGGAGGTGAGTCCATGCAGAATAACCAGTTGGGGTTGTACTCTATATCTAGAATTGGAGCTTTACTAACAGCCAAGTGAAGTTGTGTTCTACATCTACAGATAGAGCCATGCGGTACTACTAGGTAAAGACATCAATGTGACTACTCTTCACCCAGAAATGGAGAACCACTCCACTCCAAGGATGCCAATGTGCTCTACACTCAATGAAGCTCAAGAGCTAAAGATGGTGCTCTATATCCAGAGATTAACCTACACTCAAGAATCAGGGGGAAAGAGTGCCACAATCTGAGATAAGACCATGAAGGAGTGCCCGACTTCCAGAAATGGAGCTATGACCAAGCCCCAGGTGAACGTTCACTCAACACCAATAATGGAGATACCTGAAAGAAACAAAGAGAAAGTTGTGTTCCACTCCTAGAGGGACAGCCAAGTCCGAGAGACAACAGAGCGACATACAGGCCGAAATGGGGTGCTACTTAACTCCAAAGATGAAATTACAGATATACAGTAGAATGTTCCACAACTAAGCTAGGGATCAGCATCCTCCCAACCCACAATGGAGCCGCTACCACCATTCAGAGATGGAATTGCCCATGACCCCCACAACAGGACACTGCGCTCAACCCCACCTCCACCCCCCAGAAGGGCATCAGCACCTAAAACACAGCCAATCCTCCCAAAGGACCAATGGAGAAAGATTGGGGTGCAGGCAACCTAAGGAGCCACAGAGCAATGTCATACGCTCCCAGAGGAAGAATATGACATGGCCAAGCAGCCAAGAGCTGGACCTGCAAACCAATGCAGGCAGCTGGACAAACTAATACGGAACAGAGGCAAAAAGAAACTTATGCACTGAATTCTACAATGTGGTTTAAGGAAAATGCTTTGGTGACACAATCAGTTCATTCTGTTTCTGAAGACATGATACAGCAAGCAAGGTTAGATCCCAGAAGCTGGGATTTTCTGGGAAGTCAACTGATCCCCTGAATTCAACCTGGTAGAAGGCTGAGAAAACTTTAAACTGAGGAAGGTGGCGCAAAACCTAGATGAATATATAAGAATACCACCAAGGCCCATCTGACACTGTGAGAATTGTAACTACCAACATGGCATGAGGAACCTAGAAGCTGGTTATCCAAAGGGCTGGACTTGCAAACTGGCCCCGACAGTCTAACCCACAGCCTAAATGCAGGCAATAGATACCCACATAATAGCAGGAAACATACAAAGAATTCTTGTATGAAATACAGCAGAGGTCATAGGAGCCAGTGTTGCCTCTAAGGCAGGGGTGCCCACACTTTTTTGACTCGCGAGCTACTTTTAAAATGACCAAGTCAAAATGATCTACCAACAATAAAATTTTTAAAAAACACAACACAAACTGTACGCATAGAATTGTTAATTATCATTCCTATTCTGGGGTTTTTTCAAAGAGGTCAAAGCAGATGACTCTATGCACTGTCACCTCAGTAACAACCATACAAAAATAGACAAATATACCCCCTTCCCTTTTTACTAAACCACAATAGCAGTTTTTAGCGCAGGGAGCTGCGCTGAATGCCCAGTGCTGCTCTCGACGCTCATAGGCTCCCTGCGCTAAAAACCACTATTGCAGTTTAGTAAAAGGGGACCATATTGTAAAATATAGACAGCAGATATAAATTCAGACACATTTTGACCACTAAATTTAAAATAAAATCATTTTTCCTACCTTGTCTGGTGATTTCATGAGTCTCTGGTTGCACTTTCTTCTTCTGACTGTGCATCCAATCTTTCTTTCAGCCTGTATTCTTCCTCTCCTCCACACCTCATTCCCTCCACCAACTTTTTCTTCCTCTCTCCTTGACCTTTCTTCTTTCTCTCTTCATGCCCCCTTTCTTTTTTTCTGTTTCTCTTCTTTCCTTCTGTCTCCCTGCCTGCCTCCTTTCTTTCTTTCTCCCTGCCCTTCCCCAAGCCACTGCCACTGCCGCTGCCATCGGGGAACAGGACCCAAACGCCACCAATGGATAACAGGCACCAAAGCCGACGCAGACGCCGCCCCATGCTCTCTCTGCTTCGGGCCGATCAATCTTCCTCTCCCCGACATCAATTCTGCCGTCGGAGAGGAAGTTCCGCCCAGCCAGGCAGCGATTGGCTGGCCCGAACTTCTCTCTGACGGCAGAATTGACGTCAGGGAGAGGAAGATTGATCGGCCCCGATAGATCGCCAAGGCAAAGGGAGTCCTGGATGATCGACTCACTTTGCCTTGGCGAGCTACCGGTCAATCGCGATCGACCTATTGGGCACCCCTGCTCTAAGGCAATGTGACTCCTAAGATTTAAGGTGTGCCCTGGTACACTGGGGAGGAGGAGGAGAAGCACCAGCGCCAACTGACTGCCTATAGGACGTGCCTCTCTTGGCAAAAGGCACATCCTGTAGGCAATCAATGGGCGCCAGCACCTATACTTCTCTCTGGCCCTCTTCCCTTCGGGCACCCCCCACTGGTGTTTCAGGCCCCGCCTGGAGGGCCTTCACACATGCGGACATCATGCGCATGATGTCATCATGGTGATGTTCACATACTTCCTTGTGCCTCGAGCTAGAGAATGACACGGTGACAAAATTTATCACTGTTCCCGTCCCCGCGGATAACCGCAGGAAACCATCTTCATGTCATTCTTTAAGGAGAGAGGAAAGAATCAGAGTATAATTGGGCACAACCACTGACCCGCAAGCTTTGCTTTGAAGAATGCTGGTGTAGAAGGACCAAGGTTGAAATAGACACTAGAAAATGACATGGGATTATTTCCCGCGGTTATCCGCGGGGACAGGAACGGTGATGAATTTTGTCACCATGTCATTCTCTACCTTGAGCCACAGCCACTTCCTTTAGTGTGCCGCGGCTCGAGAAAGTTTGCAGGACACTGCTCTAAGGCATGCATGTGAATACGCGCACGTGGGTCAGAAAGAAAATGCACATGCCTAGCAACTGTGCACATGATTTTTTATTTATTTATTTTTTTTTAATTGTTAACTTAAATTGTGAATATAGGCTATGCCTCACATCTTGAGCAACTTGAGCATTAAATGCTTTTCTTGCGCATGTGCCAACAAATATTAGCTCTAGGAAACTTTGACAGGAGCCAACAGTTCACAATGACTGAGGGTGATGAAACCATCACATTTATCTATACATGGACAAAGTGAAGATATTTGCTCAATAATGGAGGCGCTAAAGCACCCAAGGCCAATGTCCCAAACCAAGACAAACAATAATTTGCAGCACAGACATATGGATAGGAGATCTTATGCTGTGAAGAATAAGACTACATAAGGCACAAACATGAAGTTGATATGAGAACTGACATACAAATGATCAGTAATATGGTCTAGCCTTTTCACCAACACAGCTCACTAGATAAGCAAGTAACTGACCTCAGGAATATAACCAGTTCAAACTGATAGAAAGCAGATCTGCTTTAAAAAAAAACATAGTGTGGCTCACCACCACTCTCCCCAATTTCTCAATTAAGCCACTCCCCTTTTAGGGAGGTTTCATATTAAGCACAGTTATTTACCGTAAAAGTTGTTATCCAGGGACAGCAGAAAGCTATTCTCACGTATGAGTGATGTCATCCACAGAGCCGGGATGCGGACAGCCTTGCAAGCAGACTTGCTTGTAGAAACGTAGAAGTTTCGAGTCAGCCGCACCGCGCATGCGCGAGTGCCTCCTCACCCAGCACAGGGCAAGTCTCCTCAATTCAGATAGCTAGCAGAGAAGCCAACCAGAGGAGGTGGGTGGGTTATGAGAATAGCTGCCTGCTGTCCCTGGATAACAACTGTTACAGTAAGTAACTGTGCTTTATCCCAGGACAAGCAGGCAGCCTATTCTCACATATGGGTGACCTCCAAGCTAACCAGAATAGGATGGTGGGAGTGTTGCAACTTAGGAGAATAAATTTTGTAATACTCTCTGGCCAAAATGGCCAGGAAAGCCACTGAAGCTGCCATTGCTCTGACTTTGTGGGCTGTGACTCGACTCTGTAGTTGTAATCCAGCCTGGGCATAGCAGAAAGAGATACAAGCAGCCATCCAGTTGGAGATGGCTGCTTGTATCTTAGAGATTGGATGTCCCAACTTGTTTGAATCGAAGGAGACAAAAAGTTGAGGAGCAGTTCTGTGTGGTTTGGTGGGTTCCAAATAGAAGGCCAAAGCACGTTTACAGTCCAGAGTATGAAGAGCTGATTCTCCAGGATGAGAATGAGGCCTTGGAAAAAACACTGAAAGTACAATGGATTAATTGAGACGAAATTCTGAAACCACTTTAGGTAAGAATTTAGGACGAGTATAGGACGAATATGGAGGACCACCTTGTCATGATGGAAAACTGTGAAAGGTGGATCAGCAACAAATGCTTGCAGCTCGAGCTTCGAGCAGATGTGAGGGCAATGAGAAACACCACTTTCTAAGTGAGATACTTTAGATGAGTGTAGGAGTAAAGGGCCACTACTCTGACTGGAGGAGGGTCACGAGTGGTGTTCCACAGGGGTCCGTACTCACGCTGCTGCTGTTCAATGTATTTATAAATGATCTAGAAACAGGGACGAAGTGCGAAGTAATAAAATTCGCAGACGACAAACTATTTAGTGGAGTTGGGACTAAAGAGGACTGTGAGGAACTACAAAGGGACCTAAACAAGCAAGAAGAGTGGGCGATAAGATGGCAGATGAAGTTTAATGTAGAGAAATGTAAAGTCTTGCATGTAGGGAACAGAAACCCGAAGTACAGTTATACGATGGGAGGGCCGGTAACGGGTGAAAGTAGGGTTATTCCATGTCAAGTGATCAAGGGCTCCCTGCATGACCATCACGGATTTTGATAAAACTTTATGCACAAAGTCCCACATGTATCAAACGAACTTTGGTAAAGTTTTAGTTTCGCCTGTGGAATATTCATGGAGATATAGCCATTTGTTTGACCCCATACTGCAATGACATACAGTACGACAGTGACATTCTGACAACTTTGAGAGACAATATCTCACGAGCTATGTTTCTAAAAAAACTGAAACTTAGCTACCCTGCACAACTTTTGGAGCTCTATTCAGTGCTACCAATAATAATTTTTGTCGAGCACTGAGTGAATGGCTGAATTACAGTAAACTTGGCCGAAAAAATTAGTGCTCCAAAAAAAGTCAAAGTTTGACATTACTTAGCTCCCACAATAATTGAGTAATAAATGCGAAATTTGGCGCATAATGTCTCAGTACAACGTTGTTTTCAAAAGTACAATTTCAACCTCCAAGCTCTTTCCATTAGTTTACAAATTAAGTGTAAAGTTGCTAATTTGTGTAAAAAGGCCAAAAATAGGGTATTTTCAGCCTGCTTTTACAGAAAAATACCTTTCAGAAACTCTTTCAAATCAGTCTCATTAGAAAGAGCATATTTCAAACCTCCTAGAAAAGTGGGCTTCATTTTTCAACGCAGGTTAACAATGCCCGAAAAGGGGGGACAGAGTTGGGAGATGTCACCATGGCAACGGCCTACGTTTCAACTTACAATTATGTCACTTTTCACACTGTTTTTCCCTGTTTATTTTTATTCAAGCTTTGGGTACAATTATAGTGTTCTTAATTAATGATTATTCCTAACTAGAAATTGAGGTGATAATTTTGTTGCATGCAGATCACAAATTACAACTTGTTTTCTTTTTCAGATCCACATTATTATTAATTCAGTTTAAAATGGATGCCAACGAATCGACTAATAATAATCCTTTTCTGCCAGACTGTGCCATTGGGCAAAAATTGTTGTCAAAGTGTCATGACGGCACATTTTATTCTAAAAAATGTGGGCTCATTTTTTTACATAATTTGTCAACCGATGAAAAATTGCTTATCACTCGGCGCTCTGAAGTTGAACTGATGGATAAAGACCAAATCTGCCTCCACCACAAAGCAAAGTATCTCAACAAATACGAATTAAAGCAAACATCGTGTTGTAATCCATTTGAAAAGAAAAATCACATTGTTCAAAGTGGATTGTTAAAAGTCGATCTTGCCATGTCTAATGATTTTAGAAAAGTGGCAAAAATAAATATCAAGCCAGGTCAGAAACTTTGTAGTAGGTGCAAAGCCCAATACGTTTCAATGAGTGAAGCTACTGCAGCATCTTTATCTTCAGACGATTTTGATATCAGCATCTCCGATGCAGTTGATCAAAGCTTGACTGCTTTAGGAACCTCTCCATTGAAAATTCGAAGGTTAGCTAGTAGAGATAAAGCCGGCTATGTGATACGAAAAATTGAACGTGTGCAGAATGTGATAGCCAAGAAGATTACATCTGCTGCTGGAGTTTCAGCTGAAGAAGTTGGGCCGTCTCGTCAGTCTGTAGAATGCAAGTTATATGAAGATTACACTGACCTCATTGAAGAAATGAAAACGAAAATTGCAATATCCAACAGGTCAATGAAAGTTCAATTATTGACGATGGCCCCCAAAAGTTGGTCAATAAAGGAAACAGCAATGAAGTTTGGCGTTTCAGAGCGCATGGTCAGAACAGCCCAAAAAGTAAAGAAAGAGAAAGGCATTTGTTCTATACCTGATGCAAAAATTGGCAAGTCCCTTTCAAAAGAAATTGCAAATAGAGTTCAAGATTTTTACGAAGATGATGAATTTAGCAGAATATGTCCTGGCAAAAAAGATTGCATTTCAGTCCGCCTCAATGGTTTAAAAGTACAAAAGCGGCTGCTGTTGTGTAATTTAAAAGAGCTGTACATGGCGTACTGTAACAAATACGGAACTGAAATTGTTTTTTCCAAATTATGTGAGCTCAGGCCAAAGTGGCGTGTAACCGTTGGTGCATCAGGTGCACACTCCGTGTGTGTCTGCACAATACATCAAAATGTAAAGCTCATGCTACAAGGCGCCAATGTCAAAGAGAACTACAAAGTTCTTATGGAAAAAACTGTGTGCGACCTAAATGTCAAGGACTGTATGCTACAACGATGTCAAAACTGCCCTGGTGAAGAAGCACTAACAGCATACCTGGAAGAAATATTCAAGGATTTAGATCCAGAAGAATCAATAGAATTTAAGCAATGGGTTCACGCTGACCGTGAAACATTAGAAACAAGCGTACTAACCATGGACAACTTTATTGAAAGACTTGCAAGCAAGATTTGGAAGTTGACAAGCCACCATTTCATTTGAAGATGTTGAAGACAGGCTTTAAAAAAACGGAAATGATCGTTTTGATGGATTTCGCTGAAAATTACTCATTTGTTGTACAGGATGCCGCCCAAGGCTTTCACTGGGAAAATTCACAAGCTACGGTACATCCTTTTGTTGCATATTACCTCAATGAAGTGGGCACATTGCAAGTTGTAAACTGTTGCATTATTTCTGATCATATGCAACATGATACGATATCTGTACACGTGTTTATTCAAAAGTTGATCGAATTTTTGGTAACTCAAACAAACATTACCAAAATATACTACTTCAGTGACGGCTCAGCTGCACAATATAAAAACTACAAGAACTTTGTGAATTTGTGCAATCACAGAAATGATTTCAGCATTGAGGCTGAATGGAATTTTTTTGGAACTAGCCACGGAAAATCACCCTGCGATGGAGTTGGTGGAACAACTAAACGACTGGCTGCCCGGGCTAGCCTCCAAAGACCATCAACGGATCAAATATTGACGCCAAAGGATCTATTTAACTTTTGTGACCAAAATATACATGGAGTTAAATACATTTATGTTCCAAAAGAAGAAATTGAAGAAAGCAAAAAGTTTCAAGTAGAAAGATGGCATGAAAGCAGCACAGTAACTGGTACCAGAGAGCACCACCAATTTGTACCAGCCGACTCAAACTCGGTTCGTGTCAGCAAAGTTTCAAATGACACAATAAATTTTGTTGCCAAAATTTCTGATACTGCCATTCCAAATTTGAAAGTGTCCGAAATCTTTCCTGGTTGCTACGTTGCCTGTACTTACGATAATCAATGGTAGATAGGCAACGTTGTTGAAGTCTCAATTGAACAAAATGATGCATTGATAAAATTTATGCATCCTCACGGTCCAGCTCATTCGTTTTATTGGCCAGAAAGGCAAGACGTTTGTTGGGTTCCAGAGCAACACCTTATCTGCATGCTTTGTGCCCCTTCAGTTACATCATCCGGCCGCCAATATCAATTTCCAGAAACTGCATTGAAGAAAGTGGCTCAAAAATTTAACAGAATGTTATAAAGATTGCTGGCAGTTAAAATCAAAGTGGACTTCACTTCGGCTTGGGAACCATATAAGATACCCAATTTAGGCTTGGGAACCTAGGATAAGACACCCTAATCATTGGCTTTGGAACCAGAAAGATACCAACAAAAGGCTTTGGAACCTTGACAAAGAAACCAAATGCGAGGCTTGGGAACCTGGACGAAGTGGCCCACCCGTGGCTGGTATTGCACAGCTATCGGGCGTGACCCCTATGGCGATGGGGTTGCCAGTTCAAACTCTTGAACTGGTAGTGACAATGTCACCATGGACCAACGCAATAGAGTAGTAGTAATACTACGTCAATACAAAACTGTAACTTTAAAAATGACAGAACTATGTTGAAATAGAGGTTGTTGCCGTGGCAACGTCTCCCAACTTTGTCCCCCTTTTTCAGCCATTGTTAACCTGCGTTGAAAAATGAAGTCCACTTTTCTAGGGGGTTTGAAATATGCTCTTTTTAATGAGACTGATTTGAAAGAGTTTCTAAAAGGTATTTTTCTGTAAAAGCAGGCTGAAAATACCCTATTTTTGGCCTTTTTACACAAATTAGCAACTTTACACTTAATTTGTAAACTAATGGAAAGAGCTTGGAGGTTGAAATTGTACTTTTGAAAACAACGTTGTACTGAGACATTATGCGCCAAATTTCGCATTTATTACTCAATTATTGTGGGAGCTAAGTAATGTCAAACTTTGACTTTTTTTGGAGCACTAATTTTTTCAGCCAAGTTTACTGTAATTCAGGCATTCAATCAGTGCTCGGCAAAAATTGTTATTGGTAGCAATGAACAGAGCTCAAAAAGTTGTGCAGGGTAGCTAAGTTTCAGTTTATTTAGAAACACATCTCGGGAGATATTGTGTCTCAAAGTTGTCAGAATGTCATTGTCGTACTGTATTTCATTGTGGTATGGGGTCAAGCAAATGGCTATATCTCCACAAATATTCCACAGGCGAAACTAAAACTTTACCAAAGTTCGTTTGAGACATGGTGGACTCTGCATATGAAGTTTCATCAAAATCCGTGATGGTCATGCAGGGCACTTTCCAAGAATCTGATCACTTGACATGGAATGACCCAGTACCCAAGAAAAGAACTTGGGGGTAATAATGGACAACACGATGAAGCTGTTGGCACAATGCGCATCGGCCTCTAAGAAGGTGAATAGAATGCTAGGTATTATCAAGAAAGGCATTACAACCAGATTGAAAGAGGTCATCCTGCCATTGTACCGGATGATGGTGCGCCCGCATCTGGAGTACTGCGTCCAGTATTGGTTGCCGTACCTTCAGAAGGATATGGTAATACTCTAGAGCAGGGGTGTCCAACCTTTAACTTCCCTGGGCCGCATTGGCTGAAAAAAATATTTCTGGGGCCACACAAATGTGCAAACGCTGCAGCAAGACAGAGGAGGGAGCCGACAAGATGGTAAATACCCAGGGGCAGCAGAGGAAAACACTGCATCGCCCTCAACCGGGACCACACAAAATACTTCACGGGGCCACATGCGGCCCTTGGGCTGCAGGTTGGACACCCCTGCTCTAGAGGGTTCAGAAAAGAGTGACGTGACTGATAAAAGGTATGGAAAAGGCTTCAACTTCATGCGCAACTGGACGGCGTTCTGGGGAAAAAGCAAGTACTACAGAAGGGACGGACTACACCTCAACAAGGAAGGAGCAAGAGTTTTGGCAGGCAACATGAAGAAGGCAATCGAGAAGGCTTTAAACTGAAAGATAGGGGAAAGCCGACAGTCGACCACCGGTCGATGGCACGGATAGCAGGATGCCCCGACGAAGAAGCCAAGGACTACTACTCCTACACAAGAGAAGACGACCTCACAGCCAATAAGGGAGAAAAAGCAGGAAGGGACAACTCAGACACAGGAGGGGACGACCATACAGCAAACAAGGGTGATAACACAGGAGCAGTAAAGGATACCGTAATTGAAACTATAGGGACGGCCAAGAGTAGAAGGTCCAAAAAGGTAACACGAAGGGAACTTAGATGTATGTATACGAATGCTAGAAGTCTAGGTAACAAAATGGGGGAACTAGAGACAATAGCAAGACATGACATATTGGATATCATTGGCATAACAGAAACATGGTGGAATGAAGAAAACAAATGGGACACAGTACTACAGGGATACAAACTGTATAGAAGAGATCGAGTAGGGCAGAAAGGTGGAGGTATTGCTCTATATGTTAAGGAGGGAATAGATTCTGTTGAAATGGTTACAACAGAAATGAAAGAGAAGCTTGAGTCACTCTGGATCAAAATTCCTGGTCAATATGGCGCAGATACGAAAATTGGCCTTTACTATCGTCCCCCAGGACAGGCGGAGGAAACTGACTCATAAGAACATAAGAAGCGCCATCTCCGGATCAGACCTTCGGTCCATCAAGTCCGGCGATCCGCACACGCGGAGGCCCTACTAGGTATTCACCTGGCTTATTTTGCCAACCATATCTTTATATGCCTCTCTCAAGGAGATATGCATCTAGTTTGCTTTTGAAGCCTAGGACTGTCGATTCCGCAATAATCTCCCCTGGGAGAGTATTCCAGATGTCAACCACTCTCTGTGTGAAGCAGAACTTCCTGACATTAGTCCTGAACTTGCCCCCCCTTAGCTTCATTTCATGTCCTCTTGTCCGTGTCAAATTGGACATTGTAAATAATCTTCTCTGCTCTATTTTGTCAATTCCTTTCAGTATTTTGAAGGTCTCGATCATATCCCCACGCAGTCTCCTTTTCTCAAGGGAGAACAATCCCAGTGTTTTAAGTCGATCCTCATATTCCAGTTTCTCCATACCCTTCACTAGTTTAGTTGCTCGTCTCTGCACCCTCTCCAGCAGTTTTATATCCTTCTTTAGGTAGGGAGACCAATGTTGGACGCAGTATTCCAAGTGGGGTCTGACCATTGCCCTATAAAGCGGCATTATAACTTTCTCCGATCTACTCGAGATTCCTTTCTTTATCATGCCCAACATTCTATTTGCCTTATTTGCCGCTGCCGCGCATTGTGCCGACGGCTTCAGGGTCCTATCTATCAGTACACCCAGATCCCTTTCTTGTTCACTTTTCCCCAGAGTTGCACCTGACATTCCGTACTCGTATTCCTTATTTTTACTGCCTAAATGCATTACCTTGCATTTCTCCACGTTGAACTTCATCTGCCATTTCTCCGCCCATTTTTCTAACCGACACAAATCGCTCTGGAGTTCCTCACTGTCCTCCTGCGATCTGATTGCCCGGCAGAGTTTTGTGTCGTCTGCAAACTTGATGATCTCACTGGATGTTCCGTTTTCCAGGTCATTGATATAAATATTAAAAAGGATCGGCCCAAGTACCGAGCCCTGGGGCACACCACTAGTCACTCTCTCCCAGTCGGAGAACTTCCCATTTATGCCCACTCTCTGCTTTCGGTTTTCCAGTCATTTGCCTATCCATCTTTGTATATCTCCCTCTATGCCATGGCTTTGTAGCTTCCTGAGAAGTCTTTCGTGTGGAACTTTGTCAAATGCTTTCTGGAAGTCCAAGTATATTATGTCCACCGGCTTTCCACTATCAATTTGCTTGTTCACGGTCTCAAAGAATTGGAGTAAATTCGTCAGACACGATTTCCCTTTCCTGAATCCATGTTGACTGGGTTTCATCAAGTCGTGTGTGTCCAAGTGCTGAACTATGCTATCCTTGATCAGTGATTCAATCATCTTGCCGGGGACAGACGTAAGACTCACAGGTCTATAGTTGCCCGGTTCTCCTCTCGATCCTTTTTTGAAAATTGGCGTGACGTTCGCTTTCCTCCAGTCGTCTGGTATCTGACCAGTTCTGATTGACAGGTTTGCAAGTTTTTGCAATAACTCTCCAATTTCAATCTTCAATTCCTTCAAGACTCTCGGGTGAATTTCATCCGGTCCAGGGGATTTGTCACTTTTAAGTTTGTCGATCTGGTAGTATATCTGATCTAAGTTCACTTCGACTGTGGTGAGGCTGTCCTCTATTTCTCCTGTAAACAGTTTCTCCTCTTCAGGTATTGTTGAGGTGTCCTCCTTCGTAAAGACGGACGCAAAGAAGGAATTTAGTTTGTCTGCGATTTGTTTATCTTCCTTGATGTACCCTTTTCTTCCCTTGTCGTCCAGGGGTCCCACCGCCTCTTTTGCGGGTTTTTTCCCTTTCACGTATCTAAAGAAGGGCTTGAAGTTTTTGGCCTTCCGGGCTATTTTTTCCTCATAGTCCTGTTTTGCTTCCCTCACCGCCTTGTGACATTTCTTCTGTTCATCTTTATGTTTGTTCCAGGCTTCGGTTGTCTTCGTGCATTTCCATTTTTTGAAAGAGTCCTTCTTTACCTTTATGGCTTCCTTCACCTGTATGGTAAGCCATGCCGGTTCTCCTTTGCCTTTAGTTCTCCGATCTTTGGAAATCCTCGGAATGTAGAGATCTTGTGCTTCTGCAATAGTATTTTTCAATAGGCACCATGCCTGATCTACTGTTTCAAGTTTGTCCACCATCTTCTCAAGTCGTTTTGTTACCATGGCTCTCATGCAATCGTATTTACCCTTTTTAAAGTTTAAGGTGGTGGTTAAGGTTTTGACATGTTTCCCTTTCCCGATGTCAAGTTTAAAGTTGATTACATTGTGATCACTCGTTCCCAGTGGAACCATGACTTCTACTTCTGTTATCGGTCCAGTGAGACCATTTAGGACCAAGTCCAAGGTGGCGTCGCCTCTTGTCGGCTCTTTTACCATTTGCTCCAGGAAGCAATCCCCTAGCACCTCCAGGAACTTGGCCTCCTTGCCGCAGTTGGAGGCTCCTAGTTTCCAGTCTATTCCTGGGAAATTGAAGTCTCCCAATATAACTACATTGCCTGTCTTGCATACTTGTTTGATTTCCTCCATCATTTCTGAGTCAGTGACTTCCGCCTGTCCTGGGAGACGATAGTAAAGGCCAATTTTTATATCTGCGCCATTGCGACCAGGAATTTTGATCCAGAGGGACTCCAGCTTCTCTTTCCTGTCTGTTGTAATCATTCCAACAGAATCTATTCCTTCCATAACATATAGGGCAATACCTCCACCTTTCTGCCCTTCTCGATCTCTTCTATATAGTTTGTATCCCTGTAGTACTGTGTCCCATTTGTTTTCTTCATTCCACCATGTTTCTGTTATGCCAATGATATCCATGTTCTCATGTCTTGCTATCGTCTCTAGTTCTCCCATTTTGTTTCCTAGACTTCTAGCATTTGTATACATACATCTAAGTTCCCTTCGTGTTACCTTTTTGGACCTTCTACTCTTGGCTGTCCTTACAGTTTCATTTACGGTATCCTTTACTGCTCCTGTGTTATCTCCCATGTTTGCTGTGTGGTCATCCCCTCCTGTGTCTGAGTTGTCCCTTCCTGCTTGTTCTCCTTTGTTGGCTGTGAGGTCGACCTCTCTTGTGTATGAGTAGTAGTCCTTTGTTCCTACGTCGGGGCATCCTGTTGTCCATGCCATCGACCGGTTGTCGACTGTCGGCTTTCCCCTGTCCTTCAGTTTAAAGCCTTCTCTATTGCTTTCTTCATGTTGCCTGCCAAAACTCTTGCTCCTTCCTTGTTGAGGTGTAGTCCATCCCTTCTGTAGTACTTGCTTTTTCCCCAGAACGCCGTCCAGTTGCGCACGAAGTCGAAGCCTTCGTCTTCGCACCATCGTCTCATCCAGGCGTTGATCACTTGCAATTCCCCTTGTCTCTTTCCATCTGCTCTTGGTACAGGGAGGATTTCAGAGAAGGCCACCTTCACCTCCCTGATCTTCAGTTGTCTTCCGAGTGAGCGGAGCTGGCCCTTCATCTCTTCCCTGTCATACTTCCGCCCGCTCACATCATTTGTTCCCACTCAGAAATGATGGAGGAAATCAAACAAGAATGCAAGACAGGCAATGTAATTATATTGGGAGACTTCAATTTCCCAGGGATAGACTGGAAACTAGCAACCTCCAACTGCGGCAAGGAGGCCAAGTTCCTGGAGGTGCTAAGGGATTGCTTCCTGGAACAAATGGTAAAAGAGCCGACAAGAGGCAACGCCACCTTGGACTTGGTCCTAAATGGCCTCACGGGACCGATAACAGAAGTGGAAGTCGTGGTTCCACTGGGAACGAGTGATCACAATGTAATCAACTTTAAACTTGACATCGGGAAAGGGAAACATGCCAAAACCTTAACCACCACCTTAAACTTTAAAAAGGGTAAATACGATCGCATGAGAGCCATGGTAGAAAAACGACTCGAGAAGATGGTGGACAAACTTGAAACGGTAGACCAGGCATGGTCCCTACTGAAAAATACTATCACAGAAGCACAAGATCTCTACATTCCGAGGATTTCCAAAGATCGGAGAACAAAGAGCAAAAGAGAACCGGCATGGCTTACCATACAGGTGAAGGAAGCCATAAAAGAAAAGAAGGACTCTTTCAAAAAATAGAAATGCATAAAGACAACCGAAGCCTGGAACAAACATAAAGATGATCAGAAGAAATGTCACAAGGCGGTGAGGGATGCCAAACAGGAATATGAGGAAAAAATAGCCCAGGAGGCCAAAAACTTCAAGCCCTTCTTTAGATACGTGAAAGGGAAAAAACCTGCAAAAGAGGCAGTGGGACCCCTGGACGACCAGGGAAGAAAAGGGTACATCAAGGAAGATAAACAAATCGCAGACAAACTAAATTCCTTCTTTGCGTCCGTCTTTACGAAAGAGGACACCTCAACAATACCTGAAGCGGAGAAAGTGTTTGCAGGAGAAATAGAAGACAGCCTCACCACAGTTGAAGTGGACTTAGACCAGATATACTATCAGATCGACAAACTTAAAAGTGACAAATCCCCTGGACCGGATGGAATTCACCCGAGAGTCTTAAAGGAATTGAAGGTTGAAATCGGAGAGTTATTGCAAAAACTTGCAAACCTGACAATCAGAACTGGACAGATACCGGACGACTGGAGGATAGCGAACGTCATGCCAATTTTCAAAAAAGGATCGAGAGGGGAACCGGGCAACTATAGGCCTGTGAGTCTTACGTCTGTCCCCGGCAAGATGGTTGAAGCACTGATCAAGGATAGCATAGTCCGGCACTTGGACGCACACGACTTGATGAAACCCAGTCAACATGGATTCAGGAAAGGGAAATCATGTTTGACGAATTTACTCCAATTTTTTGAGACCGTGAACGAGCAAATTGATAGTGGGAAGCCGGTGGACATAATATACTTGGACTTCCAGAAAGCGTTCGACAAAGTTCCACACGAAAGGCTTCTCAGGAAACTACAAAGCCATGGCATAGAGGGAGATATACAAAGATGGATAGGCAAATGGCTGGAAAACCGAAAGCAGAGAGTGGGCATAAATGGGAAGTTCTCTGACTGGGAGAAAGTGACTAGTGGTGTACCTCAGGGCTCGGTACTTGGGCCGATCCTTTTTAATATTTATATCAATGACCTGGAGGAAGGAACATCCAGTGAGATCATCAAGTTTGCAGACGATACAAAACTATGCCGGGCAATCAGATCGCAAGAGGATAGAGAGGAACTCCAGAGCGACTTGTGTCGGTTAGAAACATGGGCGGAGAATTGGCAGATGAAGTTCAATGTGGAGAAATGCAAGGTAATGCATTTAGGCAATAAGAATAAGGAATACGAGTATACAATGTCAGGTGCAACTCTGGGGAAGAGTGAACAAGAAAAGGACCTGGGTGTACTGATAGATAGGACCCTGAAGCCGTTGGCACAATGCGCGGCAGCGGCAAAGAAGGCAAATAGAATGTTGGGCATGATAAAGAAAGGAATCTCGAGTAGATCGGAGAAAGTTATAATGCCGCTTTATAGGGCAATGGTCAGACCACACTTGGAATACTGCGTCCAACATTGGTCTCCCTACCTAAAGAAGGATATAAAACTGCTGGAGAGGGTGCAGAGACGAGCAACAAAACTGGTGAAGGGTATGGAGAAACTGGAATACAAGGATAGACTTATAACACTAGGATTGTTCTCCCTTGAGAAAAGGAGACTGCGTGGGGATATGATCGAGACCTTCAAAATACTGAAAGGAATCGACAAAATAGAGCAGAGAAGATTATTTACATTGTCCAATTTGACACGAACTAGAGGACATGTAATGAAGCTTAGGGGAGACAGGTTCAGGACTAATGTCAGGAAGTTCTGCTTCACTCAGAGAGTGGTTGACACCTGGAATGCCCTCCCAGAGGAGATTATTGCGGAATCGACCGTCCTAGGCTTCAAGAGCAAACTAGATGCATATCTCCTTAAGAGAGGCATATAAAGATATGGTGGACTATAAATTACGCCAGGTGTACACCTGGCAGGGCCTCCGCGTGTGCGGATCGCCGGACTTGATGGACCGAAGGTCTGATCCGGAGATGGCAGTTCTTATGTTCTTAAACCTTTCATATGATGAAAGATTAGAGAAACTGGGGCTATTTTCCCTGGAAAAACGGAGGCTTAGAGGGGACATAATAGAGACTTAAAAGATCATGACGGGCATAGAGAAAGTGGAGAGGGACAGGTTCTTCAAACCTTCAAAAACTACAAGAACGAGAGGGCATTCGGAAAAATTAAGAGGGGACAGATTCAAAACCAATGCTAGGAAGTTCTTCTTCACTCAAAGGGTGGTGGATGCCTGGAATGTGCTTCCAGAGGGTGTGATAAAACAGGGTACGGTATTGGGGTTCAAGAAGGGATTGGATGAATTCCTGAAGAAAAAAGGGATAGAAGGGTATAGATAGAGGATCACTATACAGGTCCTAGACCTGATGAGCCGCCACTTGAGCGGACTGCTGGGCAAGATGGACCTCTGGTCTGACCCAGCAGAGGCACTGCTTATATTCTTATGAGCCGTAGACATTGGTTCAAATGGAGGCTTCATCAATTGAGCAAGCACATTGAGATCCCAAACCACTGGAGGCGGTTTGAGAGATTTGACATTGAAAAGTCCTTTCATGAATCTGGAAAACACCGGATGAGCAGAGAAGGGTTTCCCTTCAATAGGTTGATGGAAAGCAGCAATTGCACTGAGATGGACTCGGATCGATGTAGACTTGAGGCCAGAGGTGGATAAGTGCAAAAGATAATCCAGAACAGATTTTATAACTAATTCTATGTTCAACGGGTAACCAATGCACACTGAACAGGAGAGATGAAACGTGATCATATTTCTTAGCGCCATAGAAAATTTTGACAGCTGTATTCTGCACTATCTGAAGTCATCTAATTTCCTTTTTAGTAATGCCTTTATATAGGGCATTACAGTAGTCTATACAAGAAATTACTAGAGAATGGATCAATGTATTCAAGGAAGCTGGTTCTAGTAACTTAGTGAGAGAACGTATAATTCTAAGACAATGAAAACATTTCTGGACCACCGTACTAATGTGATTGTGATAAGAAAATTTACTGTCAAAAGTGACTCTTTGCAGATTTAAAGTGGGGACAACTTTGATTGGGAGAGATTCAAATTTCAGGGGAGCCTGAAGAGTTAGTCCTTCTTTAAAAAGAAAAATCATTAGTTTTTATTTATTGATGTTAAGCGACAATTTGTTTGAATCTAACCATGATTAAATTTTTTCTAATTTGTGGTTTATGGATACAACCTCCTCTATATTATTAAGATCAATGAGATGGATTAATTGTACATCGTCGGCATACACAAATGTGGTAAAGCCAATAGATTGGCCCATCAGAAAGGGCGACATAAATATATTAAAAAGCAACGGCGACAAAATGGAACCTTGCGGGATGCCGCGTTTGGTTGTAAAAAGCTCAGATGATGCGCCATTGAAAATGACCTTAGATGATCTATCTGAAAAGTAAGAAACAAACCAGTCCATGACTTGATCAGATAAACCAATTTCATGAAGTCGTGTTAATAGCAGATTGTTGTCGATGGTATCAAAAGCAGAGGAAAGGTCTAAGGAAATAAGCAATACTGACTGATGATGATTAAGATGGTAAAGTATTTTTGTCGTTAGTCCTAACAAGGAAAGTTCGGTAGAGTGGTAATGATGAAAACCGGTTTGATTGGGATGAAGAACCTTTGTTTTCTCAATGAAATCAGAGATTTGATGGAAGACCATTTTTTCAGCGAGTTTAGCCATAAATGGTATGTTTGCTATGGGTCGATAATTTGACATATCCTGAGTACTAATTTTTTGATCCTTAATGATTGGATAAATAATCGATTGTTTCCAGATTTTGGGCAAAGATCCCGATGATAAACTAGAGTTGACCAAGTCTTTGATGTAGGGACCAAAAATGGAAAAAAATCATTTTAAGAGGAAAGGAGGAATGACTTCTTTGCTGGTCCCTTTTATATTAAGTGAGTTAATGCATCTTTGAATTTCCTACAAAGTAGGAACAATGAAACGAAAGCATTTTGAAAAGGACAGATTAGTGAGAGTACGGTATATGAATCAGTGTGGTCTTCAGAATAGCTAGAAATAGAGGTTTGCGAAAAGGTGTCTCTAATTCTTTGTACTTTGTCAATGAAGTAAGTGGCAAAGGGCTTGTGCTGATGGTGAGTGATTGGTTTTATTCATTTCTTTTTTCTTTGTTGTTAGAGATTTAACTATTACATATAATGCAGAATAATTTTTTGCCTTCTTAATTTGTTTGGTAAAATATTCTTTTTTGGTTCCGTTGATTTCGGATCTATAATATGCAACATGTTCCTTAGACTTGTTAAGATTGGTGAGCATTTCATTGCGCCTCCATTTTCGCTCAAGGGATCGTAATTGTTTTTTTTTTAATTAGGATCAGGTTTGCTGAGTACCAGGGATTTTTTAGTTTACGGGAAGAAATCGTGAGAGTGATAAACGGCGCTAAAGAATCTAGAAGTTTTGTAATAGACTGGTTCCATACTGAGATTTTGTCATCAACAGTAAGACTGGAGAGTTGTTCTAAAGTAAGATTGAAGTTGGATAAGATATCTGCAGCTTCTAATTTATTATAGTTCCTAGTGATAATTGTAAAGGATTTGAGCCAGAGCCGTTCAGCAGACCTAGAATAGAAGCATTAAGTAGCAGATTTTAGAGTTTAGCCAGGGATGAGGTTTGGGGTACCTTACAGAGCGTGGGGTAGGAGGAGCATCCATCCACCTGCTGGGAGATAGAGAATATTGGCTGTTCAGGAAGCTTACCATCCTATCTATGACAGAGCTCAGCTTTTGTGTTCTCAATCTCCGCCTGGATGGTCATAGCCACTTGACTCTGAATTCATATGCTGCTGTTAAGGAAAAGGAGGTTTCTGGAATTCTGGTTACAGCTAACAAATTTAATTTTTGCAGACTACTTATGAGCCCATGATATGAAACATTTTGGATCTCAGACATTAGTCACCTTTTCCCCCACAGATGATCACATTTGACCACTAGGTGGAGCTGGCATATGGATTCTAGGATTGGTCTCAGCCTGCAAGGGATGGATAGTGTCACCACCTCACCTGGATTTTCATGTGTGTGTATAGTGAGGAGAGATTGATTTCAAACATTCATTTTAATAACTATTTTAATGTACATAAATCAATTAACATGTTAATTTGTAGGTTTGCCATCCTGTGTACACAAAAATATAAAAAAGGCACCCAATCCGAATGAAAGTGCACTAATGCATAACCCTAAGCCTTGTATAATACTCTTAGGTTCAGAATCTGTCTTATGCAACTTAAAATCATTTAGCAAGCTACTCAATGCCAATAATTGGCATTAATTAAAAGTTATACACAACTTTCTATTAAGTGGTACACCTGAATTATAGTATGTGAAACTCAAAGTGGCATGGCCAGGGAGGAACATAGGCGATCATGAGCATTCGTAAAAGTTAGATACACTGTTACAGAATATGTCTGATCTGCACACAACTTAGGCGCAGGTATTTAGGCCTGGGTTTTCTTGGCTTAAATGGGTGCCTCTAAATGTTAGTCACATGTGCAGGCACTAAGTGTGATCCTATATATGGAGAGTACCTTTGATTCTATAAAAACACCATTCTGATCAGCGTCAATTTCTTAGGTGCCATATATAGAATTTGGGGGTTAGTGTGCAAAACCAGAGATTGCTTGTTGAGATCCCTTCTGCACCCTGTTTTCTGGTGTTGTCCTTACATTTAAGTACCCCTGAAACTGAGGAGCAGGGAGCCTCCTGGCTTACCATATCATCAGACGTGCCAGGCAGGGACTCAGTGGTGGAGAGGCGCAAGGACTGCGTGTTCACCAGTGACGTAGAGGACAGTCTCCTCTTTCTTGCCCCACTGCAGTTGTTTGGGATACTGAAGGCACAACGCTTGTGATAATTTAACCCACACCCTGCAAAATGGGAAAAAGCGGGGATAGAAATATGAAGAGAGCATAAAGGTAGGCCAAACTGACTCACTCTTGGAAGCATAAAGCTAGTAGGCCAATAATCAGAACCCCACTTTTATCTCTCTTCTACTTACCGTCACATTTTAACCCTTGTCGCACCAGGCCAAAAAGCATCTCTCCACAGTGATCACAAAAGGCGGGGGCACGGTAAGAATGGACGTTGAGTGCATGTGGGCGGATCTGAAAATCTTCAAATGTTGCAGAAGCTAGAGGGAGGATAGAAGAGAGAAGACAGCAAGGAGTAAATGAGAGAGAAAGGAAGGGGGAAAGAGAAGAGTAAGAAGTGAAGCAGAAAATAAGAACAAAAGAAACAGACTTTTTTTTACATTTCTGACCAATACACAATGCTCTTTGTATAGAGGCCTCTAAGAATGATAAGGCCAACTCCACAGCGCAACCCTGTAACAAATGAAGCTAGGATAAATGTTTCAGTATTCAAAAATAAAGAGACCATGGGGCAATCAGCCACCACAATGATGGATTTGGCTTCTTATTTACATCAGTACACAGTCTATTAAATTACAGGCTTTGTAGGGAAATTTACTATCTAGGATCCCTGTCAAGTCTTCCATCCCCACTCTTAGAACTTTCTCCTTTTATTTTAATTATTTAATTTTCTATACTGTTCTCCCAAGGGAGCTCAGAGCGTTTTACATGATTTTATTCAGGTACTCAATCATTTTTCCTTTTTGCCTTCTTACCTACGCTTACCAGCCATCCCATACATACCTACCTGTATCCTCTGTTATTTAAATAATTAGATTTGGACAAATGCTGACCTAGGTAGAATCAGCTTTTCCCTTTGTTAGCCCCTTTTTATTTGGATCAACTTGTCCTTAGCTTTTTTTTTTTTTTTTTTTTTTGGTGGGGGGAGGAAGAACTATCACACAAGAAATTTAAAGTTGCTATTAAAACCTGGCTATTTGAGCAGTTGTTTTTTTTTTAATGACTGGCAGATGATGTTTGTGGATAATGCTATTTTGGTGTTATTGTCATATTGTAATTTTTACAAAGATTTGTACTGAGGCAACAAAGGAACTTTCTTTATTGTGCCCTGTTATTATATTATTATGATCATCTACTGTTCAACATAATGAATGTTTTAGGAACTTTTCTATTCCCAGTAATATTTCCTTTTATTATTTTTATATCTTAGTCTGTATACCGCTTTGACCTACTAGTCCAGTAAAAGTAGTATAGCAAATGGGTAAAAATTAAAATTAAAGATGAAAGAGATAACCCAAGAGTCCAGAATGCAATAAACAGGGCTTTTCCTAGGACTCAATGATATAAACTGTAGGAGGATCTACTGTTGGCAAAACAATGCCTCCCATAACAATCTAGGGAAAGTCTCTAATGCAGAGTGGGTCCCCCTCCCACTTCGCACTGACCCTTTTCTATCCCTGTTGACAGCACATAGCAGGAAGATGACCAGAACCCACACAGTCAATGGGAAGAGAAGCTCCAGTCATCAGCTGACACCAGTCTTGGCAGAAAATATGCCTGGTTGCAGCCAACACGCCAACAAGCGTCTGATTGGCTGCCAGGAAGGAAGGAAATGCCACAAAGCAGCAGCTTCACTGCCTTGAAGCATCAATCACAGGAAGCACTGAAGGCAGAATCTGACAATGAAAACATTACAAATCATGCCCAGAATCCTGCAGAGAAGAAGCAGGAGTCACAACCCCACCCTAGCAGACCCTACTGTCTATCCGTGCAATTCCTCATCTTTGTTCCATCTCACGCCCTCTCACACTCCACCCCCACCCCCTTGATGAACCCTTCTCCATGCATACCCCTAATCACCCCCTTTATGGAGGAACCCCCGTTGCTGCCTCCCTCCTATTTCCTTCATTTCATTTTTCTCCTTGTATAGAAATGAAAATAATCCCCTTACTGAGATGAGAACTTTAGCTGCTCTCTCCCCACATGAGTTCAGCTCATCAGCCTGGAAACCGCAAACCCTGCAGCCAGCTGCAAGCAACTAGCATGTACCCGATGAGTAACCCAGACTCTTTCTACAGGTGTCAGCAGACAGCAGTCAGTGCATACAATATCCAACCTGTTTTGCAGTAGAGACTCTGCTGCGTTTCCCCTGCTGTACCATAGCATCAAACTTCACCATTGCAATGGACCACCATGAAGAAAAATGCCACCTTAACATCATTCATTTTCATACTCCAGGAATTTTGCATATAGGAAGCATCACTTTCTCCCCCACCCCCTTCTTATACATGATGTCCTTTCTGATCAGTCCTTACCTGAGAGTACAACCTCCACTAGGTCCCCTTCCTGAATGTCCCCTGCTGATCGCACCAGCTGCAGAATATTGATGGATGATGGGTCATGTTTAAAAAGTAGTATCTTTTCGTAGAGACCATAAAAACCACACTCTGGAAACTAGAGCAAGACAGAGAAAGACATTTTGAGAAAAAAGGAACACAAAAGAGAGAAAAAAAAAAGAAGCAAAGATGCCCCCCCCCCAAAAAAAAAAACAAAAAACACAAAAAACAGATTAAACAAAATAAATTACAGTTGGGAACACAGACCAAAAAATAAGGTAAATTAAAACAAATACTTAGGGACAAATGCACTAAAAACAGTCTCTCCATTTTATTTCTATTTTATTTCTATGTGTAAAATGCTCTGCTCATCTGGCCCAGACACATTTTATTTCTATTTTATTTCTATGTGTAAAATGCTCTGCTCATCTGGCCCAGACACATTTAAGAAGTAGACTAATGGTTAGTGCTGCAGCCCGAGAATCCGTGGAACTGGGTTTGATTCCCACTGCAGTTCCTTGGGACTCCAGGCACGTCAATTGACCCTCCACTGCCCCAGGTACAAAATAATATGTAAACAGCTTTGATAACCAAAAAGGCAATATATCAAATCTCATCCCCTTTCCGGAGACATCTGTTCCCAGAGTCTCGGAGCTTGCTAGTTTAGTCATTATAGAGTTGCCAGAATAGGAGGAGAGAATCCTATCATGTTCAAGCAGTATTAAGCATTACATGTTATTTTCATAACACAAGCTCCAAGGAGTCCAAAGCAAATGCCAATGTGATGCCAGCAAGATTCATGACAATACATGAAATAGTGCAAACAGATCTGCTAAAACATGGGCTGCACTGTATGTTTTGGTTTGAAGTTCCTTCTTCCCCCTCCCCTTTTCAAACAGCCCAAGATACAAGTCTCTCCAGATACAAGGTATGGTTCATTTTAGTATAAAGAATACATACTCACCTATTGTAGTGGAAAAACAAACCACGAGGCTCAGGATGTGCTCTCTGTCATTAAGCTATGTGTCACATGGCATTAGACAACTGTCCTACTCCACTGAACATGATCAGACTAGATTCTGGGAAACAAGTCACTTAACAGCATAAACCAGGGGTCCCCAAAGTCCCTCCTTGAGGGCCAAATCCAGTCAGGTTTTCAGGATTTCCCCAATGAATATGCACTGAAAGCAGTGCATGCACATAGATCTCATGCATATTCATTGGGGAAATCCTGAAAACCCGACTGGCTTCAGCCCTCAAGGAGGAACTTTGGGAACCCCTGGCATAAACCAATGCACACTTGCAACAAAAGGTTTTTAAAAAATGGGATAAAATAGGAACAGGAAACACAGGCCCCAAAATCTCTTGCTGCATTAACTGAATCAGTTTCCTGTACATCAATTAGCACAGTAGGTGCTGTGAAAGAATAGGAAGAGCTCTGTGACTACTGTAAAACAGCTATAACAACTGGATGCTTCAAGAAGTGGATTTTAAAGATACTAGTCCCCTTAACCCCTACTACCACCAACTAGTCACTCATCTTGAGTCACAGGAGGAAGGGAGATCTGATCAGCGTCTCTCCTTTCTCCACCAGCAATCCCCAACCGCATGGCCTGCTGACATCTTCACGCCTCCCTGTGGCCCATAAAGTGTGGGCCTGTACCACCAGCAGTGTGGACCAAGCCAGGAACCCAAATTCCCCAGACAGCTGCACCTAATATGCAAGCCCTGGGACTCCACGGGCTTAGGATACTGAAGGAAATTGATCACCAACCTCTAAGACCTGTGTTGTGAAGGTGAGTTTCACCCACTTCCTACATGCACAGTCTTCACCTTCTACCAACTCCTGCTGCTCCCACCACCTGCTGATTGCTCACCCAGGGCCTGACACCTGCTAGCTCCCTATGGCTCGAACACCCCTCACAGCCTATCACCTCGGCCTCGCAATTGTAACAAATCACCTCCAGAGACAGGCACTGACCCCAACACTCCTGCTCACCCAATATTCCTGGCCATGATGTGCTTCACCATCCCAATTATCATCGCCCAGGGCAAATATGGGGACCTCAGTTACTACCAACAAGAGGAACCCCCACCAGAAGTCCCCGCAACTCACACCCATTCCTCCCTCCCCACCCACTCTGATAAATGCCAGATTGGCCTGCAACAAGGACACCTTCATCTACGACTTTCTCATAGACAATAGATGAGACATCTTCAATACCCAAGACCCCAACTCATCAGGACGACTGAAAATAACTCTGGAAACGGTAGAAACATGGATGACCAACCACAAACTGAAACTGAACACGGATAAAACCAAATTCCTGCTGCTAGAAAAAGACAAAGAACCTACCTTAACTGATCTGACGACAAATGCAATCACATACCCAATACAGCCAGCACTCAAAATCCTGGGAGTAACAATAGACAGGAGATGCACAATGCAGACTCATACTAACAAAACCATCCAAAAAGCCTTCTACACCATGCGCAACCTGCGAAAAATAAGAAAATTCTTTGACAAAATTCAATACAGGATCTTAGTCCAATCACTTGTACTAGGACTTGTAGACTACTGCAACAGCCTTTATCTACCCTGCCCCGCTTACATGACCAAACAATTACAGACAGTACAGAACACAGCACTCAGACTTATCTACTCACTAGGAAAATACGATCACATCACTAATGCCTATCTCGACTCACACTGGCTACCGATACAAGCAAGAACTCAATTCAAACTATACTGTTTATTATTCAAAGCACTAAACGGAACAGCACCTCTCTACCTAAACAGCCGCCTAACCCGAAACCTCTCAACTAGAGTAAGGAGAACCCAGACTCCATTCACCTACCCCTCACTCAAAGGCACAAAACGCAAAAAGCTATATGACAACCTACTTGCTACACAGGCCGCGAAAATTGACCCCACCATATCCAAGCTGCTGACCACAACTACGGACTACAAAGCGTTTCGAAAAGATATAAAAACCATACTATTCAAAAAACACATCCCAATATTATAATCTACCATCATCTTCTCTCCCTTCATATCCTACTGCAACTCACAACCAACTGCAACTTCGTCCCCATAGGCAACATCTAATCTAGCTGCATCGGGCGTAAAGCCAATTCATATCTAGAAACACAGTCTCCCCAAATACCGAAAAAATCAGATATAGCAACCTAGGAACAGACGATTTTTTGGTAACATAAGATTATGCGTTGTAATATTATGTAAAGTAACATAAGGTTATGCGTTGTAATATAACATAAGGTTATGCTTTGTAATATCATGTAATGTAAGTTATGCAATGTACTGGAATAATAAGGTAAAATAACATAAAATAACTCTACGTAAAGTCTTGTAAAGTTATGTAAGATAAATTATGTAAACTTAATGCAAGTTATGCAAGCACGGTAAGGATAATGTAAAGTAACACAAAGTAACTCCACGTAAAGTTATGTAAAGTTATGTACGTAAAGTTATGTACGAAAAGTTAAGTAAAGTTAGGTTTGCAAAGTTTGTAAAGTTATACAAATAATTGTATTGTCATCGCCTGGAAATGTCCAGCCATCTTCTAATGTAATCCGCTTAGAACCGCAAGGCACAAGCGGAATAGAAATCACTAATGTAATGTAATGTAATGTAATGTAATGTAATCCTTAAAAACTGGGGAGATCCCAGAGGACTGGAAAATAGCAAATGTCACGCCCATCTTTAAGAAGGGATCAAGAGGTGACCCGGGAAACTACAGACCGGTGAGCTTGACCTCGGTCCTGGGAAAGATATGGAAGCACTGGTCAAGGACACAATCTGCGATCACATAGAAAACAAGGGACAACTGAAGGCAAGCCAGCATGGCTTCTGCAAGGGAAGGTCGTGCCTCACGAACTTACTGTACTTTTTTGAGGGAATAAACAGCCAGATGGATAAGGGGGAAGCCACAGACATCATTTACCTTGACTTCCAAAAAGCCTTCGACAAGGTACCTCACGAACGGCTACTTAAGAAGCTGTGGAGCCACGGGGTGCAAGGGGATATCCACCGATGGATCAAACACTGGCTGGCAGGCAGGAAACAGAGGGTTGGAGTAAAGGGCCATTACTCAGACTGGCAATGGGTCACGAGCGGAATTCCACAGGGGTCGGTGCTGGGACCGCTCCTGTTCAATATATTTATTAACGACCTGGAGACGGGGACGAAATGTGAGGTTATTAAATTTGCTGATGACACCAAACTCTGCAGCAGGGTTAGAACAACGGAAGACTGTGAAGACCTGCAAAGGGACCTAACGAGACTGGAAGAATGGGCAAAAAAGTGGCAAATGAGTTTTAACATAGAGAAATGCAAGGTCATGCATGTAGGGAAAAAAAATCTGATGTTCAGCTACAAAATGGGGGGATCATTGCTAGGAGTGAGCAACCTTGAAAGAGACCTGGGGGTGATGGTGGACTCAACATTGAAAGCATCAGCACAGTGTGCGACAGCCTCAAAGAAAGCGAACAGAATGTTGGGTATCATTAAAAAGGGTATCACAACCAGGACGAAGGAAGTCATCATGCCGCTGTATCGTGCAATGGTGTGCCCACATCTGGAATATTGTGTCCAGTACTGGTCGTCGCACCTCAAGAAGGACATGGCAGTACTTGAGGGGGTCCAGAGAAGAGCGACTAAACTGATAAAAGGTATGGAAAACTTTTCATACGCTGACAGGTTGAACATGCTGGGGTTGTTCTCCCTGGAAAAGCGGAGACTTAGAGGGGACATGATAGAAACCTTCAAAATCCTGAATCTGATAAGAAAGGCAGAGGGTGGCAGCCATCATAAAATCTGACACCTCCTCCATGCTGATCAATACCATCACACTCACAGCTCTAGAATTCCTCATTTTCTCTATGGGCAACAGCAGCAAGCTCACATTTGCTCTATCTATTGGGCCCCAAGCGCCCCCATGAGCACACTGGATGACTTCCTTGACATCATCAGCCAACTGGTCATCTCCTACAAACAGATAACACTGGCCAGCACTCATTTTGGTGCCTCAAATGTTAAACCTGTTTCTGGGCATATTTGACCTGCCGATTCCAAAAATGGCACCAGTTTTCTCCTATCAGCTCTAGTTTTTGAGATACTGAACATGTGCTATATACCACTCTTCACTCTGCTCATCCATTAAAAATCAGGATGTTTTAATGTGGTGTTTAAATTAATATCCTTTAAACATGAAGGAAACCATAAGGATTACAACTGGATAAAGAAACAATCTAGACGATTGAAAACCGAATCAGCTGAGCTCCTTCGGTTTTCAGTCATCTAGATCATTTCTTTATCCAGTTGTAATCCTTATCGTCCCCCCTGAAAGTGGGTTGAATATCTTTTAGGACCCCTAAGAAAGGAGTGTGTTTTCGAAACACAGACCGTGTCGGGTCCCATTTTCCCACACAATTGGACCACAATTGGGATACAAACTGTTCATTGTTCCAAATATTGTGTGTTAATTTTTGGTTTTGGATTTGGTTTTGGCATCTTGTACATTCTTGCTGCAGTTTCCTTTTTTGTTGTTGTTTGTCATTTATAAGTTGTCTGATCTGTGGACCATCAAAAATTCCTGCCTTCGGATTTTCCATGGTAAAGTCCAGGTAACATATGCGCTATGTATTCAACGCACAAACTGTCTTTATTCAATAGAGGTAAAAAATAAAATTCAACCATATCTGAGAAACTAGAGCTGATGCAGTCTATCCAATGCAATTTTCTGAATCAGTGTTCCAAATAACCCCAGGAACGGGTCAAAAATCCTAAGGCACCAAGAATTTATTGTTGTTGTTGTTGGCCTGTGTAATTGTCCTGGGCGACTTCAACCTCCCGGACTATCACAACACCACCGGATCATCTGCTGACTTTTTAACGACTATCTGACCTAGGGTACAATCAAATCATCTCTTCAACAACCCATTTGGCAGGCAATATCCTCGACCTTGTCTTCATACATGGGGACAAAACCCCAGACCCAAGCAACACAAGCTACACCATCACACCTGTCCCATTGTCAAATCATCATCTAATCCTACTCCATCTCCTAACCTCCTCCAAGTGTTATCATAAACAGAGATCAATCCCAGGTCAAGAAAACACTCAACCCAGACTCAATCAGCTTAGAGAACTTCTCTGCCAGCATTTACAAGCTAGGAGAAGCAACTGACCCAGACATCCACTCCATTGACAAGGCCGCCTCAAACTGTCACACAGGGATAAAATCCCTCTATGAGAACCTAGCCCACACCAAGGAATCAAGATCTATCCCTCAAAAATTATGTTCTCCCTGGTTCACTGATGACCTACAATCACAAAAAAGGGAGCTGAGGAGAGCAGAGAGGAAGTGGTTTAAATGCAAATAAAGCTCACTGGAAAAGACTATCAGCCGATTTCAGCCATCCATGAAGCAAAGAAAGCCCACTAAATGCAACTACTACACAAAGCCAGATCCAGATGCCTTTTCACATTGACAAAACAACCTCTTTACAGCCTCCCAAAGTAATCAGCATAACACCCAAACCAACCTCGACAGCGAATATCCACCTTCAAGTTTCAAGTTTATTAGGATTTTATATACCGCCTATCAAGGTTATCTAAGCGGTTTTACAATCAGGTACTCAAGCATTTTCCCTCTCTGTCCCGGTGGGCTCACAATCTAGCTAATGTACCTGGGACTATGGAGGACTGAGTGACTTGCCCAGGGTCACCTTCTTTCAAAGGAAAAAAAAAATAAAAAAGACCCCATCCTCAAGAACCTCGACTTAACCCAAAAGGTACCCAATCCCATCACCCCCCCAACTCTATCAGGGATCCCCCACACGAAATCCTAACTCACTTTAATATAGTCACAAATTAACACCTTACAGAGATTGTAAAAAGCACTAACAGCCATCAAACACAATCCTTGACCCATGCCCATCTGACTTCCTACTATCCGTTCAAGATGCATACATATAATCAATCCTACCACTCACCAATATCTCCCTAACAGGGAGATGCCCATAAGCTGGAAATCTGCCATTGCTCGTAAATACCAAATCAAGATTCATTCATGCAGACGACATCCAACTATTTCTCCCGCTAGGTGCAAATTGAGCCTCCCAACCGACATCAAAAACTGGATACCTCAAAACAAACTTCGGAGGAAGTGACATCACCGAAGCAAATGGTTGGCTGAGGTGGGAGCTCTGCAAGCCCCGACTTTAAAATAGCATTTTCCCGGCACTCTCATTAAGCGTTTTGCTCCCGAAGTACCGGCATCGGACCCAGCAAGCTGTGAGCGGCACATTCCTTTTCTATGGCGGGGCAGCCAAAGAAAATCCTGCAAGATTATGCCTTTCTCCCGAATGGCGGGGGCATTCTCAAAATTGCAGCTGCGGAGGAAGAGAGTGCAGCAGGGCGGATGGAGGTAACATCTGTAGCAGCTGGGGAAGCAGGGCAGCTCATGGCAGCATATTCTTTGGCAGAATTAAAGCTGATGCTCCAGGAAATTCATACAGATATTAAATCTGTCCGAACAGAACTGTCGACCCTAGCAACGGACCTGAGAGGGGAGATTTCGGAGTTGGGTCATAGGGTGGCTGAGACGGAGGAGGGCCTTGTGCAACATCAGGAGCATTTGCTGGAATTGGATACTAAAACTAAAAATCTACTCGCTCACCATACTTATGTGCTAGACAAGTTGGAAGACTTGGAGAACTGTGGGCTGCACTCTAACTTGCGGATTCGGGTTGTGCCGGAGGTGGCAGAATATGCTAATAGTGAGCAGGTGGCCAGCATGCTCCTGTTGACAGATACGGTGGTCATGGCTCCTGATGCTATTCACCTGGAACGGGCCCATAGAGCTTTGATGGCCCCAAGGGGGAACAAACCACATGACATAATAGCCTGCTTTGCGGACTTTAAAACTAAAGAGGCAGTCATGCGAGCAGCACGGGCCCAGCCTAATCTGAAATTGGATACCTCTGACATTGAGTTATATCAAGATTTGGCTGCAGTGACCTTGAGGCAGCGAGCGGAGTTACGACCAGTACTTCACTATTTGCGGAAGCGAAACATCAAATATCGTTGGCGTCATGCCTTTGCATCATTGTTCTATCTGGAAGGGAGATTACGCATGGTTCGAACATTGGAGGATGCAGCTCAGATTTTCCCTTCTGTCCAGTTCTCCAGAGAGATACCATCATCAAGCAGTCGGACTGGACAGGCGCCTGCGGAAGGAGGACGTCCCCCGCGACCCCGCTGGCAACGGGTGGCCCAGATAGGTGGTCGCCTCACCAGGAATTCACCAGGAGCAGTGGCTAGTCTGGGTACTGGACCCTGAAAACTTTTCGCTCCTCCTTTTGGACACGAGGCTGCTGGTTCTGGAAGCCCCCCTTTTTTGGGTTACTGATGGGGACCTGGAGATTTGGTTGTGGTCTGTTTTATTTCAGGGGTTCTGTTGATATTTGCTACTAGGGCTTGGTGGTGTAAGGGATTCTGTAGTGTTTTGGGTCTTTTTTGCTGGGGGGGGTTCTGCTGGTGGGGATGTTAGGGAATGTCCTGGGAAATCCCTGGTGAGTTTGGTAGGTGGGGGGAGATTTCATTTGGAGGAACATAGTTGGGGGTTTGGCTTTAGGCTGCGCTGTTGCTGGATTACTTTGATTTTGGTGCGGGGGGGGTGAGTTGGGAGGGGGATTTCTGTAGGCGGTTGAGAGTGTTGGGCATATTGGGTATTATATGAAAGGTCCTTGGTCTTTCCGTAGGTGGGGGATAGGCCTAGGTATGGTGTTGGGGGGGTTGTGGGTTGGGGGCGGGGGGATGGGTGTGGGGCAGGTGGGGAATCATGGAAGTCGTCAAGTTTTTGGGTGGCTGATGTGGAGTGGGGAGTCCGCTGCGGACGGTGCAGGTGGGGTTCTTTGGCATTCTGGGCAGTTAAGAGTGGCTAGTATGGATTGATGTCCACTCCAGAGCTTAGGCTCCTCACATTGAATGTGAGAGGCCTAAATATGGCTAATAAGCGACAGCTTTTATTTAGGGAGGCTCAGCGCTTGCACCCTCAGATCCTTTTTTTACAAGAGACACATCTTAGACCATACCATGAACATCTATTGCATAATCCTCTTTTCTCAGGGGTCTATTTAGCTTCTAATAAGAAAGTAAAGGGGTGGGGATCTTGATTGCAAGTGCAGTACACACAGAGTGCAAGTGCGTCATTCCAGATGGGGAGAGTCACTATTTAATCCTGGTGGCCCAACTTGATGGGGACTGGTATACACTGGCCAATGTCTACGCTCCCAATGAACGTCAAGGCCTCTTTTTTAGCCGGCTGGAGGCTCGACTCCAGACTTGTGTAGAAGGGACGTTAGTGATTGGTGGGGATTTTAATCTCACTTTGGATCCCTTGGTGGATAATTCCACATCGGGTGTTCAACATGGGAAGATGGAGAGGAAGAATCTACGAGCTCTTTTAAATCATTGGGATTTGTGTGATCTTTGGCAGAAAGCTAATGATTATTTTTCTTCTGTACATAATTCTTCCTCTAGGATAGATTTGTGGCTGGGTGAAGAGGGGTTAGTGTCTCGCCTACAGCACTGTCATATTGAGTCTAGTACGCTATCTGATCACTCGCCAGTGCTTTTGATTTTAGAGTGGAGTGGAGAAAGGCACCCGCGTCCACCATGGCGATTTCCGGATGGCCTCTTGTTAGATCCTGCGAATGTCGAATGGCTGGGTAAAGCTATGATGGAATATTTAGAGTTTTATGATCTTGAGGAGATTACACCAGGGCTATTGTGGGAAGCCTTTAAAGCAGTAATTTGGGGGCGGGTGATAGGCCTGACCGCACGAGAGCGTAGAGTGAAGGAGGGTGCTGCACGCTTGCTCCGCGGGGAGATCCAGGTTTTGGAGATGAAGGAGAAACATATAGAATTAACGCAGCAGGAGCGAGAACTGTTGCAGGCACTCCAGATTCAGCTTAAGGCTTTGGAATTAAAGGAGATACGGAAGGCTTTGCAGGCGGTCAAGCAAACATATTTTGAATTTGGCAATAAATCGAGCCACCTCTTGGGTTTATCATAATTTTATACCCTCAATAAGAACTGGACAGGGACTTCGTGTTACTGGCTCCATGGATATTGGGTGAGAGTTTTGGGAGTATTATCGTTCTCTTTATGGCCAGGCTGACAATCTGTCGGCTGGAGAGATAGAGGGATTTCTTTACAGGGTACAGCTGCCCTCTTTGACTAGTGGGGAGGCCTCCCAGCTTTCGCTACCTATCACCTTAGAGGAAGCCTGGGAGGCGATCGAGGCTTTGCCAGTGGGCTCCTCACCGGGGATGGATGGTTTTACGAATGCTTTTTATAAGCGGTTTCAGGGAATTGTTGCCCCAGTGTTGGTTCAGGTCTTTAGTGCTTTAGAAGCAGAAACTATTTTACTGGCTTCTTGGCGATTAGCGGCTGTGACATTGTTGTTGAAACTGAATAAGAATAGTGAGGATTGTGGTTCTTATCGGCCTAGCTCATTATTGAAATTCAGACTATAAAATCTTCACCAAAATCTTGGCTCAGCGGCTGCAGAGAGTGTTACAGACTCTAATAAAGGCTGATCAGGCGGGCTTTTTGTAAACGCCAAGCCTTTGACAACATTAAAACTGCCCTGCACTTGATTTGGCATGCAAACCATCATAAGATTCCAGCGATTTTGCTTTCTCTGGATGCTGAGAAAGCATTTGATCGGGTGCAATGGGGCTTTCTTTTTGGTGTTTTGCTTAAATTAGGGTTTGATGAAAAGTTTCTCTCCTGGCTTCGTTTGTTATATAGGGCTCCCTTATCCAGCTTTAAGATCAATGGGTTTTTAACGGACCCAGTGGAACTTGGTCGGGGAACAAGGCAGGGCTGCCCCTTGTTGCCACTGCTGTTTGCTTTGGCTATGGAACCTTTTGCATGTTTGATTCAGCAGTATGAACATATTCAGGGGTTGGAAGTGGGAAACCAGTCTTACAAGATTTTGCTTTTTGCGGATGATGTTCTTTTGTTTTTGCGGAATCCCAGGGATTCCTTACAATATTTGATTCAGGCTCTGGAAGATTATGGGCGTGTTTCTGGTTTTTGGGTAAACATGGATAAGTCCAAAATTCTCAATATTAATTTATCATCTGCACAGGTACAGCAGATTCAGGGTCAATTTGCTTTCCGTTGGGCACGGAGATCTCTCAAGTATTTGGGGGTGCAGCTGACAGCCTGCCCTGATTCGTTATTTGCGGTCAACTTTCCTCCACTACAGCAACAAATTTTCCAAGAATTGGATAGATGGGAAGGTATGACCATTGGGTGGATGGGCCAAATAGCAGCCGTTAAAATGATATTACTTCCGAAGCTCTTATTTCTTTTTATGGCTTTACCTATAGCGATACATATCAGTTGAATAGTATCCAGATGATTAACTAACTGTCTCCTCTCCGATACCAATGGGGTATTTTTGCATATTGAATCGTAAAGTATTCGCTTACATTTGGAAACGTAAACCTCCATGGGTACGGCGAGCTCTTCTACATCAGCGTAAACAGCAGGGAGGGATGGGAGTTCCCAATTTCCGCCTTTATTATCAGGCAGCTTTATTACAGGAAGTGGCTGTGTGGATTGGATATGAAGATCGTCTCTGGATGCATTTGGAGCAGGCTTGTATGCCTGATATCTCACTGTGGAGACTTCCGTGGGCCCCAGTTTCCATCTTGTGGGCCCATTTGAAGGTAGACAAAGCACAGTTACTTACCATAACAGGTGTTATCCAGGGACAGCAGGCAGCTATTCTCACATATGGGTGACGTCATCGACGGAGCCCGGTTGCGGACACCTCGCAAGCAGACTTGCTTGAAGAAACTCAAAATTTCGAGTCGCTCGCACCACGCATGCGCGAGTGCCTTCCTGCCCAGCGTAGGGCGCGTCTCCTCAGTTCAGATAGCTAGCAGAGAAGCCAATCAGGGGAGGTGGGTGGGTTGTGAGAATAGCTGCCTGCTGTCCCTGGATAACACCTGTTACGGTAAGTAACTGTGCTTTATCCCAGGACAAGCAGGCAGCCTATTCTCATATATGGGTGACCTCCAAGCTAACCAGAATGGGATGGTGGGAGTGTTGGCAATTTAGGAGAATAAATTTTGTAATACTGTTTGACCAAACTGTCCATCCCGTCTGGAGAAAGTATCCAGCCAATAGTGAGAAGTGAAAGTATGAACCGAGGACCAAGTAGCAGCACTACAAATTTCCTCAATAGGTGTAGATCTGAGGAAAGCTACTGAAGCTGCCATTGCTCTGACTTTATGGGCTGTGACTTTACTATGAAGGGGTAATCTAGCCTGGGCATAGCAGAAAGAGATACAAGCCGCCATCCAGTTGGAGATGGTAAGCTTAGAAATAGGATGGCCCAACTTATTTGGATCGAAGGAAACAAAAAGTTGATGAGCAGTTCTGTGTGGTTTGGTGTGTTCCAAGTAGAAGGCCACAGCATGTTTACAGTCTAGAGCACAGGTGTCAAAGTCGGTCCTCGAGGGCCGGAATCCAGTCGAGTTTTCAGGATTTCCCCAATGAATATGCATGAGATCTATGTGCATGCACTGCTTTCAATGCATATTCATTGGAGAAATCCTGAAAACCCGACTGGATTACGGCCCTCAAGGAGGGACTTTGACACCCCTGGTCTAGAGTATGAAGAGCTGATTCTCCAGGATGAGAATGAGGCTATGGAAAAAATACTGGAAGGACGATGGATTGGTTGAGATGAAATTCCGAGACCACTTTAGGTAGGAATTTAGGATGAGTACGAAGAACCACGTTGTCATGATGGGTTAGTTACTAAAGCTTGCAGTTCACTGACTCTTCGAGCGGAAGCGAGGGCTATGAGAAAAACCACTTTCCAAGTGAGATACTTCAGATGAGTCTTATCGATTGGTTCAAATGGAGGCTTCATGAGTTGAGAAAGGACAACACTGAAGTCCCAAACCACAGGAAGCGGTTTGAGAGGAGGGTTAACATTAAAGAGACCTTTCATAAATTTGGAAACCACTGGATGAGCAGAGAGGGGTTTCCCTTCAATAGGCTGATGGAAAGCCGCAATTGCACTGAGATGGACTCAGATAGATGTAGACTTGAGGCCAGAATTGGATAAGTGAAACAAGTACTCCAAAACAGAAGATAAGGAGGAATGCTGAGGCTCCGTATGATGAGAAAAACACCACGTAGAAAATCTAGTCCACTTTTGGTGATAGCATTGTCTAGTGGTAGGCTTCCTAGAAGCTTCTAAGACATCTCTTACACATTGAGAAAACTGAAGAGGAGTTAAGTTGAAAGGTACCAAGCTGTCAGGTGTAGAGACTGCAAGGTTGTCTTGGCCACCGAGGAACGATGAGAATCATGGTGGCATGATCGTTCTTCAACTTGACCAGAGTCTTGAGAATGAGAGGGAATGGAGGGAATGCGTAGAGGAAGAGATTCGTCCATTCCAGAAGAAAAGCATCTGCTTCGAGGCGATGAGGAGAGTATATCCTGGAGCAGAACTAAGGTAGTTTGAAGTTGTGGGGAACCGCAAAGAGGTCTATCTGAGGGGATCCCCATTGTGAAAAAATTTGATGAAGACGCAAGGAATGGAGAGTCCATTCATGAGGTTGTAGAAGGCGACTTAAGTTATCTGCCAAGCAATTCTTCGCCCCTTGAATGTAGACAGCTTTGAGGAAGGTGTTGTGGCGGATTGCCCAGTCCCAAACCTTCATCGCTTCTTGACAAAGGGAGGCAGAGCAGGTCCCTCCTTGTTTGTTGGCATAATACATAGCGACTTGGTTGTCCGTCCGGATGAGGACCACTTGGTCGTGAAGAAGATGTTGAAAAGTGTTGAGAGCCTTGAAAATCGCTCTGAGTTCCAACAGATTTATGTGACATCGACAATCCGTACTGGTCCAGTGGCCTTGAGTACGGAGACCATCTAGATGAGCACCCCAAGCATAGGTCGAAGAGTCTGTCGTGAGGACCTTTTCATGAGGGGGAGTTTGAAAAAGCAAGCCTCTGGAAAGATTGGAAGAGAGTATCCACCAACGGAGAGACATCTTGAAGGAAGGAGTGACTGAAATGTGTCGGGAAGGAGGGTCCATTGAGATGCCAGGGTCCACTGAGGAATTCTGAGGTGAAGTCTGGCAAAAGGAGTCACGTGTACTGTGGAGGCCATGTGACCCAGAAGTACCATCATGTGTCTCTCTGAGATAGAAGAGCGGAAAGACACTGTATGAAAGAGCTGAAGAAGAGCTTCCAGACGTTGTTGTGGAAGGAATGCTCTGAGTTGGACAGTGTCCAGAACAGCTCCAATGAATTGTAGAGTCTGTGAGGGCTGAAGTTGAGATTTGGGAAAGTTGATTTTGAATCCCAAACTTTGAAGGAACCAGAGAGTCTGTTGGGTCGCTACAATAACCCCTTGAGATGTGGAATCTTTGATGAGCCAGTCATCGAAGTAGGGAAATACCTGAAGACCATGATTCCGGAGAGCTGCCGCTACCACTACCAGGCACTTGGTGAACACTCTGGGACACGAGGCCAGGCCGAAGGGTAGTACTCTGTATTGAAAATGCAGATTCCCCACCCGAAATCCGAGATACTGACGGGAGGCCGGATGAATGGGGATATGGGTGTAGGCCTCCTTGAGATCCAGAGAGCATAACCAGTCGTTCTGCTCGAGAAGGGGATAAAGAGATGCCAGGGACAACATTCGAAACTTTTCTTTGACTAAAAGTTTGTTGAGAGCCCTGAGATCCAGAATGGGTCGCAGATTGCCAGTCTTCTTCGGAACAAGGAAGTAACAGGAGTAAAACCCCCTGTTCTGCTGTTCCAAGGGAACTGGTTTGATGGCATGGAGAGAAAGCAGAGCTTGAGCTTCCTGAAGAAGAAGGGCGGTCTGGGATGGATTGAAAAGATACTCTCTTGGAGGAAGCTCTGGTGGAACCTGAGTGAAATGAAGAGAGTATCCTTCTCTGATGATGGTAAGCATCCAGAGGTCGGATGTAATTATCGTCCATCGGTTGTAAAAATGATGGAGACGACCTCCTATGGGGGAAAAGGGGACAGAGACAAAATGGTGGAGGTTATGCTCTGTTGTAAACAGTCAAAAAGGCTGAGAAGCCTTAGGTGCAGCAGAAGGTTGGGGTTTCTGTTGCTTCTGAGGTTGCTGTTTTTTCAGAGGAGGGCGAATATAAGGAGCCGGCTTTGGAGCAAAACGCCTTTGAAAGATAAGAGCAGGGCATGCAGGCTTGGCAGAAGCTGGCTTTGGCTTAGGTCTGACTATAGAAGCAAATGATTTTTCTTAGTCAGATAATTTTTTGGTGGCTGCCTCGATGGATTCATCAAAGAGGTCGTTGCCCTCACAAGGAATGTTAGCCAAGCGGTCTTGAAGGTTAGAATCCATGTCAATGGTACGAAGCCAGGCAAGACGACACATTGCTACAGAGCAAGCAGACGCTCGGGCAGATAACTTGAAGGCATCATAAGATGATTGGAGGAGATGCAGACGTAATTGAGAGAAAGAAGCAATGACTTCCTGAAACTCAAAATGCATTTGGGTATCCAAATAATCCAAAAACTTTGGTAGAAGAGAAAGAAGAAATTAAAAGTAAGTGATGAAATAAAAATTATAATTGAGGACTTTAGAGGACATCATAGCATTCTGGTAGATGCGACGTCCGAATTTGTCCATATTTTTCCCTTCCCTTCCAGGATGGGACCTTTTCAAGGAGGACTCGACCAGCAGGGATTGATGAGATAACTGAGAATTTTCAAACCTTTTGCGATGCACAGTCTTATATCTAGAGTCCAATTTTCCTGGAACAGCCGGTATGGAAAAAGGTGTTTCCATGCAACAACCAAAAGTCTGATTCAAAAGCTTATGAAGTGGAAGCTTAAGAGACTCTGCCGGAGGTTGATGAAGATGTATGACTTCGAGATACTCCTTAGAATATTTGGAGCTAGTATCCAATTTAACATCCAAGTCCACAGCCATCTGTCGCAGGAAAGACAAGAAAGATAGCTGATCTGCCAATGCTTTGCCTCGAGAAGGACTCGAGGACATCGAGGCAGCCTGTGTCGAAGAAGAAGCTTCGGCAGGAAAAAAGGCAAAGGAACCTGGTGACTTGGACGAAGCAATCGAGACCGGAACATCCTCGAGGTACGTCCTCGAGGTCCTGCATCGGAGAGCTCGAACGAGGAGTCGGTGGTCTGGTCGAGGTTGGAGTAGATGGAGGCTTTGAGGAAGAAGGTCTGTCAAGAGACGAAGAACCATGCCTGGAAGGATGCCTCAATGAAGGCCTCGAATGTCGGTGAGAACTGTTTCTGGAACCAGATCTTGAGGATCGAGGAGACTTTGCCTCGGAGATGTGGGCAACCGAAGCCGATGTACGAATAGGACTAGAGGCTGTAGATCAAAGCTCCAAAGGCTTGGTGGAGGAACCTCGATGCACTCTCAAAGACTCTGCTCCTTGTATAGAGTGTGAGGATTCTTGTTGAGGCACTCGCAAAGAATCTGCTCCTTGCTTTAAGTGCTTGGATGCCAGACCAGACACTCGCAGAGACTCTGCTCTCTGAAAAGAGTGTGTAAGTTCAGACTAGGGCAAAGGAAGCGGCTCGACCTTGCGGGAGTCTGCAGAATGCCCAGGCTGGATAAGAGGAAGCAGTTTGGGTCCCATGTTAGTAAGGAACTGAATAAACTGCTTCTCTAACATGGTCTGGAAAGAAGCCGGCAAGGATGGATCCGCGTCTGAAATTGGATCATCTTAGACACTTTAATCACCACCGGCGGAACCGACTGCTGAGCTATCTGACCTGAGGAAACAGGGAAAGATACAGCAGATGATGTCTAAGCAAGAGCCGCTGCAAACGACGAAGGTCTGATGAGGCTCGAAGTGGAAGCAGTAGGCACAGAAGGAGCCTCGGTGGAAGTTGAGGCCGAAGCAGTCCTTCGAAGTCGAGGGATCAATAGGAGATTCCATCTCGAAGAGCTTGTCCACCAAAATGCAATGATGCTTGAAAGCATGAGGCTGAAGTGTTTGGCAAGGCAGGCACAACCTAGGATGATGTTTTGGCCCAAGGCACTTGAGGCAGCGTCCATGAGGGTCTGTAAGAGAGATCACGCGCTGACACTTGCTACACCTCTTGAAGCCCGTAGCAGGCTGGGACATAGACGGAAAAATAGCCGCCGTAAAATAGAAGCCCTCGGGCTGCAGCCGAGTGGCCTGTCCCGGAAAACGAATGGAAGAAGAAAATTTTTTTATTTTTTAACTAAAATAAAAGAAATAATAAAACAGCGATTCGTGAGGAAAAAAACACAAACCGCAGTTGAGAGAAGGCACAAACTGAACAAAGTTAAACGCAGAGAGTCAAAGACGGACTTCTCGGCTCCGCGGAAAACTGAGAAGACGCGCCCTGCGCTGGGCGGGAAGGCACTTGCACATGCACGGTGCGGGCAACTCGAAACTTCGAGTTTCTTCAAGCAAGTCTGCTTGCGAGGCGTCCGCATCCGGGTTCCATCGATGATGTCACCCATATGTGAGAATAGGCTGCCTGCTTGTCCTGGGATAATCCTTTTTTGAGCGTGATTTTAAATACTTGGTATCAGTTGAGGCAGAAAATGTTCCAGGAGATAGACATTTTACATTGTCTCCTATCAGTCTCTTAGAAGGCTTTGTACCAGGGGGAGAGGACCCTATCCAGTATCGATAGGTCCAAGCAAGGCTGTGCACGATTGGACAAATTTGGCAGGATGGCGCTTTGCTTCCCTTTGCTCAACTACAGCATGAGTATGGGCTCGTGCACACTGATGTGTTACCGTATGCACAATTGAGCATCTTTTTGTATAAACGGGCATATTGGGACTTGATATTGGGGGAAACTAAATTGGAAGTGGCTTTGCAGAAAGGGCTTGGAGAGGGAAGGATTTCTCGCTTGATCAGGCCTTATTATTGCGGGAAGATCTAGAGGACAGTTATCGCAGAATATGGGAGAGGGAAGTAGGGAGAGTTTTAGAAGACAAGGAGTGGGGTGGATGTTATCAAAGTCTTTTTTCTTTGCCTATTACTTCTTCTCTTTTGGAAAACGGATATAAACTTTATTATCGCTGATATTTGACACCAGTGAAATTAAGTTTCCTTTGGGGTTGCTCTTTCTGATCACTGTTGGAGGGGGTGTGGACAAGTGGGCTCCTTTCGGCATATTTGGTGGTTCTGCCCTAAGGTTAAGGAATATTGGAATATGGTGGGGCAGATATTGGTCCAAATTGTGGGGAAGCATGTCCCGATCTTGATGGAATGCTGTGTACTTAATATGCCTTTCCCGGGGTTTCTCCCCCAGGAACATCGTCTGGCTATTTTTGTGGTGACCCTAGCGAGGGTGGCTTTGGCGGGTTGTTGGCGCTCCACTAAGGTACTGGAGAGGAGACATTTACTTAATCATTTGGATACTATTCAACTGATGTGTAAATTGACTGCTATGTGCCGGATGCGCATGGAACCCTATCGGAAAGTATAGTCTGGCTATGTCGCTTGGAGGACTTCCTCACTCCACATGGGACTAGAATTGGGTTTAAGAGGGAGGGGGGTTGGGCCCGGGGGCTGGGTTGTTTCATTCTGGGAAGGATACTAGTCATGTTCATGATTCCTTCTTTTTTGCGTGATGATTTATGTATATAGCTAGGCGAGGTGTCATGCGTATTTTTCTGTGTGACTCTTGCAGTTTTAATGGTGTTTCAAATTATTTTTATGCTTAAAACTTTAATAAACAATTATGGAAAAAAAAGGGGGGGGAGTTAGGCATTGTTTATAGAATGGCATTTATGTCCAGGAGCCGCAACTAAATTTAGGCATGGTCATTTGCCCCAAGGAAATTTAGGTGCAGATGCCCCTATCAGGGCCGCCATCAGGGCAGTACTACCAGTCCTGCATTCAGGGGCCCGGAGCAGACAGGGGGCCCGGGCTCCTCCAGGGTCCTAGGCCACAGTCTAGGGAGGGGGCGGCCCGCCCCAGGTGCACAGGAGAGAGCTGGGCGGTGAACCCGCAGAGTTCAATACATCTCGAGCCGCGAGGCTCGTCTTCTGTTCCTACCTGCCCTGCCGCTCACATATAGCCGAACGGAAGTGTTCCCCGATGTCAGCGCTGACGTCGGAGGGAGGGCCTAAGCAAAGCCTGCCCTCCGACGTCAGCGCTGACATCGGAGAATACTTCCGGTCGGCTATTTGTGCACGGCAGGCAGGAAACAGAAGACAAGCCTCGCTGCTCGAGCTCCGTTTTGCTGAGAAAGTTGCAAAGATGGGCTGGGAGACAAACGCGGAACACAAAAGGGGGGAGGGAGTGCGTTTTGGACACAGAAGGCATGGACTTGGGAGAGAGGAAGGGAGGGAAAGAGATGCTGAGGTGGGGGAGGGAATGGGTTTTTGGACACAGAAGGCATGGACTTGGGAGAGAGGAAGGGAGGGAAAGAGATGCTGAGGTGGGGGAGGGAAGGGGTTTTTGGACACAGAAGGCATGGACTTGGGAGAGAGGAAGGGAGGGAAAGAGATGCTGAGGTGGGGGAGGGAATGGGTTTTTGGACACAGAAGGCATGGACTTGGGAGAGAGGAAGGGAGGGAAAGAGATGCTGAGGTGGGGGATGGAATGGGTTTTTGGACACAGAAGGCATGGACTTGGGAGAGAGGAAGGGAGGGAAAGAGATGCTGAGGTGGGGGATGGAATGGGGTTTTGGACACAGAAGGCATGGACTTGGGAGAGAGGAAGGGAGGGAAAGAGATGCTGAGGTGGGGGATGGAATGGGTTTTTGGACACAGAAGGCATGGACTTGGGAGAGAGGAAGGGAGGGAAAGAGATGCTGAGGTGGGGGAGGGAATGGGTTTTTGGACACAGAAGGCATGGACTTGGGAGAGAGGAAGGGAGGGAAAGAGATGCTGAGGTGGGGGAGGGAATGGTTTTTTGGACACAGAAGGCATGGACTTAGGAGAGAGGAAGGGAGGGAAAGAGATGGTAGTGTACACGGGGAATAGAAGACAGGAGAATTTTTGGTCATAGGGAGGGAGTGAGGTACAGATAGTGGCATACCAAGGTGGGGGAGGGTGGGGGGGGCAGTCCACCCCGCCCCGGGTTTATGTCCCAAGGGGGTGCACAGCTGGCCACCCTCCAGTGTTCTCCCTAGGCCGTCAAACTGCGGCTCTTTAGCCACTTGAGTGCCACCGCCACCATCAGGGAACAGGCCAGCGCCGAGTTCTCCCTGCTTTTCCCTGTGGGGCCGACCAACTCTCGCCACTCGCGTCAATTCTGACGTCGGAGAGGACGTTCTGGGCCAGCCAATCGCTGCCTGGATGGCCTAGAATGTCCTCTCAGACGTTAGAATTGACGTCGGGTGGCGAGAGTTGGTCGGCCCTGCGGGGAAGAGAAGCAGGGCAAACTCGGCGCCGGCCTGTTCCCGATGGTGGTGGCATAGGGGAGGGCAGTGAGAAAAAAAAAAGAAAGGGGGGACAGGAAGTCAGAAAGGGGGCAGGGTGAAACAAAGAAAAATGGGGCACGGAGAGAGAGAGAGAAAGACAGACATACAGAACGAAAGAGGGTGTGGAGAGAGAAAGAAAGAAGGGGGCAGGGTGAGAGAGAGAAAAACAGACATACAGAAAGAAAGGGGTATGGAGAGAGAGAAAAAGAAAGAAGGGGCAGGGTGAAACAAAGAAAAAGTTTGGGGAGGGAATGAGGTCTGGAGGAGAGGAAGCATACAGGAGGCTGAAAGAAGGGAAGAAATATTGGATGCACAGTCAGAAGAATAAAGTGCAACCAGAGACTGATGAAATTACCAAAGGTAGGAAAAATGATTTTATTTTCAATTTAGTGATGAAAATGTGTCTGCTTTGAGAATTTATATATGCTGTCTATATTTTGCACTATGGCCCCCTTTTACTAAACCGCAATAGCGTTTTTTAGCGCAGGGAGCCTATGAGCGTTGAGAGCAGCGTGGGGCATTCAGCGCAGCTCCCTGCGCTAAAAACCGTTATCGCATTTTAGTAAAAAGGGAGGGGGAAAATTTGTCTATTTTTGTATAGTTGTTACTGAGGTGACATTGCATAAAGTCATCTGCCTTGACCTCTTTGAAAACCCGCGGAATATAAATGATAATTAACATTTTCTCTGCGTACAGCGTGCTTTGTGTTTTTAAAATTTTATTGTTGGTAGATCATTTTGACTTGGCCACAAAGGTAAGGGGGAGGGAGGGGAGCTGCTGAAAGACACCTAGTAATCCTTGCAGGCTTGACTGTGCAGGGAATTATTTTTGTAAAATCATGTTTTGTTATGTGACTGGCATTATTTAGACTTTAATTTCTATGAATGAATAGAATGAAAATGATATAAATTACTTGCATGTTTTTATGTGCATGCGCTGAAGGAAAGTGGAGAGAGAGTGGGCTGAGGACGCTGAAGGGAAATGGGGAAGAGAGAGTGGGGAGAAGACGCTGATTTATAAATTGACAATTGTACAGAATATTGTTTCTTTTTTATATTCATCCATAGCTGCATGTTAATGATGTCTCATATGCACTTATTTATCATCATAACATATACATCATCATTAACATGCAGCTGTGGATGTGTAAGGACAGGCTGAGGAGGATGGATGGGAAGGAAGTAAGGTGCACATATCAACATATCCTACATTTTTAACATGCATGATGCAGCTATAGGCAAGCTGAGGAGGATGGGATCATACAGATGTGTATGTTCAGATATGCGCTCAGATGTGTAGTTTGTTCTGATATATTTATTAAGCTTGTAAAAACATATTTAATACTTGTTACAAAAAATATTGTGCAATTGTGATCTACTTCTGGCCTACAAAGGTCAAAAGAAATCCTTAACTGAGATTTTACATTCAAAAGTGAATTATAGCTACTAGCACTATTATTTATAAGTTATTTATTATGCAGATGTTTGTTAGTTTGTTATTAGTTCAGTATTAGACATATGTTAGTTTAGAATAGATAGGTATAGATTACCGTATTTTCGCGGATATAACGCGCACCATTGTAAAACGCGCACAGGGGTATAGCGCGCAGAAATCACGATGATATGTACAAAAACTTTTCTATACCGCGCTCAGGCATATAACGCGCATGCTGCCCGACTCTCCTTTCGCCCGCCCTGACTTTCCGTGCGCTGTCCCGACTCTCCGTTCACCCCCCCTGACTTCCGTGCACTGCCCTGACTTTCCATGCGCTGTCCCGACTCTCCGTTCACCCCCCCTGACTTTCCGTGCACTGTCCTCCCTTGAAGTCCTGTCCCCCCTTGAAGGTCTGTCCCCATCCTGAAAGCCTGATGCCCCCCCCGACGTCCGATACATCCCCCCCCCGGCAGGACCACTCGCACCCTCACCCCGAAGGACCGCCGACTCCCCAACAATATCGGGCCAGGAGGGAGCCCAAACCCTCCTGGCCACGGCGACCCCCTAACCCCACCCCGCACTACATTACGGGCAGGAGGGATCCCAGGCCCCCCTGCCCTCGACGCAAACCCCCTCCCCCCAACGACCGCCCCCCCCCCCAAGAACCTCCGCCCGTCCCCCAGCCGACCCGCGACCCCCCTGGCCGACCCCCACGACACCCCCACCCGCCTTCCCCGTACCTTTGTGTAGTTGGGCCAGAAGGGAGCCCAAACCCTCCTGGCCACGGCGACCCCCTAACCCCACCCCGCACTACATTACGGGCAGGAGGGATCCCAGGCCCTCCTGCCCTCGACGCAACCCCCCCTCCCCCCCAGCCGACCCGCGACCCCCCTGGCCGACCCCCCACGACCCCCCCACCCCCCTTCCCCGTACCTTTGGAAGTTGGCCGGACAGACGGGAGCCAAACACGCCTGTCCGGCAGGCAGCCAACGAAGGAATGAGGCCGGATTGGCCCATCCGTCCTAAAGCTCCGCCTACTGGTGGGGCCTAAGGCGCGTGGGCCAATCAGAATAGGCCCTGGAGCCTTAGGTCCCACCTGGGGGCGCGGCCTGAGACACATGGTCGGGTTTGGCCCATGTGCCTCAGGCCGCGCCCCCAGGTGGGACCTAAGGCTCCAGGGCCTATTCTGATTGGCCCACGCGCCTTAGGCCCCACCAGTAGGCGGAGCTTTAGGACGGATGGGCCAATCCGGCCTCATTCCTTCGTTGGCTGCCTGCCGGACAGGCGGGTTTGGCTCCCGTCTGTCCGGCCAACTTCCAAAGGTAAGGGGAAGGGGGGTGGGGGGGTCGTGGGGGTCGGCCAGGGGGGTCGCGGGTCGGCTGGGGGGGGGGGGGGTTTGCGTCGGGGGCAGGAGGGCCTGGGATCCCTCCTGCCCGTAATGTAGTGCGGGGTGGGGTTAGGGGGTCGCCGTGGCCAGGAGGGTTTGGGCTCCCTTCTGGCCCAACTACACAAAGGTACGGGGAAGGCGGGTGGGGGTGTCGTGGGGGTCGGCCAGGGGGGTCGCGGGTCGGCTGGGGGACGGGCGGAGGTTCTTGGGGGGGGGCGGTCGTTGGAGGGAGGGGGGTTTGCGTCGAGGGCAGGAGGGCCTGGGATCCCTCCTGCCCGTAATGTAGTGCGGGGTGGGGTTAGGGGGTCGCCGTGGCCAGGAGGGTTTGGGCTCCCTCCTGGCCCGATATTGTTGGGGAGTCGGCGGTCCTTCGGGGTGAGGGTGCGAGTGGCCCTGCCGGGGGGGGGGGGGGGATGTATCGGACGTCGGGGAGTCGGCCGGGCAAGAGGGCTTGGGCTCCCTCTTGCTCCGATCGTGGATGCGGGTGCGGGTGGGAGCGCGTGCGAGCGGTCGTTCGGGGTGGGGGTGCGAGCGGTCCTGCTGGGGGGGTGAATCAGGCGTCGGGCGGGGTGGGAACTATGTTTAAAAACTTTTGTATACCGCGCTCAGGCATATAACGCGCGAGGGGTATGCGCGGTACGTAAAATCACGTATAACGCGCGCGTTATATCTGCGAAAATACGGTAGTTTAGTTTAGTTTAGGTTAGGGCCCTGCTGAAAGAGTCTACCTTGACGTGATTGCAGGCTTACAAATATTTTGGTCAGAGTGCGGCAACAGAGAAAAGTATGTGTGTATTCGGCCCATGGAAGAAGGGGGGGTCGGGGGGGAAGGGGTTCGTGGGGGGCCCAATAGGATTGCTCAGTAAGGGGCCCAGAAATTTCTGATGGCGGCCCTGGCAACTATTCTATCATTTTAGCAAAGCCTTTGATATGGTGCTACATAGGCAGTTGAAAAATAAACTGAGTATCCTTGGTAAAAAAAAAAACAAAAAAAAAACCCAACACAAACTTCAACTTAAAGCTTCTAAGACTCCTTTGGCTCAGAAAGAAAACACAAGCTCCACCCGCCTATCACTCTCCTGGGAATAGACTACTAACAGCAAAGGGTCAGGTTCAGAGCTTAGTAGTAATACTGGACAACAACCTATCATTCTCCTGCCACATATCACAGGTAATCTCCACCTCATTTTACTACCTTCACCAACTCCAAAAAAATCCGATTTTACCTGTCAGAACCAGACTTCCCACAGCTCCTCTATGCCTTTGTCCTCTCCTGTATAGCAACACACTATTTAAACAGTCTGTCAGCGAAGAGCCTACATCGCCTGCAATGAGTGCAAAAGGCACCAATCCGCCTCCTAAAAATTATCAGCAAAAATTCTCTCTGCAGCACTCTGCTCAGCCCACTGGCTGCCCATCGGCAAATGTGTTTTTAAGGGCTTCACACTGACCTTCCGATACTTCTACCACAAGGTACAGAGATATATATCCACCAAACTGCAATCTTACACACCCAGACGCTCACTTTGTTCACAAAATGAGAAATGACTCAGCATTCCCTCTGGATGCTCTCTCCACCTGGAAACTGCATGCAAAATGCTCCTACACCCAATCTCAGCCAAAGCTGTGGAACCACCTACCCCCACAAATCAGGTCACTGGAAAGCTTAAGTGGTAAAAACCTTCTTTCCTTCCTTTTTCAATTAAGTGACCTCAGATCTGTTACACCATGCAGACTAGAGACCTGTCTTCCCTCCCCTCCACTTATCCTAATGGGACCTCTAATCTATTATTGAGCTTCCCAAACTTGTTCAAATGTTTGCCCTCCAGTTGCCCTCCTCTATTACTCTGTTCTCCTGCAGGATAAGTACGTCCCATCCCCCCACCTTGTGCTATGTATGTTAACCTGTAACCATTCGGAGCTCTTTGGGGAAAATGGGATAGAAACACACAAACCCCCCAGCATAGAGCTTTAAGAAATCCAGTTACTTAAGAACATAAAAAGAGTTGCCAAACTGGGACAGATTGAAGGTTCAAGTCCAGTATCCTGTCTCCAATAGTGGCTACTCCAGGTCACAAGGACCTGACGAGATCCCAAAAGACTTTGTGACATTCTAGACACTGTGCATATACCCCACACAGTCATAACTATTTTCTACTGCTAGAGCTGCAGTGTACCAGTCTCATCTTCCTGTTTGGATTATATTAGGGAGCCTTCCATTCCGGCTCTCATCAAGGACTACCCATACAAGGTTCTCTCTTGCTCCAGCCCCTTGCCTAAGCAACACAATTCTCTTTCTGATTCTATTTCAAGACACTATGCAAATCAAGGCCATTAGTTTTGAGTGTGAAACATCCTTTTTGACTTTATTCTTTCTTGCTAGAAGCTAGCTAATCCCTTACTCTCACTCCACCCACTCTCAATACTCCCTAGGGGTTGGAGGGTGAGGGAAGAAATCTGTGACAAAATAGGAGAGGTGGAGGAAGAAAAGCATGCAATAAACTGCTCTACAATAATGGGGCAATTTTCAAAATTGTGCAGGTAGATACAAAGCCCATATGGTCCTTTACCAGTTCTCAAAGGGAAGGATAGGTACCGTATATTTCTTACCCTCAGAGCAGTGGTCTCAAACTCACGGCCCACCAGGTACTATTTTGAGGCCTTCGATATTATAAAGAATGATTCTTTATGGAAAACTTATGCCTTAAGTGTCCGGCAGTCCCGTTCTGGAACGTTGCCCACCTGACTGCTGTAACCTCACACAAGTGCTTTCCTGCGTCTGCATGCGATTGACCTCTCCACTCCATCTCACAATCATGTACAGGCGCAGGAAAGCGCTTGAGTAAGGTTACAGCAGTGAGGCAGGCAATGTTCCAGAATGTAAGGTAACCATTGAGGCAGTGCAGCTTGTGCGTGTGTCCGGTGCTGGAGGAGGCGAGAGCTGAAGGCAGTCGTGGATGCAACCACCAGACACTTAAGGCACAAGTTTTCCATAAAGAATCATTCTTTATAATGCCGAGGGCCTCAAAAATGTTGGTCCAAAATCTTGTCTCTGTTTTTCACTTTCTGCATATGTTGCATTGCTTTCAGCTGTGTATAGCGTTGAAATTATCCACGGAAAACTGAGAAGACATGCGCCCTTGCATGCGCAGTGCGGCAGTCGTGAACTTTCTAAGTTCTGCAAGAAAATCAGCTTGTGAAGCTGTCCGCATTGGGGCTCCGTGGATGACGTCACACACACATTGAGAATAGGCTGCCTGCTTGTCCTGGGATAAGCTATATATACATACATACATATACACACACACACATATATACACACACACACACACAAAAACACTCCTCAAAGCAAGTGTAACTCTGCATGGGAATGTTCAAACAGGTTATTTTATAAAGACATACAAATGCATGACCTTATGACCATTATAAAGAAGAACATGCCCCATGAACCTGATTATAAAATTACTGTTCATACATTAGCTAGAGCAGAGCTTCCTAAACTGCTAGGTCGCAAACTCTGTCTGGGGTCATGCATCATTTATTTCATTTTCTATTCCATCCTCCCCAAAAAGCCTTCCTATAATTAGGCTTGAAAAGGCTCTATGGAAAGTAGGGGGATGATGGCAGTGTCAGTCTTGAAACTGTAGGAAGGCCAAAAGCATAACTTGGATGAAAAGTAAGCTTCTGGTTATCGGAAAGTTTGATAAGAAACTATCTTGGAATTTATTATCAAATAAGTTACTATTGAACACTTTTTCCCACCACTGTCTTTTGGAATTTATTTTTGTTGTGCAAAGATCTGCAGTGAATTTTGCCATTAATAGTGAATAACTCACTCAGCAAAAACAAATTTTGGAATTGTATTACATCAAGACATGTGTGCTGCTCTTTGCAACTCAGTCTCAGGCCTAATTTCTTTCATCACCTTTGAAATCTCTGTTCAACTTCACAGCTGTCTTGAGCAAATTTAGAGAAATTTTCGCTAATAAATAACAAGGGGATGTGGGTTGCTGGTATTTATATGGAAACTTTTCAGCATTACTGCCATGTCAGACTCAAGCCTAACTTTTAATATGAAAAGCTCCATATGTAAGTGAACAAAAGAAAAATCATACTGAGTCAGACCAAAGTCCATGGAGTCCAGCAACTTGTGGTCAGTCCATGCTACAAGTACCCAGAAGATCCCAAAAAGAAGACCTGTTTCCATGGATGAACAATGGCTCTCTTAAGTCTATCTGCCTAATACCACCTATTATAATAATGTAACATGTAAACAAAGTAATAATTTCTTATGGACTCTTCCTCCAGGAATCTGTCCAAACTTCTTTTGATCCCCACTATATGAGGAGTGCTGAAAAGTTCTCAGCCCAACCAAGAAGGGAATGACATGGGGCTATGACACTTACATGTTATTCTACATATTCACCCCCAAGTTCAACGCACTGGGCACATATGTATCTTGACATTTCTTTAACCCTTCCAAAAAATACTCGTCTGGTCACTCCTCTGCTGCAATCACCACCAAATCACTTGAAAACTGTCACTCTTTCAAACTCTTTTTAAGGTTTGGAAATAGAAAAAAGTCTGGTGAGAAGGGTGAAACCCCCAACTACGCCAAAACATCCATTGTTTTTCCAGCCTTATGAACAGGTACATGTCCTGAAAAAAAAAAAATTCCTTTCTGCAGCTTCCCTCTCCTGTTTTCTTTCAATGGCTCATTTAATCAGTACAACAAGTTACAATAATATTCTGCATTAACTGTTTGGCCTCTTGGAAGATAGTCAGTCCTTAACACCTTCCTGATCCCAAAATACATGGCCATCAACTTTCCTGCTGACTTCTGGGTTTTGAATTTCCTTGGCCTTGAAGAACCTGAGTGCTGCCATTGTATGGACTGTTTTGTCTTGGGATCATAGTGGTGTAACCATGTTTCAACAACAATAACTAGTCATTCCAAAAGGTTGGCACCAGCTCACTGAAAATGCTGCAGAATCAACTTGGAAGTGTCCACTTGATTTCATTTCTCGTCTGCATTCAAACAATTGGGCAACCTCTTGGCTGACAGCTTCTGCATAACCAGCTGCTCGGGGATTATACACCCAGCACATTCCCTGGATTCTGTAGTGCCTCAGCAATTGAGTTAGCTAATATTCACCTATCTGCCAAAATCTGGTCATGGACATGGTCATCAATTTCAAGAGCTGACACCATTTGAGGCCTCCCAGACATTGCTGCATCTTCGGTCTCAAAATCTCCACGTAGAAAGTTTGCACACCACTTCTTTGTGGAGTATGATCATACAGTCATGGATTTTCTTTGGAGTTCTCTTCTGCAGGAATAGGAACTTCATGACGGCTCGGAGTTCCACACTTTTCATTGGCATGGTTCTATCAATGAACTGAACAATGTCAAACATAGCATTATGATTCTGCAAATTGGCACTTTGCAAAATAAAACAACACTCTTTTCAACCACAGTGGCAAAATAATGCTCAGAATTTAAGAAGTTGGTTGGGGTGAGAACTTTTCAGCATCCCCTCGTATTTTTTTAACCTTGTATTCTAGCAACAGATTCCAGAGCTTAATTATGCAATGTGTGAAAATACTTTCTACAGTTTGGTTTGCAATCTGTTGGTCATTGGTTTCATGAACAGCCCTCATATTTTGGTGGTGTTTGGAAGGCTAAACCCCCCCCCCCCCCACTCCATTAGAACTTAAATAGAGCAGGTGGAGTAGATGAATAATCTACTGGTTAAGCAGCGGACTTTGATCCTGTTCAATTCCCATCTCAGCTTCATGTGACCCTTCATTGCCCAGGTACAAAAATCTTAGACCATGAGCCCACTAAGGACAAAGAAAGTATCTTCATATGATGTGTACGGCCCTGCATATGCCTAGTAGTCTACAGAAATGATTAGTAGTAGTAGCAGCAGCAGCAGAAAGAGTGTCAAACTCATGACTAACAATGGGTGCTAAAATAGCCATGCATTCATCAATGGATCTCACTAAAATAGTCCTTATTCCCCCATTACAATTTCTTAGGAGCAAAATTTATATTATATAATTAACCGGGTGTTAAATTTATAGTGTGCTTTAGATATGGTGATGCAGGCCACATGTTTTACACACCCGTGCTACAGGAACTTTGAAGAGCAAACTAAAGTTATTTTCTATCTAAAAACTCCTCTAATTGTCCTGGCAGGAGAGTTGGAGGACCCAGGAGCAAAAGATTTCAAAGGTCCCTGGGACACCAGCGGGGAATGAAAGATTAGGTTCTTACCTTTGCTAATCTTCTTTCTTGTAAACCCACACTTTATTCCAGGACCAGTGGGTTATTTCCATCTCCCGCCAGGACTTTATTGGAAGCCTCAAACTTCATAGATTTAAATTAAACTAAAACTTAACCTTATATACCAGGTCTTCAACCAAAGGAAGTTCGACGCGGTTAACAATAAATTTAAAATAAAAATAAAGTAAAATTTATCAGATACTTCTGGTGGTCCAGAAAAATGGGAATGTGAAGATCCAGGAAGGCAAAGAACTTCTCCAGCACCACCGATGATATTACTAAGTGCATTGCGCCATGCAGAAGCAAGGCACTTTCAGCGTCGCACTGACCGCCTTGAGGTCCAGAATTGGTCTCCAATCGTCAGAGCCTTTCTTTGGAATGATGAAATATAGAGTATCTTCCAGAGCCCAAGTCTCGCTTTGGAATGGGTTCTATGGCCGTAATATCTAGTAATCTGCGGACTGTGGCTTGCACCTGAACTGCCTTCTCGGGGTGGCCCGCCGGGGAATCCAGAAAATACTAGATCAGAGGACAGAAAGTCCAGTTTGAAGCCATCTCTGAGAACCTCCAGGACCCAGCAGTCAGAGGTAATGGCCTGCCAGTCCTCCAGAAAAGCCAACAACTACCCCCCAATGCGCGGGGGAGGAGACACCAGTCTGGCATCAGAATTGCTTCTTTGTAGGAGCTGCCAGACTCCCCGTGGACAGTTATGTTGAGAACCAATGAAGCACAGTCTGGCAGACAAAGAGGATCGCTGGCCCGCAAAAGGGCCTGAGCAAGGACAGTGCCTGAAGGGATGAAATTTAGGATGCCCCAAACACCTGGAAGGGCAGGATTTTTTCACAGGCATCAATTTGGACCTTCAATCCTGCACACTGGCCATAAGGTCATCCAGACTATGGCCGAACAACAACTGTCCCTTAAAGGACAACTGACTCAAGTTCACTTTAGAAGATGAATTGCCAGACCACTGCCTGATCCAGAGCATGCTGCGAGTTGAAACAGAATAGGCGGTAAGCTTATCAAAGACTTTCAAGATGTCATACAAGGCATCCCGAGATTATGAAATCCAAATCATGAAGCACCACAGTGTCAGAATCATGGCATGCCCAGACCACAACAGAATAGGCTGACACTGCTCTAACACCAGCGACCGCAGAATTAAACAGACACTTAAAGACAAAATCCACACATTGGTCCTGAACATCCTTTAGGACCACTCCCCCGTCACTGGGGAGAGAAGTGCACTTGGTGACCTGTGCCACCAATGAATTCTCCTTCGGGGAAGCAAAGCAAACGCTTGTTAAAGGCATCTGCCATGGGATAAAGCCACATCATGGTGCAAGCACATTTCAAGGGACCCTCAGGAGTCTCCCTGATGTCCGTAAAAATTCAAATGAGGTCAGGACGATCAGGACAAGAGGTGAATTTTGGCCTCTGGTCACTCATGAGGGAATATTCTGCAGTGACAGGCTGCTCAGATCAAATCCACAAGATGCACGTGCTTGAAAAATCTTTGCACAGTGGGATCCTTCTCCAAATCAGGGGCTCTGCTCTGATCCGAGTCCTTTAGATCTACTAGATCTGCCACATCTGCGGCTGCCACGGTGCCACCCTGCGAAAGCAGAGGTATGGAAAGCATATCTTGCGTAATTGCAGGCATTACCATCTTACCTGCCAGCATCTCCAAGGGGAGGCAACAGAAAAGACCTTGGTCCACAGGAGCAGGGGTCCCTGTGACCGGCACAGAAGCCGGCGGAAGGGAAACAGGCAGAGACTTTTTTTTTTACCAATTATGACTGATAAAGTATATTAAAACCAGGGAAAACCCATCCTCTGCGGTGGAAGCTGAACCCTGCATACCAGTTTCGGACTGTTTGGAGGATTTACGAGGTTTATCTCTCAAACCGTGCTTGCGTTTCGCCATAGCATCGCCTGCGCACTTCAAAGGGCCCCCAATGCTATTTTTTCAGAAGTCGGGGCAGAAGGAGCTGATGTCAAATGCAGCGAATCTGGGCAAGCCTTGCACCCCTTGCATGAAACACGGCTGCGCATTCGACAGCCATCCACCGCAAATGAGACATGAATCCATGCCATCCTGCCCTGGGGAGGTCACCTATGTGGTTTTCTTTCAAAAATGAACCTGGCAAGTATAGAAAATAACTTGGCTATTTTCAAAAATGTAAATTTTGCTGCTCTCTATATCAGTGTTTTTCAACCTTTTTACACCCGTGGACCGGCAGAAATAAAAGAATTATTTTGTGGACCGGCAAACTACTAAGACTGAAATTTTAAAAAAAACAACACATTTCCGCCCCGTCTCCTCAAGCTCGGTCCCCACAAACCATCTGATCCCATCCGCACAAGCCTCAGTTATGATTTTATATTGAACGTATTTTATTAAAGTATAAAAAGAAACAATATTCTGTACAATTGTCATTTTATAAATATACAGAGCAAGGACCAACAAAACCCCTGTCTCCCCTCCCCTTCACATATATCCCCTCTACTATCAAGAAAACTGAACAAGCCAAGTTTAATATTACAGAATGCTACACAGAAATATCATGCTAACAGATTACTGCAGTCACACATGACAGGAATAGTGTTAGGGTAGTGCCCCCTAGTCAGAGAGAGCCCTAAGCCAGCTGGAAGCTAAAGAATCACTGTCTGGGCTTTGCAGTCCCCAGTTATGTCTCTAGCAGGATATATATTTCAAATCTGATATATTCTAACTAATGACAAGATAGAAATAAAATTATTTTTTTCTACCTTTTGTGGTCTCTGCTTTCATCTTCTTTTCACTCTTTTCTTTCCAGGGTCTGCCCTGTCTCTTCAATCCAGCATCTGCCCTTTCCATTCACTGTCTGCCCTCTCCCACTTCCATATGTATCTGACTTCTTTCTATGCCCCTCTCCCCTTTCCATCCAGCCTGTGCCTCCTCTCTCCTTTTTACATCATTCATTCCAGCTTCACTGCTTTCTTCATTTTTATCTCTTCTACACCAGATCTAGCATCTTTATCCCTCTCTCATTTCTCTGCTGATCCCCTTTCCAGCATCAATCTCTCTCTACTTTCTCATTCCTCTGTCTCTCCCTTTTCCTTCATCTGATCTCTCCATTCCACCCTGACCCCCTTCCCCTCCTGTAATCTCCCTGCTAGCTGTTTCCTTCCTATTTTCCTTCTCCCTTCCCTCCTCCCCCCTATCCAACATTAACTCTCTTCCCATTCCTTTCCCTCCTCCCCTCCCAGTAGCATCTCTCCTTCTACCTCCCTCCAGGTCCAGTAGCAGCTCTCCCTTTATCCAGCAGCTTCCGAGCCTCCAACTGTGGCTTCCTCTCCTTCCAGCAGCTCTCAGTACTTGCCTGCAGCAGTGATTTACTTAGGCAGCCTTGGGTCCGTTGCCACCTCTGAGGAAAAGGTGAAGTTGCCTAAATGAATCACTGCCCTGGCAAGTACGAGAGCTGCTGGGAGGGGAGACAACCATTGTCGAAGGCTCCCCATGATCTTGCTCCCGCGCACCCTGCACATTCACGCCCCTCCCAAGCCGGCACAAACAGCGTTGCACCGCAGGCCCTGCCACCCAAGACGAGATGGAGGCCTCTACCCGCCGTATCCCGCATGTGGGCAGACTCAGCACAGACTCTGCCGATGGCCCCAATCCACACGCTGACCATCTCCCTTCTACCTGCACCTCTCTCCCTTCCATCTGCACCTTCCCCGCGGCCCTCTTCGGCAACTCGGCAGGGGCATCGATCAAGACAGGCTGCCGACGTCGGGACCTTCCCTCTGAGTACCGCCTATTTTGTTTCAACTTCCCGTTTCCGCATAGGCGAGACTCACAGAGGGAATGCCCAACGTCGGGACCTTCCCTCTGAGTACCGCCTATTTTGTTTCAACTTCCCGTTTCCGCATAGGCGAGACTCACAGAGGGAATGCCCAACGTCGGCAGCCAGTCTTGATCGCCCGAGGCTAGGAGGAACAGCAGATTTCCGCCAACACCACCGGGGCAGGAAATTTAACCGCGTCTATCTGGCCGGCCCTGCGCGGACCGGCAGGAATTTTGAACGGCAGTTGAAGAACAGTGCTCTATATAATCATTAATTTTTATATTTTCCTTTCTTTAAAATTTTTGTAAACCGTGCTGAGCTCTATCTTCATAGAGAAGATGCAATATATAAGCTTAAGGTTTAGTTTAGCTTTAAAATCAAATCTAGAAAAATCCAAGATGGCCACCGAGGGCGCCTATTTGGACTAAAAATAGCCTGGGAAAAACACAAAGAATTCTCAAAAAATATGATTTTAAGATTTTAGGGGTGGGGCCTGCAGGGACAACACTCCAAACCCCCTTTTAAAGACCCCCCAAAATCGCTGTTTCTGGCTGTCAGCTTGTACTCACAGAACCATGTGCTGACTGGAAAACACTGCAGACAGTGCTGAAACAGCTCACAGGAAGATCCTCTGCCTCAAATAGTTGGAAAACTGGACTACGAGTCTTCTGACTGCCCCACTGGCTGGACCTCCAAGACTGGGTACCTCCGCCACCCTCAAACATACTGTTCCTGGTGGAGGAACACAGTCTGGCTCCGATCACAGGCTCGCCTCCACGGAACCACGCAGCCTACGTTTGACCCACTAGTGGACGAACCTGGGGTGAGCAAGCTCTCAAGGGAATGGTCCCTGAGCCCTGATCTAATGTGCAGGCTGTCTAGGGGTTTTACCGACAAGCAGGGAACTCCCCAGAAGCAGAACGAGGGAGAAAACCACAAATGCAAACACTGAAATTACACAAAATAAAACACGAGCAGAAAAGACAAGCTCCTGCAGCCTAGCTTATATGAAGGAAAACTGATGCTTACAGGGACAGTGATGAGGTAAGAGGGGGAGGGGTTTAAGTCTCTGAAGTTTGAGGCTTCCTACAAAGTCCTGGCAGGTAGACAGAAATAACCCACTGGTCCCAGAATAAAGTGGGATTGTATAAGAATGATGGTATACATCCAACCACTAAGCTTAAGAATATTTTGGCAGGTCCAAAGTGTGCTTTAATTATTTAAAAATAAATATTTTTATAAAATCAGACTTGTACCAATTACACATTTGCCTTTACTGTCTTCCTGCTGTAGTTTTTAGCATTTCCTTTAAATTTAGTTCACTAGTTTTATTCTGAGGATCTCAAGCACCTATAGTCTACAAACCTGGCCACTATGTCGCTTACATCAGACCAGGCGGAGCTCAAATCATGCAGACACACATTCAAAAGGGGTGAGGAACGCAACCAATAAGACCCTGATGGTAGTTCAAAGATTACTGTAAATTGAGTGGAGGGGGGGAGGGGAGACACACCACAGACAAGGCCAAAATACTACGAAGGACACAAGGCACCCTTAAATCTATCCCTGGAATTAAGATTAACCCTCCATGCCCTGATGCCGCACCACTACTTTTATGGTTTCATGTCTCAGTGCATGCAAGCAGCAGCAGTTTTGGAAAGATGAGGCGAGTTTAACCCTCTTCTCATATTTCCTAATAAATGGCCTGGGCATGTTAATAGGTCACTGGACTGTGACGGATAGAAAAGGAAAGAGAAACCAGGGTCAGAGAGAGAGTTTGCACCTCCCCTCTCACTTAAGAACACAGGTACACTCCCATGCATGGGAGCCAGCTCTCTGGTTGCTTGAGTACCCCCAATATTGAGCAAATCCATTGATTCTGTCCAGAGAGGAGTAATTTCTATTGGGTTTAGCATCCTCAATCATTTTGAAAAGTTGGTTCCTATATATGCAAAGCATACTTCTATAGTAGAATCTCAGCTATCTGGCACCCATGGGGATTGGCGGATACTGGTTTTTTCTGGTTAATTAAGTATGTTAGAAACCTTGTCTAACAGTCTCAATTCTTCCTCCTACCTTCCACTATGAAGCGCCAGCGATTCTGAGCCGCAAATATCAGGAAGTTCTGCTTCATGCAACGAGTGGTGGACACCTGGAATGCTCTCCCAGAAGAGGTAATTGCAGAATTCACCGTTCTAGGATTTAAGGGTAAGCTAGATGTACATCTCCTTATGAGTGGCATACAGTGATACGGGTAAGGGTAAACTAGATGCATATCTCCTTATGAGAAGCTTAGAGTGATATGGGGACTAAAACTATGCCAGGGTACACCTGGCGGGGCCTCCACGTGTGAGGATAGCCAGACTTGATGGACCTAGGGTCTGATCCGGAGATGGCAATTCTTATGTTCTTATATGTTCTCCCTCAAGCCCCGAAGTGGCAGAACCAGGCAGCATCCTGAGCCGCAAACCCCCTCCATCCCCCATCTTTGCCAGGGCTGCTCGCGGTCAGCCCTGGCAAGTACTTTCCTCTGGTATAGAAAATATATGATCACATCAAGATGCATTCCAGCTTCACATACAGGCATAGGAGCCAACTTTTCAAAATGATTGGGGGTGCTAAACCCAATGGAAATTATCCCATCCCTGGACAAAGTCAAGGAGTTTACTCAATATTGGGGGTGCTCAAGCACCAACAGAGCTGGTCCTGTGCATACAGGCACATGTACAGACTATAGAAAACCAGTACAGTCCACTACATCATACATACTCTTAAACATACACAAGACTTCCGAGACCTTATACAACTACACTCACAGCATTAGTATTCAAGCAAACACTCTTCAACCTCTACGCACCACCCACCAACCTTAAATTTATAAGGCTAGATTCACTAACCCTCCGATCCATGTGCGATTGGAGGCAGGCCGACCGATTCACCAAATGGTGCATACAAATGGTGGCAATCAGAAGCACGCCCCCAAATCGACTGCAAAATATCAGCCCGATTTTTAAAAAAATTAAACCTCCCTCCCTCTCCCAACAAGTGCCCCTTCCCCTCTCCCTCCCCGAATGAAAAAAATCAACCCCGCTTTTAAATTTATGGCAGGAGGGTTCCTACTCCCTCCTGCCATCTCTACTATTTCCCCCACCAGCTCACCGCACCCTGATGGGCCCACCCTTGGTCGGGCCGGCCGGACCCACCCCCTCCCCATACCTTGAAAAGTCGTTGGGTGCAGGAGGGGTGCCTGGTCCCTCCTGTTCCTTAGGCCTCCGTGATATCTTCGGGAGTAGGAGAAAGCGCAAAGTCCTCCTGCTTCTCTGCAGGGCTGCTTCACAATACCGGCCTTAGGCCACGCCCTGATGCATCATCTGATGCACAGGGAGGAGTCTAAGGCCCTGATTGGCTGCGACACCTCAGGCTCCTCCCTTGGGAGAGGCCTGTGGCGCCTCAGCCAATCAGGGACTTCCTTACGGAGGAGTCTAAGGAAGTCCCTGATTGACCATAAACTCAGCCAATCAGGACCTTAGGCCCCTCCCTGTGCATCAGATGATGCACCGGGGCATGGCCTAAGGCCGGTATTGCGAAGCGACCCGGCAGAGGAGGACTTTGCGCTTCTTCCTGCTCCCAAAGATATCACGGAGACCTAAGGAGCAGAAAGGACCGGGCACCCCTCCTGTTCCCAATGATTTTTCAAGGTATGGGGAGGGGGGTGGGTCTGGCCGGCCCGACCTAGGGTGGGCTCGTTGGGTTGGTCCAGGGTGAGTGGGTGAGCCGTGCCATGTCGGGGGCAGGAGGAAGGCCTACGGAGCAGGAGGGACTGAGCACCTCTCCTGCTCCCAACTTTTATGTACCGGGGGGGGGGGGGGGTGGCGGGCCAGTGGGTGGGCAATTTTGGACTCTCCTGCTCTCTGCCACCCTTCCCCGCAGTGCAGCCCCACTTTAAAACCATAGGCTCCCACTGCGGGGAAGGGCGGCAGAGAGCAGGAGAGTCGGAGGAGCCAGAGAGAGAAGAGTCGGGGCAGAGCAGTTTTTTACACAAGCGACTGTTCCTTATCAGTCGTTTGTTCTTGATTGGCCAGCCAGTCAGTGTGTAGGGGAAAAAGCTTAGTGAATCGCTGCCCTCCCAAATTTGCATGCATGGATTGGGGTGGGATTGCTAAACACGTTAGTGAATCGGGTCGGAGGGAAATCGGGTCGCAAAGGGGTCACAAACCGATCGGTACACGATCTGTTTGCTTAGTGAATCTAGCCCATAGTTGTATAAAAGAAGAGTGGGGATGCATGCATATTTTTATTGTTTTAACTCAAGCAGGCATTTTTGTAAAGACATGTAATCAAATTAAAAAATAAATACTTGCAAATAATCATAATATATACATAGGCAAGCTTATATTAACATAAACACCAACAAGCCACACACACACACACATCTAAGGAGTTAATGATATACTGAGCAATCCCTCTAGGAATCCAAATTAGTACAAGTTCCAACTTACAGAAAGGCATACACAAGTGAATGTGGCAGAGCAGCAAGCTGCCACTTCTTTGACCCAAGAGCCACTGCTGACTTCCAGTCAGACAACTTGCCCCCTACTTCCCGGCACAGGTATACTCCAATACATGTCAGCATGCAAGGCATACACCTAGTTGACAGTGGGTTAAATATAAAAAGAAAAATGGCAAATGTCAAAATGATTTTTTCCTTAGAGAGAGGAAGAAATAATAGTTACTGCAAATGGGCAGACTGGATGGGCCATTTGCCATCATGTTTTTATGCTTCATATGCTTCGTGTTTCCTTTTAAAAGTACAAAGGAAATATGCAAGTTGTTGGCTCTCAAGCCACTGAGAGTCACCTCATCCCAAACGTTATTTGTGTCGGAGCTCATTTGTCCATATTGGTTGTGACGTCACAAGTGGCATCATACACACATGGCATAAGCCACATCACCTCATGCTGTTCTGAGCATAGATGTTTCTCAGAGGAACATTTTCAAAGTAGATATCAACTCTGCAGGCTTCAGAATGAGAACAGGCGGAGCAGAAGCACTAAGGTGAGTATGGTGCTTCTCACTCTCATGCTGCTGAAAATGACGGTCAATTCCAACAAGTTATTTTATCTCCCCAGCTTCAGTTCTAATCCACGATTCTGTCACCGATACTGTGTGTTACTTCAGGCCAAGTCACTCTCTTATATTTCACATACCCACTTACAATGCAAGCTATTGGGGGATGGGAATTGCTGTACAAGTACAAGCACAATGGAGAATCTAGACCATTCAGATATGGCACCTGAGTCTTTTGACAGGACCAGGCTGGCTTAACCATTCAACAGATTAGGCAGTTGCCTAGGAGACAAGTTTCTGGAGGGGGCAGCAATGAACAGCTGCTAAGCACATGTCCTCCTGACAGCTGCATCAAACTACCAACACATTTTTACCACAAATAGGGTATGCAATTTTCATAGAGCCCTGTTATCCAGGTAATGGTTTTGGAAACTGGCCTCACTGGGGTTAATTTTCTAAAAGGCTACCTGTGTGAAATGTTCAAAAATGCACCTATTTTACAGATGCAACACAGGCACACAACTAAAACTGGCGGTATGTACTCTGTGTTTGAATGCACACTTCACCACTCTGCTCACCTTTAACTCAAACCACACATCAAGATACTCTTAAATGCAGACTGTATAATAAGTACGAACATAAGAATAGCCTTACTGGGTCAGACCAATGGTCCATCAAGCCCAGTACCCCGTTCACTAGGTGGCCAACCCAGGTCACTAGTACCTGGCCAAAACCCAAGCTGTAGCAAAATGCCATGCTAACGATACAGGGCAAGCAGTGGCTTCCCCCTTGTCTTTCTCAATAACAGACTATGGACTTTTCCTCCAGGAACTTGTCCAAACCTTTCTTAAAATCAGCTACGCTATCCGCCTTACCACATCCTCTGGCAACGCATTCCAGAGCTTAACTATTCTCTGAGTGAAAAAAAATTTCCTCCAATTGGTTTTAAAAGTATTTCCCTGTAACTTCATTGAGTGTCCCCTAGTCTTTGTAATTTTTGACGGAGTGAAAAATTGATCCACTTGTACCCGTTCTGCTCCACTCAGGATTTTGTAGACTTCAATCATATCTCCCCTCAGCTGTCTCTTTTCCAAGCTGAAGAGCCCCAACTGTTTTAGTCTTTCCTCGTACAAGAGGAGTTCCATCCCCTTTACCATCTTGGTCGCTCTTCTTTGAACCTTTTCCAGAACCACTATATCTTTCTTGAGATAAGGAAACCAGAATTGAACGCAATACTCCAGATGATGCATCTACTTTTTATGCATGTAAACCCACATACAATGTCATAGCGGCCATTTTCTGTAGATAAAAAAGTTAATGCATAAAATATTTTATAAAATTATCCCTATGATGTGCTTTTCAGGGCTAGTTTGGAGAGTATGGAGTTGAGGTTATCACAATTTTTTTAGTTCAATTATGAAAACCCTGGCAGGGGGCACTGAAGGCTAAAAGTGAATTAAGAAGGCCGAAAGGTGTGTAATACCTTTGTTTTGGTTCTAGATCAAGAAGGAAACTAAGTTAATTGCTAAGGCAGGTAATTCTGTTAACTGACACTCCAATGGAGCACCAATTTTCTAACAGCATCACGCGTACCCTAATACCATTACAGAATAGTAGCAGAAAGGCGCACCCACTCATGCCAAATCAATGGCAAGTGTAGGAGGGTGCACCTAGATCTGTCAATGCACACATCTAATAGCATCATATAAGATGTTGATGGATGGCACACCCGCATCCTGCCCATGCTCCTCCCACATTTGCACTGCCTTTTCAATTTCACGTTATGCCATTTACATGCAAGTTTACAGACTAGCACTTTGGGAAAGGATGCAAATAAGTGGCACCTATTCTGCATTTACACATCAAAACAAGCCTAAATTAAGGCGCATCTTACATAAAACTGCCCTCTAAAAAAAATGAATGGTTTTCAACTCAGTCCCCAGGGACTACTTGGCCAGTTGGGTTTTCAGGATATCCACAATACATATACACGAGATGTATTAGCTTACACTTCCTCCATTGCAGTGGTCTCAAACTTGCGGCCCGGGGTCCACATGCAGCCGTCAGGTACTATTTTGAGGCCCTCGGTATGGTTATCATAATCACAAAAGTAAAATAAAACAGTTTCTTGATTATATGTCTCTTTAGCTTTAAATGACAATATTATTATTAAGACTTAGCCAAAAGGGAAGATTTGTAAACTATAGAGTTTTACCTCATGCACAATTGTCATTTCTTTAGTAAGACATTAATTATTGTTTTCTGAGGCCCTCCAAGTACCTACAAATCCAAAATGTGGCCCTGCAAAGGGTTTGAGTTTGAGACCACTGCTCCATTGCATCCAAACTTCTCTCATGCATATTCATTGTAGATATCCTGGAAACCCAACTGGCCAGGCATTTCCAGAGGACTGAGATGAAAACCACTGCTCTCTCTCACATTAAACCAAAGTATTATGGTATTTTAAAATAATTCATTTGCAATAGCTTTGGATATAGGCCTATAATAGAATTGTCCCTTGATGGATGCACTTTCTACAATGTTATTGCTGTGCCATAACAATTCTATTACTGCTGGGGGGGAGGGGGTTCCTACCCCAAAAATTTCCTTTATAACTAAAAAAGCTAACTAGGATATTAGGGTACAGCCCTTTCTCAAGACCAACGTGGGGTGGTGCAAAAATTCTTAATACTTAACATTATAAGTGTTTGGTGTCTTCTGAGGGGAGCAAAAATTAAAATGTACATCTTTAGGAGAACTAGGGCAGGAAGTGAGTTTTCGATCTACTTTCATTCAATATTAAGGCAAAAGATCCCATGCATTTTCCTTTTAAGGATGTGAACCATAGGATGGAGAACCTCAGATCATCAGATGATGATGCCAACCCTCAATAAGCATCCCAAATTTCCTGCTGCTACAACCTTCTTGTGGCCCCTAGATTACAGTGGCAGGAATCTTTGGAGGTTCCCAGATTATAGAACCTCCAAGGGATATAAAGCTTGAAGGGAAAGAATTCCAAGAAATTGATAATTTGCTTCCAAATTCTGAAGAATCAGTAGCCACATGGCTACAGAAAATTCAGCTTTTTTTTTTCCCCCCATAAAACCGAACTAGAGAAAGGTCAGAACTTCTAACATCAGGAATCACTCCAGAATCACAGGTAGAATCTTGTAACCCAGGGTTAACGTTAGGGAAAGTGGGCTGCTTTGCCCATCAGGGAACAACTTTTTTTTCCTTTTCAATTAGATTCAGATTACTTTATTGGCATGACTATTTTACATGTGTTTGCCAAAGACGTGGCTAAAACAGAAAAAAAAAAAGGAAAGAAATTACAGTACTTACAAAATAGTAACACAACTCATAGGCAGTGGAACAGGATGGGGCACGGCCCAAACAACTTTTTGTCCTGCACACTAGCAACTAGAGAGAGCTTGTGGGACAGGAGGGGAGATCGATTTGTCTGGCTCCCCAATCCAAACGAATTTCCACTCCTCCTAACAGCGAAAAACTAAACTGACAAGAGAACAGAATGGCTAGGAAGCTTAATCCAGACCCCGCTGTGCTTCCCTTTCACTCCACTTTCGCTTTCCTGGGTCCTAATAATGATTTCTCCAGGAGCCTCCTGAACCTCACCCCATCTCGAGCCCGGCCGTCAGGTTCCGATGGGATCAGAGCGAGCCCCAGACTGTACATAGCCCTCCTGGGGAGTCTAAGGGTAGAGTGGGGGGGGGAGGGGACAGAGTCCCTCCCCTGAGCTAAAGCAGCCCATTCAGGCGAGCTGGGGGCTGCCTTAGTGCAACTGGTGTCCGTAGTACCCCTGCCTACAATCCCCAGGTTTCTAACTGAATTATGCTCCCCCCCCCCTTCAGATTTAGAAGATTAAGGCAGGGCCGAACCAACTCTCTCACCTCCTGCATCATCTGACAAGAGTTCACCCCCCCTCCCCAAATCAGGATAACGCTATGCGCTGCATAAACAGACCCCCCTCCCCCCCCAAAAGAAGCGTTGATGAAGCGTTCACGCCGCCCCCCCCCCCCTTTTTTTTTTTCCTTTCTCTCAGGACTAACAACAGATGCAAGTGCCACAACTTTAAAAAAAGTTTCAATCCACTACAGCCAACATGGGAAGGAGCAGAGCCCTCCGGGAAGGCGAGGGAAGGGAGGCAGCGAGCCTGTGCTCCGGGGGGCCAGGGGGCAGGAGGTGGGGGCCGATACCTTCTGGTCCACGATGGAGCAGGCCAGCTGCTTGACATGGGCCAGCTCGGAACTCTGAGGCAGCAGCACGAACTCCCGGCTCAGGCCGATCTGGATGGTGAAGGAGACGCCCTGACAGGGCCCAGGGCCGGGCTCCAGGGGGCCCCCGGGGGCCGCCGCCGCCGAAGCGGGGTTCATGTCGCCGAGGCCCCGCCGACCTCACATAGAGCTTCAGCCACCAACACCAAAAACAAAAAAACTTTGCAGAGGCTGCGGCAAAGTGCGCAAAAGTAAGCCCGGGACCGGTGCGAACTTCGCAGGGCTCGTCCCGGTCGCCCCGCAGCGCGCGCTACCGCTTCCCTTCACTCCCGGTCCAGCGCGTTTCTCACCGGAGTCCCAGCGGAGGCGAGAGCAAGAGGAAGTGCGGCGCGCGCCGCCCCGTGACGTCACCGCAACTCCGCCCGAGCTCTCACTGCTGCAACCCGACCGCCAGGGAGCGCTACTAGCTACTGAACCCCAAACTACTCGCACCACAGTCACCGGGGAGAGCTCCTCATTAATAAGGGAACTAATGCTTCTCAACCAGACATAGTACTGCTAACTACTTCACCCTGCCACTAGAACTAAAAAAAAAACACCGTATCCTAACAACCAGGGACCACTACTAACAACTGCACCCTGAAGGTAGCGGGATCTGACACCATTACAACCCTCAGTCACCATGGAAGGCTGACACCACTACACCCAGACACTAGAGAGACCGAAGACTGTTGCTCAGCTACTATTTTAGACTTTCCAAATTAAAAAAAGTCTATGAATGTGAAAATAAACATCCATCAGGGAGCGCAGCTATGTACTACAACTGAGCACTGGAAAAGTGGACCAACATTGTTGCCTTCATAATCACCAAGGGGTACTGGCAACTCTAACACCCAAACGCTAGGATAAGGAATATATCATCAGCTACATTTAAAACCATAAACCCAAATATCCAGTAACATTAGGCTTTCATTCTCACCTCCCGAGGAATTTTTTTCCCCTACTTATTCCTTTCCCCACCTCCAAATCTGTTCAAGTTTGGTCATCAAAATTTATGACACTGTGCTTAATACATAACTACTTCATAGGCACTTAACACTACTGCACAGAAGGGTACTTTACTGACCCTGACTAGGACCAGCAGAACTACATTATTGTACATCTTAACAATACACCAGAACATGCTGAAAACTGCTGCATTCCAACACTGGAAGACTGGAGGGTGGCTCTGCCTAATGCCAGTTGTTGGTTTTTTTTGTTAAGGGTTCCAGATGCAATTTGGAAAATTATACGCTGACAAGCCTGTAGTTGGTGCCAGGTAAAATGACAGACTAGTATTTTTGTTCTTAAGTGCCATCAACTCATGCTCGAGTCCTAGCACCTTGATGAATTGCAGATCTAAAAAGAAATCGGTTTTGTGCTAGTCCAGAAAGGTCCTCCAGCATCAGCCCCTGGTTGTTTTCAATGCGTCCAACCATCTGATTTCAGGTCACCCTCTTCGATCTTCCCAAACACGATGTCCTTCTCCAGTGATTTCTCTCTTCTGATGGTGTGACCAAAATAAGACAGTCTTAACTTCATCATTTAGGCTTCGAATGACATACCTGGTTTGATCTCTTCCGGAATTGATTTGTTCTTCTGGCAGTCCAGGGCATACCTAAAATCCTTCTCCAGCACCAAAACTCAAATGAGTCAATCTTCTTTCTGTCTCGTTTCTATGGTGTTCAGCTTTCACATCCGTAACCGACCACTGAGAAAATGAGTGTGTGAAGTCTGATCTTCGTTTGGAGTGTTACCTCCTTGCCTTTGAATACTTGTCTTGAGTCTTAATTGAAGACCAAGTGCTATTCTGTGGAGTATTTCCTTCCTGCTAGTTGCTTCTTTGTTTACAAAAGAGCCCAGGAGATTGAAATCCTTTACAACTTCTATTCTATCGCCTTCAAGCTCAAAATCATCATTTTCCTTGTTCATGATCCTCATCTTGTTTATGTTCAGTTCTAATCCCATGTTACGACTTTCCAATTTTTACTTTTCTCAGTAGCTACAGCATGTCTTTGCTGCTAGTGATGAGCGTTGTATCATCTACATAGCGTAGCTTGTTTAGATTTTGGCAACCAACACTCTTCTTCCAAACTTGCTTTTCTGAAGATGGGTTTCACCGCACAGGTTGAACGGATAAAGTGACAAGATGCATCCTTGCTTGATGCCATGTTTTATTTTTCAACCAATCAGTGTTGTGGTATTCAGTTCTCACTGCAGCTTCTTGATTTTCTTATAGGCTATCAGCTGAATTATGTGTTTTGGTATTATAAAGACAAAAATGACAGAGCATGGATTAATGAGACAAAGCTAACATGGATTTAGTTAAGGGAGGTGTTGCCTTACCAATCTACCTGTGGATAAAGGTAAGCCGGTCAGTATTTTATGTATCTGGCTTTTCAAAAGGCATTTGACAAAGTACCTCATAAGACTCCTGAGGAAAATAGAAAGGCATGAGAGGTAAATGTCCTATTATGGATTAAGAATTGGTTAAAAGATATAAAACAGAGTAAGATTAAATGGTCAGTATTCTCAGCTGAGAAGGGTAAGTAGTGAAGTTCCCCAGGGGTCCGTGCTGAAAGAGCTGCTTTTTTTTTTTTTAACATATTTATCAATGATCTAGAGATGGGAATAACTCATGAGATAATAAAATTTGCTGATGACAGTTATTAAATCACAAGAGGATTGTGAAAAATTGCAAGAGGACCTTCAGAGACTGGACTTCAAAATGGCAGATGATGTTTAATGTGAGCAAGTGTAAAGCAATGCATGTGGGAGAGAGGACTGAAATCTAGCAGGGTTCCATGTTAGGAATTACTGCCCTGGTGTCATTGTTGAGGATACATTGAAACCCTCAGCTCAGTATACAGCAGTGGTTAAGAAAGCAAATAGAATGTTAGGAATTATCAGGAAGGGAAAGGAAAGGACAACAAGATATTTACTGGTGGTGCTCTTCTTAAAGCTTGTGTTATACCAAAGATCAACCTTCTGGGGCTTGTATACAACAAATATAACACACTTTAAATAATTGTTGGTATCTATGTATCTTTCTACAAGATTTTCCTGGGCTATGATTGCATCTCGTAAGGACTTCCCATCTTCTATATATTGGCATTAAAGAATTTACTTCTACCCAATCCCAGAAATATCAGCAAAACCTTGTGTGTTTTCTCCTCATCAGAAGCCCAGGTATGAATGGAGGCACTTTAGACATGGTTGCATTATTTCAAAACAACAAATATTTATTACCGTATAACATTTCTTCAAGTCAAGCTTTTGCTGACCAGAATTTCTCAGAGTCATATCATATTCAGTAAGTAAAGGATGTTACAAACACTTCTTTCAGTCCTTTTGGTTCATGGACTCCCCAGAAGGGATCGAGAAGGGCAGAAAGGTGGAGGTATTGCCCTATATGTTAAGGAAGGAATAGATTCTGTTGGAATGATTACAACAGACAGGAAAGAGAAGCTGGAGTCCCTCTGGATCAAACTTCCTGGTCACAATGGTGCAGATACAAAAATTGGCCTTTACTATCGTCCCCCAAGACAGGCGGAGGTCACTGACTCAGAAATGATGGAGGAAATCAAACAAGTATGCAAGACAGGCAATGTAGTTATATTGGGAGACTTCAATTTCCCAGGAATAGACTGGAAACTAGGAGCCTCCAACTGCGGCAAGGAGGCCAAGTTCCTGGAGGTGCTAGGGGATTGCTTCCTGGAGCAAATGGTAAAAGAGCCGACAAGAGGAGACACCACCTTGGACTTGGTCCTAAATGGTCTCACCGGACCGATAACAGAAGTAGAAGTCATGGTTCCACTGGGAACGAGTGATCACAATGTAATCAACTTTAAACTTGACATCGGGAAAGGGAAACATACCAAAACCTTAACCACCACCTTAAACTTTAAAAAGGGTAAATACGATTGCATGAGAGCCATGGTAACAAAACGACTCGAGAAGATGGTGGACAAACTTGAAACAGTCGATCAGGCATGGTGCCTATTGAAAAATACTATTGCAGAAGCACAAGATCTCTACATTCCTAGGATTTCCAAAGATCGGAGAACTAAAGGCAAAGGAGAACCGGCATGGCTTACCATACAGGTGAAGGAAGCCATAAAAGAAAAGAAGGACTCTTTAAAAAAATGGAAATGCACGAAGACAACCGAAGCCTGGAACAAACATAAAGATAAACAGAAGAAATGTCACAAGGAGGTGAGGGATGCAAAACAGGACTATGAGGAAAAAATAGCCCGGGAGGCTAAAAACTTCAAGCCCTTCTTTAGATACGTGAAAGGGAAAAAACCTGCAAAAGAGGCAGTGGGACCCCTGGACGACAAGGGAAGAAAAGGGTACATCAAGGAAGATAAACAAATCGCAGACAAACTAAATTCCTTCTTTGCGTCCGTCTTTACGAAGGAGGACACCTCAACAATACCTGAAGCGGAGAAATTGTTTACAGGAGAAATAGAGGACAGCCTCACCACAGTTGAAGTGAACTTAGATCAGATATACTACCAGATCGACAAACTTAAAAGTGACAAATCCCCTGGACCGGATGAAATTCACCCGAGAGTCTTGAAGGAATTGAAGGTTGAAATCGGAGAGTTATTGCAAAAACTTGCAAACCTGTCAATCAGAACTGGTCAGATACCAGACGACTGGAGGAAAGCGAACATCACGCCAATCTTCAAAAAAGGATCGAGAGGAGAACCGGGCAACTATAGACCTGTGAGTCTTACGTCTGTCCCCGGCAAGATGATTGAATCACTGATCAAGGATAGCATAGTTCAGCACTTGGACACACACGACTTGATGAGACCCAGTCAACATGGATTCAGGAAAGGGAAATCGTGTTTGACGAATTTACTCCAATTCTTTGAGACCGTGAACAAGCAAATTGATAGTGGAAAGCCGGTGGACATAATATACTTGGACTTCCAGAAAGCATTTGACAAAGTTCCACATGAAAGACTTCTCAGGAAACTACAAAGCCATGGCATAGAGGGAGATATACAAAGATGGATAGGCAAATGGCTGGAAAATAGGAAGCAGAGAGTGGGCATAAATGGGAAGTTCTCCGACTGGGAGAAAGTGACTAGTGGTGTACCCCAGGGCTCGGTACTTGGGCCGATCCTTTTTAATATTTATATCAATGACCTGGAAAACGGAACATCCAGTGAGATCATCAAGTTTGCAGACGACACAAAACTCTGCCGGGAAATCAGATCGCAGGAGGACAGTGAGGAACTCCAGAGCGATTTGTGTCGGTTAGAAAACTGGGCGGAGAAATGGCAGATGAAGTTCAATGTGGAGAAATGCAAGGTAATGCATTTAGGCAGTAAAAATAAGGAATACGAGTACAGAATGTCAGGTGCAACTCTGGGAAAAAGTGAACAAGAAAGGGATCTGGGTGTACTGATAGATAGGACCCTGAAGCCGTCGGCACAATGCGCGGCAGCGGCAAATAAGGCAAATAGAATGTTGGGCATGATAAAGAAAGGAATCTCAAGTAGATCGGAGAAAGTTATAATGCCGCTTTATAGGGCAATGGTCAGACCCCACTTGGAATACTGCGTCCAACATTGGTCTCCCTACCTAAAGAAGGATATAAAACTGCTGGAGAGGGTGCAGAGGCGAGCAACTAAACTAGTGAAGGGTATGGAGAAACTGGAATATGAGGATCGACTTAAAACACTGGGATTGTTCTCCCTTGAGAAAAGGAGACTGCGTGGGGATATGATCGAGACCTTCAAAATACTGAAAGGAATCGACAAAATAGAGCAGAGAAGATTATTTACATTGTCCAATTTGACACGGACAAGAGGACATAAAATTAAGCTAAGGGGGGGCAAGTTCAGGACTAATATCAGGAAGTTCTGCTTCACACAGAGAGTGGTTGACATCTGGAATACTCTCCCAGGGGAGATTATTGCAGAATCGACAGTCCTAGGCTTCAAGGGCAAACTAGATGCATATCTCCTTGAGAGAGGCATATAGAGATATGGTTGGCTATAGGGGTAAGCCAGGTGTATACCTGGCAGGGCCTCCGCGTGTGCGGATCACCGGACTAGATGGACCGAAGGTCTGATCCGGAGATGGCGCTTCTTATGTTCTTATGGTATACAATACCCCCATTTGCTTGAAACTTTCTCATTCCAATCTCTTCTCTAACTATGGACTCTTGGATTAAGTAAGTTGGGTCTCTTCTTCATTTCTCCTTTCTTCTCACCTCAGTTGAAATCCTTAGAAACTGCCTCAACCATTGAAAAGTAGAAGCAGTATAGGGACGTTCTGCATGGTCCTCTTCTTCCAGTGGACTTTGGATCAGAGAAAAGTTGCTGGTGACATTGGAAGCAGGTGTCACCCACCAGGCCTCTAGTCAGGACAGCAGAGAGCGCTGGTGGGGACTAGCTTCGGATCCCTGGCGACTAGGGTAACCCATAGGAGTAAGCACTGGCCCAGGAGCTTGCCCAGGACCACCCAGTAGGCTGGCTGTATTAGCCCAAAATCACCACCACACAAAACAAGTAGTGAAAAGAAAAAGTAGTCTTTATTTAGACCTTTCACTGGGCTTAAAGCAAAATAGTCAGGCTGGCAATTGTAAATCACAAAGGCAATCCACACCAGTTTTCATGAAAATCAAAAAGAAAACTTTGCAGAGAACATGCAATGCCAAACAGAAAGAAGATACACCATAAACTGCACCACTGAGTTGTAGCTGTTTGCAATGGCTTGCGCTGCAGGTGGTCTCATAGGTTTTAATTAGGTCCTGAAATTGCTTTATGCCGGTAAGTACTTCCAAGAAAGGAAGGTTGTTCCTTTTCTTCCTGGTTGGAGTTGTAAGTGCGGTCTGGCTTGCACAAATGAGAGAAAGTTTACACATTAGCATTTATTAAAAATAATAATAATAATAAAAACCCAAAATAAATGCCAATCCTTTGGGTCTGACTTCCTTGGCTCTGGAAACCTCTTCCCCAGGTATACATTCCCTAATAGCCTACACCTGGCTACACTTACTGCCAACTGAGCAGTAAGAATAAAAAACCTCAAAGCCAAAAGAAATGCAGTGAAAGAAAACTTCCCATACTGATAAGGAAAAACCATAAAAACCAAAACTCCCCAAAAACCAGCTTCTTGCTTTCTCCTGTAGAAGCTTCAGCTTCCCAACCCCAATTTAAACAAAACAGGCAAAGGAGGGGGAAAAAAACCCCAATCCAGAACAGTTCAAACGTTTAACCTTTCAGGGACCCACCTCCATAACTTCAGGAAGGTAACTGACCTCCTCTGGCCCACAGGTGGTATTCATGGCTTCCCAATCTGGTGGTTCCTTGGAGATTTGTGGTAAAAGCCAGTCCCTCCTCAAACATGTCAACATCTTGGCCCAACCATGGCTCAGCAAGGCACTGCTTTGCTCCCTTCGTCCTTTCCACTAGCTCCTTCTGCTGCTTCTCTTGCTCCTCCCCCAGCTCCTGAGGCTATTTCACCTACTTCTTTTGCTCCTCCCCCAGCTCCTCCTCTAGCTGTTCCAAGCCCTGCATTTTATGCTTGGAAGAGCCACGCCTGCTGCACCTGGAGCGGAGGAGGGGAATTGATTCTCTGAGGAGCCTGGCTTCCTCCATACTACTTTTTAAGGGACTGTCTCAAAATAACAGGCTTCTCTTCAAAAGCAGTAAACCTTCTTGGTTCAGAAATAAACCTTTCCTGAGGTCTCCTTTGTGCGTGACTAGGTAACCAGTCCCTGACTTGCTCAGCTTCACTGCCTGGGGAGTAGCCAGCTAACTCCTGACTATGGTTACTGACCTGGTCAGCTCTTTTGGTAAGATACCGTAAGTTCCTAATGCTGCCTTTTCTTGGGAGTAAGCCAGCACTGGTGCTGGGTTGGTCTCACAGGCTTGAAAGTTGCTGCCTTATCCTCCTTTCATCAGCTACTGTAAGACAGGAGACTAACCTCCTTTTCCCTCTCCCTTCAGAAATACTCTAAAGGGAATTTTGTGCAGCTGTATAGTGTAGAATTTGTTCAGAATTCCCCCTTCACATAATTGTCTGATCTTGCACATAGGGGTCCTTTTACTAAGATGCGCTAGCTCAGGGGTGCCCAAGTCCGGTCCTCGAGATCTACTGACAGGCCAGGTTTTCAGGATATCCACAATGAATATGCATGAGAGAAATTTGCCTACACTGCCTTCTTGGTATGCAAATCTCTCTCATGCATGTTGATTGTGGATATCCTGAAAACCTGGCTTGCCAGTAGATCTCGAGGACCGGACTTGGGCAGCCCTGCGCTAGCTGTTTTAACATGCGCTAAATGCTAACGCGTCCATAGACTATAATGGACATGTTAGCGTTTAGCACTTGATAATATTTAGCATGTGCTAAAATGGCTAGCGCACCTTAGTAAAAGGACCCCATAGTAAATTACTTTATTTATTTATTATTTATATTCCACACTATCGTCAAGCTTCAAGGCAAATTATGATTTTATATACACAGTTCTACTCAATACAATACAATAACAAATATTTATGGTTCGGATGGGAGGAAGGGAGGGATAGAAGCTGCAAGGGTTCTGCTGCACAAGGGATGGAAGGGAGGGATAGAAAGATACACAAGGGGATGGGTGAGGGGAGGAAAGGAAATAGGAAGAATTGGGGTGGAGGAGAGGAAGGGAGAGATGATCATTGTACATGAAAAAAAATAAGACATCCCTGTAAATAAGACCTAGTGCCTTTTTTGGGCCCAAAATCAATATAAGATAGTGTCTTATTTTCAGAGAAACATGGTAGGTGCTGGAGTAAGGGTAAGATTCAAAATTAAGTTGAAGAAATGAATGAGAGGAGAGGGGAGGTTCCTTCTTAAAAGCAGTTCTGGTTCATCGTTAATGTAAAGGGAAATGGATGTTATGTATTTTAGCTCTTAAGAGCAGGTAATTGAACTGGATGCTTGGTATAATCAAAAAGGGTATTACAGCCAGAACGAAAGAGGTTATCCTGCCGTTGTATCGGGCAATGGTGCGCCCGCATTTGGAGTACTGCGTCCAATATTGGTCGCCGTACCTTAAGAAGGATATGGCGTTAGTCGAGAGGGTTCAGAGGAGAGCGACGCGTCTGATAAAAAGTATGGAAAACCTGTCATATGCTGAGAGATTGGAGAAGCTGGGTCTCTTTTCCCTGGAGAAGAGGAGACTTAGAGGGGATATGATAGAGACTTACAAGATCATGAAGAGCATAGAGAGAGTAGAGAGGGACAGATTCTTCAAACTTTCGAATAATAAAAGAACAAGAGGGCACTCGGAAAAGTTGAAAGGGGACAGATTCAGAACGAATGCTAGGAAGTTCTTCTTTACCCAACGTGTGGTGGACACCTGGAATGCGCTTCCAGAGGACGTGATTGGGCAGAGTACGGTACTGGGGTTCAAGAAAGGATTAGACAAATTCCTACTGGAAAAGAGGATAGAGGGGTATAGATAGAAGATTACTGCAAAGTCCTGGACCTGCTGGGCCACCGCGTGAGCGGACTGCTGGGCACGATGGACCTAGGGTCTGACCCAGCAGAGGCATTTCTTATGTTTTTATAACACAAGACTAACAAATTTACACTCAAAATAAAATAATCTCATAATATATCTCTTCGAGAGAGGAGCAAAGCCCAGTAGCCAAGGGAGGGCTGGATTCTGAGAGCCCTGAAAGGGCCATTAAAGAAAAGTTTGTTTAAACCAGAGACTGGTAAGAAGCCACCATGTTTTGGAATGGTTTTGAATTGCTGTGTTTGAGCATTTTGATTTTTGTGAAGTGCCAAGATTTGAACTGCAGCAAAAGTATTTGAACTGAGTTTCAAGCTCACAAGAGTGAACTTTTGATTTGCCTTTATGCCCTATTACGGGTGAAATAAAATCTGACATGGAGTCTGGGATTTTGGATCCGCATGTTTATTTTTGTGCCATCAATCTTAGCTTGGCCATCCAGGGATCGCTTGGCCTGGTGCTTGGCAGAGGTCTAGGTGGGATGTTGGCCTTAGCCTTCTCCTTGCTACAATAGGATAAAAACTTGTACTATAACTATGGTAAATTGTAACCTGTTAACTGTATATTATGTATGTTAGCCTGTAACCCGTTCTGAGCTCTTTGAGGAGGACGGGATAGAAAATTAAATAAATATGGTCTCTGCTTCCAGTCCTTGCAGGTTGACCAACTTAAATTGGCTGCTCAGAAGTGGATGGGTGGGTGAAAATACCTGTATTCATCAGTAGTATCACCATGGACATACATGGCAGGGAAGGAGGAATTCTACACATTTGTCTGTACACTGGTAAGAGGAAGCATACAGAGATACCATGCGCTGCATGGGCCGAACATGTCACAAATTGGGCTAGAAGAAATCAGGCAATATTAGTATCAAATGTTGAACAAAGGAGCAGAAGAAAGAAATGCAACTAATGCATGTATGACCTGGAAAGAAGTAAAGTACAGTACATAACTGACTGAGCTGGGCAGAGAAAATAAGTTGTATCACATTCCTATTTGTCCTGTTTGCTCGATTAGGTTGTAAGCTCTACTGAGCAAGGACCAACTCTTGAATGTTTAATGTATAGTTCTGCGTACGTCTAGTAGCAATATAGAAATGATAAGTAGTAGTAGTAGCAGCATCAGTATATGATATGTAGTATAGAAGTGATGCAGGCCACCATGACAACTCCATGGCAGGAAAGGAGGTATTCAATGGCAGGAAGACAGAAAAACAGATTGCCTCAGTAATGGCCCCCAAGAATGTAGGCAGTGATAGGGAGATAGGACAGATTTTGGATAGGTGGAGGCGAGGCGGGAGGGAGGTAGGAAATTACACCTGGAGGCCCCAGGGAAGGGAATACAGAAGTTGTCAAATGTCACCCCTCTCCTTAAGTAAACATAGTAACATAGTAACATAGTAGATGACGGCAGATAAAGACCCGAATGGTCCATCCAGTCTGCCCAACCTGATTCAATTTAAATTTTTTATTTTTTTCTTCTTAGCTATTTCTTGGCTTCCAACTGCCGAAATCTCTGTTAAGACTTACTCCAGCCCATCTACACCCTCCCAGCCATTGAAGCCCTCCCCAACCCATCTCCACCAAACGGCCATATACAGACACAAACCGTGCAAGTCTGCCCAGTACTGGCCTTAGTTCAATATTTAATCTTATTTTCTGATTCTAGACCCTTTGTGTTCATCCCACGCTTCATTCAGGAGATTAGTTTTACAGTGAATAATTGGATGAGGGAGTATAAATTTAAACTTAATAATGATAAAACAAAATTTTTTTATGCCTCCCCTTCTAGCAAAATGATAGAAACAGAACTGATTGTAGATGGGATAAACTATACTATTGATCCAGAAATTAAAATTTTGGGTGTTTAGTTGGATAAGAATTTAACTGAAACCATTTACAAATTCCTTGGTTAAAAAAATATTTCCTTCACTCTTTGGAAGTTATGTACGATTAAGTCTTTCTTTAATACCATTGCATTTAGAATACTTGTCCAATCTCTGGTACTTAGTATACTGGACTATTGTAATTCAGTTCATTTGGCAGGTCTTCAGTCAAATTTGCATAGATTGCACAAAATCCAGAATGCGGCTGTGCGTCTAATTTTTGATTTGAAAAAATCAGATCATGTTACTCCATACTACAGACAACTCTATTGGTCGCTTTTTGAGGCCAGGATTTGGTTTAAATTTGGGACGCTCTCTTATAAAGCCATATATGGTCAGGCACTTGGTTATTTACTAGAACAATTTACATTTTTTCAAGCGGTTCATCCACTAAGGATAATTTCATTCTTTGTGTTCCCTATAGAACGAGGATGTCTTTACAAAAAGTTTTTGCATCGAACAATTACATATCAGGCTGCTAGTTGGGATTCGGAACTGCGTATTTTGTTTGCTTCTTCGATTTCATAAATGCATTTCCAAAAACTATTAAAGACATCTCTTTTTGTAAAATTCTTAGGAAAGTAAGGGAGATGATATTTCTCTTGTATTTCATTGTGGTGTACAGTCTCTTGATGATGTAAACTGCATTGATCTGGAAGGTATTGCGGTCTAGAAATGTATTTTAATGTAATGTACTATTGATCAGTCCTTTGGCACCGCTAGAGATAGACAATGCTGTAAATGGTAGATGCAGGTACTTCCGCTGTCCCTGGTGATTTGCCCAGAGTCATAAGGAGCTGCAGTGGGAATTGAACCCAGTTCCCCAGGATTTCAGCTCATTGCACTAACTATTAGGTTTCTCCACTCCAACTAAAAGCTGTCACTGTGCAAGACCTGAGACTTCCCCTTGATAAGGATTATAGGAAATGTTCCTCTTGTTATGACTTGATATCTCTTAGGGCTGAGATAAATGCCTGGGTACTGGACCCCTGTACAGTGACCTTTGTTTTCTTTTAAGTTGACATTTATTCTTCCACCTGCAGCTAGGTCTGAGATATGGTAGCCCAATCCTGCAAGAGCTCAGAGTAGTCCTAACTCCATGAATTTATTCTTACTGGACTGCTAATCAGATGCTTCAAACACAGGGCTGAGCATGTATTCATTCTCTTTGAAAAACTACAAAAATGCACAACATATTGTGTATGCAGATTTTCAGAAGCCATGGGCACAACTTTAAGTTATGCTCTCCCAAATTATTAGATCATCTGATGCTCTTGGGGAACAAAGTGGTAAGGCCATGGGCATTGCCTAGTTGGTGTGCTAAATTGGTCCTGTGGTAAACATCATTTGAGATGCTGGAAGAGACCTGTGCCATTATCTATTAGTGACATAGCGAAGTCTGGGAGATAGTCAATGTGGAATTAAGAGATCAAAACCATAAATGTGATGAGGATTAGAATTCCTCTAGATAACTCAGATTGAATGACGTAGGACTTTGCATTATTCTGGACTTCTAAGGGTTGTTTGAGTACTGTGTAGTTCAGTCACTATCTTTGGAAGAAGAATGGGTTACTGTGGGGGCAAGTTTTAGTTAGATTGTATAGGGTTTACTTTTGCAGTAGGAATGGCATGCTGAACCTTAGCTACTCTGTCCATTCTTGCGCGCACACTGCAGAATCACAGCTTTTGAAACTTCCTCCTCCTCCTCCTCCCAGAAGTTTGTTGCTCCCTTCGGTGTCTTCTGATCTTCTCAATTTATTTTGCTATAATTTTGCAGTTTTTTGCTCTATTCACAGTCTTTTTTTGTGAAATCAGAGATCCCTTTTGATAAGGGCCTACTCTGCAATGTGTGGAGAAGTACAGATTTTAAATCAGGGACGTGTTTCAGCTAGCTGTTGAAGATGAGTGGAGTTCAGGGAATGTTTTCCTGGTGTTTGCTCGCCCCTTTGACTTGGTTAGGGGCTGGAGTGCAGGCTGTATAGGCGCTAATAGTGTTCCTTCAGGGTGCTCATGGTGCCGGCTGTGTCTCTTTATTGGTTCCCTATCTGCCATCGCATACAGTTCAAGTTCTTATTGCTGACCTACAATATCTCTCCTCACTTCTCACTCCTTATACACCTCCCAGAGAACTCCGTTCCTCAGATAAGTCACTCTTAGCATTACCCTTCTCCTCCTCTGCAAATTCCAGACTTCGTTCCTTTCATCTAGCTAACCCCTATGCCTGGAATAAATTACCTGTCCTTAAAGCCCCTTCCTTTGTTTAAACACAGACTGAAAACCCACCTTTTTGATTTAGTTTTCAATCCTTAACCTACTCCTCTGCCCTCCAACCCAGCCCGCTGATTAACCGTTCCCTTTAACTGTATCCATGACATCCCGTTTGTCTGTCTTGCCTGTTTAGATTGTAAGCTCTTTCGAGCAGGGACTGTTTTCTTACTCTTTGTGACTCTGTGCAGCGCTGCGTGCATCTGGTATGGAAATATTTAATAGTAGTAGTAGAAAGTACAGAACAGAGGGGGTCAGGATTACAACAGGAGACAAAATGGAGAGCAATGTGGGATTCAGTTCTGAAAGAAAAATTGAATGACAGGGCCAGTCCCATCATCCACATTTACAGTGTATTTCTAGGAAAATTATCCATAACATAGATTATTGTGAGGTACCCTTTTTCCCCCAAAAAAGGAGGAAAAAAGGTTGGCTCAAATATAAGTCCGTGTGTTAATATTCATGTGCTTTGCCAGGATCTCTGCCCTGCCATTCCCTCCCTCCCAGGCTCTGCACTCAGCCCCCCTTCCTCCCTACCAGGATCTGCACCTAGCCCCCTCCCTTCCTGACTGCCAGGCTCTCCACCCAGCCCCTTCCCTCCCTTGCCAGGCTCTCCACCCTGTCCCCCCCTCCCTGCCCTGTCCTCCCTCTCTCCCAATGTCCTGTAAGCCTCCACTGGGCCTGCCGAATGACATGGTAGGCTGGAACAGGAGGGATCCCTCCTGTCTCCTATCCTGGCTGACTATGCCAATTTATTTTACCTCCCTCCCGCCTTCCCCTGCGTACCTTTTTGAATCCCTGGTAGTCCAGTGGTGTACTGGGCAGGAGTGAGCTTTACAAGCTCCTGCCCCACACTGAGCCCTTCCCTGAATGGCCATCTCAAGTTCTCGTGGCCCAGCAGTGTACTGGGCATGAGCAACATTTCCTTGCTCCTGCCCAGTGCTAAATGGCTGCCACGAGTTCTCATGAGTCCTGTGAGACCTACTCTCTGTGGCCCCGTCAGTTATTTCTACTGCAAACAAGCCTGCAGGAGCAACTTTGATCTGCTTGATCTTCTTTTTTGGTTTTCATGTATTTTTTGTGGGATTTTGTGTTCCTGTTTAGCTCCAGTGACTACCTAGCCTGTGTGAGAGGAGCAGACTTCGGTCTGCAGCTGGCAGGTGGATCCTGCAGGGACCTACTGAGCCAGCCTGCTTCAATGTGATGCTCAGGGGTTTCCACTGCTGTTTGCTCACTCTTTTGCACAGGCTGTAGTGCACCAATTGCATTTCTTCGGCACACACATGGTGTCAGCTGCACTTTCCTTCCCTCTCTGTGACATTTGGATTCTGGTCCTGAGGACTGAGGCTCAGTTCAGCTGCGGCCTGACTGGCAGCTGAAAAGTCAGAAGAGACAGCTTTCCTGGTGGCAGAGATCATCTCCTAATTCCAGCTACCCTGAGAAGAGCTGTGGCAGGCTGCAGTACATCTTCCCAGGATCTGGTCTGTGAGTGGGGCTATCACAGTTCACAGGGCAGTTCGGGGGGGGGGGGGGAGTGGATGTCTGAAATTGTGTTTAAGGTTATATTTTGTTGTAGTCTTGTTCCACTACCCCATAAATCCTAAAATTGCTGTGTTTTTTTTTGCGGGAAATCTTGGCAGTGGCCATCTTGTATTTTTCCTGATTTGAATTCTAAGTTCTCAAACTTCTTCAAAAAGCGTCATTTTTTATTCTAACCACCAGGGATGGAGTCCTCATTCTCCAATGACATGAATTCATGCAAAGTTTGTGCCAGTTGGGCACCCGAAGAGCGCCCTTGCACCACATGTTCTAATGCACCTGCTGGGGAGTCAGGGAACTTAGTTTCAGCCTCTGACCACCCTATTAATGCTGCCAAACATCTATTGGAATGGATAGGGGACAATTTTGCCTTATTGGGGTCCTGTGACCTAAAAGACAGGTCATCCAAGAGCCGATAATCAAAACTGGTTTTAGACTTATCTAGAGGCAGCTTAGGCATTTTCACTGCCGCTGGGCACCCAGAGTGAAAAGGGGCATTTTTGGAGGAGTGTTTAGGGCGTGAGGTAGGTGGGATGTGGGCCAACCTAGATTTAGTCATCCTGCCAGTGGTGTACCTAGGGTATATGACACCCAGGGCCCCTCATTTTTTGACACCCCCCCGGCCCATCATTTTTTTGACACAAATCCCCGCCCTGTCCTTAGTACACCACTGCTCTGGTTCTTCTCTTCAATATAAGGTTCTATAAAACACAGTGAAAAATCCGGTGCTAGAAAAAGGCTAAGAAGCCGGCGGGAGCGGTGAAAGCGCCCTTTTAAGGAATGCCCTCCCGATCTGGCTCTATCCCACCCCCTTCGTGACGCCACCAGACAGCATTCTTAGCCATTGGTCGACCTTGCCTGGGCGCCACGACCCCAGGCGCCAGAACGCTGATCAATTTTGTTCTTTTCGCAACCCAAAGCAATCAGCCTGGGTACCGCGACCCCAGGCACCAGAACGCTGATCACTTTTGTTCCCTTCGCAACCCAAAGCGATCAGCTTTTTGGCTCCTGGGGTCACAGCACCCAGGCAAAGTCAACCAATGGCTGAGAACATGTCCAGTGGCATCACAAAGGGGGTGGGATAGAGCCAGATCAGGAGGGCATTCCTTAAAGGACACTTTAACCGCTCCCGCCAGCTTCTTAGCCTTTTTGGGGTGGACCGGCAGCCGCGATGAAGTGCAGGTCCCAGGAGGTTCCAGACATGGCCGGCTGTGCACCCCCTAGGGCAGGGATAGGCAATTCCAGTCCTTGAGAGCCGGAGCCAGGTCAGGTTTTCAGGATATCCACAATATGCATGAGATAGATTTGCATCTCAAGGAGGCAGTGCATGCAAATCCATCTCATACATATTCATTGTGGATATCCTGAAAACCTGACCTGGCTCCGGCTGTTGAGGACTGCAATTGCCTACCCCTGCCCTAGGGCATGCACCCGGGGCGGTCTGCCCCCCCCCTTAATACGCCACTGCATCCTGCAGCAATAATTGAAAGTTTAACGAGATTGCCTAGATGGAACTTATATGTTGTGACTTAGGCGATCTAAAACCAGATATAAGTGCCCAGAAGGTATCCAAAGTGACCAGATAACACTGCAGGGGCAAAGTACAGACCCCCCCTCCACACTCCCCCAGTGGTCACAGACCCCCCACACCGTCATAAAAATCAGAATAAAAACGTACATACCTGTCTCCAGAACATCAGCACCTGGCATCGGAAAGCCTAGTAGAGCTGCATAAGCAGTCTAGGGGATGGGCTAGTGAACCATAGAAGAAACCTGGTCCATAAGCCCTCTAACCACTGCATTCATGGTGAAATATGTAAGTACACCAACCCCCCCCCCCCCCAAAAAAAAAGCCCTACTGTACTGCCATATAGGTGCCACCTGCAGCCATAAGGGCTATTGAGGTGGTAGACAAGTGGGTATAGTAGGTTTTGGGGGGCTCACCATGACCTATAAGGGAGTTGTGGTGAGATGTTTATGTGGCACCCTTTTTGTGAAGTTTACAGCAGTGCCCTGTAAGGTACTCCACTACTCTGTTGCCGTGTCTGAGTGGCCAGTCAATCACTTTGTTGGTCCCTCCCACGTCCAAAAGGTCTTTTCTAGACATTTTGGACTTGGACAATTTTTTGGAAGAGAATGCGGTATAAAGATAGATGACTTGATGATCAAATGGCTGGACATAGACGATTCTCAAAAAAAAAAATAAATTTGGGATGTATTTTTCAAGAATGGACTTTAGATGCTGCCGACTTTGGGCAACTAGGCCCAAAATGGACTTAAGACTTTTTTTAAAATTATTATTATGCTGCTCCATGTGTTTATATTTATGAGCAGATCCAAGTCTTTTTTTTTTTTTTTGGGGGGGGGGGGGTCTCCATGTTCTCCTGTAGGGCTGTTGCCAGCTTTGAAACTAACTGACTAGGGCAGCAGAGAGCCGGGAGGAGGTACTGAAAACAGCGATCTGTATCTCCTGCAATGGACTGATGGGAGCAGATGGAAGACCCTTGGATCAGAATACCATCTCTATCTACTGGAAAAGATTAAATTATCCAAAATTCAGATTTTTGGGGGGCCATTTTAACCAAAATGTATGCAGAATTTTCCATTTTTATGTACAGAATCCCCCCTCTCCCCAGAATAAAGAGAACTCACAAGAATAGTCTGAGTAAACCTCTGTGGACAGACTGACCAGTCTCTATACTTCTGTGGACATACTGACCAGTCTCTGTACTATACCAATGAGGTCACTCTTGGTGGGATATACTATGACAAAATGGTTCAGTCCCACCTACAGTACAGTCACACTATCCCATATGCTATTCCTACCAGAATAGCATATGGTGGCTCCTTTCATCCATTTCTAGGCTTTCAGGGGTTTCTATATAAATTATTTCCCATGCATCCAACATTGCACACCAAGATGGCTATCCTCCTGTCTCCTTTTTCACTGGCCTTAAACATGGATTTTTTTAGGGAGCCAAGCATCGAAAACTGAAGCACTGAAATGTCCAACTGAAGCATCTTCAGTATCGTACGCATATTTTCTCTTCCTCTTCTGGACAATGAATGGCGATGCAGAACTCTGGAAAACTTGGGGCAGCATAGATTTTGTTGCAATAGGGTAAAAGGGTAACCTGACAGGAACCAAACCCTATATAGTTCTGTCTTTGGGTAGTTAGGGATGACTTAGGTTAAATATAAAGCATTTTTTTTCCTATAGTGAATACTCAATAACTAATTTATATTTGAGGTTTTCTGGTAAATTTATTATTAAATGTTAGGAGCCCTCCTTTTTGCCTATTTTGATCCTGTACAATCATGATATCTCTGTTAGGACCTGAAATCACTGGTGATAGGTAATGACCTTAATGTAATTTAATTCTCTCTTGTGTAAGCATTAAGTTTAATTACTGTGATTATTTCTTGATCCTGCCTCCCTACACAAAGTATTATCTGCGCTTTTTGTCAGGCTTGATCATTGCTTGTTAAATATAAATACATCTGGATAGTTAAAATCTGTAAAGTCAAAGTCAAATAATTCAGCTACCCGAGATCCTTAAATCTGTCCCTTTTATGCTTAATAGTCCATGTTACTTCCATTCTCACTGTAACTGTGACACCTGTTTAGGTGCCTGATAAGAGTTCAGGAACAGAAATTAAAAAATTTCTAGCAGGATCACCTAATAGCTTTTAAACCTGGACAACTCTTAGGAAATGAAACAGAAATAAAAACCATGAATGAGGGATCTTGGTGGGTTTGCTTGCAATAACTATAACTGAATGTATATATAGCTGCTTTTCTCCCAAAAATAGCAACTATTAGGTAGAATTTAGGACCCAGAAGTCACCATGAAGCACCCTGACCATCACTCACACTCTCAGGTAACCATTAGCCTTCTTTTATGCACCTGTACCCCCTGCAGCACAGACATTAACCATTCACCTCACTGCCAAGCTACAAGAGAAATGTGGAAAAAAATCATTAAGAGAGAGAAAAGGTACAAAAAGAGGGCAGCTTTATCACACTGGTTGTAAGTGCGATAAAGTTGTAGCCAGAGGAATGCTGGACTGCATAGCGACAAGGATAGCTAGCACAAAATTAAAAAAAAAAAAGAAGCAATAAAAAGCTAAAATACTGTTCAGTTCTAGATGCTAGACCTTCAAAAGCCTATAAAAACAGGCTAAAGGTGATTCTAAAAAGGCAGCAGAAACAAAAAAACTTTAGGGTATGAATCAAAAGCCATAAAAAATGAGACTTAGGGTGTAGTTATAAACACAGAGGGCTATTTCCAATAGTGCATCTAAGTCCAATTTTGGACATCCTGAGATGTCCAAAATCCGAATCCCATAAATATCCATTTTTGAAACCACTAGTTGTCCAATTTTTTTTCCTTGAAAATCACCTAGCAGTCAAGACATCCAATCTTAGGACGACTAACATTTTGGGGGGATTTTTTTTTACCACAAAAACGCCCAAGTTCCAAATCCAGACTATTGGATGTGAGAGGAGTCATCATTGTAATGGACTGGCCACATAGACATCTCAATAGAGCAGTGAGGCACCTGAGGGCACTGCTGTAAACTTCACATAAAGGGTGGCAGAAGCACACCAAAACCTACCATACCCACCTTTCTACTACCCCAAAATAGCCCTTGTAGCACCTATATGGCAGTTCAGTATGATTTTGTTAGGCTTACACTTTCCACCATAAATGTAATGGCTAGAGTGGCTTATGGGCTTGGGTCCTCCTCTCTGTGACTCACTAGCCCACCCACCAGGCTACTTAAGACACCTGTGTGATGCTCTATTAGGATTTCCCATATCAAGTGCTACTGTTCTAGAGACAGGTACGTACTGTTTCATTCAGATTTTGTGGGTGGGCGGGGATAAGTGACTACTGTGGGTGTCATTACTTAGTCTTAATCCCTTCAATAGTCATTTGGTCAGTTTGAGTATCTTTTTAGCACTTATGCTTTTAAAATTGGTCTAGCTCAGGACATCTTGGGAAAGATTTGATTATTGTTGCAAGACGTCAAAGTCTAAGCACACCCAAAGCCTGCTCATAACATGCCTCCAACATGCCTCACAAGACATCCAGAAAGTCTATTTTGAAAATCAGTACCTGGATGTTTTGGCGATTAAGATGGCCAAGTGCTAGTTTATGCCATTTTTTGGACATCTGTATTTTTTGAAAATGAGCCGGATAGACTCTGTTAAAACATGTTATTTAACTACCGTGTTTCCCCAAAAATAAGACTGTCTTTTGGGCCCAAAAAACACACTAAGTCTTATTTTGGGGGAAACACAGAATTTCAGCAGCCATTTCAAAGGCAAATTAAAAATCTGAACAATGAAAAATTGTCGGTCTTCTCATAACCTGCTTGTCTGCTTCCCCCTGCTCCACCTTTCAGCTGGTGGGGCTTGGGGATCCCCTCTAGCCATTGCAAAGGTACCACAATTTTAGGTGAACCAGGACCCATTTGAGACTCTCCACTACCTCTCATGCCCATACCCCTCCTCCAGCCTTCAACCCAGTGTCTCTATTTCTCTCATATATACCCCATGCCTTTACCCAGTCTCACATCCCCCGCCAGTCACCGTTTTGCTTATATCTCCTTCGTGTTCTTTTTGCGTGCGTCTCTCTCACTCACACATCTCTGCTCCAGCCTGTTAAGTCTCTTATATCGCTCTCCAGTCTTCACTGTCTCTCACACACACATCTCCCCCTCCCTCCAGTCGCCCTGTCTCATATCCTCTACCAGTTTTATCACTTACTCTCACCTTGCTGCCATTCCGCTCTTCGTTAGCTTGAGTAGCACGGTATGAGTTTGGGCAGGTCTCACGGTTTAGAATCTCACGAGACTTGCCAATCTTCCTGCACTAAGCGGCTTAAGCAGTCCGACAGGATGGGAGAGATGGAGGGGGGGGTCGGTGATGGGGATGTGGGAAATGCTGCTACAGGCGAATCCGATGCTTCATCTAGGGCTTATTTTTGGGGTCCCCTACAATGACACCCAGTTCCTTTTCTTGGGCGTTAACCCCCAAGGTGGACCCTAGTATCTGGTAACTGATTTGGGTTATTCTTCCCAATGTGCATCACTTTGCATTTGCCAACATTAAATTTCATCTGCCACTTGGATGCCCAGTCTTCCAATTTCGTAAGGTCTTCCTGTAATTTTTCACAATCTGCAGGCGTTTTAACAACTTTGAATAGTTTAGTGTCATCTGCAAATTTAATCACCTCATTCGTCGTTCAAATTTCCAGATCATTTATAAATAAGTTAAATAGCACCAATCCCAGTACAGATCCCTGCGGCCCTCCACTGTTTACTCTCCTCCATTGAGAAAAATGACCATTTAAGCCTACCCTCTGTTTTCTATCAGATAACCAATTCCTAATCCACAACTGAACTTTGCCACCTATCCAATAACTTTAATTTTCTCAGGAGCCTCTCGTGAGGAACTTTATCAAAAGCTTTCTGAAAATCCTAGATACACTACAAAAAAGTGCCCACACTTTTTTGACTCACGAGCTACTTTTAAAATGACCAAGTCAAAATGATCTACCAACAATAAAATTTTAAAAAAACACAATGCACACTGTACGCATAGAATTGTTAATTATCATTCCTATTCCGGGGTTTTTTCAAAGAGGTCAAAGCAGATGACTCTATGCACTGTCACCTCAGTAACAACCATACAAAAATAGACAAATACCCACCCCCTCCCTTTTTACTAAACCACAATAGCATTTTTTAGCACAGGGAGCTGCGCTGAATGCCCAGCGCTGCTCTCGAAGCTCATAGGCTCCCTGCGCTAAAAATCACTATTGCGGTTTAGTAAAAGGGGACCATATTGTAAAATATAAACAGCAGATATAAATTCAGACACATTTTGACCACTAAATTTAAAATAAAATCATTTTTCCTACCTTGTCTGGTGATTTCATGAGTCTCTGGTTACACTTTCTTCTTCTGACTGTGCATCCAATCTTTCTTTCAGCCTGTATACTTCCTCTCCTCCACACCTCATTCCCTCCCCCAACTTTTTGTTCCTCTCTCCCTGACCTTTCTTTCTTTCTCTCTTCATGCCCCCTTTCTTTTTTTCTGTTTCTCTTCTTTCCTTATGTCTCCCTGCCTGCCCCCTTTCTTTCTTTCTCCCTGTGCTTCCCCAAGCCACTGCCATTGGGGAACAGGACCCAAACACCACCAATGGATAACAGGCCCCAAAGCTGATGCCCCATGCTCTCTCTGCTTCGGGCCATCAATCTTCCTCTCCCCGACGTCAATTCTGCCATCGGAGAGGAAGTTCCGCCCAGCCAGACAGCGATTGGCTGGCCTGAACTTCCTCTCCGACGGCAGAATTGACGTCGGGGAGAGGAAGATTGATTGGCCCGATAGATCGCCAAGGCAAAGGGAGTCCTGGATGATCGACTCACTTTGCCTTGGCGAGCTACCGGTCGATCGCGATCGACCTATTGGGCACCCCTGCACTACATCAACCAGCTCACCTTTATCCACAAGTTTATTCACATCTTCAAAGAAGTCAAGCAAATTGATGAGGCAAGATCTCCCTCAGCTGAACATGCTGACTCTGTCTCATTAAATCATGTTTGTCTACATGTTCAACAATTTTATTTTTTATAATTGTTTACACCATTTTGACTGGCCCTGAAGTATAGCTTCCTGGTCTGTAATTTCCCAGATCTCCCCTGGAATCCTTTTTAAAAATCAGCATAACATTGGCCACCCTCTAATCTTCAGGAAGGGGGGTTGAAGAATCAGGTAAAGGACAGGGAAATAGGAAATTGGTGTTAGACTGAGTATGGGAATTTAATGGATATGCTCAACTGCACAAAGAAGAATCACAAGCAGGCCAATATGGTCTTTTTTTCCCCCGTAACTGTTTTACTATGTAAAAATAGCCTGAACTTAGGAATGAGTGAAAGGTATTGTATATATTATAAGAATTAAATAAACATTACATGAGAGCTAGATGAAAGAACCAGACTGCACCTTCAAAGTCTGTGGGAGGTATGGATCCTGCAGAGTGGCAGAGACTGTTCAAGGTCATGCACTCAGCATTCCAGCTTGTAGCACACAATTCTGTATAGCAAGGGCTGCAGAACCAGCCTTCTGTACTATCAGAATTTCTACATTAATGTTATACCTTAGTCAATTTAAAAAAATGTAGGGAAGGCCTCCATTCATAAAATATGGGGGAAGGGGTAAAAATGAGATATTACCTCCACTCTCACCCACATTCAGTGACTCTCCATAAAGTAACCAATAATATGGTAATTACCTCAAAAGATGGTATGAGATCCCATCAAAACTTAGATATGGCGAGATACCTTCAAACACTTACAAGGTGAAAACTTTTCACAGGAAGACTTTTCTCTTAAAAACAGATGTTACTTCCCCCCCAAGTGATACCATCTAGAAGATAAAGGCATTCATACACAAAGTTAGAAAAAAATCATGCACCCTAATAAGAAAGGTGGGGAAAGGGATAGGTAGAGAGTGTGCAATTCAAATCCTTAAAAAAAAAGTATCCTGTAAACTGTGAAAAGGATGAAAAACCTCTCAAGATTGGAAGGAAATCCTTCCTCTTCCCTTCACACTTCTGCCCACAACATCTCTCCCTCCTTGCTCTGCTATAATAATAATAATAACTTTATTCTTCTATACCGCCATAGTCGTAAGACTTCTAGGCGGTTCACACCGAAGAGAGCTGGACAATCAGCGAAGTTATAATGTGTTGAAATCCGGGATACAGTATATAGAAACTTACAAAAGCATATAGAATCTTACAAAAAAGTCCGGGATACAGCATGTAGGGTTTGACAAAGAGCCTTACACAAAGGCAGAGAGATACAACATATGGAGTCTTTTTACAGGTAGTGATGATACAGCAAACAGAGTCTTAAAAAGGCAGCAGAATAAAATGTTAGACTTTTCAGATTTGAAAGCAGGAGTGGGAATATGTAGTGTTGGGTGAAAGATACTTTTTTTAGGTGACAATTCTGTTGAATAAGGCAGTTTTTATGGTTTTTCTAAAGGCCTTATATGTCAGTTTTGCTCCATTTATGTAGTTGTCTAACCAGTGTTGTTGTTTGTTAGCTTGGTACATATAGGGAAAACAGACTGGTCCATTCACATTCCTAACAAGCCATGCACCCATCTGTCAGCCTGACAGTGCAGACCACGCCCAGCACCCAGCAGGGCAGGGAAGAGTCCATGCTGATGGCAGACAACTTTATACTCCCGTGCCTTTGGCAGAGTAGGTACACATATCCCATCAGTCTTATCTGGCAGGAAGGAATGGTTTACAATAGGAAGATAAGCATGGAAGAAAGTGTGCATCATCCAGAACAGGATTAGAAATAAAAATATAAGCTTTATATCTGTTTAAACATATGGCTTTTGGGACTGTGAGGACTTCTTCCTAGAGCAGGATAAAAATCTGTGTGTGACTAATTCACCAGCCTTTACCTTGTACACAGACACTTAATAACAATATGGTCTTAATCACAGTTTCCTTAAGTTAGTCACGTCCCTGAACAGTCGACCCTACTAATGAGCGACTACTTTTCACATATGGCCCCACAAGACAGATCAACAATCGGGTAGAAAAAGGTCACAGTCACCTGTGATTACCTCTATGGGGCAATCAAGAATGAGTTCATAAGGCGCACACCTTCAATTAAATGAAAATACATCAATTTAAAAAAATATATGGATGGGAGGAGAGATGAGAAGCTAAGCAGTGCATTCTTTCTAGCAAAAAAGGTGAAGGTACTAAAATACCAGGCCATTCTTCAGGAGTGAGGTGATCAGTCCCAAAACCCATTAAAAGGCAGCACAGAGTATGCAGAACCTGAGATCTTTTATTAATACTTGGGGCCTATGGGTCATTTTTAAATCAAGCAATGGAAAAGGTGCCAGTCACACTGTCAGAAGAGAAAGAACATTATGTTTAGGAAGATCGAAGAAACCAGGCAAAGAGAGTGACCTGCAATCAGATGTCTGGACATGGACACGTTGAAAAAACACCATGGGAATGATACTGAAGGACCTTACTGGACTAGCACAAAACCAATCTCTTTTTAGATCTGTAATTCAAGTCACTAGGACTCGAGCACGAGTCATGGCACCTAACTCAGTACCCCCTCAAAAAAGCATAAGAAAAAAAAGATTGCTTAATAGTCTCTAGCAGCTATTAATGTTGCTTTCATTTATATGCAGAACCTCTTCTAAAATAAGAGGTATTGAAAGCATCTGTCTGCTACCCTCTTCAGCAAAGACAGAGAGGGAGGAGCACAACACTGAATGCTAGGCTGGAGATGATTGTCGTTAAAGCACACAGGTGACCTCAATGAGTCATGTATAGAAACGATGGATGACCTCACTGTGGTGACTCTTCAGCTCCAGTCTGTGCTATTTGTTTGTCTTCTCCTCAAAAATGTTTTCAACGAATAGTTTGTGGGATTTGCTAAGGCCAGGGAGGGGAAAGAAGGCAGAGGGTGAGCGTTGAAAGAACAGAGGTAGCTAGGAGAAGGGACACAACAGATGCGGACAGCTGAGCAAAGTGACAAGTTTGTCTCTATTAAATAAACAGAAAATAAATCTATCCTATCTTAGGGTTGCAGTCCCATGACATTCATTCTCACCAGAACCTTTGATGTAAACATCTTGCTTCTATACAGGTGGAGGGGCATAATCAAAAGGGGTGTCTAAGTTCGTTTACGTCCATCTCACAAGTCGTCCAAAGTAAAAAAACAGCTTAAGACACATTTTCGAAAGATACGTCCAACTTTTTTTTTCGTTTCGAAAATCGTCTAATTATACCTCCTGCCGATCTGATCATCCAAGCCACTAAATCGTCTATACCACATTTTCGTCCAATTTTCCATCCAAGTCCAAAACGCCTAGAACAAGCCCTGTTGAACGTGGGAGGGGTCTGCAAAGTGATGGACTGCACACTCAGACATGCCACCTAAATAGTGGGGTACCTTACAGGGCACTGCTGTGAACTTCACAAAAAGGGTGCCATGTCTTCTCCTCCCTACAGCTCCCTTATAGGTTACGGTAAGCCCCCCAAACCACCTCTAGAATCCCCTAGACCCACTTATCTACCACCCCAATAGCCCTTATGGATGCAGGAGCCACTTATATGCCAGTACAAAAGGGTTTTGGGGGTGTATAGGGAAGTGCACATGTTTAAGTATCAATGCAGTGATTACAGGGGCTTATGGGCATGGGTCCTTCTCTCCATGAGTCCCTAACCCACCCCTAAGACGACTTAAGCTGCCTCTGGGCTGGACGACTAAGCTTTCCTATGCCAGGCGGCCAGGTGATAATGGTCTGGAGGCTGAATTTTAAAGTTATGATTAAAATTTTTATGGGGGTGGGGGTTGATGATCACTGGGGTAGTGTGTGCGGGGGTCTGTTTTATGTGTTTGCAGTGCTTATCTGGTGACTTTAGGTGGGTTTTTGTGACCATGTTTTACATGGTCTAAGTCACAACGTCCAAGTTCTGTCTAGGCTCTGTTGTAAAACTTTCAGTTATACATGCTGTACGACTAAGTCTAAGCCGGCCCATGTGCCGCCCAACTCCCGCCCTCAACACGCCTCCCGAAATGCCCCGTTTAGCTTTGGTCATTCAGCGGCACTATGAAGGCCTAGGTCGTTTAGAAATACAACCAAAACCCGTTTTTATTATCAGCACTTGGACATTTTTGAGAAATGTTTGTCCAAGTGCCGACTTAGGCTGGTTTTTGGACGTTTTTCTCTTTCGATTATGAGCCCCTTAGAGTCTGTCACCTTCAGTGAACTTTATTTGTTGAAGGTAAAGGAGTACCCCTTCAAGTATACTTATCCTCTCGCACCACCCACCAATCTTCAGCAAGCCATTTGTTAAAATGATCTAGCCCAGTGTTTTTCAACCTTTTTTCACCTATGGACTGGCAGAAATAAAATAATTATTCTGTGGACCGGCATTGGTCCGTGGACCGGTGGCTGAAGAACACTGGGCTAAGTCGTGAGCCAAACCCTGCCCATCTCTACCCAATCTCCACCCCAGACCCCGCCCCGATAATAGTACTAATTGTAACACTATTTTTTCCATTCATTTTTCACAGATACACAATATAATCTTATTAACAACACATAATGGTTAACCACAAAATTAAACTACACAAAGCACACTGACAGCAGATGTAAATTCTCAAAATTGACATAATTCAATCACTAAATTCAAAAATAAAATCATTCCCCCCTACCTTTGTTGTCTCCCTTCCTCCATGCTGTGCCTTAGCTTCTGGCCTGCTCCCGCCTGTCCATTTTATGCTGCCCCCGGTATTATCTTCAGGACGGCTCCCTCTTCCTCACTGATGCAGTGCACAAAGCTGTGGGCAGCAGCTCCTTGCGTGTCCCGTGCCTCATCTGGAAGCCTTCCCTCTAACGTAGCAACGTCAGAGAGAAGGCTTCCGGTTCAGGCGCAAGACATGCGTAGGAGCTATTGCCCGTGGCTTTGTGTACTGAATCAGTGAGGAAGAGGGAGTTGGCTCGAAGATAACACTGCATCTATCGCACTGTGGACTAGCAATTGAAGAACACTGTTTTGGGCCTGATGCACATGCTGGACCTGTGGACCAGCAGGAAATTTCTATGGACCAGCACCAGTCCATGGACCGGTGGTTGAAGAACACTGATCTAGCCTATATCTCCTTCACATTAACTATAGTATGCTGAGATACTGGGTTAATGCTGGCTTGAGTGGGGGTGGGGGGGGGGTGGGAATGCCCTAAAAAAATTACTGGTAGAGTTGGTCCAGAGGAAGGCTACTAAAATGGTGTGTAGTCTTTGTCATAAGGCATATGGGGATAGACATAAAGATCTCAATCTGTATACATGTGGATAAAAGTGAACCGATTGATATAGTGTTTCTAGATTTTCAGAAAGCTTTTGATAAAGTTCCTCACAAGAGGCTCCTGAGAAATTAATTTTCTCAGGAGCCTCTTGTCATGGGATAAGTGTCAAAGTTCAGTTGTGGATTAGGAATTGGTTATGGGATAGAAAACAGAGGGTAGAGTTAAATGGTAATTTTTCTCAATGGAGGAGAGTAAACAATGGAGTGCCGCAGGGGTCTGTACTAGGACCAGTGCTATTTAACTTATTTATAAATGGTCTGGAAATTGGAATGAGGAGTGAGGTGATTAAATTTGCAGATGACACTAAACTGTTCAAAGTTGTGAAAACGCATGCGGATTGTGAAAAATTGCAGGCGGACCTTAGGAAATTGGAAGACTGGGCATCCAAATGGCAGATGAAATTTAATGTGAACAAATGTAAAGTGATGCACATTGGGAAGAATAACCTGAACCACAGTTACCGGATGCCAGGGTCCACCTTGGGGGTTAGAGCCCAAGAAAAGGATATGGGTGTCATTGTAGACAATACGATGAAATTTTCTGCCCAATGTGCGACAGCAGCCAAAAAAGCAAATAGGATGCTAGGAATTATTAAAAAAGGGATGGTTAAGAAGACTAAGAATGTATAACGCCCTTGTATTGTTCCATGGTGCGAACTCATCTGAGTATTGCGTTCAATTCTGGTCTCCTTAGCTCAAGAAAGATATAGTGGCACTAGTAAAGGTTCAAAGAAGAGCAACCAAGATGGTAAAGGGGATGGAACTCCTCTTGTACGAGGAAAGACTACAACAGTTAGGGCTCTTCAGCTTGGAAAAGAGACGGCTGAGGGAAGATTTGATTGAAGTCTACAAAATCCTGAGTAGAGTAGAATGGGTACAAGTGGATCGATTTTTCACTCCATCAAAAATTACAAAGACTAGGGGACACTCGATGAAGTTACAGGGAAACACTTTTAAAACCAATTGGTGGAAATTTTTTTCATTCAGAGAATAGTTAAGTTCTGGAACGCGTTGCCAGAGGATGTGGTAAGAGCAGATAGCGTAGCTGGTTTTTTAAGAAAGGTTTGGACAAGTTCCTGGAGGAAAAGTCCATAGTCTGTTATTGAGAAAGACATTGGGAAAGCCACTGCTTGCCCTGTATCAGTAGCATGGAATATTGCTACACCTTGGGTTTTGGCCAGGTACTAGTGACCTGGATTGGCCACCATGAGAACGGGCTACTGGCTGAAAAGCAGGCAGAAGGCAGAGAGGAGGTAAGAAGACCTCAGGAGAGAGACAGGAGGCAAAAGGCAGGGAATAAAAGTGATCCACAGCAGGGGCAGCGGCGAGAGTTAGCTCCGCCCACCCCCAAGCGTCAGCGAGGTCAGAGCCCGAACTCCCCCTTGAAAGGGGGCGGAGCCAACGGCGCCCAGCACACGCTGACCTGAACACCGGCTGAAAAGCAGGCAGAAGGCAGAGAGGAGGTAAGAAGACCTCAGGAGAGAGACAGGAGGCAAAAGGCAGGGAATAAAAGTGATCCACAGCAGGGGCAGCGGCGAGAGTTAGCTCCGCCCACCCCCAAGCGTCAGCGAGGTCAGAGCCCGAACTCCCCCTTGAAAGGGGGCGGAGCCAACGGCGCCCAGCCGTTCGGCGCGCGGCGAAGGCGAGCGGTAAAGGCGCTCGCCTTAGCGAGAGCGCCTTTGCGAAGGGCCTTGCAAGGGACGAGTATCTACTATCAAGTATCTACTATCAAGAACACCGAGGAGGACTGAACGGTAAAGAAGCGACAAACACAGAAGGTAAGGAAGAGACAGACGCCAAGGGAACAATCCCACACATACAATCAAGGTGAGGTAGAGCGGAGACAGCACACACAAAAGACACAGCAAGGCAAGTAACATAAGGAAGCAGCAGGCAAGGAACACAAGCACACACGAGGGAAGCAAGAAATGGAAGCCCAAGGAAGTCAGAAGGTGAGCTTTCCGGTCTTCTGTATCGGCTGCAATATGTATGACTACCTCCCTTCGGGGATCCAGGCATACATTTGCAATCGATGCATGGAGATGGATAGCTTGAAATGTCAGGTAAGACTATTGGAAGGAACAGTGATGGAACTCGAAGACAGAATCCGAGCACAGGAGAAGATTCTAGTGGAGTACAGCCCAAACGACGAGGTCAAGGAACTAGAAATGTTCATAGAGGAAGCTCATCAGCACCACGTAGAGATTCCAGGGCTGGAAAACTGTACTCAAGAAACCCATGTGAGGAGAGAAGACACCCATGCAAACACAGAAGAAACCGAAGACGAGGTAGGAGACAACCGCACACCAGGAGAAATAGTGAGAGCACAGGAAGACATCCCCCCACCCAAAGAACAGGAAACAATTTCAAGAGTATCATTGGAGGAAGAAGACTGGCCCTACTCCAAGGACGTGGACCTACGCCCCCCAAGGAACTCCCGAATAAAGAAGATGGGGATCATCGTAGGCGACTCCATTATACGACATGTGGACAGCCACACCGCAGGAGGAAGAGAGGACAGAGTCGTCACCTGTCTGCCTGGAGCAAGAGTGAAGGATGTGACCAACAGGATCTCCAGGATCATAGATGGCGCAGGGGGAGAGGACACCGCTGTGCTTATCCACGTGGGAACAAATGATGTGAGCGGGCGGAAGTATGACAGGGAAGAGCTGAAGGGCCAGCTCCGCTCACTCGGAAGACAACTGAAGATCAGGGAGGTGAGGGTGGCCTTCTCCGAGATCCTCCCAGTACCAAGAGCGGATGGAAAGAGACAAGGGGAATTGCAAGTAATCAACGCCTGGATGAGACGATGGTGCGAAGAAGAAGGCTTCGACTTCGTGCGCAACTGGACGGCGTTCTGGGGAAAAAGCAAGTACTACAGAAGGGACGGACTACACCTCAACAAGGAAGGAGCACGAGTTTTGGCAGGCAACATGAAGAAGGCAATCGAGAAGGCTTTAAACTGAAAGATAGGGGAAAGCCGACAGTCGACCACCGGTCGATGGCACGGATAGCAGGATGCCCCGACGAAGAAGCCAAGGACTACTACTCCTACACAAGAGAAGACGACCCCACAGCCAATAAGGGAGAAAAAGCAGGAAGGGACAACTCAGACACAGGAGAGGACGACCACACAGCAAACAAGGGTGATAACACAGGAGCAGTAAAGGATACCGTATTTGAAACTATAGGGACGGCCAAGAGTAGAAGGACCAAAAAGGTAACACAAAGGGAATTTAGATGTATGTATACGAATGCTAGAAGTCTAGGTAACAAAATGGGGGAACTAGAGACAATAGCGAGACATGACATATTGGATATCATTGGCATAACAGAAACATGGTGGAATGAAGAAAACAAATGGGACACAGTACTACAGGGATACAAACTGTATAGAAGAGATCGAGTAGGGCAGAAAGGTGGAGGTATTGCTCTATATGTTAAGGAGGGAATAGATTCTGTTGAAATGGTTACAACAGAAATGAAAGAGAAGCTTGAGTCACTCTGGATCAAAATTCCTGGTCAATATGGTGCAGATACGAAAATTGGCCTTTACTATCGTCCCCCAGGACAGGCGGAGGAAACTGACTCAGAAATGATGGAAGAAATCAAACAAGAATGCAAGACGGGCAATGTAATTGTATTGGGAGACTTCAATTTCCCAGGGATAGACTGGAAACTAGCAACCTCCAACTGCGGCAAGGAGGCCAAGTTCCTGGATGTGCTAGGGGATTGCTTCCTGGAACAAATGGTAAAAGAGCCGACAAGAGGCAACGCCACCTTGGACTTGGTCCTAAATGGCCTCACGGGACCGATAACAGAAGTGGAAGTCGTGGTTCCACTGGGAACGAGTGATCACAATGTAATCAACTTTAAACTTGACATCGGGAAAGGGAAACATGCCAAAACCTTAACCACCACCTTAAACTTTAAAAAGGGTAAATACGATCGCATGAGGGCCATGGTAGAAAAACGACTAGAGAAGAAGGTGGACAAACTTGAAACGGTAGATCGGGCATGGTCACTACTGAAAAATACTATCACAGAAGCACAAGATCTCTACATTCCGAGGATTTCCAAAGATCGGAGAACAAAGAGCAAAAGAGAACCGGCATGGCTTACCATACAGGTGAAGGAAGCCATAAAAGAAAAGAAGGACTCTTTCAAAAAATGGAAATGCATAAAGACAACCGAAGCCTGGAACAAACATAAAGATGATCAGAAGAAATGTCACAAGGCGGTGAGGGATGCCAAACAGGATTATGAGGAAAAAATAGCCCAGGAGGCCAAAAACTTCAAGCCCTTCTTTAGATACGTGAAAGGGAAAAAACCTGCAAAAGAGGCAGTGGGACCCCTGGACGACCAGGGAAGAAAAGGGTACATCAAGGAAGATAAACAAATCGCAGACAAACTAAATTCCTTCTTTGCGTCTGTCTTTACGAAGGAAGACACCTCAACAATACCTGAAGCGGAGAAAGTGTTTCCAGGAGAAATAGAGGACAGCCTCACCACAGTTGAAGTGGACTTAGACCAGATATACTATCAGATCGACAAACTTAAAAGTGACAAATCCCCTGGACCGGATGGAATTCACCCGAGAGTCTTAAAGGAATTGAAGGTTGAAATCGGAGAGTTATTGCACAAACTTGCAAACCTGACAATCAGAACTGGACAGATACCGGACGACTGGAGGATAGCGAACGTCACGCCAATTTTCAAAAAAGGATCGAGAGGGGAACCGGGCAACTATAGGCCTGTGAGTCTTACGTCGGTCCCCGGCAAGATGGTTGAAGCACTGATCAAGGATAGCATAGTCCGGCACTTGGACGCACACGACTTGATGAAACCCAGTCAACATGGATTCAGGAAAGGGAAATCATGTTTGACGAATTTACTCCAATTTTTTGAGACCGTAAACGAGCAAATTGATAGTGGGAAGCCTATGGACATAATATACTTGGACTTCCAGAAAGCGTTCGACAAAGTTCCACACGAAAGACTTCTCAGGAAACTACAAAGCCATGGCATAGAGGGAGATATACAAAGATGGATAGGCAAATGGCTGGAAAACCGAAAGCAGAGAGTGGGCATAAATGGGAAGTTCTCCGACTGGGAGAAAGTGACTAGTGGTGTACCCCAGGGCTCGGTACTTGGGCCGATCCTTTTTAATATTTATATCAATGACCTGGAGGAAGGAACATCCAGTGAGATCATCAAGTTTGCAGACGATACAAAACTATGCCGGGCAATCAGATCGCAGGAGGATAGAGAGAAACTCCAGAGCGACTTGTGTCGGTTAGAAACATGGGCGGAGAAATGGCAGATGAAGTTCAATGTGGAGAAATGCAAGGTAATGCATTTAGGCAATAAGAATAAGGAATACGAGTATACAATGTCAGGTGCAACTCTGGGGAAGAGTGAACAAGAAAGGGACCTGGGTGTACTGATAGATAAGACCCTGAAGCCGTCGGCACAATGCGCGGCAGCGGCAAAGAAGGCAAATAGAATGTTGGGCATGATAAAGAAAGGAATCTCGAGTAGATCGGAGAAAGTTATAATGCCGCTTTATAGGGCAATGGTCAGACCACACTTGGAATACTGCGTCCAACATTGGTCTCCCTACCTAAAGAAGGATATAAAACTGCTGGAGAGGGTGCAGAGACGAGCAACAAAACTGGTGAAGGGTAGGGAGAGACTGGAATATGAGGATAGACTTATAACACTGGGATTGTTCTCCCTTGAGAAAAGGAGAATGCGTGGGGATATGATCGAGACCTTCAAAATACTGAAAGGAATCGACAAAATAGAGCAGAGAAGATTATTTACACTGTCCAATTTGACACGGACTAGAGGACATGGAATGAAGCTGAGGGGGGACAGGTTCAGGACTAATATCAGGAAGTTCTGCTTCACTCAGAGAGTGGTTGACACCTGGAATGCCCTCCCAGAGGAGATTATTGCGGAATCGACCGTCCTAGGCTTCAAGAGCAAACTAGATGCATATCTCCTTAAGAGAGGCATATAAAGATATGGTGGACTATAAATTACGCCAGGTGTACACCTGGCGGGGCCTCCGCGTGTGCGGATCGCCGGACTTGATGGACCGAAGGTCTGATCCGGTGATGGCAGTTCTTATGTTCTTATGATGTACCATTGGTCTGACCCAGTAAGGCTATTCTTATGTTCTTACTTTGGAGGAAAGGCGGTAGAGAGGAGATATGATTGAGATATTTAAGAACATAAGCAATGCCTCCACTGGGTCAGACCCGAGGTCCATCATGCCCAGCAGTCCACTCACGCAGCGGCCCAACAGGTCCAGGACCTGCGCAGTAGCTCCCTATCTATACCCCTCTATCCCTTTTTCCAGCAGGAAATTGTCCAATCCTTTCTTGAACTCCAGTACCGTACTCTGTCCTATTACGTCCTCTGGAAGTGCATTCCAGGTGTCCACCACACGCTGGGTAAAGAAAAACTTCCTAGCATTTGTTTTGAATCTGTCCCTTTCCAATTTTTCCGAATGCCCTCGTTCTTGAAAAGTTTGAATATGTTTTGAAAGTTTGAAGAATCTGTCCCTCTCTACTTTCTCTATGCCCTTCATGATCTTGTAGGTCTCTATCATGTCTCCTCTGAGTCTCCGCTTTTCCAGGGAGAAGAGCCCCAGTCTCTCCAATCTTTCAGTGTATGAAAGGTTTTCCATGCCCTTAATCATTCATGTCGCTCTCCTCTGGACCCTCTCAAGTGTTGCCATATCCTTCTTAAGGTACGGTGACCAATACTGAACACAGTACTCCAGGTGCGGGCGCACCATTGCCCGATACAACGGCAGGATGACTTCTTTTGTTCTGGTCGTAATACCCTTCTTAATAATACCCAACATTCTGTTTGCCTTCTTCGCGGTTGCTGCACATTGTGCTGTTGACTTCATTGTTGTATCCACCAGTACACCCAAATCTCTTTCAAGGTTACTTCCCTCTAATACTAATCCCCCCATTTGGTAGCTGATATAAATGCGCAGGAGTAGAGTCTCTTTCATTTGAAATGAAGCTCCGGAATGAGAGGGCATAGGATGAAGTTAAGAGGCTCAGGAGTAATCTAAGGAAATACTTTATTACAGAAAAGGTGGTAGATGCGTGGAAGAGGTGGTGGAGACAGAGACTGTGTCTGAATTCAAGAAAGTCTGGGATAGGCACATGAGATCTCTTAGAAAGAGGAAGAGATAATGGTTGCTATGGATGGGCAGACTGGATGGGCCATATGGCCTTTATCTGCCATCATGTTTCTTCACTCCCCCTACCTTTTATTCTCCCTCCCACATCTCAAGCTTGATCTCCCCACACATCAGTGGAACAGACTCAGCTTATTCTGCATATCCCCTTGGCACACTCGGCTTTCTATGCCTCCTCCAATCCCTATGATACACACTCAACCATTCCCCATGGCATAACCTCAAGTCTTCCCTCACATCTCCCCCCAATACCACAATCACAACCTTGCTCTACCTCCACCTTAATCCCCATGGTACACATCTTGTTCTGTTTCCCTCACCATAGTTCCATGACACACTCGCTTTGCTCTGCCTCATTTTCAGACCCATGATATACAATGTAGCATCAGGTCTCTCCACCCACCCAAGATCACATGGCAAGAGAAGGAAGTGAAACGCTGCATATCACACCACTTCCTCCTCTTCTGCTGGCATAGACCTCACTGTATATGTGTTCCATGGAGCTGTACAGAGGCCCGCGCAATCCACAAAAACAATTGGACCTAGGCCAGCAGAAGATGAGAAAGTAGCCCAATGTGTAACAGGTCACTTCCTCTGTATTTATTGTACAATCTCTGTTGGGGAGAGGGAAAAAGACTGAGGAGAGAAATGATACCAGCGCCTTCACAGAATTCTGCATGGCAAGTGCAAAGTTCTGCACTTTCTGAAGAGGTGAGGAATTCTGCTTTGTGCAGAATTTCCCCAAGAGTACTAAAACCATACCTATATGCACACTTAATATGCTACTGACTGGCTTTGTGCTGGTAATATATAAAGATACATAGGAGGAAATATGTTTTTACTCAAAGAATAATTAAGCTTTGAAACTTGTTGCCATAGGATGTGGTTACAGTAGTTAGCATAGCTGGATTCAAGAAAGGTTTGACAGTTCCTGGAGGAAAAGTCCATGGTCTGCTATTGAGACAGACATGGGGAAGCTACTTGCTCTGAGATCTGTAGAATGGAATGTTGCTACTATTTGCGTTTCTGACAAGTACTGTGACCTGGATTGGCCACTGTTGGAAACAGGAAAAGACTGACCATTGGTTTGATCCAGTATATTTGTTCTTTTGCGCCTTTATAAAATAATTTTTTATTTTTTGTGTGTCTATAGTTTGTGTGTGTTGGTTTTTAATTGTATAATTTGTACATTACTTTAAGCCACTTTGAGTCAATTTTGGGCAACACAACACAGATGTAAATAGATAAACTTCATATTCAAAAGAATTTATTGAGGCAAAAAGGATTTTTCCCCCATTCTCAATGATTCAGCTGGACAAAGAACAAAAGTTAAATGATGAAATAAATACAGATAAACAAGTAAAACTGCATTAAAAATTCCTCACATTCTTCCTTTTGTGAGCTTTGCTTCCCCTTCTTCTCCTGCAGCAGCAGGCAAATAAGGACACATATGTGGGTTTTCAAATTTAAGCCCAATTTCTTTCTATATAAATATGTGTTTGTATTACAGACTACAAACAGAAGAACAGGGCAAGATGAGGGTTTGAAGGGAGAGATGTCCTTTCCCAGATACATAAACAGGGGGGGGGGTGTCTCCTCTGAGGCTCCTAAGTCTCTCCAGAGAAACAGAATGAAGTCCCTGTGCTGTTCCTGAACCCTTCCACAAAAGGTCATTCTGGTCTAAACACTCTGAGTAGACTTGAATAAAGAAACCAGGAAGGGTCCATGAGGGCAGCAGGTCTGAAAACTCAAGAGTTCTTGATAACCAAGTTATTAAAAAGCACCATTGGAATATCAGCATCTGTTACTGAACCACCATTGCCTCAGGGCCATACTCCCAGTGACCTCCAGTAGCATCCTGAACAGGATCAAGAAGTAGGAAACATCCTAATGTTTAGGACAGGCCCTTTCAAATGTGCTAATTCCATGGCTTCCAAGGTAGATTTCTGTTCTGGTAAGCCAGCTCCTGGTAAATAGAAAACAATGTAACGGGAGACAAGAACTACTGCTACCTGCAGAAGTCTATTTTCCCCATCCCTTGTGCACTGTCCTCCAGTTGGCAGTTGTGGATGCACAGCACTTCTTACCTGTTGCGTTCTCCTCTGCAGTCAGTGCCATGGTAGGAGAAGGAGGGCCACATTTGTGGGAGTTTTAAAATGAATGCCTATTTCACAAAGTTGGAGGGGGAGTAATATGCTTTTTTTGTCTTGGGCCCACCACTAGAATAATCCTGCCCTTGTGCAGAAACATTACTTCCAGTAACCGTCATTTCCACCGCTGCCTCATATACATTCTCTCCTCTAGTAATAATCACCTCCATTGTAAAGATATTCCCTCCCAAATTAGCTTCAGTTGTACCCCTGCCTCAGGGATATTCCCTCCCAGTAACTTCTGCTGATGCTTTATTGCTGTAGTGGTAGGGGTTTTAGTCCAGTAGGTCAAGGAAAGGTGGCAGACAGTTGAATGGGATGCCCTTCTTTCTATAATAAGATCCCTTTAAGTAGGCCAAAGAGGCAAGACAGTGAAACAGTGAGAGGGACAGACTAATGCCAGGCATGATCAAAATCCTGCAGCAGAACCTGATCAGAAACATCACAAAGGTTTCTTCTGCCCACAGCACTTACTTATGATCAGCTAATCGTGATTCCTCCTTTTTCTATATAACTCCATAGAGCTTGCGGTATCTAGCAAACCAGAATCACCCACTGATTTCTTAATCATTCCTGTATCCAGGAGGAAAGGATTGAAGGTCACTGCAACTTTACCCCTTGAAAGTCCTCTCAATGCTCCAGATCTTTCTGGCTGTCCTCTTGTGTGCAATGGGAAACTCCTGAGGATACCCTAAACTCTGAAAAGAGGACATTCACCAGGTAGTGAAATTAGCACCTCTCTGTAAGCAAGTCCCACAGCTCCCTCTATGGGAGGGGTTGTGCCTCAGAACATCACAGTAATGATGGTGGCTCAGTCAGAGGAGAAGAAACGACATGTTCTCACCCTCCTTATCTCACAGACCAGTAGTGTCAAACGAAGACCTTGGCAAGGGCATCAGCCCCAGCACTGGCTATCAGTGGCTTACTGGGGTGGAAAGCCACATCATGGATGGCCTCCTCGTGCTTCCTGCGGTGTGCAGTAATCTCCTGCATACATGTTCTGTTCTCCAAGCTCCAAAGACGCAGTGAGCAATCATGACCTAATGCAGAGGCAGAGATAAGCTTGGTTATAGAGGCCCAGACATACTGACAGAGTAAAAAGCATTAAGATAGAGAAGTTAATGTTCGTGAGGTTGGATAATATACATCAGGGTACAGAGGTACTCAACACTTATAGGGAAGGGAGGGGAAGAGTGTGTGACACATCAGACAAACATGGGGATCAGGGTGAGGGGTGAAGAGAGGAGAGAAAAGAGAGAACATACAAGGATACCAGATGCAAGCAGAATAGAAAAAGTATGAGGATAAGGAGATACTTACTCCCTGACATAAGGTAAGTGGCATTCGGATCCACAGCGAGGCACGTGACAGAATCCAGGTGGGCCACCATGGAGTGCATGACTTTACCTGTGAAAGTGCAGACCTCAGTTCAGAATAAAGCACAGCTGGAGTTGTTCTCAACTCTGAGCACAGTGCAGTTACTGGCCTCTTCTCAATCCTGATCCACAGATACCAGCCCTTAGCTCCCAGGACAGCATAAATGAAAGGGAAAATTAGGTTCTTACCTCCTTTATGAGAACTGTTACAGAAGGATGTCAATCATATCTTTTAGCTCCGCCTCCTTCCCAGTTGACTCTACTGCCACCATCAGTTTGTATCAAAGCAGTTGAATACCACTTTAAAGAAGCAAAAACAAAGGAGGGGAACAGGGAATTTTCCCTGATAAATCAAGTCTGTTCTGCTCTGTAAGAAATATGATAAACTGTTAACAAATAACACAACACCAATAACCCACCAGTCTGTGTGCAACCAGCAGTAACATAAATGGAGCTCTGAGAGTCTTATCCCATATCTAAGACTTAATTTTTTAAAAAAATTTTTTTTACAAACGCTATTTCTTCTCTGGCTGGCAAAAGAAAACCTCAGCTTTGGATACTAGTATGTATCTGTCTGAGGCAGAAAAAACAGGCAAATCAGTTGACAGGGTGGGGCATCTGGAATCCTTTGTCCTTCTGCAACAAAGAAAATTAACGCGATAAGAACTTAATTTTTTCTTGTACTGCAAAGGATACCAGATGATAGGTGATGTACCAAAGCAGTCCCTTGCATCTAGGGTGGGACAGCCAAGCCTGCCCTGAAACCAAGGAAACAAAAGCAGAATCATCCTGTGCTAGTAAATCTACTCTATAAAGCTTTGTAAAGGTATGCAGAGTAGACCATGTAGCTAATCTACAAATCACTTCGGGCAAGATCAGCTGGGCCTCTGCCTACGAGGAAGACACACTTCTCATGGAATGTGCTTTGAAAGAGATGGGCAACTGCTTTCCACAGCCAATGTAGGATGAAGAAATTGCTATTCGAATCCATCTAGAAATGGTTGCTTTAGAAGCTGGTCTGCCTCAACTGGCCTGACTGGTCAAAACAAAAAGATGATCAAATAGACAAAATTAATTGGTTTCTTCCAGGTAGCAAAGAAGAACTCTCCGCACATCCAGCAGTTTCAAGAGTTAGAACATAAGATTTGCCGCTGCTGGGTCAGACCAGTGGTCCATCGTGCCCAGCAGTTCGCTCACGTGGTGGCCCTTAGGTCAAAGATCAGTGCCATATTTTAGTCTAGCCTTACCTGCGTATGTTCTGTTCCAGCAGGAACTTATCCAACCTTTTCTTGAATCCATGAAGGATGCTTTCACCTATAACCGTTCCGGAAGAGCGTTCCAGGTTTCTATCACTCTCTGGATGAAGAAGAACTTCCTTACGTTTGTACGGAATCTATCCCGTTTTAACTCTAGAGAGTGCCCTCTCGTTCTCCCTACCTTTTCTTAGATGAGCTCTGAAACACAAGGGCCTAGAGGGTCTAGTCGAAATAATTTTCAGGGCTCACGGAGATCTCACCAGTACTATGGATCAACCTCTTATCAAAGATCGTATCAGGGATCAAGGTAAGGTTCGACAGAGCCAGGAGACATCAGGCCTCTGGATCTTGCAATACAGCAGCAGCACCTAAGAAAGCTCAATAATGCCAGGCCCTTAGCTGAGTCACCACAGATAGGCAGGCGGTGTTAGCTTTCTGGGATGTTTGGACTCAGACCCCTGGGTCCTGGATATAATTTGAGAGGGTTACAAGATAGTTTCATCAATTGCTGCCAGACCTTTTTATGGATTCTCCCACGATCTTGCGTCCTGGAACCAGAAGGCTGAAAAACAGGCAAATGCACTTCCTGATTAACATGGAAAGCCAAAACCACTTTTGGCAAGAAGGAATGAACCATACACAGGGAAATCCTAGTCTCCGAGATGTGGAGGAACAGTTCCTTACAAGAAAGAGCCTGGAGTTCCGAGACCCACCACACTGAGATGACAGGGACCAGAAACATGGTCTTGATCATCAAGTCCAAGAGAGAAGCATTCCAAAGGGGCTCATAGGGAGCCTTGGTAAGGCTAGACAGCACCAGGTTGAGGTCTCAGGAAGGGAACGGCTGCTTGACCAGCGGTTTGATGCTAAGAGCCCTTATCAAAAATCTAGTGACATCAGGATGAGACACCAAAGAGGAACGACGATCCCAGGCTCTAAAACAAGAGAGCCTGGCAACCTTGACTCGCAAAGATGTTACAGTGAGACCCTTTATCAAGTCCAGCTTGCAGAAAGGCAAGAATCACTGAGATCAGAGTCGAATAAGGGTCCACCTAGTACTGAGCGCACCAGTGTTGGAAAGCCTTCCATGCTTTAACGTAAGCAGAAACTGTGGACGATGATTTAGACTTGAAAAGGGTGTCAACAACCATAGCAGAATAGCCTTTGTGTTCTAAAATCCATGCCGTAAGAGAAAAAGTGATTCGGATCCTCCATGGAGACCGGACCCTGCGTAAGCAGATCTGGATGGGTGCTCAGCCAAAGGCTGCGATCCTTGCAAAGACGCATCATATCTGCATCTGTGAGGCCAATCTGGAGTCACCAAAATGACATGGCCCGGATGGACCTCAATCCGCCGAACAACTTTGCATTTCTTAGGCAGCAGACAGTCCACAGTCAGGCGCACAGAACTAGTAGCCGTGCCAAGTCCCGAAAATAAAAAAGGCTGACCTACAGGACTAGCCGAGCGTTTGGTCACCTACTTCAACATGAGAGGCTAAGCTAGATGCTGCTGCCTCTCCTGGCTGTGCTACATGGCACAAAAATGCTCTTGTGGTGCTAAATTTGTGCAATCCTAGCATGAAATCATATCAGGAGAGCCCAAGGACTCCATCCCAATACAGCTTGAGGCAAAAATTGCAGTTTTGAAGAAGCAGGAAGCTTTTGAAAAAAGAACGCTAAAAATCCAAGATGATTGCCAGTAAGAAAATCGCGATATTTTTTTACATTAAACAAACTTCAAAAATGGCAATTTTAGGATTTTTCAGGAGGTGGAATGCAGAGGGACATGCAGAAACCCTCAAAACTTTGAATTTCAAACCTCCCCTGATTCATCTCACAGGCTGTTACAGGCTTTAGTCACTGTGACCTGTGTTGAAAATGTTCTGCAGCCTGCTTCAGCTCTTTCAGTAGCTGGAATCAGAAAATCACTACCTCATGCTGAGAATGCCTCTGCAACGCTGATCTTTGGGCTGCCAGTCAGACTTTATGCCTGACTGTACCTCCACCCCTGCAGGCCGACAACCTGCAAGACACCGCCGAGTCTACAACAGATGCCAAACAACCTGCGCCCGAACCCTCATTCAGCAGAAAGAGAAATATGGGGACGGCCCCGAGCACCAATAAAGTAAATGTAGGCTGGCTGACAGGTACTACCAGGAATTGATCTGTCAACTGCAGACCTAAGTCTGTAAAATCTTATTGCAGGCAGAGCTGAATAATTGCTCCGAACACCAGAAACCCTGAAAAAGGGAGAAAAAATACAATGAATAAAATAAATTGTGGAGAGCAGAACAAGCACATTCCTGCAGGCATGAGTGCAGAAGAGAAAAGCTGTAGGTGGAGCTAAGCAGTCCAGTGAAGTACAGCAGAAGCACAGAGAAAGCATCCAGAGTGGATTCCTTCTGCAGATGGCATGCGGCCTTGCAGATACTACCCATCTGTCTAGAATGTCTCACCTATTGCACTGGAAATGGGAATTTTAGACCCCTCCTCCTTATTTTCCCTATAGACTTCAATAGCCTGTACTCACAGGCTGCCTGCCTGTTTCAGCTGCACACAGCAGCTGTGCGGAAGAGAGAAGACTGGATTCTGTACCTCTAATGCTGCAATCTTCAGGCTGACAATCTGGACAAAGTCAGACCCTGAACTCAATCCCCCAAAAAACACACCCGTTGCAATGGGGGGAGCAAAATAATGCAGCCGGCACCTGTTAAGCCTTCAGATCACCATGGGACCAAACAGCCTGCGCTAAAGCTCCTGATAAATCAGATATGTGAACTAGCTTCTACGGGAACAGACCCAAACTACAAAAGTAAAAAGCAGGCTGGCTACACAGGGTCCAAATGGTTGCCCTTCAAGCTGCAGGCAACTGCTATGAGAGTCTGCGTTCTCACTCAGGCAGAGCTGTCCCAGGGGATCCTCTGGGCAGGTAAGCCTCCAGGAAAAAAAATGGAGTAAAAGCTCCCAAAACAACAAAAGTTGTCAGAGCATATCATAAAACACCTTCTCAGTTTGCTTGTAAATGGAAAACACTGAAGGTGGCAGACAAGTCCACTGGGAAAGAGGTGAAGCAGAAATATATGATTAACATCTTTCTGCAACAGTTCGCAGAAAGGGGGATATTCACCTACCATCCAGAATTCTTTGCCCTTTGCACTACAATGCATATTCTTCCTTACCTTTCCTCTACTCTCTTGCATACCAAGGTCCTTCCAAGACCCTCTGCTTTCCTCTTCATCTGTTTTTTTTTTTTTTTTTTGTCCCTCTAAAAAACTTCCCCAATAGTATCTAGCCCCAACCACAACCACTGCCAATGTTAGTCCCAGTCAAACTGAGGTCTTCCAATGACCCTGAAACTTTCCCTTCAAGAGCATCTGGAACAAGATATTGATTCTATTAAGACCCAGAAACAAAAGGAAGTGTATATATAGCAGGATGTATGGGATGGCGCTCTACCTGTGCGGTTATCCAAGAAGCGGATGCTACGATCCTCATGTGCAGTAATCGTGACAGGTTCTGTTGGGTGACTTATCAGATGGTTGATTGGACTGGACTCTGAAAAACATGACTGGATTAGTAATGCAGCAATTGAAAAAAAAGCCACCTCACAATACTGTCCATATAATCTCTCCCACCTACATCAAGCACTCAGTTACCTCAGACATTGACTGTCACCTACCTTTTGTGGGGGGTGGGGGGGAAGGGAGGAGGAACAGAAGAGTAACAGGAAAATAGAGTAAATATTCCAAAGAGAAAACAGGGTGAAGTGATATCAAAGTTGACTCTGTAGATAGGCCCAGATCTATAGCTGACACTTTCTTTTTTCCTGAAGGCACCTCAGTACTTCATCTCTCAAAAGTATGCACAACAGTATATGAAGACAATTTTGATGGGAGAGGAGAAGCACTCACCTCCAGCATGCCAGGAGCCCAACGTTAGTAATGGGCTGGCAGCACGCAGGTCATATATTATGACGTCTCCTGTATGAAAGGATGCCACCACATGATCTGTGTCCACGCTCACAAAGGCTATAGATGTGGGGATTCCTTTTTCTGAGGGAGACACAGAAGTATATAACATGGAAGAACAATCAAACAAAGAAAGAGCAAGAATGTGGGAGGGAGAGAGAGCACCTCCCATGACAGTTATGACATTGAGTTGATTGGGATTGACACTGATGATTCAACTCTAGAACCCAAATATAGCTCTGTGAAGGTCTTCAGAGGAGCTATACAGGTGATAATGAATTACAGCACTATTTGATTTTAAAAATTAATTTATAGATTAAGGTAAAATGGGCTAAGAAACATAAAAAAACAAAGGCAGATAAAGACCATATGACCTATCTAGTCTTGCCTACCCTTGTCATCTACTATCCCTTTCTCTCCCTTAGAGATCCAATGTACTTGTCCCAAGCTTTTTTGAATTTAAATACAGTTTTCAGCTCCACCACCTCCACAGGGAGGTTGTTTCATACATTCTGTCTATCCCCTTTTACCTTCATTACATGCCCCTTCATTCCAGAGTTTCCTTTCAAATGAGATTCGTCTCATGTCTCTTTAAGCCATGAACTTACGGCAGCCATTTGGTAAGCAGCGTGGGCCGAGCGGGAGAGCGTAAAGCTTGCTCCTGATGTCCGCGCTGCTGATTTCTTTCACCACTGACCGGGAAATGAGGAGCCCGGAAGAGTGAAGGCTGCCACGGCAGGCAGGGAGGGAGAGAAGCCGGCTGGAGCTGATGGAAGAATTAAAAAAGGTACGGTACGGGGGGGGGGGGGGGCTTGTCTGGGGCTGGCTGGCTAGCCTGGAGCTGGCTGACTGGCTTGGGGCTGCCTACCATTAGAAGTGCCCACCACTTGATGTGCCCTGTACCCTGTCCCGGCCTACCACTAGACCACCAGAGGGGGGACAGGGCACACCATTTGGTTCAGAATTTTTTTTTCTTGGTTTTTCCTCCTCTAGTGGTGGGTGCGTCTTATGATCAGGTGTGTCTTATAGAGAAAAAATACAGTAAATCATATCTCCCTTCTCCTACCTTTCCTCCTAAATATGCATACTGAAATCTTGAAGTCTGTCCCCATACACTTTATGACTAAGACCACTGACCATTTTAGTTGCCTTCCTCTGGACCAACTCTATCCTGTTTATATCTTTTTGAAGGTGCAGTCTCCAGAATTGTACACAATATTCCAAATGAAGTTTCACCAGAGTCTTAAACAGGAGCATAATTAGTTACCTCCAGAATCTTTCAGCACACCACTAGTAACATCCCTTTCCTCAGAATGAGCTTCATTTACCACTACTATCTGTTGCCTTCCACTCAACCAGCTCCTTGCCAGTCTGTCACTTTGGAGCCCATACAGAAATGACTCAGTTCATTTATTAGATGTTTGTGTGGAAACGTGTCAAAAGCTTTGCTGGCATCTAAATACACCACATCTAACGCTCTTCCTCTAACTTACTCTCTGATCATTCAGTCAAAAAAATACTGAAAGCACTCAGTTTATGAGGTCTGTTCAAAAAGTTCCAGGGCTGATTTTATAAAAATTTATTATGCAATCTTACAACTTATTCCATTGGGTCCTCTTCAAAGTATTCTCCTTCCCTTCGTATACACTTTTCCCAACATCATTTCCACTTATTGAAACATGCTTTAAATGCATCTTCAGGAATTGCCAAAAGTTGCCATGTCGAATTTTGCTTTATGTCTTCAATGGTGTCGAATCACTTTCCTTTTTTAAATTTAGGAAACAACAAGAAGTCAGTAGGAGCCAAGTCAGGAGAGTAAGGTGGCTGAGGAAGAACTGTCATCACATTTTTTTGTGCAAAATGTTCCTGTTACCCCTTTTTATATTTGTAATTCGCTTTGAAACTATGTTATAAGCGTCTGTATCACATTTTAATAAACACGAAACATGAATTTTGACAGGGGCTTGAGTGGCCGCATTGTCAAGATGCAGGAACCGTGACTGCTCCCTTCAAATTCTCTCACGGAGTCGTTTCAACACTTTCAGATGGTAATTTTGGTTGACAGTTTGTCCTTGTGGTAGAAATTCAGCTGTCAAAAAAAACTGTTAACATCATTTTGACGTTCGACTGAACTTGCCAAACTTTTTTCGGTCTTAGTGATGCTTTGGTTCTCCATTGAGACGATTGAGAACATAAGAATTGCCGCTGCTGGGTCAGACCAGTGATCCATCATGCCCAGCAGTCCGCTCATGCGGCGGCCCTCTGGTCAAAGACCAGTGCCCTAACTGAGACTAGCCCTACTCTTGTTCACCAGGAACTTGTCTAACATTGTCTTGAATCCCTGGAGGGTGTTTTCCCCTATGACAGACTCCGGAAGAGCGTTCCAGTTTTCTACTACTCTCTGGGTAAAGAAGAACCTCCTTACATTCATACGGAATCTATCCCCTTTCAGCTTTAGAGAGTGCCCTCTTGTTCTCCCTACCTTGGAGAGGATGAACAACCTGTCCTTATCTACTAGGTCTATCCCCTTCAGAACCTTGAATGTTTCAATCATGTCCCCTCTCAATCTCCTCTGTTTGAGGGAGAAGAGGCCCAGTTTATCTAATCTTTCACTGTACGGCAGCTCCTCCAACACCTTAACCATCTTAGTTGCTCTTCTCTGGACCCTTTCGAGTAGTACCGTGTCCTTCTTCATGTACGGCGACCAGTGCTGCACACAGTACTCCAGGTGAGGGCGCACCATGGCCTGGTACAGTGGCATAATAACTTTCTCCGATCTGTTCGTGATCCCCTTCTTTATCATTCCTAGCATTCTGTTCACCCTTTTCGCCACCGCCGCTGCACATTGCGTGAATGGCTTCATCGACTTATCGATCTCGATCAGAACTCCCAAGTCCCTTTCCTGGGAGGTTTCTCCAAGTATCACCCCGGACATCCTGTATTCATACATGAAATTTTTGTTACCGACATGCATCACTTTGCATTTATCCACGTTGAACCTCATCTGCCATGTCGATGCCTATTCCTCAAACTTGATTATGTCACGTTGCAGGTCTTCGCAATCCTCCTGTGTCTTCACCACTCTGAATAGCTTCGTATCGTCTGCAAATTTAATCACCTCGCTCATTGTACCTATGTCTAGATCATTTATAAAGATGTTGAAGAGCACGGGTCCAAGCATCGAGCCCTGTGGCACCCCACTAGTGACGCTCTTCCAGTCTGAATATTGTACATTTACCCCCACTCTCTGTTTCCTATGCTCCAGCCAGTTTTTAATCCACGTGAGCATTTCACCCTCGATTCCACGGCTCACAATTTTCCGAAGTAGTCTTTCGTGTGGAACCTTGTTGAATGCCTTCTGAAAGTCCAGATATACAATGTCGACTGGGTCGCCCTTGTCTATCTGCCTGTTTACTCCCTCAAAGAAGTGCAAGTTTGTCAGACAAGATCTGCCCTTGCTGAAACCGTACTGGCTGGTCCTCATCAGACCGTGTCCGTCAATGTGATCAATGATGTGGTCCTCTATCAGTGCCTCTACTATCTTTCCCGGTACCGAGGTCAGACTCACTGGCTTTGGTTTCCACTTTATAATCAGCCCCATATCTCATCACCAGTTATCACTTTATCAAGAAATGTTTCATCTTCATCTGCCTGCTCAAGAAGATTCTGACAAATCATGACATGGTTGTTCTTCTGGTTGTCGGTCATTAACTATAGAACAGACTTTACTGCAACACGAGACACCCCCAACTTCTCTTTTAGAATGTTGTGGCATGAACCAATGGAGATGTTGCATGCCTCTGCCAATTCTCTAACAGTTAATCGCCAATTAGCGCACATAAGAACCCTCACTTGACTGTCTTCCAGTTCGCAAATCATATTCCACTGATTCACGACCACTTTTGAAGTATGAATACCATTCAAAACACCTTCCGTGATTCACGACATGCTCCCCATAAACCACTATCAACATTTCATAAGTTTCTGCAGTGGTCTTACCCAATTTAAAACAGAACTTCATGCTGTAGCGCTGCTCATAGAGGTCGCAAATGATGAAGCATAGCCAATCATGAAAATACACTTTCACAAAATCTGCTGTAGCTCGGAGACAAAATCAGATATCAACAAATGGAAAAAAGGAGGTTACTTGTGAGGTTTCAAGCTACTCAATGCTGCCTAGCGCGTCTCAAAATAAATTTCTGCTAGAACACAATTCAAACTGTCCTGGAACTTTTTGAACAGACCTCGTATTTATTAGATGTTTGTGTGGAACCGTAAGGCTTCACAAGAATCTAAATACACTACATCTAAAGTTCTCCCTCTAACTTACTCTCTGATCACTCAGTCAAAAAAATTGATCAGATTTGTCTGACCAGCCATGCCTCTATTGAAACCATGTTGCTTCAGGTCCTGTAATCCATTAGATTCCAGAAATTTCACTATTCTAGTTTTAAAAGCTTTTCCATTAATTTACTTACTACAGAAGTTAGACTTACCCTAAATCTAACTGTACTCTGAATCAGAGAGAAAAGTGATCCACCAAGATCACACGTAGAGTTAGTGGCAAAGCAGAATTGTGAACATGTGTCCCAGAATTTCTCTTCAATCAGCTGACTATTAGCTTGAATATTTGCCAGTGTTTCCCAGTTCTGTCCTGGAGGTGCACACAGCAGGTCGAGTTTTCATGACTGCCACAATGAATATGCATGAGATAAATCTGTATATATTTGAGGCTTCAATATATATCACAGTAAGCATGCATGAAATAATTTGCAATTTTGAAAATTAAAGTGGCTAAGCATGCCTCTGGCAGAAGGCTAGAAATACTGGGCTAGTCCATTCCCCTTTCCTCTTTTAATATTTCTAGTAGTACGATACAATACAGCTTCTGTATCCCCAAGATTAGAACTGCAGACTTCATGACCTAAAAGGGGTGCTCTGCCTTTTGCTGATCCCTTTTAAATCAAAGTTTGCCAAATCCATTTCCCACCCTATCTTACCCTTGTCTTTATTAAAGATGCCTAGGCAGGAAGGCTTTCCACTCGTTTCCCATATCCTGACTGTGCCATCAGCTGAGCAGGATGCCAGATGCTGGGTGGAACTGCTGAATGCCAGTCCCCAGACTGCATCTGTGTGTCCTTCCAGGATGCTAGTGAGAACCCCAGGATCTGTTACAGAATAAAAACATAACAAGTGAAGGCAGTTAGTTAGAAATAGAACAAAAAAATAAAAGAACAGCAATAAAAATGTATTCCTGTGTCATCAAAACAGAGGTTCTAAATGAGAAAACTGGAGATCTCCAGTAATCAAACGGGAAGTGGGGATTAATCAAGTAAGCATGGAGACATTTCTCTAATATTTTTACTTTGCTGCCATCTAGGGTCTACACTGAGAACTACTTGTGAAATGGCACTGAGAAAGAGTGCAAGTCCCAGCACATATATATTATGGGGTGGTAAAAAAACTGGCACTCCATTTTTAGGCAATTCCATTCCAGTGGTAAGGCACTGTCATCTTTTTCTCTTACTTCTCTTACACTGCACCAACACTTCTTTCTCCTAAATGATGCAGTGTAATGCATGAACTCCACAATGTTCTCTAGAATATGATACATGTACAGTTCAAACCCTGCACTGAGCCATATAGGAGAAAGAAACATTAGTATGGGCTGCTGGAAAAAAGAGCAGCTTATCATTCCTTCTCTCTCGAGCTGCACCATCCAGTCCAGACACATCACTGATGGGATCGAAGCATGCAGCCACAGTTGGGCTTGTGAAGGCTCATTTTAAATATAACAACCATTGCTGTTCTTTATGCTCTGTCTGCCCACTGGTCTCTTCCTGCCCACCCTTATCAGCTTTTTCAACAACTTGCCTTTAAAGTTACTGGAAGAACCCCCCCCCCCAAAATAAAAAAAAAATGGCCCAGCTGGCTGAAAACCACATGGAGGTATACACCAAAAAAATCAGAAAAGACAGTGGTGAAATCAAACAGTTTATTCACAAGGAGAATTAATAAGGAGGACACAAAATGGCTGTGTTTCGGCAAGGAAGCTTGCTTGAGGAGTCAGCATAAAACTTATTATACATCCTAAGCCAGGGCTGGGCAAACCTTTTGACTTGTGGGCCACAATGGGTTCTTAAATTTGACAGAGAATTTGACCAAGAGAATCTTTCCCTCCCTCCCATCTCTTGTACAGCAGAACCCTTGACCACCTGCCCCCACCGCACAGCCAAACCCCCGCTGACCATCCATCCTTTCCTCCCATTTCAAACCCCACCGACAGTGAGCCCTACATACTTCCCTTCAGAGCAGCGTCAGGCTGGCAGCCTTCTCTTGTTGGGGTCTTCTGTGTGCATCATCAGTGATGCAGCAGAGGGAATTCCCCGATAAGAGAAGGCCGCGAAGTAGCCTGTTTAGAATACTGCCATCCAGACGCTGCCCTGGAGGTAGGTATGTAGGGTTTGTGGTCAGCGGGCCAGATTAAAAAGCTAAACGGGCCGGATATGGCCCGCGAGCCGTAGTTTGCCCATATCTGTCCTAAGCAAACATACAGTGCAGCTAGAGCAGTGTATAGCAAATCAATTACAAGATGCAGCTAGTTAGGAATAGGTTTATAGAAGGTCAGCTAAAACTACCAGAACTTAGAACAAGTAAGCAGCAAGATGCTAAGTTATGCAATTTTTTCCATTCTTGGCTGGCAGCATGGATTTCCTGAGAAAACATCAGAACTGTCTTATTGCCCCATTTGAAATTTCTTTTTAAATTGGAGCATGTCTGGGTGCTTCATCTTCCAGGACCTTGATCCGTGCAAGGTTGGCTTTAGCAAGGCTTGGGGATTTGGAGTTACTGATTATTACATGAGAGTATTAAGTTATAAAGCTCTCCCATAAAGACCTCATGAAAAAGGATCCCCCTTTAGTTTCTTATGAAAGAATAGACAGTTTTGAAGCTCCCAGAACCTCAAAGAGGAGAATAACCAAATATACTCGAATATAAACCCATCCAAATATAAACCAAGATAACATTTTTTTCTCCCTTTATATTTAAGTAGTTCTCTCTCCTTCCTTCCCTTCCTCCCCACTGACATCTGACATTCCTGTTATGGCCGGCTTGCGAAAACTGCTTCTGGAACTTGCAGGAACTATTTTCAGTACAGAGACTACATGGGCATAAGTGTGGAAGAGTTTGGGAATTAAGAGTGGGTAAATTGGAGGTAGTGACAGGAGAGATTCAGTAGGTGTCCAAGGATTTCATGATTAGATGGGAGTACTGGGGATAACATAACATAGCATTGTGCTTATTGACCGCGTAACCAGAAGTTAAACGCGATTTACAAAAAGTTATAAAAGTAAACATGTTACATGAAATAAGATGATTCGTTAAACAGTCAAATGTTTAGAAAAAAGATAGGTCTTCAATTGTTTTCTAAAAGGGCCACAAGAATGGGTAGTAAGCAACAATATTCGGAATTCGCTGTCATGAAGAGCTGCCTGAGATGCCAAAGTATGATTTAGAAATTTCTTACTCCTGTAACCCTGGACAGATGGAAAATTAAACAAAGGATGAGTTCTTCTACTATGTCTGTATGATGCTAAAGAAAATCTATTGACTAAGTAAGAAGGAGCTGTACCATAAACTGCCTTGTAACAGAAACAGCCTAGTTTAAACAATACCCGGGCCTCCATTGACAACCAATGCAATTCGCGATAAAAGGGTGTAACATGATCAAAATTTTTCAGGCCGTAAATCATTCTGACCTCTGTATTCTGTATTATTGTAAGTCTTGCTAATTCTTTCTTGGTGACTGTCAGATAGATAATATTACAATAATCAAGAAGACTCAGTAGTAATGATCGAACCAGTAATCTAAAAGCAGTAAATTCAAAATAAGATCTAATTGTTTGCAATTTCCATAATGTGAAGTGGCATTTAAGCACTACAGCATCTATCTGAGCATGCAATGTAAGATGCTGGTATAAAATAACTCCCAAAATTTTAATCGTTGGATGAATTATATACTGAGTTGAATTTATACTAATAGAAGGTTCAGAAGAAATATTACTAGCAGTCGCCACGAAAAACTTTGTTTTGGAAGAGTTTCGTTTGAGTTTAAATTTTTGCATCCAGGAATCCATCTGTTTTATTACAATTTCAACTTTAGTGGTAATCTGGGATAGGGATGAAGTAAAAGGTATGACAATAGTAATGTCGTCAGCGTAACTAAACAGTTCTACATCCAGGTTGCTCAAACATGAGCCCAATGATGAAAGATAAACATTGAATAGTGTAGGTGAAAGTGGAGAACCCTGAGGAACACCACATGGGTTATTCCAGATTGAAGAAAGGTGGGTCCTAAACCTAACTTGGTACAATCTGGACTCCAGAAAACCTTTGAACCAGGAGTAAACATTTCCTTGAAGGCCCAGAGTATCCAAACAAATTAATAAAGTAGGATGATCTACTAGATCAAAGGTGCTGCTAAGATCGAATTGAAGCACTAGTGCGCTTTTGCCTTTACTTAGAAGGCTTATTAAATAATCCAATAATGCAGCTATCACTGTTTTGGTGCTGAAGTAGGATCTAAATCCTAATTGTGAATCATGGAGTAGAGTGTGTTGCTCAAGATGTTTGGTCAACTGGATATGAACCAGACCTTCCAGCAGACAAATAGATTCCTTAATATTTTTTATTATTAGGGTAATTATTATATTACCAGCATCTGAAGGAAATTTTCCTAATCTAATCTAATCTAAACCTTAGGTTTGTATACCGCATCATCTCTACATTCGTAAAGCTCGACACGGTTAACAAGAATTAGGGTAGAAAGGAACTCCAGTGGGGCAAAAAGAGGAGAAAAGGATTAGAGGACTAAAATGACCAGAGAGGGAGGAGGAGTTACGTTTTTGAGAATAACCAGGTTTTCAGATGTTTACGGAAGAGTTGGAGAGAGCTCTGAATCCTGAGAGGGGAGGTAAGGTTGTTCCAGAGCTCAGTGATTCTGAAAGGGAGGGAGGAGCCGAGTTTTCCTACAAGGGAAACGCCTTTTAGCGAGGGAAAAGAAAGTTTCATTTTTTGGGTGGATCTGGTGGAATTAGGGTTGGAGGAGTTCCAAGCGAGAGGGATGAGGGGAGGGAGGGAGGATGCCGTGTAGGATCTTGAAAGTGAGGCAGGCACATTTGAAGTGGACTCTGGAGATTATTGGCAGCCAGTGGAGCTTGGACAGAAGCGGTGAGAAATGGTCGAATTTGCTTTTTGCGAAGATAAGCTTGGCAGCGGTATTCTGAATCCGCTGGAGTCTTTGAAGGTTTTTCTTTGTTAGGCTTAGGTAGATAGAGTTGCAGTAATCCAGTCTGGAAAGGATGGTGGATTGTACTAGGATGGCAAAGTGTTTTTGATGGAAGCAGGATCTCACTTTCCTATATCCAGGGAGTCAGTAATCCATTCAAATAACTTCAATTTAAAATTTGAGGGCGCAACAACCATCAAATCTGGAGGACAGGAATCAAGCCAGCAGTATGATTGAGCATATTTATGAAATAAGTTGGGAAAAATCGTGCCATTCTGGTTTATCAAAAGTAGACCAACACAGGTCAGCATTAACCTCTTCTTCATCATTAAGATTAAGGTTTAAGTCCACATTCAAGTGGCTAGATGAAAATGAAGATTTCAAAGATAATACCTTGGAACTAAAAAAATTGGCTAAATCATCTGCAGATGGGAGAGGTGACCAAGAAGATTGCTTCTTTTGTGTTACATTGAATGTATTATTGACTAATTGAAATAGTTTTTTTAACATTACAAGTAGTAGCACCAACTTTAGCTGAATAATAAGTTTTTTGTTTGTCCCTTAACATAAGTTTATAATTTTTAACTTCTAATCTCCATTTTACTTTATCCTCGGCTAGTTTAGATTTTATCAATTTTTTCTCACGGCGTCTTATGGTAAACTTCATTTCCAATAGTTCAATATCAAATCACTTTTTAGCATCATCTGAACGTCTTTTTATGGAGTGCTTAGGGGCAATTTCGTCTAAGATGGTATTACAGTTTTTGTTCCAATTAGATGGAAATTCAGAAGTATTGTTTTCTAAGAATGAATCTGTGCGTTTCCAAAATTCGATGGGGTCTGAAGATTTTCTAACTAAATTTTTTTGTTTTGTTGTGTCAAGATTGAGTTTGATTGCACAGGCCAATCTAGAAGTAAGTAGTATATGTAGTGGTCGGACCAAGGGGTCTGTGACCAAAGTCCTCCTCGTAATTCAATTTTAGGTGAGTAATCTGTTTTAGTAGTTATGGAAACCATGTAAAGTTGGTGACCATCTTTGTGAGTTTGAGAAATTTGTGAAATATGAAAGCCTAAGATAGCTAAAAAAATATTTAAATCATTCACATCTGGATTATAATCTATTTCCAGATGGAGATTAATATCACCTAACAACAGACAGTGGGGGCAATTAATGAATTATTAAAAATAAATTCATTTAAAAAAACTGTTTGGTCTGGGCCCAAGATCTGTGAGGGTGATAGAACAGTATACAGTTTAAAGCAGGGGTGCCCAACGCGTCGATCGCGATCGACCAGTAGCTCAGGAAGGCAACTCGAGTCGATCGCACTCGTGTTGCCGTCCTGATCTACGGGCCGATCAGCCTTTCTCTCCAGTGTTCTCCCTAGGGCCTTTTAGCTGGGCGGTCCACCCAGCTGTCATCTGCCGCTGCTGAACATTAAAAAAAACCCCAAAAAAACCGGCTTGGAGATTTCAGCCCCTAGCGAACTTATGCTCCGGGCTCTAACGTGTGCGTGCAGGCTTCTCTTCTCTTCCCTCCGAAACCGGAAGTTATGCCCGGGGAGGGGGAGGGGGGGGAGAAGGGAAGCCTGCACGCACATGTTGAGAGCCCTGAAGCAAGCGTTCGCTACGGGCTAAGGCGGGAGACATGTTAGTGAAGCATTTCCTCTTCTTGCTGCCGGGTCCTGCCTACTTTCTGTTTCCGCGAAGGCAGGACCCGGCAGCATTTCCCCCAACAGTTCCTCGCGATGCTGGTCGGCCGAAGCAGGGAGAGGTTGGGGTGGCGTCGGCTTTTGGGCGTGTTATTGGCGTCGGCTTTCGGGCCTGTTATTGGTGGCGGTTTGGGTCCTGGTCCCCGATGGCAGTTTGGGTCCCCGATGGCAGTGGCAGTGTCTTGGGGGAGGGCAGGGAGAAAGAAAGAAAAAGGGCAGGCAGGGAGACAGAAGGAAAGAAGAGAAACAGAAAAAAAGGAAAGGGAGGCAGAGAGAAAGAAAGGGCAGGGAGAGAGGAAGGAAAAGTTGGGGGAGGGAATGAGGTGTGGAGGAGAGGAAGCATACAGGCTGAAAGAAGGGAAGAAAGACTGGATGCACAGTCAGAAGAAGAAAGTGCAACCAGAGACTCATGAAATCACCAGACAAGGTAGGAAAAATGATTTTATTTTAAATTTAGTGATCGAAATGTGTCTCAATTTAAATCTGCTGTCTATATTTTACACTAAGGTCCCCTTTTACTAAACCGCAATAGAGTTTTTTAGCGCAGGGAGCCTATGAGCGTCGAGAGCAGCGCTGGGCATTCAGCGCAGCTTCCTGCGCTCTAAAAACTGCTATCGTGGTTTAGTAAAAAGGGAGGGGGGTATATTTTTGTCTATTTTTGTATGGTTGTTACTGAGGTGATAGTGCATAGAGTCATCTGCTTTGACCTCTTTGAAAAACCCTGGAATAGGAATGATAATTAACATTTTCTATGCGTACAGTGTGCGTTGTGTTTTTTTAAAATTTTATTGTTGGTAGATCATTTTGACTTGGTCATTTTAAAAGTAGCTCGCAAGCCCAAAAAGTGTGGGCACCCCTGGTTTAAAGAGTCTAATAAATCTAATCTATTAAGAGTAAAAGAGATTATCTCTAATCCATTTTTAATCAAAGAGTCTTGTATTGTAAAATTGAAAGTCTCATGTAGTATAATGGCAGTGCCGCCCCCTATTCTATCTTTTCGACAGAGTGGAATGATTTTGTAATGAGGGGGTAACACATCATTAATGATAGGATCTTCATCAGAAAGTAGCCAGGTTTCAGAGAGAAAAACGCATGCTAGGTTCTGATCAGTTATCCAATCTTTAATGATTTGGGCTTTGCCTCTAATAGAACGGGCATTTACATAGGCACAGTTGATCTTAATTGATTGGTCAATTGAAGATGAATTTAAGTTCTTAGTTTTAATACATCTCAGTGACTGTAATCTTTTAGGGAAGAATCTTAAGGATCTGAATGAGGTAGTATGAATTTTAATTGGATAGGGTGGGAGGTCCTCTAAATTAGAAAATTTAGAGGTTAACTGCTGATTAAGACCAATATTTCCTGTCGTTGTTAAATCTAGTGGTAGGGTGTAAACATCTTTTAATTTTCCTAAGAGAAGCATTAATAAAATAATATTTAAAAATTCATGTTTCTTTAAAATTATAAAAAATAATGTAAGATAAAACAATCTAGAAAGGCTATGACCTGAAATGCTTCACTTCCAGGCAAGACTAACAGCAAGTTTTTAAAAAGGTATGAGAATAGGTGGAGCAAGCTCCCACACCAATGAAATGCTTCAATAACTAGCAAAACTAACAGCAAGCTTTTAAAAAGGTATGAGAATAGGTGGAGCAAGCTCCAACACCAATGGAGTAAAGAACCTCTAGAAGGGTTGATAGACAGTGGAGAGGGGCAGAAGATTGTGATGGGATTGCAAGAGGGTGAAAATGGAGACGCTGGGAAGGAGATGAAAGGAATTAGGAAACAAGACAGAACAAAAGTCTGGAGGTCAGGATGGAGCTGGGGCTTGTAGGGAAGTGAAAGGTGAGAATGGTAAGATAGAAGGTGAATGATAACTGAAAAGGGTGAAACTGAGGACTGAAGGATGAAAGACAGGAAAGAAGAAGGATGAAATTGTCAATGACAGAAGAGAAGAAAAAAGCCCAGGAGAAATCAGAAATGAGAAGGAGACCCTCGAAAAGGACTTAGAATGCTGACAAAAGGAAAATAGAAAATAAATTCTAGAGATTGGTGAAGATGGCACTGGCTGATTAGAATGTGCTGCACACTGCTTCTAATATCGTGTGTCTTTACTTTTTTCTTGGCCATGTTAATCAGAATGTGAAGAGGAAAGAAGGCTCTAAGGTTAAAAGCTGGATGCCGTCTTCCAAAAATCCAGCAGATGATTCCTCAGATGTGGGGGTTATAGCAGCGGCACAATCTTTGGAAGCTGTCCTTGCTGTTGGAGCTGTTGAAGGAGTGTCTTTCCAGCTTGAAGCGTCATTGAGCCCCCAAAACTGCCAGCCTCCACTCAAACCCAGAGTGAATGTGAAGTCATTCAGGTGACTCAAAGGAAGGCTGACACATGGAGATTTGGGCGTATTACCCCCATCCTTGATAGTCTGGCTTCATTGAAGATACCCTCTATTACACCTGGAAACACTTGCAGCCTGGATGCTGGTGTACAAGGAGCATGGAGTGGAGAAAGCTCCTCAGTAGAGGCTAAAGGTGAGGTACTGTGCATATGTCATTTCAGGAAAACTAAGTCTCCCAAAACTGCAAGTTCACTGGAACTCGTGAAACCCGAGATTATCATCCTGGAAGTTATTTGGTCAGCCATGCATTGCTAAGCTTCGGTCTTGGGTGATGATGGTCCAGATGAAATTGAATGCTGCTAAGACCAAATTCTTATGGATCAGTCCAAAGTTAGATTCTCTTCCCTCAGCTGTGATCTTAGACTCAAGAGAATCTCTGAAAATTGAGTTTTCCTCGCTAATATTGGGTATGTTATTGATTCATTTCTTACATTTAAGGATCAGATAAATTCTCTTGTTAAAAAGTGCATCTTTAGCCTCCGTATCCTGAGAAGCGCAAGAGCTTTCTTTCATCAGCACCCTTCTCTGTATTGGTTCAGTCAATTATCTTGTTAAGGTTGGATTATTGCAATTCAATGTACCTGGGTCTCTCAAAGGTCAGTATGCAGAGACTTCAATTGATACAGAGTACCGCTGCCAAGCTCATTTTTGGTAAGAGTAAATTTGATCATGTAACCCCATTGCTCAAGGAATTACATTGGCTTCCAGTGTATCTTAGAATTCAATTTAAGTGTGTTTGTATTGCATTTAAAATTCTCTTTCGCATTTTTATTACTTTGGTTCCTTTAGATTGGAATGTACACAGATATCATCTCGCTAGGAGTTCAAATAAATTAAAACTTACCCTTAGGGGTAAAAACAGAACTTTCAAGAGATTCAGCCACTTTTTCATTTTCAAACTAACTGAGCTCAGGAATGAGTTACCGCTTTCACTTAGAAGTCTAGGCCCCTTCATTTTATTTCAGAAAGCTCTGAAAACTTTCTTGTTTACTAAACACTTTGGAAACTAAGCCATTCTAGATTACATTCTTCTTCTATATTTATGTACTACACTTACATTATTGTAAACAGAGTCGAGCACCTTTTTGGTTGAAGACCCGGTCTATAAAATTTAGTTTTAGTTTAGTTTTGGTTATGTTGGAGAAAACTGTAAGTGGGAGAATGACTAATGTGGAAGCCTCTGTGGGGAGACTGGAAAATTGGGTGAATGTTTTGGAAGGTATTCAACCTTCCTAGTGTGCACAGTTACGGGAAATTAATGAGAAAGTAATCCAGTTAAGAGTCAACAAAAATTGCGTTGGTTAAGAATCTTTCAGCACAATGTAGTAGACTGGAAGCTATGGTAAACAGACTAAAGGTACTAAATTTGATAGTACTTAATTTTCCCATTATGTCTTTATTATTACCAAAAGAACTTTTCAAGAAGTTCCTCAAGGAGTCCCTGGGCCTGACAGATGAAACTATCCTTCTCTTTGATAAGATTTTTTTACCTTCCCTATAATAAGAAGGAATGTGTACAAAGAGATGACGAAGAAGGGAATAATGTCTCTCCAGATAGTTTAAATGTAACCACCTTTTTAGAGGAGCCCCCCTACTCACACCACCAATACCTACACACCTGACCTCAGTTACACACACACAACAGGTGAAAAAGTGGGGGGAAAAAACTCAGTTCTGCTTCATTGGTAAAAAACAAACAAACAACCCACTTTTTATGTTACAGCAAATCAGTTATTCATGCACTCGCCATATCATGGAAAATACAGTCTCTCTTGGTGAAGGAGTTCCATTGAGGAAGGGGACCCCTCCTAGCAAAAATAAAGGCACTGAAAACACATAAGTCCAAAATTCTGCATAGGTGAAAGAACAATTAACTTAGCTTGTAAAGCGTGCAATCCTGAAACATTCTCAGCACCATTATTCCAGTGTTTTTGTACATTGAAGGGTGTGTTTTGAGGTCCTGGATTCATGGTGGTCTTTTTCAAGAACAAAAACCCTGATGCAGCTACGGATGTCGGATCTTTGGTTTGCAGTGCCCTGGAGTTCTTTTTGGAGGACAACCTGAATATTTCGGGATTGAAAGCTTTACAAGCTAAGTGCAAGCTAAGTACAGCAAAACTTCTCTTGGCAAAGCTGCGAGCGGTGGCTTCGGCACGTTGGTCTGTTGGTTTTTGCGAAGCTGTGATTAATGGCTCATACACACAGTCCAGTGACCCGAAAGCCTTTGTCAGAGGAAAGGGTTCTAGGTCAGCGAAGCCAGCCAGAGGAGATAAACACCCATGGGAGGCACGAATTTGGGACACAAAACGAGTACGAGGGGCACATTGGAACATGAAAGGGAGGAAGGAGGAGCACATTGGCACAGGAAAAGAGAGGCAATACCCCGGTTCATAAGTACAAGATTGATGTAAGTCGAGCATTCTTAAACCGGGAACTGCCTGTAGTTGTTGACATACCCGAGCAGCTCTAGAGATGAATTGTTGATTTGATAGCATGCTGAGCTGTTTGCAATGATGAAGCCTGATCAACCAGTTGTCTAAGTAGGAAAATATGTGAAACCTTCATGTGCAAAGGCTGCCATCACTACTACTAGGCATTTTATGAAAACTCAAGGGGAAGTGTCGAGATCCAATGCGAAAGTGAAGATACTTTCTGTTAGCAAGTAGGATAGATATGTGAATGGGGGCCTCTTTGAGATCTAGAGCGCAAAGCCAATTGCCTTTTTCCAGTACAGGCAGAAGGGTTCCCAGAGAGACCATGCAAAACGTCTCCTTCAACAAGTACCGTATTTGCCGGCGTATAAAATGACTGGGCGTATAAGACGACCCCTCAACTTTTACAGTTAAAATATAGAGTTTGTTATATACTCGCCGTATAAGACTACCCCTTCTTCCGCACACCTTCTGCACAACAAATAAAACTTAAAAGAACATCAGAATTTATTTCAACAATTTTAATTCAAATGTTTATGACATACAGGTACTTAGCAGGAAAACTGTTACAAGGCTGTATATCATCAAACATGTACGGTAAACATTAAACTTAATTCACTAAAGCTGAATAGAACAATAAACCCATGGGAGCTGCCATGCTATTTGTTTTCTAAACTGTTAACCAAACTGAAACTGTCAATGATAGAAGGAAGATAACACATAGAGGGAGAGAGCAAGTGCCGGGCAAGTCCCTAGCAAGTTTGCTGGCATGACAGTTTCCCTTTAAAAGCCTTCAAAAGCCTCCTGTTCGCCCCCGCAACTTCCTTAAGGGCTAGACTCCACACACGGCCGCATGTGCGAGAGACGTAGTAAAGAGAAAAGGGGTGGGGCCAGAGCGCCGCTGCTTCCCAATGCGCAGGATGAAGGAGCTGGCACCCTTGTCACACTGATGTCCCGCCATGGCCCCGCTGATGTCCCGGCAGGTTTACTAGTACCGTAAGCACCGTAAGGAGGTAAGGAAGGAGATGTTAGGGCAGGGGTGCCCACACTTTTTGGGCTTGTGAGCTACTTTTAAAATGACCAAGTCAAAATGATCTACCAACAATAAAATTTAAAAAAAACACAACGCACACTGTACGCATAGAAAATGTTAATTATCATTCCTATTCCAGGGTTTTTCAAAGAGGTCAAAGCAGATGACTCTATGCACTATCACCTCAGTAACAACCATACAAAAATAGACAAATATACCCCCCTCCCTTTTTACTAAACCACGATAGCAGTTTTTAGAGCGCAGGGAGCTGCGCTGAATGCCCAGCGCTGCTCTCGACGCTCATAGGCTCCCTGCGCTAAAAAACTCTATTGCGGTTTAGTAAAAGGGGACCTTAGTGTAAAATATAGACAGCAGATATAAATTGAGACACATTTCGATCACTAAATTTAAAATAAAATCATTTTTCCTACCTTGTCTGGTGATTTCATGAGTCTCTGGTTGCACTTTCTTCTTCTGACTGTGCATCCAGTCTTTCTTCCCTTCTTTCAGCCTGTATGCTTCCTCTCCTCCACATCTCATTCCCTCCCCCAACTTTTCCTTCCTCTCTCCCTGCCCTTTCTTTCTCTCTGCCTCCCTTTCCTTTTTTTCTGTTTCTCTTCTTTCCTTCTGTCTCCCTGCCTGCCCTTTTTCTTTCTTTCTTTCTCCCTGCCCTCCCCCAAGACACTGCCACTGCCATCGGGGACCCAAACTGCCATCGGGGACCAGGACCCAAACCGCCACCAATAACAGGCCCGAAAGCCGACGCCAATAACACGCCCAAAAGCCGACGCCGCCCCAACCTCTCCCTGCTTCGGCCGACCAGCATCGCGAGGAACTGTTGGGGGAAATGCTGCCGGGTCCTGCCTTCGCGGAAACAGAAAGTAGGCAGGACCCGGCAGCAAGAAGAGGAAATGCTTCACTAACATGTCTCCCGCCTTAGCCCGTAGCGAACGCTTGCTTCAGGGCTCTCAACATGTGCGTGCAGGCTTCCCTTCTCCCCCCCTCCCCCTCCCCGGGCATAACTTCCGGTTTCGGAGGGAAGAGAAGAGAAGCCTGCACGCACATGTTAGAGCCCGGAGCATAAGTTCGCTAGGGGCTGAAATCTCCAAGCCGGTTTTTTTGGGGTTTTTTTTTATGTTCAGCAGCGGCAGATGACAGCTGGGCGGACCGCCCAGCTAAAAGGCCCTAGGGAGAACACTGGAGAGGAAGGCTGATCGGCCCGTAGATCAGGACGGCAACACGAGTGCGATCGACTCGAGTTGCCTTCCTGAGCTACTGGTCGATCGCGATCAACGCGTTGGGCACCCCTGTGTTAGGGCATGTAAAGTAGAGAGTTGCGCGGGGACAGAAATCCCACCCGTCCCCACCCGTCCCTGCCAAAGTCCCACCCGTCCCCGTGAGGAATCCCTCCGTCCCCACCCGTCCCCGCGAGGAATCCCCTCCGTCCCCGCCCGTCCCTATAAACTTCAGAAATAGTTATTTCATTTAATTATGCTACTGAATTAAAGGCTCTGGTAGAAACCCATTTACAAATAAGCAAAAAGACTTTATTAATTTGAAAATATTAATTGGGAAGAATACATACTTTGTAAACGGGTTTCTACCAGAGCCTCTAATGTTTATAAATTTTTATCAACACAACTAATATACTACTTTATCCTGAAGCAAAAAAAAAAAAAAAGAAATAGAATTCTTTTCCTACCTTTGTTGCCTGGTTTCTGCTTTCCTCATGTTCTCATTCAATTCCTTCCATCCACTATCTCTTTTCCTTCTGCATCTTCCATTTGCTCTGTTACTGTGCCTCTCCCTTTCTTCCCCCTTCCAAATTGGTCTGGCACCCATCTTCTTCTCTCCGCTCCCCCCATAGTCTGGCATCTGTCTTCTTCCCTGCCAGCGTCTTCTCCCTACTCTCTCTTCCTCATTTCCTTTGTGTCCTTCTCCCCCCCCATCTTCCCCATGTCCTTTCAGCGTCCTTCTCCCTCTCTGTCTTCCCCATGGCCTTTCAGCGTCCTTCTCCACCCCTTTGTCTTCCCCATGTGCTTTCAGCATCCTTCTCCCCCCTCTGTCTTCCACAAGTGCTTTCAGAGTCCTTCCCCCCCCGCCCTTCCCATGGCCTTTCAGCGTCCTTCTCCACCCCTTTGTATTACCCCATGTGCTTTCAGCGTCTTTCTCCCTCCTCTGTCTTCAAGTGCTTTCAGAGTCCTTCCCCCCCTCCTGTCTTCACCATGGCCTTTCAGCATCCTTCTCCCCCCCCTCCTTCTCTACCGCCCCGGGTGCAGCACAGCCGGCCAGGTCCCCTTACTTTTGTGGCACTTCCCCGACCGACCGATAACAGCCCGGGTCCGACAAACCTCCCTGCCCTTAACCGCGAATGTAAATTACCTTCTTACAGCTGCTGTAAGAAGGTAATTTAGATTCGTGGCTACAGGGCAGGGAGGATTGTTGGACCCGGGCTGTTATCGGTCGGTCGGGGAAGTGCCACAAAAGTAAGGGAACCTGGCCGGCTGTGCTGCAACCGGGGCGGGGCGGGCCGCCCCTCTCCCTTGGTAGCCACTCGAACCGCGAGGCTACTCTCCTTCTCCTTATCTGCCCTGCCTGCAGCACAGAGCCGAACGGAAGTCTTCCCGACGTCAGCGCTGACGTCGGGAAGACTTCCATTCGGCTCTGTGCTGCAAGCAGAGAAGGTAGGGAGAAGAAGAGCCGCGTACATCCAGAAGACTGAGTACATCCAGCCCCGCAGGAGCCCCGCGACCCTCGGAGGCGTCCCCATGGGTTCCCCGCGATCCTAGGGGGCGTCCCCACGGGATCCCCGCGACCCTAGGGGCGTCCCCGTGCAGCTCTCTAATGTAAAGTAAGGGCATGTAAACAGTACCCGGCGTATAAGACGACCCCCGACTTTGGGGAGGATTTTAAGGTACTGAAAAGTCGTCTTATACGCCGGCAAATATGGTATTTGTTTAAGCTCCAGGGGTCTAGAATAGGTTGAGGGCCTTCCTCCATCTTTTTTGGTATTAGAAAATACTTTGGCCCCTCTCCAGCAGAGGAACAGGTTCTATTGCACTTAGCCAGAGAAGGAGGGTCTTCTGGAGGGAGCTGAAAGGAGACTCTTTTGGTGGGTGGTTTGGAGGTTTTCTGATCAAGTTCTGTTATTTTGTAATAAGAGTCTAACATTGATGGAAGCAGAGTAATCTGCCTTTGATGGGAAGCATGGGCGGAAGCAGCAGGGAAATGTTGGCAATGTTCTCTAGAAAGGAGTCAAAAGGATGACTGCTATTTGGAGATTGAGGTTTTGTTTTTTAAATTTGAATAATTATTAAATATTTTCAAATCAGTAATACAATAACAACATAAAACAACACCAGAATATAAAAGAATCCCCAACCCTCCCCACCCTATCAAATCCCCAATGTACAGCAAAAAAAAAATTCAAAGTATTTATTGGTAGCTGTCCAAGTTAGCATTAACTGGCCAAGAAAGAAAACAGTAACACTAGAACAATATAGTAGAAACAAAAGAATCCAAATACAAAACTAATCCTGAAGACTTAATAAAAAATTATAAAAGCCTTTGGTCAAATACCAGAGTTCAAAAGAGTACCACTGCTTCGCAAAACTGTGCAGATGTTTATGTCGGATAGCTGTAAGCTTGCTAAGATAATAGGCATGACACAGTTTGGAAACAATCAAGTCCATAGATGGTAGTACTCCAGAAGTCCAGAGACAAGCTACTTCTCTACGTACCACAGCCAGGCACACTCGTAAAACCCCGTGGTTGCCAGTGTAACAAAAACAATTGAGGTAACAAAGACACAGGATGATCCAATATATCAGAAAAGAGCTGAGCACATTGTGCCCAAAAAACATGAATAAGAGGACACCAGCACCATACATGATAAAAGGTTCCAGCCTGTGAGAAAAGAGAAAGTCTAGTAGGAGACAAATACTATCTATATGAAACTTTCAAAGCTTGTTCATTCAAATTAGCAGAGACAGGAGATTGTAAAAGAATTGTCATGTATACAAGACCATTCTTTGTCAGAAAACACTTGCCCCAAGTCAGCCTCCTACTTAACCATATAAGTTGGTTTATTAGAACTAGAACCCTGTAGCATAGAGTAAAAGACAGCAATACAATGTTTATGACCAGGGCCACCCATTAACAATTTCTCTATTGGAAGTAAGGGATTTTCTATATGGGGAAGAAGTTAGCAAATGACGTAATTGTAAAAAACCCCAAAACAAAACAAAAAAAAATTCCACCTCAGAGTGAGGAATGTTAAACTCCTCACAAAGTTGCTTTATCTCCCCTCAACCAACTCCCAAGAACCTGAATGCCTAACTGAATCCAACCATTCAAAAGTGAGGTCATCCATCCAGGAGCAAACATATACAATGTTGTAAGCGAGATACAAAAGAGATAATCGTTTGGTGCCTAGCAGTTTACGCCTACACCTCTTAAATAGAGAGCAGACATGAACAAAATATGGGGAGGTTGCCTTTATGTTCAACATGGATGGGACCGGATCCTAAAGCACACTGGTCCACTAGTAAGATGGCAGATATCCTTGCTGTATACGAACCCAGACTTTAGGCGACAGAGAATACCAATCCAACAAATTCCGTAATTGAGCAGCTAAATAATATCAATAGAGATCTGGAACACCCAGCCCACCCTCAGCCCTTTTCCTAACCAAACTCTTTTTAGCAATACATTGTGGACGTTTTCTCCAAATGTAATCAAATACTTTTTTCTGAAGAGCCCTTTTGACCTAGGTAAACTAACTGGTAAAACCTGATAGAAATACAAAAACTGCAAATGTTAAGGAAGAAACATTAAATGCATTAAACATTCCTCCAAAGCAGGGGAAAAAAGAAGCACACTAGCCTCAATAAAAGCACAAAGAATACAACAAAAAGGCAAGAGAGATGTCTATACCAACCATTAGTCTCATTTATTTAAAGCTGCCACATAGGGGAATGGGTGGAAGGGAAGGGAAACTGCTGATCAGGGGGAAGGGAGGGGAGGAAAGATGATGCACATGGGGGAGAGAGGAAGAAGTTTTGGGGCAGAGGAGAGGAAGGAATGAGAGGGAGAAATCCTGCATATAGTGGAGGGGAGGGAGACAAATATGGGGAAGAGAGAGGGAGAAATGTTGGACATAGGGTAGAAGGAAGGGACATATGGTGCATAGGGAGAGAGAGAGAAATGTTGCACATCATAATGGAGGGGAGGAAGGGAAAGATGCTGCATGGAGAGGAATAGAGAGGTCTGACGAAGGGCACAAGGCCTTTAGAGAGAGAGAGAAAGAGATGGTGACAGTGAAAAAGAAACAAATGTTGGATATGGCAGTGGAAGGTAGAAAAAAAAATTGTTTTCTAATTTGTGATAACAGTATGTCAGATTTGAAATATGTATCCTGCCAGAGCTGGTGTTAGACAGAGAGTGTGAGCTAGAACCTAACAGAGAAGAAAAGGAGAAATTAGGTTCTTATCTGCTAATTTTCTTTCTGTTAGCCTGTAGACTGGTATAGTCCTTACGAATGGGTTATATACCTCACTGCTACCAGCAGGTGGAAACTGAGAACAAACTTGTATATCAGGATAGCTTCCACTCTTGCAATCCAGTCTGCCAAATAGCCAAGCAGAACCTAGGAAAGACTTCAACTGCAAACAGTAAAACATACTCTGAACAAGAGTGAAAAAACCCCAACAACAAACATCTGTAAACAATTTTTGGAACATTGTAGAACTTAATCCTGGTATAGAAATTATCTCCACAGCTCACTAGCTAAGCCATAGCTGCTGTTCTTAATTCTCCCCGGCCCTAGAAAAATTCTAGAACCCGCAGAAAAAACAAAATCTGCATGTGAGCAAAACAAAAACCCATAATCGCCACTCAAAGACAGATAGGGTGGGGGACTATACCAGTCTACAGGCTAACAGAAAGAAAATTAGCAGGTAAGAACCTAATTTTTCCTTCTATAGCGCCTGGTAGACTGGTATAGTCCTTACGAATGGGACATACCAAAGTAGTACCCAACAAGGGTGGGACCCCGAAGGGCCGACACCAGAACACGTTCACCAAATACCACATACCGACACGCTTGAACATTTACTTGGTAATGTCTGACAAAAGAATGCAGAGAAGACCAAACTGCAGCCTTGCAAATATCCACTGCAGGCACTAGAGAAGACTCAGCCCAAGAAGCTGCCTGAACCAGAGTAGAATGAGCCTTGAGAAATTCTGGAACAGACTTTTTCTTCAGAAGATAAGCGGAAACAATAGTCTCCTTAATCCAGCGCGCAATTGTAGCCTTAGAAGGGCCATCCCCCTTATGAGGACCCGCTAGAAAGACAAAGAGATGATCTGATTTCCTGATCTCCTCCTGGATCCTCTGCACATAAGAGCGAAGGACATGACTGACATCCAACTTGCGCAACTGTCTATGCTCGAAAGAGCCCTCCTAGCTACCCAGCACCGGGAGAACCACTGCCTGATTGACATGAAAAGGAGAAACTATCTTTGGCAAAAAAGAAGGAACAGACCTCAAGGCAACCCCGCTCCCTAGAAAAATTCAAGAAGGGAGTCCTACAAGAGAAAGCCTGCAGCTCAGAAACATGTCTAGCTGAAGTAATGGCCACCAAGAAGACCGCTTTAAGAGTAAGGTCCTTCAAAGAACAGTCGCTCAATGGTTCAAAAGGTGGGCGCACTAGAACTGACAGAACCAGATTTAGATCCCAAGACGGAACAGAGGGTCATATGGGAGGCTTGAGCAATTTGGCTGCCTACAAGAAGCAAATCACATCAGAAATGGCAGTCAAATGCTGACCATTGAACAACCCACGAAAGGCTGACAAGGCCGCAAGCTGAACCCTGAGAGAAGACCAAGCCGTTCCCTATCCAGGCTATCCTGCAAGAACTCTAAGATATCAGGCAAGGAAGCGCGAAAAGAGACCACTCTATGCGCAGCACACCACTCCTCAAATAGACACCAAACCCTCACATAAGCCCGAGAGGTAGAAAGCCTCCAGGATCCCAAGAGAGTTGAGATCACTTTATCTGAATACCCCTTCTTACGCAGGCGATCCCTTTCAAGAGCCAAGCCTTAAGACAGAAGGGACCCTGATCGAACATTGGAATGGGACCCTGAGTCAGAAGGTCATCCAAGAGAGGCAAAGGAAGAGGATCCGCCACCAGATGCCTCACCAGATCCACGTACCACGGTCGCCTGGGCCAATCTGGAGCCACCAGAATCACAAGGCCTGGATGTCAAACTATGCAGAGAAGAACTCTGCCCATTAATGGCCACGGAGGGAACACATACAACAGCTGCTCCATTGGTCATGGTTGAACCAGAGCATCCAGGCCCTTGGCCTGACCGTCTCTGTGACGACTGAAGAAACTGGGTGTTTTGGCGTTGCCACTCGTGGCCATCAGATCCATGAAGGGTTGACCCCAAGACTGCACTATCAACTGAAAGGCCACGGGGCTTAGATACCACTCTCCGGGATCTAGCACATGACGACTGAGAAAGTCCGCCTGAACATTCTCCACTCCGGCTATGTTGGAGGCTGAAATGTCCTGAAGATGAAACTCCGCCCAGACCATGAGCAGAGCTGCCTCCTGTATCACCAAAGTGCTCCGGGTGTCCCCCTGATGACTGACATAGGCCATGGCCGTGATATTGTCTGAAAGAACTCTGACTGACTTGCCCATCAAAAAGGGCTGGAAGGCTAACAACGGTAGACGGATGGCTCTGGTCTCTAAGATATTGATCAACCAAGAAGCCTCCTCCATTGACCAGGTGCCCTGAGCTGAGTGACCTAGACACTGAGCTCCCCAACCGAGAAGACTGGCATCAGTGAGCAGCAACGTCCATTGTGGCTGATCCAGACTCACCCCTTGTACAAGATGGGAGGTCTGGAGCCACCAACGAAGACTGCACCGAGCTAAGCCCGGAAGCAGAACAGGATGATCCAGACTGTGACCACCTCTGAAGAAGAGCATACTGAAGAGGACGCATATGGGCCTGCAATTACCTCACTACATTGAGGGAAGCCGCCATCAACCCCAGACTTGGAGGAAATCCTGCGCCCGAGGACACCGAGATGCCATAAGCAGGCGAATCTGAGATTGCAATTTGCTTACCCGGGCTTCTGGAGGGAAGACCTTCCCCAAGGAGGTGTCGAACAGCACACCTAGATACTCCAGGTGCTGAGATGGAGACAACCAGCTTTTGGAAAGGTTGACTACCCATCCCAGCGACTGCAGAAACTCCATCACCCGAGCCGTGACCCGGGTGCTCTCCTGGAATGACTCTGCTCGAATCAACCAGTCGTCCAGGTAGGGATGAACGAGAATGCCCTCTTTTCGCAATGCTGCCATGATGACCACCATCACCTTGGTGAACGTACGCAGAGGTGTGGCCAGCCCAAAGGGAAGTGCACAGAACTGAGTGTTGCCCCAAGATTGCAAAGCACAGGAAGCGATGATGGGAGGCCCGAATAGGAATGTGCAAGTAGGCCTCCGTCAGATCTAGAGAGGTCAGAAACTCCCCCAGCTGAACTGCCAGAATCACAGACCACAGAGTTTCCATGTGGCAGGAAGGCACGTGAAGAGCCTTGTTGACCCCCTTCAAATCTTGGATGGGCCGAAAAGTCCCTTCTTTCTTTGGCACTACAAAGTAAATCGAATACCAACCTGTGCCTCACATTCTGGCGGGGGAACTGGAACCACTGCGTAGAGATCCAACAATCTTTGAAGGGTCTAGGGAGAGAGAAACAAGATGGCAATGAGAGCGGATGCCTGAGAAGGAGGCTCCCTCTTCTTTGATCGGCCGGCGTGTTTTACAGCAGCTCCCTTACCTAACCATGGGTAAGAGGAAAGGAGCCCTTCACAGCAACCCTCCGGCGGCGATAGCGGCACCGCGTCTGGAGCAGACCACAATTGAGGGAGTGCTTACCTGACTGGGTGAATCAGCAGGGACTACTTCAGAGGCAAGCCTGAATTCGTCAGGCGAACTCAGCCAGCAGGTTTGAGCATTGTTAAGCCCGGAACAAAGGCAGCCACCACCACAACCCGGAAGCAGTTCAGTCTTGGGAGTGACTGAGGCTTCGATGCCCCGGGAGGAGATTTCGAGCCCCAGTGAAGGAGGGCCGGTAGCTCTAATGCCATCAGGAGCCAGAGAAGCTGGAGAACAGCAACAGATACCCCATCCTGCAGTAGAGATGAGAGGAGCTTCGGGTGGAATTAACATCATATTTGGGGTGCTGGAGAAGCCGAAAAAAAAATAGATATGGAGGCTTTATGGCAAGCCATTTCAGTTATGGACGCAACCCTCAAATTGTCTTTTTCTACTTTAAATATGGATTATGGGACTATCCATTCTAAAGTGGAGCAACAAGGTTTGGTCCTTAAAGATATGAGTGAAAAGATAGAAAAACAGGAGACAAGAGTTTGTGAAATGGAAACTTTGGACTTGGAATTAGTAAAGGAAAGAACATTTATTGCTAGGAAAATGGAAATTTTTGAAAACCAACTAAGGAAAAATAATCCGAGTCTCCTTAATTTCACCAATGGAGATGGCAAGGAAGTATTTTAAGGAAATCCTGCTTATTCCTACAGAAAGTTTGCCACCTATTGTTAGAGCTAATTATTTTCAAATAAAGAAACCTGTGGAAGTCTCTACTCCTAATGAGATTCAAGAGGCAAATAAAGAGGATATTAATTTAACAACCTTTCTGGAAAATTCTTTAGAGGTCATAACGGAAAGGAAAACCTTGTTAATAACTCTTGCTTTGGATAGAGAATATGTATTACGTCTGTATTTCTGTCATATAAATGATCAGTTTTTAGGTTCTAATGTTCGAATATTTCCAGACATGTCTTTAATTTCTCAGAGGCGTAGAAAGGAATTCTTGGCATTAAGGCCTAGAATCCTAGCCATGGGAGCAAATTTTTTGTTGAAATTTCCTGTAAAATGTTTTGTTTCCTATCAGAATAAGAGTTACCTATTTTTTGAACCTAAACAACTGTTAGGATTTATAGAATCAAAAGAGCAAGTAGTGCCCATAGCTGAAAATGTGTAAACTGTCATGAATGGCTGTAGTACTGCTTTCAAGGTTGGATAAGACTTGTTTCATTTATTATTATTTTTCTAAAAATCTCTCTCAAAGTATGGTGGACTATAAAGGTTGAATTAAAAGGGAATAACCTAAAACACGGAATCATCGACGCTTGGTCAACTGTCGGCTTTCCCCAAACTAAGAGGAAGGGGAAAGCCGACAGTTGACCAAGCGTCGATGATTCGGAAGACGGTATCCCATGAAGATACTAAGGGGAAAAAAGGCTGGGAAGAAACGAGGGACAAATTGCAGGAGTCGACTAACCCAGAAGAAGGGGTTAGAAAGATTATAGCAAAAGAGAAGAAACTAAAGATCGAAGCACAGGGAAAGGAAATGAAGGCAACAAAATACCAGGAGCTAAATTGCATATATACTAATGCAAGGAGCCTAAGAAACAAAATGGGGGAATTAGAAGCCATGGCCAATGCAGAGGACATAGACATCATTGGAATCTCTGAAACATGGTGGAATGAGGAAAGTAAATGGGATACAGCACTGCCAGGGTACAAGCTCTATCGCCAGGTCAGGTCTGGACAGAAAGGCAGTGGAATAGCACTATACATAAAAGAAAGCATACAATCGACAAGAATGGACACAGCAGAGACAACCAACAAGCTAGAATCGCTATGGGTTAAAATACCGGGAAGGAAAGGGCCTGAAATAAAGATAGGCCTATACTATCGTCCATCCTGACAAACCAGAGATATCGATGAAGAAATGGAAGCCGAGATGAAGCGAGAATGCAAAAGCGGTAACACGGTTATTATGGGAGACTTCAACTATCCTGGGATAGACTGGATTCTTGGAAGCTCAAGATGCGCTAGGGAGACAAAATACAAGATTGCTTCATGGAGCAGCTTGTTAGAGAACCGACGAGAGGAAATGCCACTCTGGATCTAATCCTAAATGGACTAACGGGACCTGCAAAGGAAGTGGAAGTAGTGGGACCATTGGGAAACAGCGATCATAATATGATTAAGTTCAAGGTTGAGGTAGGAATACCGAAAGGAAAGAGAACCATAGCGACAACTTTTAACTTCAGGAAAGGAAACTATGAAGCAATGAGGGGAATGGTAAAGAAGAAACTTAGGAACACTTCCAAAAAATGGCAAACGGTAGAACATGCCTGGTCTTTTTTCAAGGACACGGTGAGCGAGGTACAAAATCTATATATCCCCCAGATTCAGAAAAGGGTGCAAAAAGAGTCGAACAAAAGACCCGGCGTGGATAACTAAAATAGTAAAGGAAGTGATAGGCAATAAGAAAAATTAATTCAGAAAATGGAAAAAGGACAAAACTGAGGGAAACTGGAAAGAGCACAGGAAGTATCAAAAAGAATGTCACTGTGTGGTTCGAAAAGAGAGTATGAAGAGAGACTAGCCAGGGAAGCACGAAATTTCAAACCATTCTTTAGATATGTTAAAGGGAAGCAGCCGGCTAGGGAGGAGGTGGGACCACTGGATGACGGAGACAGGAAGGGAGTGGTGAAGGATGAGAAAGAGGTCGCGGAAAGACTTAACAAGTTCTTTTCGTCTGTATTTACAAGCGAAGACACAACCAACATACCAGAACCTGAGCAAATCTTCAATGGAAATCAAGCACAAAAGTTAACATCCATGGAAGTGAGCCTTGAAGATGTGCGTTGGCAGATAGAAAAACTAAAAACTGACAAATTCCTGGGTCCGGACGGAATCCATCCAAGGGTTCTGAAGGAACTAAAGGAGGAAATAGCGGAACTACTGCAGCAAATTTGCAACCTATCTCTGAAAACAGGCGTGATCCCGGAGGATTGGAAGATAGCCAACGTTAAGCCCATCTTTAAAAAGGGATCAAGAGGTGATCTGGGAAACTACAGACCTGTAAGTCTGACCTCGGTTCAGGGGAAAATGGCGGAAGCACTGATAAAAGAAAACATCGATGAACATTTTGAAAAAAAACGAACTTCTGATAACCAACCAACATGGTTTCTGCAGGGGGAGATCGTGCCTGACTAACTTAATTGCACTTCTTTGAGGGAATTAACAAACAGATGGACAGAGGAGACCCCATAGACATCATATACCTAGATTTCCAGAAAGCCTTTGACAAGGTGCCTCATGAACGTCTATTCCGGAAACTGAAGAACCATGGGGTGGACGGAAAGTGCATAGATGGATCAGAAACTGGTTAGAACGTAGGAGACAGAGGGTAGGGGTGAAGGGCTACTACTCGGACTGGAGGAAGGTCATGAGTGGTGTTCCGCAGGGCTCGGTGCTCGGGCCACTGCTATTTAATATATTCATAAATGATCTAGAAACAGGGACAAAGTGTGAGATAATAAAATTTGCGGATGCCAAACTATTTAGTAGAGCTCGGACAAAGGAGGACTGCAAAGAATTGCAAAGAGACTTGGACAAACTAGCGGAATGGGCGACGAGATGGCAGATGAAGTTCAACATTGAGAAGTGTAAAGTATTGCATGTGGGAAGCAGAAACCCGAGGTACAATTACACGATGGGAGGGATGTTATTGAATGAGAGTACCCAAGAAAGGGACTTGGGGGTAATGGTGGACATGACAATGAAACCGACGGCACAGTACGGAGCGGCCGCTAAGAGAGTGAATAGAATGCTAGGTATAATCAAGAAGGGTATTACAACCAGAACGAAAGAAGTTATCCTGCCGCTGTATCGGGCGATGTTGCGTCCGCATCTTGAGTACTGCGTCCAATACTGGTCACCGTACCTTAAGAAGGATATGGCGTTACTCGAGAGAGTTCAGAGGAGAGCGACACGTCTGATTAAAGGGATGGAAAACCTTTCATACGCTGAGAGATTGGAGAAACTGGGTCTCTTTTCCCTGGAGAAGAGGAGACTTAGAGGGGATATGATAGAGACTTACAAGATCATGAAGGGTATAGAGAGAGTAGAGAGGGACAGATTCTTCAAACTTTCAAAAAATAAAAGAACAAGAGAGCACTCAGGTAAGTTGAAAGGGGACAGATTCAAAACCAATGCTAGGAAGTTCTTCTTTACCCAATGTGTGGTGGACACCTGGAATGCGCTTCCAGAGAATGTAATAGGGCAGAGTACGGTACTAGGGTTTAAGAAAGGACTGGACAATTTCCTGCTGGAAAAGGGGATAGAAGGGTATAGATAGAGGATTACTGCACAGGTCCTGGACCTGTTGGGCCGCCGCATGAGCGGACTGCTGGGCACGATGGACCTCAGGTCTGACCCAGCGGAGGTATTGCTTATGTTCTTATAAGTGGAATTGGGTTTATAAATTTTTTGTTATTAATGTTTATAAATCTGTGTACAAGTATGTGAATTGCTTGTTTGAAACTTGATAAATTGAATGAATAAAAAGTTAAAAATAAAATAAATCTTTGAAGGGTCTGACAAAAGGACTGCTGCTTCCACGCCACCTGCGAGGGAGAAGTGAGAAAATGATCTTGCAAGGAACTGGCAAACTTCAGAGAATAGCTGTCTCGAATTATCTCCAGAACCCACTGATTGGACGTGATGTCTGCCCATTTTGAATAAAAATCCCGCAGCCGGGCGCCCACCGGAACAAAGATAGGCCCCGGCGGGCCCCATGAAAGGACTGCATGCGCTGGAAGAACCTAAGAATTGCCGCTGCTGGGGTCAGACTTGTGGTCCATCATGCACAGCAGTCTGCTCAGGCGGCGGCCCTCTGGTCAAAGACCAGCACCCTAACTGAGACTAGCCCTACCAGTGCACGTTCTTGTTCAGCATGAACTTGTCTAACTTTGTCTTGAATCCCTAGAGCAGTGATTCCCAACCCTGTCCTGGAGGAACACCAGGCCAATCGGGTTTTCAGGCTAGCCCTAATGAATATGCATGAGAGAGATTTGCATATGATGGAAGTGATAGGCATGCAAATTTGCTTCATGCATATTCATTAGGGCTAGCCTGAAAACCCAATTGGCCTGGTGTTCCTCCAGGACAGGGTTGGGAACCACTGCCCTAGAGGGTGTTTTCCCCTATAACAGCCTCCAGAAGAGCATTCCAGCTTTCTACCACTCTCTGGGTGAAGAAGAACTTACTTATGTTTGTACGGAATCTATCCCCTTTCAACTTTAGAGAGTGCCCTCTCGTTCTCCTTACCTTGGAGAGGGTGAACAACCTGTCCTTATCTACTAAGTCTATCCCCTTCAGCCCAGGAGAATGAAAAGAAGCAGCCCCTCGACCCCTCAGCGGAAGCGGCGTAAATCACGCCCACACGCAGCACCACCTCGAGCCAGTGGCCTAGGTCTATCCTCAGGCAAACGAGGCACTTTAGAATCAGTGACAGTCTGAACCAACTTGTCTAGGTCCTCACCAAACAAGAAAGATCCTTTAAAGGGAAACTTTGTCAACTTAGCGTGAAGCCACAAGGTTTGGCGAGCTGCCACTGGAAAAGCCATACACTTGGCAGAAGCTTGCAAGGGGTCATACATGGCATCTGAAAAATAAGTAGCACCCAATCCAATCTTTCCCACCTCACATTTTAACATTCCCAATCCTCAGATTTACTATCAAGCACATACTCGGCCCAGTGAAAACACACCCGAGCCACCAGCCCCCCACACATCGCCACCTGGACCACCAGAGCTGTCACATCAAAACTCTGTTTAAGGAGGGACTCCAACTTACGCACCCCGGGTCCTACAAGGCTGCACAACCCTCAATAGGCACGGTATGCCTTTTAGAGATGGCCAAAACCATCGCGTCCACTACAGGCAATTTCAGAGTGTCCCTATTCCCTTCAGGAATGGGATACAGGTGGGCCATGGAGCACGCAAAACGAAAGGGAGCTTCCGGCACCTTCCACAGTGCGAGCATAATGTTCCGAATATCCTGATGCATAGGAAAAGAGCGGGAAGTAGAACAGATCCCCTTAAGCAAGGGGTCCACTGTACGCGGGGGCTCTGACATGGTGTCCTCAAAGTGCAAAACTGAGGAGACCTGAAGAATTAGCTCATGAAGCTCTTCCCGCTGAAAAATGCGCACCACAGATACATCTTTGTCAACTGGGGATGCTCAAACCCCTTGTTGGCAGAATCCAGGCCCCCCAAGAGGGTCCTGGAAATCTCCCCAAGGGTTCAGGTCCTCATCAATAACATCTTGCTCCTCTGGGCAAAAATCTTCATCCCAAGAAACCCTCGGGCACTTGGATGAGACAGGAGACGAGGGGAGCAAAGCCGCCGCTGTATGGGGGCCACACTGAGGAAGATGTCGAGGGCAAACCCCCCCGAGACCCCCACTCCGGACACAGAACCTCCAGCCACCAACACATAAGCTTTACATAGTGCAAACATAAATTCAGGGGGAAAACTCCCAGTGGCCCCAAGGGACTCCTTGCCCCAGCAGGGGACCCTGCCATACCTTGCCCCTGTATTTCCAGAACAGGGAGGTCACCTGAGGTAACAGAAATGAAGGAGGAGGTTCCTGGCGAAACTGGATCTGAAACTGCCAAAAATCGGAGCTCCTGCGGCCTGCCACATCTGAAAAGCCTGGGACTTTCCTGATGCTGAAGCCGAGGAATCAACTGATGCGAAAAGGGAATCCCCAGCCGCTCCGACGGTAAGGGAATCCTTTTCACCCTGAGCGTCGGCAGCTAGGGAACCCTCACGGGCTTCCCCACGATCTGAAGCCAACTCGTGAGGTACATGCTGTGGGGTGTCCTGGCCACTGGCAACCGCTGCCGACGAGACTCTCCCACCGCTCCAGCCTGCACAGACCTGCCGCGAGTACCTCATGTCTGGAGCACAATGAGCATTTTTTCCCTTTTAAAGTGCTCATTGTGCTGAAAAAAAACCACCCTAGCTGAAAGAAAAGTGCCAGTTAGATGAGAAAATACAGAAAAAGGCAGTTTTAAAGGGAAATGAGCCCTTTAGACCGGTACACCTCAGGATTTTTTTCTTTTTTTACTTAGCCAGGCTGCTGGCTGAGGCACCTCTACAAAAATGTGGGGAGGTGGAAGAAGGTGGCGGGAGGCTCCCAGCACGAGACCCGCCGAGTTTAACACCCCCAAAGTCGGACGGATCCCCAAACAGCTCTATCCAAGCTGTTTGGGGATCCATCCGATCTGTCCCAAGCTGTCTGGGGATCTGTCCAAGCTCTATCCGGCACAAAAGGGGAACCCAGGAGTCCAAAACAAAATTCCAACAAGAGGGGAGCCGAATTAGTCTTACTACCTGCTAATGGAGACTGAGGAAGACTGGAATGCAAGAGGGGAAGCTATCCTGATATACAAGTTTGTTCTCAGTCTCCACCTGCTGGTAGCAATGAGGTATATAACCCATTTGTAAGGACTATACCAGTCTACCAGGCGCTACAGAAGTATTTTTTGTTTATTTTGTTTACACCACAGTACCGGCGTGGGGTTGGAGAGGGAAAAGTGGGGTGGGGTGGGTGGAAAGGTTACAAAATAAACCCGCCAGGATGTTTGATTAAAAAAATGCCCGATTGGACAGGAAAAGCAAATCGAAAAATTTTTTCCTGAATTGGGCAGCACTAGAGCAGATCAGAATACACATTCTGAGTTTGCTTACAGAAGGAAAAATTGAAGAGGAAGCTTTCTCCACTGCAGAAAGGGAGGAGTTCAGATTTTTAAAGTGATACCCTTCTGCAGATTCACAAATAATAAGAAGCAACAGCTACTGTACAGAATCCTATGTCTTTGCTACTGAAACACCAATTATGTGGATCAGAGGTTGAAATGGTCCAATTACATCAAGAACATTTCTTAAAGCCAATCAGTCCCCTCTTTGACATGGAGGGGAAATCTGCTGATGCTCCAGGAGGCTCCACAGTCCGGGCATCTCTTCCCCTTTTGTCTCTCTCCCTCCTGTTCCCTTCCCTGAGAGAGCTGAGCTTGAGTGAGGGAGTAAAGTGGCTTGTGAAGCTCTCCATACTGAGGCAGTGCGTCTGCTACTTGGCTTCTCAGGCCCTCGGCAGTTCACGGTGTTTTCACAATAAGTATTGTACATCACAGGCCTGTCTGAATCCCTTCTACCTGTGAGAAGAGCTAGTCACAGAACAGACTTGGGCCCAGATTCTCAAAACTTTAACGCAGTCGCTAAACTGGTTTCCAGACGGATTAGCCTACACGCATTTTAGCGGCAGATTATCAACAACAGCTTATCTTGGTCTTTAGTGAGCTTTCTAGTAGTCTCCGACACTGCCATGCAAATGGGCTCTTCAATTATGAAATAAGCACTCTGGTGGATTCTTAAAAATCGCCGAGACAGTTTTTGGCGACAAAAATCAGCGACTGGTCTGGGGGTGCCGGGACAGTGACAGCAATGTTAAAAGAGCATCTTGTGGTGTGTTTTTTGACTGTGGATAATGAAGAAAAAAAAAAAAAAAAAATTTACATGAAGAATCAAACTGTCTATTTTATTTTTTAGTGGGAGTTGTAAAAGTACGCTTAAAAAATTTCTTTATTCAGTTTTGCATATCACAACAAGTATATCAGAAAAAGTCATATGATCTTATAAATACACACTTGATTTTCCTTCATGTAACACTTGAGCGCATGCAATGTAGCTCCCTTTGGCAGCGGGAGATATGCCCACTCTCCTGCTACCAACCGACACACACCACCGGCAGCAGGAGAGATGCCAAATGTCTCCTACCGCCAACCAACACACCTTCCCAGCAGCGGGAGAGATGCTCAATCTCCCCTGCCCAACCGACATGCCCACACCCCCCGCAGCAGGAGAGATGACCAGTGTCTTCTGCTGCTAACCAACACCCCCCAATTCCCCTCGGTAGTAGGAGAGATGCCCAATCTCTCCAGCCTAACCGACCCCCCCCCCCCCCCCCCCGTAGCGGAAGACAGGCTCAATCTCTCTCACTGCCACCGTCACCCTTCCAACTCCCCTCGGCAGGGGATCTCCCACTGCCACGCAACCCCCCCACCCATGCCTCCAACGAACCCAGCTCTCTCCCCCTTACCTTATTTTCAGATGGATGGATGCATCCAGGGAGGGATCTAAGGCTCTGATTGGCCCAGTTGCATAAGGCCCCACCCATTGGAGGGGCTTTAAACAACCTGGGCCAATAAGAGCCTCAAGCTCCCAGGATGCACCGGGGAGGGGAAGGCCCATCATTTTGAAGAGGCGGGCTAGCTGGCCAGAGGGAATAGGCATCTCTCCAGCCAGCCATATGAAAATAAGGTAAGGGGGGGAGGGCGGGGGTCATCGGAGGCATGGGGGATGGGTTTGTGTGGCGGAAGGAGAGCATGGTTGGCTGCGGGAGACATTTGGCATCTCTCCCACTGCCAAGGAGGTGGTGGGAGATATTGGGCATCTGTTCTGCTGCTGAGGGTGTGTCGGTTGGCAGTGGGAGAGATGGGCATATCTCCCGCTGTTGTGTTTTGTTTTTCGCTTATTCTACGCATGTGCCCATTACTATAACCATGATGGGCACATGCAAATTTAGCGAGTCTTTGCTATTCTCCGTCAAACTCATTTGATGAGCGTTTTTTTAGAGAATGACTCACTTTTTTAAAATTGCTATTATAACAGCTGCAATAGCAGCCTGTCGGTTTTTTACATGGTTTAAAAAAAAAATAAATAAATAAAATCTAGCCCTCGGTCTGCAAGGGACAGAGTTCCTAATCCAGTATATCTCACTGTAAGTTTGGGTTTATTTGTGAGCAACAGCATTAAAAGAGTAATTTGGATTAAGAATTGGACTCCTCTTTCTAGTAATAAAAGCACTGTTTTTAACTATCTGAATATATATCTATACATCGCCAAACACTCTGAGGAGGTAACATTTCTTTTTAAATGTCTCTTCTATCTGGCCACTCCCATTACTAAGAATCTAAATAAATTGGAAGAACTGAGGCGTTATATCTCTATATCGGAACTGCACCAATACATGCAAAGCATGAATACAGCATAGATAGCTGAAGTGCAAACTCCAGGAAGACAATTTGGTAAAACAGAGTGGGTGTGGGCACAAAAAACAATCAAAATTTCTGATATCATCAAGTGGACAAAAATATGATTTAAGATAAATTTAGACAAAAAAATTCCAGAATAGTAACACAGGTGCTCAGACCAAAAGAGGAAAAAACTGATTCTCAAAAAACCCATTAAAAACCAATGAGGCGCTATCATAGGCGTTCTTATAGCAAATTCAAAAGCACGAGTCATTCTCAAAAATATCACGCATGTAAATGAGGTCGGTTGACAGTAGCAAAGATTCGCTAAATTTACATGCATCAAGTCGCCACTGATAGTGATCGGCACATGCGCAGGAAAGGAATGTGCGCATGTGCCGGGAAAGCAATGCAAAAAGCATAGCATGAGCAGTTCATGCTACAAAGCCCAGCATGAAAATAAAGCAAGAAAGGGAGAGGAGGAGAGAAGCAACTTTGGCTTTTAACAAGCCCACCTAAAACATGCCTTTCTCTCCCAAAAAACTACTATAATTCAGGTAAATTTTGTAATTTGTTTTTAATGTAAAATTTTATCATGAACCACAGCCATAAGACGCAGGTATGATACACACGCTCAAGAAGTGTGCTTTTACCTTTCCCATGAAAAAAAATAACTACAGTTTATGAGAATGATGTAACTTATTTTTTTCATTAGCCAATGTAAAACACATGCCACAAGATGCACTTTTAACAGTGCTGACACTGTACCGGCACCTCCTGGACAAGTCGCTGATTTTTGTCACCAAAAGCCGACACCACTCTTAGAAAATGGCTCAGCAATTTTCAATAATCTGCCAGAGTGCTCATTTCAATGTTGAAGAGCCCATTTGCATGTTATTGTCGGAGACTGCTGGAAAGCTTGCTAAAGACAGAGATAATCAATTTTGATAATCCGCTGCTGAAATGCGTGCAGGCTAAACCATCGGAACACAGTTTAGCAACGGCATTAAAGTTCTGAGAATCTGGCCCTTAATTCCTTGATGTGGTCAATATTACCGAATTAGCATAAAACCAATTTCTTTTTAGATCTATAATTCATCAAGTCGCTAGGATTTGAACACGAGTCGATGGCACCTAACACACTGGCATAAATATCTAATAATACTGAGGACTGAGACAGGCTTTGATGGAAGAAATAACAGACCTCAGGGGATTCTATAGGTCAGCTGTGTATCTGACACTATGCACGCACCATAGTGATCATAAGGATCCATGTTCAAATCCGGAATCTTCCAGCAGCAAATGTGACTGTCAGAACCACCACTGTAGCAGTGTTCACTGTTCAAGCCCATAGCTACAGCCAGCACTGGTCCTCTGCAGGGAAAGAGACAATGGAGCATAAAGATTTTTTTAAAACCCTGCATTCTTAGCACCTATATACATCTAAACAGCACAAAATGCCAGCGCATACATCACAACAACCTGAAAGACAGTACTGCAAATACTGTAAAGTGCTCTAAAACACTAATATACCTCCTATTGCAAATAGGAAAACAGAAATAGCTGGACTACTACAGATTCCAAGACAAACTGTGCCAACAGAAACTTTCACCTTGGTCATCCATCCACACAAAACAAAGAAAGAACCTTAATAATAATTTAAACAAAAAAGACAAGCAACAAAAGATTAGGTTCTTACCTTTGCTAATCTTCTTTCTTGTAAATCCACACTCTATTCCTGGACTATTTGGTTATTTTCCCATACTCGCCAGAGCTTATAGGAAGCCTCATAACAGAGTCTCCTCTCCCTGGTTCCTCAGAACCAGCCCTCCCCGGAAATCAGTTGTTGACAAAGCAGCCAAGATCTGTAGAGGACAAAGGCAAAAAAGAGAAGTATGGGGACGCTCCCAGACAAGTAAGTCAAATCTGCTCAGAACAACCCTTAGAGGGCTTTGTTCAACAGTGTGTATAGAACCTTCCAGACATATAAGGTTTCCTCACTGGGTGGGTGGGTGTGGGATGGGCTTGTGGGTTCGAGGAGGGGGACGGGTTGATAATGTATTGTATATTGTGAAGGTTTTTTCTTATTGTGATGCTGGTTGTAAGTTTGTTATAATTATGATTTATTTCTTACTTTGCACCATTGTGTATGGTATTAAAAACTTAATAAAGTTTGAACTAAAAAGAAAGTGAGAACAATCATGAACAATGAAAATAGGTCATTAAACATTCAGAATCTGAACAACAAAAGAATCAGTGCTATAAAAAGACACAGTCTGTCCAGATAGAAGGGGGCTACAAAGGGACACCCCCCAAAAAAAAACCCCCAACAACCCAAAGTGCTAAACACATGCACATGGTACACTTAGAAAGGCTGGTCAGGAAAATGAAATCCAGCTTACCAGTATTCGCAAAGGCAGACAATCGGCGAATCAGAAAATCATAGGGCGGGTTCCAGGAATAGAGTATGGATTTACAAGAAAGAAGATTAGCAAAGGTAAGAACCTAATCTTTCATTCTGGTACAATCCCACTCTATTCCTGGACTATTGGGATGTAACAGAGCAGACCCATAGAAACAGGATGGTTCTGATGAGCCTGCTGCCAAAACGGAGAAGGCAAAGCAGCATCTTGCTTGACCGCCATAGCAATCCTGTAAAACCTGGTGAAAGCATACAAAGAGGACAAGGTAGCAGCCCTGCAAATCTTTCCAACTAGAACACCAGCGACTCTGCCCGAGAGGAAGATACACCTCTAACAAAATGAGCCCTCACCGAGAGGGGTGAGGTATACTGCCTGCCACAGAAGCAGGGAAATAGTCATACAGATCCATCTGGGAAAAGTGGCCCTGGACGCTGGCCTGCCCTTGCGGGCAGGACATACCAGTACAAAAAGAAGTTCAGAGAGACGAAAATCAATTTTAACCTCCAGATACCGCAAACGGATCCTGCATACAGCCAGGGACCGCAACACACGAACCTGCTCCCTCGAACCGTAGAAAGCAAAGACAGGAAGATAGACTTCCAGGTAATGCAGAAAACCAAGAACAATTCCAGAAGAAAGGAGAGAACAGTGCACAGCACCACACCAAAATCTGAAATGTGGAGAAAGAGTTCCTGTCAGGAGAGAGAGACTGAAACCCAGAATTCCTGTGGGTGGAAGCAATGGCCACTAGGAAAACGATCTTGATTTTAAGATGCAATCAAGATGCTCACTCCAGAGGCCTCTAAGGTGAGAAAGTCAGATTGAGAGTCCAGAATGGACAAAACCACAGCGGGGCCGAAGCCTCAAAGCGCCCTGCAGAAAACAGATGACATCCGGAGGAGAGGCCAGGGAGCCCCCCAGGGGATCAGGACTCTGAGGAGCAAGACTCGCAATCCGGATTTGAAGAGGCGCCACAGCGAGGCCCAGGGAGAGGCTATCCAGAAGGAACCCCAGAATCCGGGGAAACGACAGCACAGATGGAACTTCGCGCTTCCGAACACACCATTCCAGATAACATCTCCAAGCCTTCTCATGGGCAGAAACCAAAATCTTCTCCTTGCTGTGGAGGAGAATGGAAACGATGGCGGAAAGAGAGCTCACGCAAACCAAGACCATGCACTCAAAAGCCAGGCCGTAAGACCAGAACGATCCAGATCCTGCAGCACAATTGGGCCCTGTGCGAGGAGACAAGGAGACACGGAAGCTGAAGCCCCTGCTCTCACTGAAACCGAACCAGGGTGGCATAGCACAGGTGCTTCAGCCAGTCGGGCACTATGAGGACTACTGGACCACTGTGGGTCACTATCCATCAGAATAGATGCCCAATAGAGGGTCATGGAGGGAAGACATACAGTAGACCTTCCTGCGTCCAAGGACAAACCAGAGCGTCCTGGGCCATCGCAGCTGATCTCGCGATGTCAACTAAGAACTGAACCACTTACCTAAATGGCTGCCTATGTCATGAGATAGAACATTCCACTATGCAGTCAAATGCCCTTTGAAACAGGGACCACTCCCTGGAGTCCAGAGTTCAACGACAGAGAAATTCTGCCTGGAAGTGGTCCACCCTGGCCACTTGTGCTGCAGACAGAACCAAAGAAGCTGGGCCAGTATATATTACCGAAGAAATGGCCCTATGGATCCATCTGGAGATTGCGGCCTTGGAGGCCGGTGTGCCACATCTAGCCTGACTAGTGAGCAAAGAAAGATGGTATGAACTCATTGTTGACCTCAAGATATTGGAAAAGCACTCTCCTCACATCCAACTTTTTTAGAATCTGGTTCTTCTTCTTAGAACCTGTGAACCGGAACACTGCAATCTGACTTCCTGATTGGCATGGAAAGTTGAAACAACCTTAAGCAAAAAGGATGGAACAATGCGCAAAGAAACTCCAGCCTTTGTAAATTTGAGGAAAGACTCTCTGCAAAAAAGAGCCTGTAGCATAGAGACTCTTCTTGTTGAAGTAGTGGTCACAAGAAAGACCGTCTTGGGAGTCAGATCCATCAAGGACACTTCCTTCAGTGGCAAAATCACATTAAGGTTCCATGAAGGGAATGGGTGTTTTACTGGGGGCCCGAGATGCAATGCCCCCTTTAGGAATCTGGCTATGTCTGGATGAGATGCCAACAAAGCCTTTCAGTCTTGAGCCCTGAAACAAAAGAGTTCTGCCACTTGAACTTAGGGATGCCACTGTAAGCCCCTTGTCAAAGCCACCCTGGAGATTAGAGCAAAAAAAAGCTCCTCCTTATCCTTAATGCACCAGTGTTAGAAAGTTTCCCATGCCATAGCACAGGGGTGTCCAACCTTGTGGCTTCCCTGGGCCGCATTGGCCAAAACAAATGTTTCTGGGACCGCACAAATGTGCAAACGCTGCAGCAAGACAGAGGAGGGAGCTGGCAAGATGGTAAACACTCGGGGGCAGCAGAGGAAAACAATGCATCGCCCTCGACTGGGGCCGCACAAAATACTTCACGGGGCTGCATGCGGCTCTTGGGCCGCAGGTTGGACACCCCTGCCTTAGCATAAGCAGAGACCGTTGTAGGCTTTTTTTTATCTGAGCAGAGTAGCAATGACTACTTCTTTTTTTTTTTTTTTTCAATTATCTTTATTAATTGAACATACAACCATGAGCAGAACAAGCAGAAAACAAAGAAACAGCACGAGAGATAATGACAACAAATGGTGCTCAGTACAAAACCCCCATGGGTGGATGCCCATCACAATTGACATTTTGAGATATCAAACCCCTCCAAACAGACACACCCAAACCCCAAACCCACACCACAGACCACAACAAACACTCCACAGCAATGACTACTTCTGAGTATCCCTTGTATGCTAACGCTGTGCGCTCAAGTGCCATGCTGTAAGAGCAAAGCAATCTGGATCTTCTAAGACCACTGGTCCCTGAGAAAGAAGGTCTGTACTCATAGTCTGAGACTTGTACCTCTCTGAAGTCACACTAGGTCTGCATATCATGATTTGCATGGCCAATCTGGAGCTAAGAGAATGACTGCACCCTGATGGCTTGCAATCCTATAGAGAATCCAGTCTATCATAGGCCACAGAGGAAACACGTACAAGAGTTTGCTCTTTAGCCACGGCTAGACCAAAGCTTCCAGACCGGCACTTCTGGGTTTGGATCTTCAACTGAAGAATGTGTCTGCCTTTTTGTTTCTTGCTGCCGCCTTCAGATCGAATGCTGGGCAACCCAAGAGACGAACAATGGCTTGGAAGGCTGCTGCAGATCTAGTGTCTGTCTGCTGTGGAAACTGACTTGGACACAGTCCACTCCCACTACATGTACCGCTGAAGATTAAGCTCCGCCTATCTGAACAGTAAGCGAGCTTCCAGACTCAGCTGCGCACTCTTATTATCACCCTGGCAACTGACATACACCACAGCTGTAGAACTGTTCGAGAAGACTCTAACCACTTGTCCCTCTGGACTCTTCTGCTGTCTCTGCAATGCCAGTTGAATGGCTGGAAGTCCTGTTGATCGACCATTTCCTTTTGGAAGCAGACCAATGCCCCTGGATCAGGTGTCCATTGCAGTGATTCCCTCATCCGTTGTCACAATTACCTATGAGACCATTCGGAGAGGCATGCCTCCGACGATGCCTGTGAATGTAGTCACCAGTCCATACTGGCCAGGGCTTCCAGTGTCCATGGCAGAAACATCTGCAGGGAGTACGATTGAGGTGTCCACCACAATAGCAATGTATTCTAGAGAGGACACATGTGAGCCTTTGCAAAGGGGACCATGTCTATCATGAGTGCTATAGAGCCTAGCACTTGGAGTAATGCCACGTGATCAGAGCTGGTTTGGCCAGCAAGCTCGTTATCTGAGTGCAAAGCTTCTGTCTGCATGCCTCTGGTAGATAGGCATGATCTTCTGCCATGTTAAATAAGATCCACAGGTATTCCAGATTTGGGACAGAACCAGCTGGCTCTTTTGGAAATTCACTATCTAACCCAGGCTCTGCAGGATCTGGACCATGTGAGCCATGGCTTGTTCTCCTTCTGGGAACAACGGAGCTCTGATCAGCCAGTCATCCAGGTATGGATGAACCTGCAAGCCCATCTTGTACAGATGGGCAGCTACTACCACTATCACCTTGGTAAATGTGAGAGGTGCTGTCACCAGCCCAAAGGGAAGGACCAAGAACTGGTAATGTTTTTCCAGGACATGAAATCTCAGGAACTTTCTGTGGTAAGGAAACATGAGCATGTGCAGGTAGGACTCTGTCAAATCCAGAGAGGCCAGAAATTCCTCAGCGCTATGACAGATTGTACTGCCTCCATGCGAAAGTGTGGAATTTTCAGCGCTGCACTGACGTGCGTAAGGTCCAGAATGGGTTTCCAAACGTGTAAGCCTTTCTTGGGCACAATGAAGTATATGGAGTATCTTATCTTGCTGCACCCTATACTTGGAACAAACTGCCCAAATCCCTAAAGCTGGCACCATGTATGGCAGGCTTCAAGTAAAAGTTAAAAGCCCATTTCTTTGAGTCTGCTTTCAATCCCTAATTCCTCTCACATTGGGTTCTTCATTCCCAACCCTTTATGTCATGTCTGTCTGTCCAAGTTAGATTGTAAGTTCTTCTAAGCAGGGACTGTCTATTAAATGTCAAATGTACAGTGCTACAGATGCCTTTCAGTGCTATAGAAGTTACAAATAGTAGTTGTAGTATCTGCCCGAGCCCAAATCTTTGAGTGGCATAGATTCTATGGTCTGAATATCTAACAGCCTTTGAACTGCAGTTGCAACCTTGGTTATCGGATAGAAAACAGAGGGTAGGGTTAAATGGTAATTTTTCTCAATGGAGGAGAGTAAACAGTGGAGTGACACAGGGGCCGGTGCTATTTAACTTATTTATAAAAGATCTGGAAATTGGAACGAGTGAGGTGATTAAATTTGCAGATGACACTAAACTGTTCCAAGTTGTTACAACGCATGCAGATTGTGAAAAATTGCAGGCAGACCTTAGGAAATTGGAAGACTGGGCATCCAAGTGGCAGATGAAATTTAATGTAGACAAATGCAAAGTGATGCACATTAGGAAGAATAACCCAAATCATAGTTACCGGATGCTAGGGTCCACCTTGGGGGTTAACGCCCAAGAAAAGGATCTGGGCGTCATTGCAGATAATACAATGAAACCTTCCACCCAATGTGTGGCGGCGGCCAAAAAAGCAAACAAGATGCTAGGAATTATTTAAAAACGGATGGTTAACAAGACTAAGAATGTTATAATGCCTCTGTATCGCTCCATGGTGTGACCTCACCTGGAGTACTGCATTCAATTCTGGTCTCCTTATCTCAAGAAAGATAGCGGCACTAGAAAAGGTTCAAAAAAAGCGACCAAGATGATAAAGGGGATGGAACTCCTCTCATATGAGGAAAGACTAAAAAGTTAGGGCTCTTCAGCTTGGAAAAGAGAAGTCTACAAAATCCTTAGAGGAGTAGAACGGGTACAAGTGGATCGATTTTTCACTCTGTCAAAAATTACAAAGACTAGGGAACACTCGAAGTTACAGGGAAATACTTTTAAAACCAATAGGAGGAAATATTTTTTCACTCAGAGAGGTTGTGGTAAGAGCAGATAGCATAGCTGGTTTTATGAAGGATTTGGACAATTTCCTGGAGGAAAAGTCCATAGTCTGTTATTGAGAAAGACTTGGGGCAAGCCACTGCTTGCCCTGGATCGGTAGCATGGAATGTTGCTACTCTTTGGGTTTTGGCCAGGTACTAGTGACCTGCATTGGCCACCGTGAGAACAGGCTGCTGGACTTGATGGACCTTTGGTCTTACCCAGTAAGGCTATTCTTATGTCCCGCCAAGAAGTCCACAAACCAGTCTGTCAAGGGCTGAGTGAATTCGAGTTTGTAACCACTCGGAATGATCTCCAGTACCCAACAATCTGACAAGATCATCACCCAGGCCTCCATACAGTCCAAGAGCCGTCCCCCTATCTTCAGGGGAACTGCTCCAGACCTGGTATCATTATGCTTTCTTGGAGTGGCATCATACATTTTGATTACCTGCTTTTGTGGTCTACAGTTTTCTTCTTTCTTTTTTCTTTTCGGTTACTTTTTTCTGCGTTTGATTTTACAAACAATGTGGGCCGGTTCATTATAGTTTTCCGACCCGCACCTGGTTTAGTCATGTGACTTGACATTACGGTCACGCCTTCTGGTCTGCAGGTTTAAATTAGAGGCGTCCGCCCTGGTTCAAGCGCCATTTTCCATCGTTGCCATCTTGCTGTAGCCTTTTGATTTTCAGGCTCCCGCACAGCGTCAGTCGTTCCTGAAGAAGGGGGAGTGCTCCCCCGAAACAGACGTCAGTGACTTGCTGACTGCTTACCAGAGAAGCTAAGTACCTTCTTTTGGCTTACAGATTGAATTTGGACACTTGTTCTTTTGCCCCCCTGGTTCAGGGGAAGAGACTGCTTACAGTGTACATTTTTGATTTGTTGCACTTATAGCACTTTTGTGTTATTTAGCACCTAAATTCAGAGAGCCCTAGGATGTTTCACAGTTGACACCTTCTAGGTGCAAACCAGTGGCAGCCTTTTCCTCCGGAGTCCGGAGGTTGGCTGTGTGACTGAGGGCTCTCTATAAATTATTTTGAGTTATTAGTCGTTACTCTTTAGTAGTGGTGAAAGGAAGTAGTTTTCTACTTCAATCGTCTCTGTGGGCAGTCCCTCCCCCTGATCACAGTTACTGTTTTGGGGCTTGGGAGATCTGCTTTTTCCTAGTTTTGTTAGCTCCCATTGTTCGGGTTTTCTTTAGATTCTTGGAGGTTGAAGCAGAAAGAGAACTGGAGGTCTGGTTCTCCCTGAGAATTTCTGTCTGGATCCCTGGAAGGAGGCTCCTTCTGAGAACTGCTAAAAATGAGTGGAGCCCTGAAAATAGACTAGCCGGAGCTTCTAGAGCAGGACTGCTCAAATCCAGTCCTCGAGATCTACTGGAAGACCAGGTTTTCAGGATATCCACAATGAACATGCATGAGAAAGATTTGCATACCAAGAAGGCAGCAGGCAAATCTTTCTCCTGCATATTCATTGTGGATATCCTGAAAACCTGGCCTGCCAGTAGATCTTGAGGACCGGACTTGGGCAGCCCTGCTCTAGAGGCTCGCGGTCTGCTGTTAGGTAGAGATTGCGGCCGACAATCTGTCATGCTGGCCATGAGATTGTCCAGCCTCTTTCTGAACATTTGTCCCTTGAAAGGAAGTCTGCTGAGGGTAGCCTTAGAGCAGGGGTGCCCACACTTTATGGGTTTGCGAGCTACTTTTATAATGACTAAGTCAAAATGATCTACCAACAATAAAATTAAAAAAAAACACAAAGCACACTGAAAGGCAGAGAAAATGTTAATTATTCATATTCCGGGTTTTTTCAAAGAGGTCACGGCAGATGACTCTATGCAATGTCACCTCAGTAACAAAATACAAAAATAGACAAATACACCCCCTCCCTTTTTACTAAACCACAATAGTAGGTTTTAGCACAGGGAATTACGCTGAATGCCTCGTGCTGCTCTCAATGCTCATAGGCTCCCTGCGCTAAAAAACGCTATTGCGGTTTAGTAAAAGGGAGCCATAGTGCAAAATATAGACAGCAGATATAAATTCTCAAAACCGACACATTTTGATCACTAAATTGAAAATAAAATCATTTTTCCTACCTTTGCTGTTTGGTGATTTCATGAGTCTCTGGTTGCACTTTCTTCTTCTGACTGTGCATTCAATCTTTCTTCCTTTCTTTCAGCCTCCTGTATGTTTCCTCTCCTCCAGACCTCATTCTCTCCCCCAACTTTTTCTTTCTGTCTCCCTGTTCCCCCTTCTTTCTGTCTCCCTATCTGCCCCCTTTCTTTCTTTCTCCGTGCCCTCCCCCAAGCCACTCGGTTTGCTGCCACCGCCATCGGGGAACAGCCCCCAAGCCACCGCCGTCCCAAGCTTTCCCTGCAGAAGCGTCGCGCTGACCAGCATTCCGCTCCCTGACGTCAATTCTGACGTAGGAGAGGAAGTTCCGGGCCAACAAGGCATTTCTCCTCATTCCATTCAGCCTGAGCCCCATCTCTCCTTGATCCAGCATTTCCCTTCTGTGTCTGTCAGAATTACCATTCCACCTATTTTCCAGCATCACCCTTCTTTGTGTCCATCTCACCTATATCCCTATCTCAACACTTTTTCAGAATCTTCATTTGTCTCTGTCCTTGTCTTTACCCCATGTTCACCATTTGCCCTTTCAATGTCTTTATCTCCCCCCCCCACTTTTTCAGCATTACTTCTATGTCTCTATTTCACCTCCTCTTCACGTCCCCTCTGTATCTCTATCCTTATTCAGTAGGTCCTGCTTACCCTTTCTCTTCTTTGTGTCACTATCTCCATTTTCAGCTTTCCCCCCTTTTCCTTTGTTACTGCACCCGGTAGCCAGAATCTTTCCACCCTCCCTCCACTCCGGCCCAGCCCAGTATGAAATATTTCCTTTTGTTTCCCTCCCCTCTCTCTTTCTCTTCTCTTCTCCTCCCTCACCCACAAGTCCTGCATATGTCCCTCTCCCTTCTACCTGCACCTGGCAAAACCTCCCTGCTCCGCGGCTCTCTTCAGCAACTTGTCAGCAGCGGTGATCAAGACAAGCTGCCAACATCGAGGCCTTTCCTCTACGAGTCCCACCTTTGTGGAAAAAGGAAGTTGAAACAAGCGGGACTCGCAGAGGGTAGGCCCCGACGTCAGAAGCTTGTGTCATTGCTGCTACTGAGTTGCCGAAGAGAGCCGCGGAGCAGGGGGTGTGGCCGGAAGCAGGTAGAGGGCTGCTGGAAGAGGTAGAAGTTCCGGAGTATGACACCGACCCGGGTCAGGATGATTCCTTTTTCAGGCTGTTGCTGCTGCCGCCGCCACGCCACCACGCCCCCCCCCTGAAATGACTAAAATGCCCGGCATCGGCGTCTTTGACGTCGGGGAGAGGAAGGCTGATAGGCCCGGTAGATCGGGACGGCAACACGAGTCTATCACAGAGCCCGGGATGGGCTCTGGGATCGACTCAAGTTGCCTTCCTGAGCTACCAGTCAATCGCGATCGACACTTTGGGCACCCCTGCCTTAGAGGCAGAATCTCCCGCCCATTGCCTGATCTAGAGCAATCTGCGGGCTTAGATCAAATAAGTCAAAACTGCTCATGATTCCGATGATGTCATAGAGAGCATCGGCAATATAATCCACTCCAGCTAATTGGAGCTGGGAGAAAGGCTCACCTACCACCAGCTCAAGACTCTGTAACCTGTTATGACAGGCACATGTTACAAAGGAAGCTGCTGCAGCTGCTTTGATTCCCAAGGCCAGTGCTTCAAATTGTCTTTTAAGAATCACATCTACTGTGCAATCCAGCATATCTTTTAATACCACACCTTCTTCACTTGATAGGGACATGCACTTGGTTATAGACAAGAATAGCCTTACTGGGTCAGACCAATGGTCCATCAAGCCCTGTAGCCCGTTCTCACGGTGGTCAATACAGGTCACTAGTACCTAGCCAAAACCCAAGGAGTTATCTGCGCTACCAAAAAAAATCAACATTGATCTAAGCAAACAGCTGCTGACACTCCCGTGTCATTGGATACAGTAGAACCATTGTCTTGGCTACTTTAAGAGACTCTTCAGGAGCATTGCTATGCTCCATGACTGATACATTGATATCAGGATGCCAGGGAAATGAAGAATGGACTCTCATTCCATCCATTAGAGCAGGGAGCAAAGGGGACCTGCTGGTAGTCCAAGTTTAACTCCCGCAGAATCAGCAATAAGCTTTAACAGAGCCAAGGGTCTGAACAGCCAGCGGACCATGGGATCTTCCTCTTGATCGAGGGCCGCTCTGTATCTAGTGCAAACGCACCTGCCTGCGACCCCATATCGCCCAACAGGGAAGGCTCACTCTGTGACAATAAGGGCCTAGAAATAGACCATTTATCCTTTGATTCTCCTTCAGAGGCCCACCAGAAAACTGGCCAGCTTCTAAAACTGATGCAGATGTGTCCTGGAAGCCTCAGCCCCCTTATGCACCTCCTTGTGCACTGCCAGAAGCCCCTTGGGGATTCATCCAGAAAACTTGCCACATTATATTGACAAATTCCAGAGAAAATGCTGTGTTAGGCAGCGTGGTGTCTCCTTTAGATGACTCCAGCTTGCGTCTCTTGGGATCCACAGCCTCCACGCCCCTGTGTTTGAGATGACTGTCATTTTGGGGCTCTGGAAGGGCCAACCAATGTACCCCCGACCGTTCCTCAGCCCTAGACATAACATAACATAGTGCTTATTGACTGCGTAAGCAGAAGTTCAACGCGGTTTACAAAAAGTTATAAAAGTAAACATGTTACATGAAATAAGATGATTCATTAAACAGTCAAATATTTAGAAAAAAGATAGGTCTTCAAATGTTTTCTAAAATGGCCTTAGGAATGGGTAGAAAGCAACAATATTCAGAATTCATTGTCATGAAGAGCTGCCTGAGATGCCAAAGTGTGATTTAGAAATTTCTTACTCCTGCAACCTTGGACAGATGGGAAATTAAACAAAGGATGAGTTCTTCTACTATGTTTGTATGATTCTAAAGAAAATCTATTGACTAAGTAAGAAGGAGCTGTACCATAAACTGCCTTGTAACAGAAACAGCCTAGTTTAAACAATACCCGGGCCTCCATTGGCAGCCAATGTAATTCGCGATAAAAGGGTGTAACATGATCAAATTTCTTCAGGCCGTAAATCATTCTGACTGCTGTATTCTGTATTATTGTAAGTCTTGCTAATTCTTTCTTGGTGACTGTTAGATAGATAATAGTAACGACTGAACCAGTAATCTAAAAGCAGCGAAGGGGAAGCTAAACCGACCACTACAGCTCCCCCCCCCCTCCATGTGATGCATGGCACAAGGGCATTCTTCGGTCACCCATCCAGTACAAACATGGCATGAATTAGGAGTAAGCAGTCTGAGGACTCCATCCCTGCCAATTTTGAGGCAAAACGAGGTAATATGAAGCTTCTGGAGAACTTTAAAAAAAATTGATAACATTTTGGCACCAAAACGCTTTACCCAAAATAAATAAACAACAATTTTAGAATTTTGGAGGTGGGGAAACCTAAGGAAAGGGGCAGAAACCTTAAAAAAATGTACTAAAGACACCCTTCTTCCCTCCCTCCGATTTTCTTCATAGGCTGGAAATGTGCTGCAGCCTGCTTCAGCTCCAAAAGTAGTTGGATCTGAGAAATCACTGCCTCAAAACAGACCACTCCTCCAGGCTGAATCTTTGGGCTGCCAGTCTGACCAATGTCTGACTGAGCTTCGAACTAAATTAAACTAAACCTTAAGTTTATATACCGCATCCTCTCCATAAAGATAGAGCTCGGCACAGTTTACAGGAACTTTAACATAAGGAAGGAAAAACATAATAAGAATTAGTGATTAAAAAGGGTAGCGAGATTTACATTTTTGAGAATAGCCAAGTTTCCTGATGCTTTTCGAATAATTGGAAGGAGTCCAGTTTCCGCAGCAGGGCAGGAAGGTTATTTGAACCCCTGCGGATCTGAAAGGGGAGAGACAAAGCACAGCTAGCATCCTGCGGGACCACGTTAAGCTCCCTACCGAAGCCTAACAGCTTGTGCTCAAGCCCCTGCAAAGCAGTAGGCGAGTAATGCTACAAGAGGAATGGACACCAAGCTCTAGAAAGTTTCTGCAGGCTGGCCAACATATACCACAGAGGGATTAGCCTGTCAGCTGCAGACCTCAGTCTGCTTCTCCTCCACACAGGCAGAGCTGGATCCTCAACTAGGGGAGCTCTTAGCACCAAAATCAGTCAAAATACCACAAAAAAGACTGAAAAAAATAAAGAAATATACAGATCAGATCAGAAAGACTCCTTCCAGCTTGGATGCAGAAGGAAAAACTGAAGAGGGCAGCAGATCCCTCTAGTAAAGGAGGAGGGATTCAAAAGCTAGACTACATTTCTTCTGCATGGCTCGCAAGCATTGGGATATTACCTGTCCATCCAGAATGATACACCTATTGCACTACAAATGTTACTATCATGTTACTAGGTCACAAATGTGATGTAACCAGAAACAATTCTGAATGTTCAAATACAAGACATCTCTCTGTTTATTTTCCTGAATCTCAATATGAGAGAGAATTAAACTTAAAAAAAAAGTATCCCTGTTTTTTCAAATTTTATTTTGTGTTTCATTAAAAAATAGATATTAAAATTGTTTGGGTGGGTTGGCACTTCCAGACTTGCGAAGATATGATATCGCATGACTCATGAGGCATCTGGTAGATTGGATCAAGAATACTCAATATTACATTCCTGTACTCCTTGAGCAACAGCTGATGTCCCCAACTCATCTGCTATATCATCTTCATGCCCGCCGGTCTCATCGAATATTTCCTACCTGCAGACAGCCTTTGTTGAAATGTGCCAATGTTGGCTATGGTTGTGTAAACATGCACTTGCCATTCACTTCCACGATTTTGGTGCCGTTATGGGGTAATCTGGATCTGAACCCTGAAGCTACTAAAACCTATTTGAAAAGGCAGAGTGACAATGGCTTTAGCTACGTGAAGGACCAGGAGTTTGAACAGGGTAAACCGCTTTCTTTCCAAGAACTGCACACTGTAGGCCATTTGCAAGAGAGGTATTAGCTTCATTATTGTCAAGTTTCCCATTATCTTCAGTCCTTGGACGCCAGTACACTGAATGAAGACATGGCAGTTATGATGCGAGAAACACTAACTTTATCTCGCTCAACTAAGATCAGTTTATCTTTCAGTCAGGTTAGTTTGGGCAGTTTTAGTGCCCCCCTGGGACTATGATGCTTTGGCAGAAGTTTGAAATCGGAACCTTCCTCCTCTGGAACAGATATCAGATGCTGGGATTACGTCTCCTTATGAAATATTTCAAACGGTTGACTCGCTCAGTTGCTTTTCAAGAACAGCATTACAAATCCCGTTTATATATTTCTCCATATCGGGCTTATGTTTCTGGATTTGCTTCTCACACTCAGGCCCTGATTCTCCAAAGTGCATCCCGATTTTAGGCGTCCTACAGCTGTCTAATCAGCCAATCGGGATGCACGTTTTTAAAAAAAAAATGCTCCCCAGGCAAGCCTGAAGGCACCTCAGGGAGCTAGGGAGACCCTAGGCAAGATGCCTAAGCTTGTCTAAGGGCCTTAGGCGGGCCTTAGGCTGAACCTAGGCGGCCCTACGCGTCTCCCTAGTAGAGAAGAAGCTTAAAATGTAGGCCAGCAAAATGCTGGCCTACATTGTAAGTAGACGCGGCCGCTATACTTATCGCAGCAAGGGATCTCTCTGCCGCTATAAGTATAGCGGGCCGCAGCCCCCTGACCAGGAGGGTGCCCAAACCCTCTGCCCGAAGACGCACCCCCCCCACTACCGACCGCCCCCCCGACATTACCGATCTCCCCCCCTCCCCCCGACAATATCGATAGCTGGCAGGAGGGTGCCCAATCCCTCCTGCTCGAAGACGCATCCCCCCCAACACTACCGACCACCCCCCCCCGACATTACCGATCCCCCCCCGACAATATCGATAGCTGGCAGGAAGGGTGCCCAATCCCTCCTGCCCGAAGACGCACCCCCCCGGCGCTAACCCCCCCAAACCTCCACTCCACCAAACCTGTTCTTAGAAGGGTCTTGCACGTCTTGAGCCGGCAGGCACGCCTCGTCGAAATGAAGCGGGCCCCTTCCCGGCCCATCCTGCCGAAGCCTAAGGCCTGATTGGCCCAGGCTCTAGAAGCCTGGACCAATCAGGCCATAGGCATAGCGGGTCCGCCCATCCCCACTTAATCTAAGGCCTGATTGGCCAATCAGGCCTTAGACTTAGTGGGGATGGGCGGACCCGCTATGCCTAAGGCCTGATTGGTCCAGGCTTCTAGAGCCTGGGCCAATCAGGCCTTAGGCTTCGGCGGGATGGGCCGGGATGGGCCGGGCCCGCTTCATTTCGACGAGGCGTGCCTGCCGGCTCAAGACCTAAGAACAGGTTTGGTGGAGTGGAGGTTTGGGGGGGGTAGCGCCGGGGGGGGTGCGTCTTCGGGCAGGAGGGATTGGGCACCCTCCTGCCAGCTATCGATATTGTCGGGGGGGGGGGAGATCGGTAATATCGGGGGGGGGGCGGTCGGTAGTGTCGGGGGGGGGGCGGTCGGTAGTGTCGGGGGGGGTGCATCTTCGGGCAGGAGGGATTGGGCACCCTCCTGCCAGCTATCGATATTGTCGGGGGGGGAGGGAGGGAGATTGGTAATGTCGGGGGGGCGGTCGGTAGTGGGGGGGTGCGTCTTCGGGCAGAGGGTTTGGGCACCCTCCTGGTCAGGGGGCCGCGGCCCGCTATATTTATAGCGGCAGAGAGATCCCTTGCCGCGATAAGTGTAGCGGGCCGTGTCTAATCTAACCCGTTTCTCTAACCCGCGTCTGTAACATGGACGCCGGTTACAGAATCGGGGTTTAGTTTAGGCCGATTCTGAATAGGACGCCTCTCCCGGGCGTCCTATTCAGAATCAGGGCCTAGGTGTCTTGCGGGCCTCGCCTTCAATATAGGCGGCCTGCCTGGGGAGCATTTTTTTTAAAAAAACGTGCATCCCGATTGGCTGATTAGACAGCTGTAGGACGCCTACAGCTGCCTAAAATCGGGACGCACTTTTAGAGAATCAGGCCCTCAGTGCCAAAATGCCATTCTACTCCTGCTGATTTGCTACATGTTTTGGTTTTGTGAGAAGATACAAACTTTCCGGTCCTTTGTTGGAATATATCTACAGACTATTCTGCATAAAAGGATCCCTTTGAGGGTGGATGTCCTGCTTTTCTCTCAGGTTTCCTCTCTGGAATTGTCCAGTAGGGGAGGGCGGAATTTATTATTGCAAAAAGTTTCTTTACTGGCTAGGAATTCCTACCTTCACTCTTTGGAGGAATGAACTGTTTACTTTGTTAAAATTTGAATATTTAGATGTAAAGTGGGGAGGGTCAATGGAGAAGGTTTAAGGTCATCTGGGCCCATGTATGGGATGGTTTGTCCCATATAGCACGTAGTACTCTGCTGAACCTTTGACACTGTGGTGCTTGGGTGGGAGGGAGGAGGTGGGGGTTTGTTTGGGTATTGCTTTGTATCTTTAAGTTTCTGTGAAGAGACCACACAGATGACTTTCTCTTGTCTGTTTCTTATTGATTTTGTTGTATGACTGTTTATTATGAAAATTTCAATATAAAACATAATTTTAAAAAATAGATATCAAATACATAAAACTAACTGATCTCCACATATACATTTCATAAATCTATTTGCAAGCTCCCTCTGAGGTGGTCACATCTACTAAAATAATCCTTAGAAATCTAATCTAAAAATGCCACAGACCCCACATTTTTCTGAATTTTCTGTTTCCTAGTGTTACCATGTTTGGGGGGGGAGGGAGAGAGAGAACATCAATATCCACTCCTATGCGAACAACATTCAGCTTCTCCTCTCGCTAGGTAAAGACCAATCTATCCAACTCACCAACCTTCAACACTGCCTCACCGACAAGTAGAACTGGATAACAGACAACAAACTGCAGCTGAATGCTGCCAAAACTGAACTACTATGGATCAGAAAGAACACTAATTTCACCTGCCCAATACTATCCTGGGATTCTACACCTTGTCAGCAAAAGACCAAGTGCATAGTCTTGAGGAGGTACTGGATGGCCACCTGTCCCTCTCGGCCATATCTCCTAAGTGGCCTCTATCTCCTTCTACTATCTGCGCCAGCTAAAAAGGATCAAACAGTATATCACTAAACCTGACCTAGCCCAACTCCTCTATGCTTATGTGCTCTCCAGAATGGAATATTTCAACTCCATCTTCAATGGAATCACCGCCAAAGAGATTAAGTAACCAAAACATCATATACGAAAGCATAGGAAAAAGACCTGGGGAAGGAATGGTCCATAAATGAGTGGGGGGTAATTGTATCATCTTTTTCAGACAGCTAAAGTTGCCACCTTGGTGGAAAATGCTATTAAACTCCTAGTACGCTGGTACACTACCCCGTTTTTAATTAGTAAATGTACTAAGCAGAGTGATGCTACCTGTTGGAAAGGATGTGGTGGAAGAGGTACATTCTATCATATGTGGTGGGAATGTCAAAAGGTCCAGAAGTTTTGGGAGCAAGTATTTGATTATGTGAGCAGATTAATTCAGACTTAACCTGAATGCTGAAAGAGCAATGTTGGGAGTAAGAATAGAAGGTTTAACATTCTCTCTATCTAAACTTTTGGACTTGGCATTCATAGCTGCCAGATTGACACTAGCTCAGCAATGGCGTATGCTTGATGAACCTACATTAAGAGATATGAGGGAACGTTTAGAAACAGTGTATGAAAAATATAGACTTTCGGCACTTTTAACAAATCATTGGGCAAAGTTTAATTATATATGGGAGAGTTATATTGAAATGGAAAAATAAGCTCTATGAAAGAATTGAGATGTATATTATTCTACCCTTATGGATTGGGAATCTAGGTCTCCTGGGAGAGGGGGAAGGGGAGGGGGAGGTAGGGAATAGGACAGTTTTAATTGTAGTATAGATAAGATACATTATCTTAATTAGTTTATTAAGGTTATGAATTATATCCAATGATAATTAAGCACAGTTACTTACCGTAACAGGTGTTATCCAGGGACAGCAGGCAGATATTCTTAACGTATGGGTGACGTCACCGACAGAGCCCCGGTACGGACACTTTTAACTAGAAAGTTCTAGTTGACCGCACCGCGCATGCGCGGGTGCCTTCCCGCTCGACGGAGGAGAGCGTGGTCCCCAGTTAAGATAAGCCAGCTAAGAAGCCAACCCGGGGAGGAGGGCGGGTCCTAAGAATATCTGCCTGGTGTCCCTGGATAACACCTGTTACGGTAAGTAACTGTGCTTTATCCCAGGACAAGCAGGCAGCATATTCTTAACGTATGGGTGACCTCCAAGCTAACAGAGGGGGAGGAGGGATGGTTGGCCATTAGGAAAATAAATTTTGTAACACAGATTGGCCGAAGAGTCCATCCTGTCTGGAGAAGGCATCCAGACAGTAGTGAGTAGTGAACGTGTGAACTGAGGACCAAGTGGCAGCCTTGCAGATTTCCTCAATGGGCGTGGAACGGAGGAAAGCCACGGAAGCAGCCATAGCTCTGACTCTGTGGGCCGTGACAGCACCTTCCAGTGAGAGACCGGCCCGAGCATAACAGAAGGCAATGCAGGCAGCAAGCCAGTTAGAAAGCGTCCGTTTAGAGACAGGGCGACCTAAACGGTTAGGGTCGAAAGATAGAAAGAGCTGAGGGGATGAGCGATGAGCCCTGGTGCGATCAAGATAGTAAGCAAGGGCACGCTTACAGTCCAGCGTATGCAGCGCCTGTTCCCCAGGATGAGAGTGGGGTTTGGGAAAAAAGACAGGCAAAACAATGGACTGGTTGAGGTGAAAGTCCGAGACCACCTTGGGAAGGAACTTAGGATGGGTGCGCAGAACCACCTTGTCATGGTGAAAAACAGTGAAAGGTGGGTCGGCAACCAGTGCATGCAGCTCACTAACCCTCCTGGCAGAGGTGATGGCAATGAGGAAAAGCACCTTCCATGTCAGAAATTTGAGTGAAGTAGTGGCAAGAGGCTCAAACGGAGGTTTCATGAGGGCTGACAAAACCACATTCAGGTCCCAGACGACTGGAGGAGGCTTCAGAGGGGGTTTGACATTGAAGAGGCCTCTCATAAACCGGGAAACCAGGGGATGGGCCGTAAGAGGTTTTCCGAGGATAGGCTCATGGAACGCAGTGATGGCACTGAGGTGGACTCTGATGGAGGTAGACTTGAGGCCAGCGTCGGACAGAGAGAGCAAATAGTCCAGTACAGTTTCCACCGCCAATGAGGTGGGATCGTGGTGATGCAGTAGACACCAAGAGGAGAACCTGGTCCACTTCTGATGGTAACATTGGAGGGTGGCCGGTTTCCTGGAGGCATCCAAAATGCGACGGACAGGCTGAGACAGATTCTGTGGAGAGGTCAGCCCGAGAGAAACCAAGCTGTCAGGTGGAGCGAGGACAGATTGGGATGTAGTAGAGACTGATGTTGCTGCGTAAGTAGAGTAGGAAACACAGGAAGAGGAATGGGCTCCCTGGAGCTGAGCTGGAGAAGGAGAGAGAACCAGTGTTGGCGAGGCCACCGAGGCGCGATGAGAATCATGGTGGCATTGTCTCTGCGGAGTTTGAACAACGTCCGCAACATCAAGTTTCAAGTTTATTAAATTATTTGATTAAACGCTTTTCAGAATACAAAGCGTTTTACAAAGAAATAAAATTGGATTTCTTAAAATCACAAATACATCGTAAATAAAAATAATTACTTAAAAATTAAAAAACGAACTGGGGTAACAAACACATGGAACAGTAGGAAAGGAGGGATAAGAAAAAATACAATAAAAAAAAAATAAAAAAAAAGATGAGTTAATCAGATTGGGTTAGAACATAAGGATGATGTGAGAAAAGGATTTGCAAACTTGAAAATCTAAAAAAAAGGGGATATATAATCAGAGTTTAATACAAAACGATAAGATTAGGAATCAACCGAAAAATAAACTTTTAGTTAAAGGCTTCTTTAAAAAGAAAACACTTTAAACTATTTTTGAATTTATTCAAATCTTGTTCAAGTCTTAAATGAAGAGGGAGTGAGTTCCAAATAGTAGGGGCTGTAACCGAAAAAATCAGGTCACGGCGAGTACCGATGATTTTTAAAGAGGGAACATATAGGGACGCTTGTGAGGATGATCTGAGAACTCTTGAGGGGCTGTAAGGAATCAGAAGCCTATCAGAGGAAGTGGAGGGAAGGCATAGAGAAACCGACCCGTCCAGTTGAGCAGGAACGCATCCGGGGTCAGACGATGAGGAGAGTAGAGTCTGGAACAGAAAAGGGGCAGTTGATGGTTGTGAGGAGCTGCAAAGAGTTCCACCTGAGGAGTGCCCCACCGATCGAAGATGGAGTGGAGTGTGGTCGGATCCAGAGTCCACTCGTGAGGTTGAAGGATGCGGCTGAGATTGTCGGCCAGGGAGTTCTGTTCGCCCTGGATGTAGACAGCCTTGAGGAAGAGATTGCGGGCCGTGGCCCAGGTCCAGATGCGGATGGCCTCCTGACAGAGGAGGGGAGAACCGGTGCCGCCTTGCTTGTTTATGTAATACATGGCGACTTGGTTGTCTGTGCACAGGAGAAGAACCTGAGGGTAGAGAAGGTGTTGGAAAGCTTTGAGTGCATAGAACATGGCCCTGAGTTCCAGGAAGTTGATATGATGTTGACGTTCCTGAGGGGTCCAGAGACCCTGTGTGCGAAGTTCTCCCAGGTGGGCTCCCCATGCGTAGGGGGAGACATCCGTGGTGATTACCATGGAGTGAGGGGGTAGATGAAAAAGCAGACCCCTGGAAAGATTGGAGGAGTTCAACCACCATTGAAGAGATCGCTGAAGAGACGATGTCACACAGATGGGATGAGAAAGAAGGTCCGTGGTCTGAGACCATTGGTTGGCTAGAGCCCACTGAGGTGTTCTGAGGTGGAGTCGTGCCAGAGGGAGCACATGGACCGTGGAAGCCATGTGGCCCAGGAGGACCATCATCTGCCGAGCAGGGATGGAGTGATGAAGGAGCACCTGGCGGCAAAGATGGAGCAGGGTCTGTTGACGGTCGGAGGGGAGAAACGCCCTCATCAGAGTGGTGTCGAGAACTGCTCCAATGAACTGAAGTCGCTGTGTGGGAAGCAGATGCGACTTGGGGTAGTTGATCTCGAACCCCAGAAGATGGAGGAAAGAGATGGTGTGTTGAGTGGCTTGTAGCACAAGCGGAGACGTAGGTGCATTCACCAACCAATCATCCAAGTAGGGGAACACCTGGAGGTTGTGAGACCTGAGGAAGGCCGCTACCACAATAAGGCACTTGGTGAATACCTTGGGCGATGATGCGAGGCCAAAGGGTAGCACTTTGTACTGGTAGTGATGGTGCTGTATCTGAAACCTGAGGTAGCGACGTGAAGTCTGGTTGATTGGAATGTGAGTGTAGGCCTCCTTGAGGTCTAGGGAACATAGCCAGTCGTGTTGAGAGAGAAGAGGGTAAAGCGTGGCAAGGGAGAGCATTCTGAACTTTTCCTTGACCAGACACTTGTTGAGGTCCCTGAGATCGAGGATGGGACGTAGGTCTCCTGTCTTCTTGGGTACCAGGAAGTAGCGGGAGCAGAATCCCTGACCCCTTTGGTCTTGGGGGACTTCTTCGATGGCATTGAGAAGAAGGAGGGAGTGAACCTCCTTGAGAAGGAGAAGGGTTTGAGAGGAGTGAGAAGCAGACTCTACGGGAGGATTGTCTGGTGGAAGAGTCTGGAAGTTGAGAGAGTAGCCGTGGCGAATGATGGTAAGGACCCACTGGTCTGACGTGATGATCTCCCAACGGCTGAGAAAAAGTTGCAGGCATCCTCCGATAGGTTGAGGAAGAGGTAACGCTGGTGAGATTCTGGCTATGCCCTGGAGAAAGGAGTCAAAAGGGCTGAGAAGGTTTTGACTGAGGGAGAGGCTTGGCAGGTTGATGAGATTGGGAGCGAGCCTGAGTTTGCTGTTGCTGACGAGGTCGGCGAGGTTGTTGCGGAGGTGGATGAAGAGGTCTGGCTGAGAATCTGCGTTGGTATGAAGACTGCTGTCTATAGGGGCGAGCAGGTGGAGTCTTCTTCTTCGGTTTGATGAGAGTATCCCACCTGGTCTCGTGAGCAGAGAGTTTCTGGGTGGTGGAGTCTAGGGACTCTCCGAAAAGTTCATCACCAAGACAAGGTGCGTTAGCCAGGCGGTCTTGGTGGTTAACGTCGAGGTCGGAAACTCTCAGCCAGGCCAGACGTCTCATGGCAACCGCCATGGCCGAAGCTCGAGAGGTGAGCTCAAAATAATCATAAATAGAGCGCACCATGAATTTGCGGAGTTGGAGCAGACTGGAAATGTGTTGTTGGAAAAGAGGGACCTTACGTTCAGGAAGATACTTTTGTAATGAAGAGAGTTGTTGAACCAGATACTTCGTGTAGAAGGAGAAGTGAAAGATGTAATTATTGGCTCTGTTTGCAAGCATTGAATTTTGATAAAGGCGCTTGCCAAATTTATCCATCGTTTTGCCCTCTCTGCCAGGAGGGGTAGAAGCATAAATACTGGATCCCTGGGTTTTCTTCAAGGTGGATTCGACAAGAAGAGATTCATGGGGTAGTTGGGGTTTGTCAAACCCTGGAATAGGGATGACCCTGTAGAGACTATCCAGTTTTCTAGGGGCCCCCGGTACCGAGAGAGGGTTCTCCCAATTCTTGTAGAAAGTTTCCCGTAAGATGTCGTGGACGGGTAACTTTAGGAATTCTTTGGGGGGTTGCTCGAAGTCCAGGGCATCTAAGAAAGCCTGTGACTTCTTAGAGTCAGATTCCAATGGGATAGAGAGAGCCGCTGACATTTCCCGAAGAAATTTGGTGAACGAGGATTGTTCAGGCTTGGAACCGGTATCGATTGTGGAGGGCTCCTCGTCGGTTGAAGAAGCCTCATCGTCGGTACCGGGTTGGGATTCTTCCCAGAGGTCCGGGTCCCTGACGTCGGTGTGTATAGGACGGGACGGTGGTGTGGATGGTTCTGCGTGGCGAGTCTTAGAGAGAGATTTGCCAGAACGCATGGAGACGGTACCGGGGGAAGAGGAGCGGTGCCGGTCTCGGTCGGCTTGGCGACGGTCCCGATGTCGGAGAGGATTGGCATCAGAGTGTAGTTGCACGAGAGGGTTGATGGGTTTCGCCGCGAGCACCGGCATGGACGTGTTTAATGGTATCGATGGAGTCGACTCCGGTGGTATGGTGCAAGGCTCGGGCCGGTCCGGTACCGGAAGGAGCAGGGCCAATATTGTTGGCAACAGGTGCTGTAGTTGTTGCTGTACCTGCTCCTGTAATTGAGTTTGGAGTATGGCCGCAATGCGGTCGTCCAGAGGAGGCACTGGTACCGCTTTTTTCTTTTTCAGTACCATAGGTGCTGCTCTACACCCCGGCGATGAGGAGGCCGATGACGAGGCACTCACCGAAATCGGGGCGAAGCGTTTATGGGGTCGGCTGGATGCCGGGAGAACCGGTGTCGCCGCCATGGCAGGAGGGTGTTCAAGGGAAGTGGAAGGCTTCTTAGCCGGCTTACCTGACGCCATCGACCCCGAGGAAGGATCAGACGGTGTGGAGGTAGTCGGTGCCGACTTTAGCGGCGCCATCGATGGTGTGGCAGACTCCATGGCAGATCCGGTGCCAAAAAGGATGTTCTGCTGGATCTGCCTATTCTTTAATGTACATTTTTTAAGAGTAGCACAGCGGGTGCAGGTGTCAGCCCGATGCTCTGGACCCAGGCACTGTAAGCACCAATTGTGCGGGTCAGTGAGAGAGATCGGGCGTGCACACCGCTGGCACTTCTTAAAACCCGGCTGAGGGGGCATGAATGGAAACACGGCCTCCGCAAAATCAAACCCGGAGGCCTGTATGTTGGCAACAGGCCCCGCCGGGGCCGGCCAGAAAAATAAAGGAAAAGACAAATTAAAGAATTTTTTTTTTTTTTTTAGACGAAAAAGAAACCCGAAGGGAAAAAGGCAAAAAAGGAAGAAAATTACGCGAGCGGGAAGACAAAGTAGAAAATTTCAACAGCCGTTGAAAGCACATGCGTCTTCTTCGCTCCGCGGAAACGAAGAAACTGGGGACCACGCTCTCCTCCGTCGAGCGGGAAGGCACCCGCGCATGCGCGGTGTGGTCAACTAGAACTTTCTAGTTAAAAGTGTCCGTACCGGGGCTCCGTCGGTGACATCACCCATACGTTAAGAATATGCTGCCTGCTTGTCCTGGGATAATGTGTTGTATTGAGATTGTATTAAAATTATTAAATAAAGAATAAAAAAAAAGGAATCACCGCCAAAGAACTGAAGCTCCTCCAGCAAGTCCAGAACTCCGTGATCCGCCTCCTACATGAACCTGAATTACCATGACCCCCATCTCTCCAGTCCTTCATGCAGAACACTGGCTACCAGTTAACAAATGCAGTGTGTTCAAGGCCCTTATTATAACCTACAAGAGATTCCACCTCATCACCCTTGCCTACATCACATCCAAACTCCAATATACTCTCCCCCGCCCACTGCGCTCTGAGGCCAAGAAACGACTATACATCCCTGCAGGAGATCCCTCCAAATAGAAACAGCTCAGAAACGCTCGTACAGCCACTTCATCCCCCGTCTTTGGAACCAATCGCCTGCCCAGATAAGATCTCAAGAGACTCGTTGATGATCTTCCGGAAAATGCTGAAGACCCATCTCTTCAATTGAACAGTCCTAATGGACAGCCTCCTCCTTGCTCCCCTTCCTTAAACTCCTGCTCCCTCTCTCCCCTCCCTCCTCCTCCCTTTCCACACTCCCCTTGCTCCCCCTCTTCTCACCTGTCTCTCTACGAATGCCTGTAATTTTTGTCCTGTATTTTTATTGTGAATGCCAACTGTAACCTGTTCTGAGCTCCTGGGAGAACGGGATAGAAATATAAATAAACACATTTATTCTTCTTTCAAAGACACTTTTTATTTCTACTTTATTGAAATACACTTTCTAGCAATTATTGAATCTGAAAAGCCTAACTTACTTTGAAATTTTAGAGCTTAAGATACATTTTGTAACAGGTTAATTTCCAAGAAAGAAAAAGTATCAAAGCCAAAATATAAAAAAAATAAAATAAAACCTCTCAAAATACTTGCATACATTCACACAACCAGAGAACATGCTTGAATGCGTCTCTTAGATACTGGATTGCAGAACCCTCAACAGAATACTTCTAAATCTTCCTTCCACAAAAAATCTGCAATACAAACGTGTTTTCCACTCCATGCTCACCTTTCTAGGCGTAAAAACTTGGAATAACCTTACTGAAATATCCAGAACGGAACCTAACCGCACCATATTCTAGAAGAAACTGAAAACTCATCTATTTGACACTTAATCACCTGTATCTTCTCCTCCCCCCTCCACCCCTCTCCCTCCCCCCTCCTCCCCACCTCTTCTCCCACCCGTCCTCCCCCTTCTCCTTCCTTGCCTCCCTCTATAAGTCACTTTGAGCCTACCTAGGTATGAGCAATGCAGAAATAGAAGATTATATTATATTAGACAAACTTTAGATGTGAATTTAAAGGAAGTAAACATATAAAAGGTTTTTCTGTATTTAAGCCACTGTTAGAAGCAGGAAACTGGGGCTACTAGAGTTTTGATCTGTTCTGATGTGGTAATCTGTACTGGTAACATTCTTGTTTTAGAAGTTAATAATAATAATAATAACAACTTTATTTTTCTATACCGCCAACTCCCAAAAAGTTCTAGGCAGTTCACAGAGTAAAAAGGACTGGACATTCAAGTGAAAATACAAAGCACACAGAAAGGCAGTGCAATAGTTCAATAATGAAGAATACAGTAAGAAACTATGACATAGTCATCAATCAAGTAACAAATTTTTTTGAACAAATAGGTCTTAACCAGTTTTCTAAAGGTGCAATAAGATACAGATAGTTGAATCAGATCGTCTAACCATACTTGGTTAGAGCCAAAGAACATTCCCTCTGTGGCTTCATAGTGCTAGCATGGTAGATTTGGTCTAAGTTTTGAGTAAATTTTTGTAGCCTATTCTATTTTTCTGTTTAGTCAGGTGGGAAGCAGAGAGAGAGAGTGAAAGAGGGGAGTTTAGGGAAGGAAAGAGGAAAGAAAGAAGGTGTGGGGCACTGAAGTGCAGAGGTGAGTATAGGGTGGTGATGGGTTTTTGAATGATAAGAGAAGAAATGGGGACAAAATGGGGTTCAGGATACATAGAGGAAGGAAGATGTGGTCAGGTTCAGGGAAGGATGGAAAGAAAAAGGGGTAATGGGCATAGAGGGAAGTTCAGGGTACATAAATGGAAGAGTGAAGGGAAAGAGCTAGAAATTCCCCTGATGCCACCAATATGATCACTAACCTATTTCCATTTGGAAATGCGGGATTTTGAAGGGCACATTGACTGCTTTGAGATCCAGAATTGGTCTCCAGTCTTTGGAGCCTCTTTTTGGCATGATAAAGTATATCAAATATCTGCCAAAGCCCCAAATCTGACTCTGGAATGGGTTCTATGGCTTCCATATCCAGCAATCTCTGAACTGTTGCTGTGACCTTTGCCACCTTTTCTGGTTTCCCTGCTGTAAAGTTCGATGTGGTTAATAAAAATGAACTAAAGGTCGTATATAAACAGTGAGGGTACAAATACAAACAGCAAATACAAGATCAGCATCAGATACAATCACAGTAAATTAATACAAAAAACCCAAGCAAGTAAGCCTGCGATTACAATTAAAGTTATGGATAGTGTTTCCTAAGTACAGGATAGTCTGTAATACATGCCAATGTTTCTTCAATACTTGGACCCATTATAAAAGGGAAGAACACAAGTAAGTCTAGGGTTCCCCTGGTCAACATGTTCATTCTGATGTTCATTTTGATGCAATGTATGATGGTTTAATAAACATCAGAATGAACATGTTGATCAGGGGAACCCTAGACTTACTTGTGTTCTTCCCTTTTATAATGGGTCCAAGTATTTGATAACATGCACGAAGAAACATTGGCATGTATTAAAGACTATCCCTGATTTATTTGAGGAATTTCCTTTAATAGCCTATAGCCGAAGCAACAACCTTGGAGAACGTTTAGCACGTCACAGATATAGTACAGGCGCTGTTGAAAATCAGGGAGACATGGGACATACAAAATGCCAAAGTTGTTAGTGGTGTGACATTACTATTGAAGGAAACAGGTGGCAACCCCCTAATAGGGATATGGTCATAACAGCGAAAACTCGGACCACTTGTAAGTCCCATAATGTCATATATGCCTTATTATGTCCTTGTGACCTTATTTATGTAGGTAGGACAGGACGCTCAATGAATGTGAGGTTAAATGAACATAAGTCTAGGATTCTGAATGAAGTACGGGAAGCCCTGTTAACACAACATTGGCTTTTACATGCTTATAAAATAGGTGATTTACGTTGGCGGATCATTGACCATATATCAGAAGGGTGGGAGGGAGGAAATTATAAACAGAGATTGAATTTTGTTGAGCAAAAGTGGATATATACTTTAAATACGGTAGAACCGGGAGGACTGAACCAGGAAATCGAGTGGATGTCCCTGGTGTAAGTCTTGATTTGCTGCCAGTTCTGTGACGTCAGTGGAGAGGAGGTATTTAAAAAGTAACAAAAAACGCCACGGCCATCTTATCTCAATAAGCTGTATGTAGATCGGGATGGTGCTACTAAGTTTGAAAAGGGGTAAGGGTTTATTATATGTTTCTAAACCTGGTTACTTCTATAAGGGGTATATATTTAAAATTGAAATTAAATGTTAGAGTTTAATTACTTTTTCATGTTTCTAGAGGACTTTTCTTGAAACAGCCAGAAGGCGAAACATGTCGAATGACAGGTCCCTTCCCGATGAAACTATGAGACAAGACTGACTTAAGATAAGTCAATTAAGTTATACTACTTTAGGAATTAAGTTATTTGTGATATTAAAAATAGCACTGAGCACTTTAAATAAGGAAAAAACATGAGAAAAATATACATAATGGGGCTAATGAGGAAGCAATTGCCATAAGTTTGATTGGTGACCATAGAAATGCATGGCACCTAATGGCTAGTTTGAGGCCTTAAGAAAAGTAAAAAAACTAAAAAGTTAAAATGAGTGGGAATGACATTGAAACAATTTTGGACTGATCATATTTTCAATGTCTTACATCTGACTGCGGGTGATACAATATAGACTTACAGCATTACACCAAAATAAAATGGACTTTGTAAGCAAACATGGACTTACTTTCTAGAATCAATGTAAAGGGGGATGGTTTGATAAGAAAAAATGGTAGTGAAGAAAGAGAGAGCAAAGAGTTGTATGTAATTAGGTTAGATATGTTGCCTACTGTTTGTATTGGTTGGGAAGAGATTTGAGAGGACAGGGGAGGGGGGTATATGAACCAGAAAATGTAAACCATTGCATTTTGGTTCTGTATAGGGAAAGACAATGAAGGAACAATGTGTATCTGATGATCACTGGTCTTGTTATACAAATAAAAAATGTAAAAAAACAACACCCCTCCCCACACACACTCCCCACACACACACATCCATGCACACAGTTGTGGTTTTTTTTTGTTTGTTTTAATTCAGATCCATGCATATCACAAATACACATTGATCACCATAAGGCTTCTTTCCCTTTGGAATATAGGCCAAAAAAGGGATGAAAGAAGCAATAGAAACAAAAATTAAAAAACAGCAAAAAAATTAAAAGAACATAGTTATCAACTGCTTAAAATAAACCAAGATCCAGTGTCGTTGCGAATAAAGGAGGAGCAGGAGGTGTTTTCAGTGCCTCCTGCTCCCAACTTTAAGTTACGGGATATGGGGGCCTGGAGGGAACATCCCTCCTGCTTTTTTCTTTTGGGGGGAGAGGAGGGGGGAGGTTTTTCCAGGCAGGAGGGAGTGGGCATCCCTCCTGCCACCTTTTGGGGGTTTGGGGGGGGGGACGGTGGCTCAAGGGTGCTTTTATAATCTTGACTCAGCTGTATGTCTAAGGCTTGGGTTTCCTGTCTTCTTGCAAATCTTTACTTGAATGGTCTACCAATAAAACTCCTTCTTCCCATGAAGCTCGCGACTTCCTAATCTAGATTTAAACCACCTCATTTCTCTTGACTCTTTTCTCCTCCCATTTAAGTATCTTGCAAGTCTGCTAGTTCCTGCTTGCCTGTATTTAAACTGTAGGATATATTTAAACTGTGGGATAAATACAAAGGATGCCAAGTGACAAAAAAATATGTAGAAACTAAGCACCAAGTAACTTGCATGGAACCACAGTTATAGCCCCAAACAGTAGGTAAGCATTGAAGTTAACCTGCAGACAGTGGCAATTACAGCCCTAAAAGGCAATGGAATGAGTCTATTGGATCTACAAAAAAATTATAGTACCATGAGTATCCAGCAGTGGAAGAACTTTGAAAGAATGAGTGAAGGGCACAGAGAAAGGGAGTAGGTGCCCATCTAGTTTTTTATGTACATCTACTCAGAAGTGGACGAATCTTATGGTTTTTTTTGGTAGGACAGGGGTTGTTTTGTGTCGTTACGTCAAATGCTGAAGAGTTACGGTATATGTTAAGCATTGTTGGATATCCCAAAGCTCTGATTTTGGAGTGTACTGTTTTGCTTCTGTTTTGGTGTTTTGTTATAATTCACACTGTATTTTGCTTTTCTTATAATAAAAATTTATTACAAAAATAAAAAAGAAGTGGACAAATCTTTGGTGGCCAGACAGGATGGGTCATTTTATTTCAAAAAAGTTTTTATATAAACTAATACTGAACATCACTTGGCACTCATTTTTTGTTTTGTGCCCCAGAACCCCTTCACCACCGCCCAACAACAAACAATGAGGATAGGTCATTTTAGTATGTTACTATGCTCTCCTTGTCCTTGTGGATTTTGTTTATCTTCCAAACCATTGCCCAGTCCTCCGTTGTCATCCAAATCCATACTTGCTCCCCAGCCCGTCAGTAACATTCTGGCAGGTGCTGATTTACAACAATTGTTCTAATTCATCCTCACCGTAAGTAGGGGTCTCACAAGGCACCATTCTAGATCTGTTTTGAATGTATCCAGTTTTATAGCCATTCTGCCTGCTCTTTTGCCAACACATAATTCTCTCTCTTTCACCTACATCTTATTCTAGATAGATTGGCTGTCACGAGTAAACTTGCAATTCCCACTGCTGAACCCTTCTGAAGTTTAAGTCCTTTACTTTCCTACACCTGGCCATGTGCCCCACCCTACCTTACAGTTTTATATCAACTACATACTTTATCTTTATCAGAGTGCTAAGAGTCCTGGGCTGAATAGTGATGTAACACTGATATTCATCTTCTGCTGTTTCCTTCATCAGTTTTGTTTCTCCACTTGACACCTAACACTTTCTCTTACATTCTGGATTATTCTCTCAGATTACTTGTTGGTCTTCTGGAGTCCACACATTGGCCTTTCTGGGCCCTGTAGCACCGATTCTATTCAGCTATTACTTGGTGGCTTTGCTGGCTTCACTGCTTTCCTGTTACCATTTGCACCACATTCAAATGCAAATGTATTTATAATCTTGTTACACTCCTGCCAGATTGTCCTCTCTTGTTCCCCTCGATCTCAGAGCTAGATACACTAAACAGTGTCAGTAAGACTGCGTGGGTCCGCTCTGATCTGATTTTTGGCTGATTCCAAAAGAGCTATTGATGCACAAAAAAGTTTGCATGCAAATGATTTGAGCGGAGGTTCATCATAATCCCTGTCTGATCCTGCTGATGAATTGCTGTGAGAGCGACTTTCACACATGCCCAGAGCCAGCAGGGGAAACCAGAACAGCTTAGAGGAAGGGGAAGCCCCGAGGCAGCCTCCTGCAACTCAGCTGTTCGGGGAAGGAAACCTTTTTTTTTCCTTTTTTAATCGACATAGATGTTATACATGTGCTACAATATACAATATCTGTCCCATTTAAAAAAAAAAAAGGGAAAAAAACCTCCCCCCTGCCGATGATGGCCCTTCCCAACATCCCCCCTGATGAACTGGCACTGGGGACCGACCTCCCTCCTCATGCCAATGAAAATCAGCGGGAGGGAGGCCCACTCCCTTCTGCCATGCCAACTCCCACCCCCCACGACACAGAGAGAGGAGCCTAAGTCTAAGCCAATCAGACATTATACTTAGTAGGGATGGGCGGACCCGCTATGCCTAAGGCCTGATTGGTCCAGGCTTCTAGAGCCTGGGCCAATCAGGCCTTAGGCTTCGGCGGGATGAGCCAGGAAGGGGCAGGCCCGCCTCATTTCGACGAGGCGTGCCTGCTTGCTCGACGTGCAAGACCCATCTGTAAGAACAGGTTTGGTGGAGTGGGGGTTGTTAGCGCCGGGAGGGGGGAGGTGCGTCTTCGGGCAGGAGGGATTGGGCACCCTCCTGCCAGCGACCGATATTGTCGGGGGGGGGGGGGAGAGATCGGTAATGTCGGGGGGGGGGGGGCGGTCGGTAGTGTCGGGGGTGGGGCGGTTGGTAGTGCCGGGAGGGTGCGTCTTCGGGCAGGAGGGATTGGGCACCCTCCTGCCAGCGACCGATATTGTCTAAAATCGGGACACACTTTTAGAGAATCAGGCCCTGAGTGTCCAGAATTTTAGCTAATGATCTAATCATTCTAAATTTAAAGAAGCAAATTTTTACTACTGCACTAATTTGGGACCTGTAAGAAAGTTTACTGTCGATTATTATTCCTAAGATTTTGACTGAATCGACAGTGAAAATAGGGATTCCATTAATGAAGACAGGGCTACAAGTTGAATATTGTTTTTCCAAGGAAAGAGAAGACAATAAGTTTTGGAGATGCTGAGCAAGAGCATGTTTTCACAAAGCCAATCATTAATCTTATCTAATTTTGTGTTGAGAAGATTGATGTTCATGAGGTCTGACGTGTCAATGGGGTAGATGAGCTGAATGTCATCAGCAAAAGCACTGAGACCAATGGATTGACATAGTGTTAGTAAAGGGGCCAGATACATGTTAAAGAGAATGGGGGACAGTATAGATCCCTGAGGAATCCCAAAGTTGTTTTTGAATGGTGAAGATGTGGTATTATTGAATGAGACAGTAGAGTTGCGATAAGAGAAATATGACTTGAACCATTCAAGGATTTGTTTGGAGAAGTCCACTGCAGCTAATCTTTGAAGTAGGAGTTGATGATCTATTGTATCAAAGGCGCAGAAAGATCCAAGGAGACAAAAATGACTGTATATTGTATAGTTGTTGTTAAACCTAATAGAGCGTGTTCCATGGAATGAATTTTTGCAAAACCTGGTCTGATTAGGGTGAAGGATTTGAGTTTTATCAACAAAATCTGAGATTTGATTAAATCACATTTTTTGGATTGCTAAAACCCATTGCTTTTTTGTGCATCACTAAGCAATGCTAGTGCATCAAATGCTCAGCTAGTTTGTGTTTTATATTAAATAGCTAATTTGCATTGCCAGATCGGAAAATAGGCAATTGAGGGGAAAAACATGTGGTGAGCCATTTTATGCATCGGGTCAGCAAATGTGATTGTTGCTAAAGCAGTCAAAACTAGTTCAGCAGCGATCGCTGACTTTAGTGCATCTAGCTCTCAGCCTTTTGCTCCATCTTCCCCCAATTTCTTTCTTCAGGGAGTTCAGACTACCCTCAGTATATCTGTATCACTTGTTCTTGAGATACAAAACAATATATTAAAGGGAAAATATCTGGTATAGCTGAAACAGACAGCAACATGAGGATAGGAGCTGTTTAGATTTTCAGTACCTACCTGTGACCCCTGAAAGCATACACTGGTTCAACATCAAGAGCAGCATTCCTAGAGAAAAAGAGAGTCTTACATAATGCCAATTCCAACTTGCTCCATTGATATCTCCCCAGAACAAGTGCTACGTGCAGCCTCCCTTAACCCTTCCCTCCCAAGAAAAACAATACATAAATCATTCCCACCCCTACACACACATTACAAACATACATTTTTGCCTTTCAGAAAAAAAAACCAGCTTTGCACACACCCTGTCACACTATGAACCATCACTCCAAAAATCAAAGAAAATACTGGCAAATCTACTTTCCCTTCCAAACACTGGGTGTACCTTCCTCTGAGCCAAACAGCCCAACTGCTTCAAAATCCAATCTCACTCCCTTTTCAATACATTATTTTTAAAAAATAAGATAATTTGGGGGGGGAGGATTTTGATAATTATACAAGTATTAATATGGTTTTAAAAACCCAGGGTTTAAAACAAATCTGCATTTCATGCAAACTACCTTAAGAATCAAAGATGTAGTACGTTAGAAACAAGCAGAATTTAGGAGTCCACAACATCTTGTTTCCTCTATGAAAGCAAATTTAATTACCAAACCTTTTAAGTAAATTCTTATATAAAGAGATTAGGTTTTTATCTTGCTAATGTCTTTTCTAGTAGATAGGTGTGTCATTCTGGTTGATAAGGTATTCTCCCCATGCTCGTAAGCTGTGCAGAAGGAATCCACTCCAGGTTTTTGATTCCTCCTCCTTCACCAGAGGGCTCTGCTGCCCATTCAGTCTGTACAAAAGCAGGCAATAGCCTAATATAGGAACACATAAGAAGGAGGGGGTGGGGAGACCCCGAAATACAGTGCTGTTCTGCTCTGAAAACATAACAAACATGTTAAAGATTACAGTGGAATAACCACAAAGATCAGAAACATTTATGGAGTTCAAACATTCCCCAAGAATTATAGCAATTCATCAATGTTCTCTCTAAGCCACATGTGTCAAACATAAGGCCCATGGGCTGAATCCGGCCCACCTGGCTGTTTTATGCAGCCTGAAGTGTGATGTGGTGTTTTCCTCATTGCTGCCCCTGTCTTCTGGCCGGCTCCCTCCTCATCACTGCTGCAGTGTGCACAAAGCCGCAGGTGGCGGCTCCTCATGCCTCATCCGAAAGCCTTCCCTCTGACGTTGGAACTTCAGAGAGAAGGCTTCTGGTTCAGGCGCAAGAAATGCAAAGGAGCCACTGCCCGCAGTTTTGTGCACAGAAATGAATGCGGCAGTGAGGAGGAAGAAGCCAGCCAGAAGGTAAATACCCACCAGAGGGAGGCACCTAGTTGAAGCACAGAATGGAGGGAGAGGGGCGTGTTGGGACTCGAGAAAGAGAGAGAACAAACTTCGGACAAATGATAGAATGGAAGGAGGGAGAGCCATAGAATGGAAGGAGGCAGAGTGAGGGAAAGTGATGCTGAGGTGAGGGAAGGAATATAAAGGGAGAATTGGATGTCAGAGAGGGAAAGAAAGATGGTGCACATGAGGAGATGAATAAAGAGGAGAATTGTTGGGCAGAGAGAGGGAGGGAGAGAGAATTATTGGACATGGTGGTGGGAGAAGAGTGAGGTAGAGATGCATGGGGAAGAGAGAGATGTCAGACCACTGGAATGGGAAGGAGAGAGAGATACTAGATACTAGGGAGGAGAGAGAGAGATGCCAGAGAGAGGGGAGAAGAGAGAGAGAGATACTAGAGAGGGGAGAAGAGAGAGAGAGATGCCAGACCGCAGAAAGGAGAGAAGAGAGATATGTTAGACCTCGGTATGATGAAAGGAAGGAGAGAGAGATGCCAGACCATGGGAGAGAAGAGAGATTCCAAACTATGAGAGGGAGAGGAGAAGAATGCCAGACCATATGAGGGGGGAAGGGGGAAGATAGAGTTGTCTCACCATGGGAGAGGGATGAGATGGTGCACAGGGATGGAGGTGAAGGAGAGACAGAGGGAGGAAATGGTGCACAGCAATGGGTATGGCAGGGAAGAAATAAGAAGAAATGCTTCTTATGGATAGATGGGAATAGGGAAGAAAGAGGGAGGAGATGGTACACTTGGATAGATGGGAAGGGAAAACATGGAAAAGTAGATAGGTTTTGAGAAGAAAGTTGAATGATAAAAGTTAATGCTAAAGATGAATGTATATTTGATCCAAACAGACCGGGGATTTTAAATTACAGTCCACTTGAGGGGGCAATACTTTCAAAATAGAACAAAACACAAAAAAACCCTCTCATCAATACTGGGCAAGTTTCTCAAATAGTATCTTCATATAACATTTAAAGGCTTTTAAATATTTAAATGTGCTCATAAGCTCTTCAGCAAGGCGCCACAACAGCGCCTGGAAAGGTGCTTGAATTTTAATCATGACACATTGCAAGGAGCAACAATGGCAAATGTTATGGCTCTACAAAAGTTGTTTAACAGTAGACCACTTATCAGATAAGCACTGAACCTGACTGGTGAGCCCAAAAAGATAGTCAGACAGTTGGAACTCATTAAAAACCTCTAGTAACGTAGGACTCTTCTCGCACCCAACTTTTTCAGAATCCAGTCCTTCTTCATTGTTCCTGTGGGCTGGAATGCCAGCAATCTTACTTCTTGATTGGCATGGAAGGCCAAAACAACCTTTGGCAAAAGGACGGAAACGGGCACATGGAGATCCATTTCTCCTTGATCTTGAGGAAGAGCTCTCTGCATGAAAGTGCTTAGAGCTCGAGACCCTTCTCACTGACATAATGGCCCTGAGAAAAACCATCTTTATGATAAGATCCATCAAGGACACTTCCCCAAGAAGCTCCTACAGAGCCTGACTGAGACCAAGTAAGACCATGTTAAGGTTCCAGGAAAGAAACCTATGTTCCACTGGTGGTTTGAGCCTTAGCACCCCTTTCAGGAATCTGGCTATGTTCAGATGAAATGCCAGGGAAGCTTTATGTTCTCGGGCCCTGAAACAGGAAAATCTCGCCACTTGGACCCAGAGTGACACCATTGCAAGATCCTTAACAAGGTCTGCTTGCAAGAAAGCTAACATCACCGAGATTGGAGTTGAGAAAGGCTTCACCTTCTCCTTAATACACCAATGCTGAAATGTCTCCCAGCTTTAGCGTGAGCAGAAACCATTGCAGGTTTGTTGGTTATAAGGAGAGGAACATTAACTACCTCTGAACATCCTTTGTGTGCTAACGCTGCACGCACAAGAGCCATGCCATAAGAGCAAAGCAATCTGGATCTTCTATGACCAATGGCCCCTGAGAGAGAAGGTCTGGCTGTACCTGCAGTCTGAGACCTGTGCACATCCGCAGATGTACGAGGCCCGCACACCACGGTCTGTGGGACCAATCTGGTGCCATGAGGATGACTCTCTCTAAATGGTTTGAAATTCTGTGGAGCATCTGCACTATCAGGAGCCACAGAGGAAACGCATATAAGAGTTGGCTCTTTGGCCACGACTGGACATGAGCGTCCATGCCAGCACTTCCTGGTTCAGACCTTCAACCGAAGAAGCGATCTGCCTTCTTGTTTCGTACTGTAGCCATCAAATCGAATGTTGGGCAAGCCCAGCGATGAATAATGGATGGCAAGGATTTGGCAGATAACTCCTCTTCTCTTGGATCTAGCGTCTGCCTGCTGAGGTAACCAGCTTGAACATTGTCCACTCCCGCTATATGCGCCGCCGAAAGAGCCTGAATGTGTAGCTGGCAAATGCGCTTCAACGTGGACAAATGCAAGGTCATGCATATAGGGAAAAAGAACCCGTTGTTCAGCTACAAATTGGGGGGGGGTATTGTTGGGAGACAGCAGACTCGAGAGAGACTTGGGTGTGTTGGTGGATGCATCACTGAAGCCATCTGCACAGTGCGCAGCAGCCTCGAAAAAAGCCAACAGGATGCTGGGCATCATAAAGAAGGGCATAACAACCAGAACACGGGAAGTCATCATGCCATTGTATCGAGCGATGGTGCGTCCGCATCTGGAATACTGCGTTTAGTATTGGTCGCCACACCTCAAGAAGGACATGGCGGTACTTGAGAGAGTCCAAAGGAGAGCAACGAGAATGGTAAGAGGGCTGGAACACTGCTCATACGCCGAGAGGCTGGAAAGGCTGGGGCTCTTCTCTCTGGAGAAAAGGAGGCTCAAGGGAGATATGATAGAGACCTTCAAGATCATGAGGGGCATAGAGAGGGTGGATAGGGACAGATTCTTCAGACTAAAGGGGACAGCAAATACAAGGGGGCATTCTGAGAAACTGAAGGGAGATAGGTTCAAAACAAATGCAAGGAAGTTTTTTTTCACCCAGAGGGTCGTGGACACTTGGAATGCACTACCAGAGGAAGTGATCAAGCAGAGTACGGTCCAAGGATTCAAACAGGGATTGGACAGATTCCTGACGGATAAAGGGATCGTGGGATACTGAGGGAGGAGCTGGGATGTAACACAAGTATAGAATGTTAACCAGGTAATGAGTATAAACCAACCAGGTCGTGCATGTGCAAGACTGGAGGGCTAGGACTTCGATAGGAAGGCAGGACTTAAACGAGATACCAAGGTGGCAAGGGAGCCCCTTCTAGTGATTCAGACAGGTCGTGACCTGTTTGGGCCGCCGCGGGAGCGGACTGCTGGGCAGGATGGACCCTATGGTCTGACCGGCAGAGGCACTGCTTATGTTCTTATGCTTATGTTCTTATGTTCTTTGCCCACCGGCACAATAAGCAGGCCTCCAGACTCAGCAGTGTACCCTTGGTGATTGACATACACAACTGCTATAGCATGGTCTGAGAAAACTCAAGACTGCCTGACCATCCAGCCTCTTTTTCAGCTGCCGCAATGCCAAACAAATGGCCCAAAGCTTGACCACTTCCTCTGAAAGGTTGACCAATGCCCCTGGACTGGACATCCATTGCAGTGAGCTCCCCAGCAGAACAGGCTGGGAACCGTGGTCACAATCATCCACAAAGTTATTCTTAGAGGCATGCCTCATGACAACATCTGTGGACTGAGCCACCAGATCATATTGGCATGGAATTCCAGAGTCCATGGCAGAGTCAGCTGCAGGGAGACCAATTGTGGAGACCACCATGATAGCAGCGCATTCTGGAGAGATAACATGGGAGTCTTCACCACGGGGCTATATCTATAGTGGTTGCCATAGCTCCTAGCACCTTGTGCTATGTAGACAGAGCTAGCTTGACCATCGTGTTCATTATCTGGATAGAAAGCTTCTATCTGCGTGCTTCTGGAAGACAGACACAACCTGGAATACTTCCAAGTATTCCAGAGACTGGGATTGGACCAGTTGGCTCCTTTGAAAATTCACTATCCAACCCAGGCTCCGCAGAACTCAGACTATATAGGTCATTGTTCTCCTTCTGAGAATGACTGAGCCCTGATCAGCCAGTCCCATCCAGGTATGAAGGCACTTGCAAACCTGTCCTTCAGAGATACACAGCTACCAATACTATCACCATATGGTGCGCTGTTGTCAAACCAAAGGGGAGTGCCAAGAACTGGTAAAGAATCTACAGGACATGAAATCTCAGGAACTTTCCATGCTCCAGAAAGATGGAAATATGAAGGAAGGTCCCCGTTAAATCTAAAAAAGCCAGAAATTTCCCAAGCGCAACCGCTGCAATGATTGACCACACTGTTTCCATACTAAAGCATGGAACTTTCAGCACCAAATTGATGTGCATGAGATCCAGAATGAGTTTCTAATCCTCTGAGCCTTTCTTGGGCACTATAAAGTATATGGAGTATCTGCCCCAGCCTGACTCCTCTGGTGGCACAAAGTTTATGGACTGAATCTCCACCTGTCTTTGGACTGTGTTGAGATCCAGCAGCCTTCTCCGGGCGTCCTGCCAGAAAGAACACAAACCAGTCTGCTAAGGGATGGGTGAATTCGAGCTTATAACTGCTCCAAATGATCTCCAGCACCCAACAGTCTGACAAGATCTATGCCCAGGCTTCTGCATACTATAAGAGCCATCCCTCCATCTTCAGGGAAACAGCTCTAAACTTGCATTATCATGTTTCTTGGAGGCTGAAGCAGGACAAGAACTGAATGCTTGGCTCTACCTAGGTACTGAAAATCTCTTGTCTTGATCCCTGACGAGATTTCTGAGATGAGATTCTTCTTAAGTACTGTCAAAAGCATCTGGAGCCACAAAAATTAGACCGTCTGAAGCCTCTTGAGGTTTGCAGTCTGCTGTCAGGTAGACTACAGCCAGTGATCTGCTACACTGATCATAAGATCGTCCAGCCCCTTTCCAGACAACATTCGTTCCTTGAAAGGAAGTCTGCTGAATGTAGCCTTGGAGGTGGAATCTCCCACCTATTGCCTGATGCAGAGCAGTCTTCGGGCTGAGACAGAATAAGTTGAGATGTTGCTCGTGACCCTGATAATGTCATAGAGAGCATCAGACATAAGAATATAAGAATTGCCGCTGCTGGGTCAGACCAGTGATCTATCGTGCTCAGCAGTCCACTCACGCAGCAGCCCTTAAATCAAAAACCAGTGCCCTATTTGAGTCTAGCTTTACCTGCATATGTTCTGGTTCAGCAGGAACTTATCTAACCTTTTCTTGAATCCCTGGAGGGTGATTTCCCCTAAACAGTTTCTGGAAGAGCATTCCAGATTTCTATCATTCTCTGGGTGAAGAAGAACTTCCTAACATTTGTACGGAATCTAGCCCCTTTTTACTTTAGAGAGTGCCCTCTCGTTTTCTCCACCTCAGAGAGGGTGAACAATCTCTCTTTCTCTACTAAGTCTATTCCCTTCAATATCTTGAATGTTTCGATCATGTCCTCTCTCAGTCTCCTCTTTTCAAGGAAGAAGAGGCCCAGTTTCTCTAGCCTCTCATTGTACGGCAACTCCTCCAGTCCCTCAACCATTTTTGTCGCTCTTCTCTGGACCCTTTCAAGTAATGCTATGTCCTTTTTCATGTACGGCGACCAGTGTTGGACGCAGTATTCCAGGTGGGGGCACACCATGGCCCGGTACAGCGGCATGATAACCTTCTCCGATCTGTTTGTGATCCCCTTCTTAATCATTCCTAGCATTCTTTTCGCCCTTTTTGCCGCGTTGACTTGTCTACAAGTACTCCCAAGTCTCTTTCCTGGGGGCTCTCTCCAAGTACAACACCGGACAGCCTGTATTCATGCATATGTTTTTTGTTACCGACATGCATCACCTTGCACTTATCCATGTTGAACCGCATTTGCCATTTCATGGCTCATTCCTCCAGTGTGTTTATGTCTCGTTGTATGTCTTCGCAATCCTTCTGTGTCCTCACTACTCTGAACAACTTTGTATCATCCACAAATTTAATCACCTCACTTATAGTACCAATTTCCAGGTTGTTTAAAAATATGTTGAAGAGCATGGGCCCAAGCACCGAACCCTTGGGCACTCCACTCATGACGCTTTTTCAGTCCGAGTATTGTCCATTTATCCTCACTCTCTGTTTCCCATCTGCCAACCAGTTTTTAATCCACGTGAGTATATCACCTTCGATTCCATAGCTCGCAATTTTTCGAAGTAGACGTTCATGCGGGACCTTGTCGAACGCCTTTTGAAAATCCAGATATACAATGTCGACCGGGTTATCCTTGTCTATCTGCCGGTTTACTCCCTCAAAGAAGTGCAAGATCTTCCTTTGTTGAAGGCGAGCTGGCTGGTCCTCATCAGATTGTGTCCGTCAAGGTGATCAATGTTGTGGTCCTTTATTAGCACCTCCAACATCTTTCTTGGTAGTGAAGTCAGACTCACTAGTCTGTGGTTTCCCGGATCTCCCCTCAAACCTTTCTTGAATATCGGTGTAACATTCGCCACTTTCCAGTCTTCCGGAATCCTGAAGAAGCCACATAAACTATTCCTGATAATAAAAACTGGGAAAAAGTTTTGCCCCGCTGCAGGGTAAGCCCACGCAACCTGTAATAACAGGCTCATGCCACAAAAGAGGCCACTGCACCCACTTTGATTCCCAAGACCAACGCTCTGAACTCTGCGATCCTGTATACCCTTTAATACCCACCTCCTTCATTTGGCAGGTAAGTGCATTTAGTTAGGTGTGCAACTAAGGAATCCATCTTAGGCTGAGGTAACCTCTGCTGACACACCTGTGTCAAGAATACAGCCCAGCCACTGCAGTGGCTATCTTCAGGAACATAAGCAGTGCTTCTGCTGGGTCAGACCAGAGGTCCATCTTGCCCAGCAGTCCGCTCACGCGGCGGCCCATCAGGTCCAGACCTGTACGTAACCCTCTATCTATACCCTTCTATCCCCCTTTCCTTCAGAAAGTTGTCCAATCCCTTCTTGAACTCCAATACTGTACCCTGTCCTATCACAACCTCTGGAAGCGCATTCCAGGTGTCCACCACCCGTTGGGTGAAGAAGAACTTCCTAGAATTGGTTCTGAAATCTATCCCCTTTTAATTTTTCCAAATGCCCTCTCGTTCTTGTAGTTTTCGAAAGTTTGAAGAATCTGTCCCTCTCCACTTTCTCTATGTCCTTCATGATCTTATAAGTCTCAATCATATCCCCTCTAAATTTCTGCTTCTCCAGGGAAAAGAGACCCAGTTTCTCCAGTCTTTCAGAGTATGAAAGGTTTTCCATAACTTTAATCAAACATGTCGCTCTCTTCTGAACCCTCTCGAGTATCGCCATATCCTTCTTTAGGTACGGCGACCAATATTGGACGCAATACTCCAGATGCGGGCGCACCATTGCCTGATACAACGGCAGGATAACTTCTTTCATTCTGGTTGTAATACCCTTCTTGATTATATCTAGCATTCTATTTGCTTTCTTAGCGGCCGCTGTGCACTGTGCCGACGGCTTCATTGTCTTGTCCACTAATACCCCCAAGTCCCTCTCTTGGGTACTCTCACTCAATAAAAGCCCTCCCATCGTGTAGCTGTACCTCAGGTTTCTGTTTCCCACATGCAAGACCTTACATTTCTCTACATTGAACTTCATCTGCCATCTCGTCACCCAATCCCCTAGTTTGTTCAGGTCCCTTTGTAAATCTTCACATTCCTCTTTAGTCCTAGCCCCATTAAATAGTTTGGTGTTGTCTGCAAATTTTTATTATTTCGCTCTTCGTCCTTGTTTCTAGATCATTTATGAATACATTGAATAGCAGTGGTCCAAGCACTGAACCCAGAGGTACACCACTCGTGACCCTCCTCCAGTCCAAGTAGTGGCCCTTCACTCCTACCCTCTGCTTCCTACCCGCCAACCAATTCCTGATCCATCTGTGTACATCTCCTTCCACCGCATGGTTCTTCAGTTTCCGAAGTAGGCGTTCATGGGGTACCTTGTCAAAGGCTTTTTGGAAGTCTAAGTATACGATGTCTATGGGATCCCCTTTATCCATCCGTTTGTTAATTCCTTTAAAGAAGTGGAATAAGTTCGTCAGGCACGATCTTCCCACTGCTCTGTGACTATTACTTCGTATATCACTCTACTGAGGATAGAGCATGGAGCTGGGAGTGCAGCTGTAACTCTCACAGGGAGTCAGTAATGGGCACCACTGTATCTTGCATACTTGCTCCTGCTTATGAACCCGTTTCTTCCAGCAGGGAGAACTCGCTCTGCGACAGCAAAGGCATACAGATAAACCCTTTGTCCTCCAAGTCTTTGTCCAAATGGTCCACCGGATCCTGGCCAGCCTCCAATACTGAGACAGGTGCGTTCCAAAAGACCAAAACCACTTGTGCACTCCTGGTTCGCTGCCAGACCTTCCATAGGAATCTCAGCCATCCAAAGAATTTCTCTATATCATCTTGACAAATTCAGGAGAGAATGCTATATTAAGCAGTGCCGAGTCTCCTCTAGGTGACTCCATCTTGCATCTCTTGGGTTCTGCGGCTTCCACGCTCCTACATTTAGGTAAGTTGGTGTTCAAGAGCTCTAAAAAGGATTTTCTCTCGGAAGACAGGCCCACCAATGTCTTCTCAGCCCTAGAGACCTGAGGGGAGGCTAAGCCCATATCTCCTGCATCCTTTCATGCACCATGTCACACGTGGCACAACGGAGCTCTTCCAGCATCCATCCAGCACAAGTTTGGCATGAATTAGGGGTAAGAGCCTGGGTATCCTTCCCTACCAATTTTGAGAAAAAAACAAGGTGATTTGAAGGTTCTGGAGAACTTTGAAAACAGGAAATCCAAGATGGCCACTACAGCAATGTTTTGGCACCAAAAACGGCCCTATAACGGTTTAGCAGAAAACAACATAGAAAATATGATTTTATAGGTGGAGGACTCTATAGGAAGTGGCATAAACCTTTAAAAACAGGATTTCAGAACCCCTCCTGCCAATTTTGCCAAAGGCTGTAACAGTCATAACTCATTATGACTTGTGTTGAGGATGTGCTGCAGCCTGCCTCAGCTCTTTTTTTAAAAGAAATCATTGCCTCACTGGAACTGTCCTCCAAAGCTTTGGGCTGCAAGTCTGCCTGTCCTCGACCCCCATGGACTTACTCACGCAAAAGAGAAGAAAAACGCAGCTGGCATCCTGAAGAGCCCCTCTGAGCCTCCCGCCGGTGTATAACAGCCTGTGCTCAAGCCTCTGCGACCCAGTAGGCGAGCCAAGCTCCACAATAGTTTCTACAGGCTGGCCAACAGGTACCACAGAGGGATTGGTCTGTCAGCTGCAGATCTCAAATCTGCTTCTTCTCAATTCAGAGCTTTCCCCTTGACCTGGAAATCTCTGGAGCACTGAAAACCAATGAAACCCCTGAAAAAACACTAAAAATAATAAAAAAATATACAGAGCAGATCAGAAAGACTCCTTCCAGTTCGTGTGTAGAAGGAAAATCTGAAGGGGGCAGCAGAGCCCTTTGGTGAAGGAGGAAGAATCAAAAACCTGGAGTGAGGAGAAAACTCTATCATCCAGAATGACACACCTATTGCACTAGAAATAAGCTCTAATTGATCATGAACTATATTGAATGTATCTGTCCTCTCACTAACCCTAATTTTTGGATGGTCTGGTCATCTACTCTATACCAACCTCCTATTTGCCCTTCCCCTCCCTCATTCCCATTCTCACTTCTTTCCAGTGACCGCCTTTTGTAGGTTCCAGAGTTTCAATGTTCCATCCTCAGATGCTGTCACTAGTGCCGACTCTGCATGGTGAAAAGCCAGCGACCGGATCCCATCATAGTGACTCCGTAGTGTGAACTTGGGGTTCCAGGTCTTCTTAAACGTGTCTTTACTGTCTAGGAGCTACAGAGAGAGAATAAAGTTTCCTATGCCATCCCCAGAGTTAGGTCAGAGGAGCTTGAGGTTAGAGTATAGACAGCGCTGTTACCTATGCCTTTCACACAGCCAAAATCAAAGACAAAGGATGGGTGGAAGGCATACAGACCCCTCTAGCTACCTATGCTGTCTCTAGATTCTAGGGGAACATAGATCAAATGGCAGAGGAAATTACTCACATCACTGCCAAGGTCATTTTCATTGATTACAGTCAGGTCAGCCAGCTCTCCTAGGCTCACTTCCCCTCCACCTATTGTATCCATGATAAAGACATCTGAAGAAAAGCCCATTGATCCCGAGGCTGAAAGAGGAGATAAAAGGAGAAAAAGCAAATGACAGTGGTGCTCTGCTTAATATGAGGGCTACATGTTGATTAAAAGTTTTAATTACAATTAATCAAACAATTAAAAGGTATTTTATTTTGTTAATTATTTTCCATTGCAGCTCCTTGTGATTCTGAGCAAGTCACTTAACCCTTCACTGTAAACCGTTTTAATTAACCACAGAAATGTAGTATATCAAATCCTAACCCTCTTCCCTTTCCTAAAGACTGAATCTCCTTCCTTTCCTCCTCCTGATCTAACATTTCTCTTTATCTTCCTTCCCTCCCTCTCCTCTTCCCCAGGTCCATTATCTCTCTCTTCCCTTCCTCCCTCCCATCCATTCTCATGAGCAGCAACACAAACTTGGTGGTGAGCAGCACCAAGGTCTTTTCAAGGCTGCTGGAGCTCACCACCTTAACCACAGCTTCCACTGGTGTCCCTTCCAGTTCTGTTCATGGGTCTAGAGTTCACTTCCCTCCCCCAGCCTGGAGTTCTGGCGTAGGGGAAAACACCCTCCAGGGATTTAAGACAAAGTTAGACAAGTTCCTGCTGAACCAGAACGTAGTCAGGTAGGGCTAATCTCAGTTAGGGCATTGGTCTTTGACCAGAGGGCCACATCGTGAGCGGACTGCTGGGCACAATGGACCATTGGTCTGACCCAGCAGAGGCAATTCTTATGTTCTTATGCCCCCTCTCAATCACCCCTCCTCTGCTGGTCTATCTTAAAGGAGCTGTTTGTGGCCTGCTCTGAAGCTTTCCCTCCAGCTCATCCTGCTACCTCTGACATTACGTCCTGTTTCTGCATGGGCCAAAGAGGCTAGAGCTCTTCAGCTTTAAGAGAGGAAGTTGAGGGGAGATATGATAAAGGTCTATAAAATACTGAGTGAACAGGAACAGGTAGATGTGAATCACTTGTTTGCTCCTTCCAAAAATACAATGACTAAGGGTCAAGAAATGAAGTTAAGTAGAAATTTAAAACAAATTGGAGAAAATATTTCATCACTCAGTGTGTAATTTAAAATACCATGGCTAAGGGTCAAGAAATGAAGTTAAGAAGAAATTTAAAACAAATTGGAGAAAATATTTCATCACTCAGTGTGTAATCTAACTCTGGCATTTGTTGTCAGAGAATGTGGTAAAAGCAGTTAGCTTAGCAGGGATTAAAAAAGGGTTGGACTATTTCCTATAAGAAAAGTCCATAAGCCATTAAGATAGTTTTGAGAAAATTAGAACATAAAAGTTGCTATACTGGGATAGACCAAACACTGGCCAACCTAAGTTACAAGTACCTGGCAAGATCCCAAAGAGTAAAACAGATTTTATTAATAATAATAACAACAGTTTATATACTGCAGGGCCGTGATGTTCTATGCGGTTTACAATGATTAAAAGTTACAGATTGAGTAAGAACATAAGAAATGCCTTCACCGGATCAGACCTTAGGTCCATCTAGACCGGCGACCCGCACACGCGGAGGCTAAGCTAGGTGTTCCCTGATGAAGACCTTGTTAACCCGTATCCCTCAATGTGATTTGCAAGAAGGTGTGCATCCAACTTGCCCTTGAATCCCAGAATGGTGGTCTCTTTCACAACCTCCTCAGGGAGGGCATTCCAAGCGTCCACCACTCGCTGTGTGAAACAGAACTTCCTGAGATTTGTCCTGGGCCTGCTGTCCCTCAGTTTCAGTTCATGACCTCTTGTCCATGTCACATTGGACAATGTGAATAACGGTGTTTCTTGCTCTAATTTGTCGAATCCTTTTAGTATTTTAAAAGTCTCTATCATATCCCCTCGCAGTCTTCTCTTCTTGAGGGTGAACAATCCCAGTTTTCCAAGGCGTTCTTTGTAGCTCAAATTCTCCATACCTTTTACTAGCTTCGTGGCTCGCCTCTGCACCCTCTCCAGCAGGGTTATATCCTTCCTTAGGTAGGGAGACCAGTGTTGGATACATTATTCCAAGTGTGGTCTGACCATTGCTCTGTAAAGCGGCATTATGACCTCCGCCGATCTACTCGTGATCCCCTTCTTTATTATGCCTAACATCCTGTTTGCTTTCTTGGCCGCCGTTGCACATTGAGCCGACGGCTTCAGGGTCCTGTCTATCAGTTCCCCCAGGTCCCTTTCTTGTTCGCTCTTTCCCAGTGTCACACCTAACATTTTATATTCGTGTTCCTTGTTTTTCCTGCCCAGATGCATCTTTGCATTTTTCTACATTAAACTTCATCTGCCACATTTCCGCCCATTTCTCTAGCTGTATCAAATCTTTCTGGAGTTCTTCGCTGTCCTTTTGTGACCCAACTGCCCAACATAGTTTTATGTCATCTGCAAACTTGATTATATTACATGTCTTTTCCTCTTCTAGGTCGTTTATGAAGATATTGAATAAGATGGGCCCAAGAATCGAGCCCTGGGGCACACTGCTTATCACCTTCTCCCAGTCCGAGAACTTCCCATTTAAGCTCACCCTCTGCAATCTGTTCTCCAGCCATTTGCCTATCCATCTCAGTATGTCCCCTTCTATTCCATGGCTTTGTAGCTTCCTCAGAAGCCTTGCGTGTTGAATGCTTTCTGAAGTCCAAGTAAATTATATCAACCGGGTCTCCGCTATCGATTTGTTTGTTCACCTTCTCAAAAAATTGAAGTAAATTTGTCAAACAAAACTTCCCCTTTCTGAAGCCATGTTGACTGGCTCTCATCAGGTCGTGATTTTCCAGGTGTTGCACTATGCTATCCTGATTAGCGCTTCAACCATCTTCCCAGGAACTGACGTAAGACTCACAGGTCTGTAGTTGCCCGGTTCTCCTCTCGATCCTTTTTTGAAGATTGGGGTGACATTCGCTATCTTCCAGTCGTCCGGTATTTGCCCGGTTCTAATTGACAAGTTAGCTAGGGTTTGTAATAGTTCTTCAATTTCAACCTTAAGCTCCTTTAACACTCTTGGGTGAATTCCATCTGGTCCAGGGGATTTGTCACTTTTTAGTTTGTCAATCTGATAGTATATCCTGTCCAAATCCACATTCACTGTGGTGAGGCTTTCTTCTATGTCTCCCTTGAATATTCTCCCTGTTTCGGGCATTGTTGCAGTGTCCTCATTAGTAAAGCAGAGGCAAAGAATTAATTTAGCCCATCTGCAATCTGTTTGTCCTCCTTGTTGCACCCTTTCCTTCCTTGGTCGTCGAGAGGGCCTACTGCCTCCCTTGCTGGTTTTTTCCCTTTTATATATCTAAACCTTAACAGAGTTAAGATTTAGCAGTCAGTTATTGTGGGGAGGGATTGTTCAGTGTAGCTGCCTAAGTACTTTAGGAACAAATATGTTTTTAGGTGTTTCCTAAATTCCCCATAAGTATTCGCAAGCATGAGTAATTGTTTCAGGTCTTTACCCCATAATGCTGCCTGATAAGAGAAGAGATGTTGGTGGTGTCTTTTAAATTTACATCCTTTAACCGGTGGAGAAACAAAATTCAAGTTTGAGCTTCTCTTAAGTTGATTGGTTGAGAAAGAGAAAAGGTCAGTTAAATATCTGGGGGCTAGACCAAAAAGTACCTTAAAGCAGAAACATCCGATATTGAACGTCACACATGCCTCCATCGGCAGCCAATGCAGGAGTCGGTAGGAAGAGGTTATATGGTCGAACTTCTTCAGGCCCAAAATCAGCATGATCGCCGCATTTTGTTGTAATTGTTGGAGGTTCTTCTGGGAAATTGCCAGGTAGGCTATATTACAATAGTCAAGTTGGCTCAGTATAAGCGACTGTATCAGAATTCTGAATGATAAAGCATCGAAATATGCTCTAATGGACTGAAGCTTCCAGAGAGTAAAATAACCTTTTCTGACCAAAGAGTCCACCTGGTCTTTCATGGTTAGGCCCTGGTCTAGTATTACACCCAGTACCTTCATAGTAGATTGAATAGGGTAGCTGAGTTTGTTGATGCGCAGCGATGTTTTGGTGTCTGGTGAGTGTGGCGAGGCTACGAAGAATTTTGTTTTTTCTGAGTTTAGTTTCAATCTAAATTCAGACATCCACTGTTCCATCACATTTAGTACTTTTGTTGCCATAGGAGTGACTTTGGATAGGGAGGTCATGAATGGGATAATGATCATGGCGTCATCTGCGTAACTGAATAATTTTATCCCCAGTTGGGACAACTGCACACCTAGTGATGACGTGTAAACATTGAAAAGCAGTGGGGACAGTGGAGACCTCTGCGGAACACCGGATGGATTACTCCAGGTTTCAGATAGATTGTAGTTAAAGTGTTCTTGGTACGTGCGGGATGTAAGGAAACCTCGGAACCAGTCTAGCACCTCGCCTCTGATACCAATTGCATCTAAGCATTGTAACAGTTTCCCATGGTCCACTAGGTCAAAGGCAGAGCTTATGTCAAATTGCATAATCAGTGCGTTAAGGCCCCTACTGAACAAGGAGTGTAAATTATCCAAGATGGCCGCAATTACTGTCTCAGTGCTGAATAAAGGTCTGAAACCAGATTGAGTTTCATGTAAAAGAGAGAATTGATCAAGATATTCCATCAATTGGGTGTGTACCAATCTTTCCATGATTTTTACAAAAAGTGGAATGGATGCTACTGGTCTGTAGTTGGTTGCGACTGCTAGTGATTCTTTACAATTTTTTGGAATTGGGGTTATTATGATGTGACCATTATTAGTAAGGAAATTTCCATATTTTTAAATTATTGGTCAAATAATTCAACAAAGCTAGTTTAAAGCTTGATGGGGGCTGCTTTCATAATTTCTGGGAGACAAGAGTCCAAGACGCAGTATGATTTAGTGTACTTGTTATATAATTTGATATAGTTCCATTCTAAATTTTGAAAGTAGTTCCAAATCATATCCACTGGTATTTCATTTCTTTGTACGTTAACTATTTGATGTTCATATATATCATTTGTCGAGCAGTTATTTCTCAGGTTTTTAATTTTTGAATCAAAATACTGTGTTAGATCGTTTGCTGAAGGTGGACTGAGTGTAGCGTGTGGTGTCGAATAAGTTCGTATCTAGGTTGAACAGTTCTTTTGTATTGATTCCTTTCGAGCTAGTGTTGGATGAGTCAATTTTGGATGAGTAAAAAGCTTTGCATTTTTCTTTTATCAATTGTTTGTAGATTTTTATGTTGGATCTCCAGTGGTTCCGGTCTGACAATTTTCCCGTTTTTTTCCAGATCCTTTCCAATCGTCTTACTACTTGTTTCATTTTTAGAAGTTCAGTGTCAAACCATTTGTTGTATTTATTTAAGCAGCTTTTGCTATTTTGTTTAGGGGCAATTTCATCTAAAATGGATTCGCTTGTTTTCATCCAGTGATCCCAGAAGTCAACCTCTTCTTCTATCTCCTCTCGTAATTCATATTATGACCAATATTCCTCTGGATTGATATGGCCCCTTGTGAGATGTTCTTTTTTTTTATGCTTGAGTGTGTTTTGGATTGTAAACGAGTCCAGATTAAAGTGAAATAATAAGTGATCAGACCAGATATCATGACACCAAGTACCGTCAGATATAGAGATGGAAGGTTCTAGAATCTCCTTTGTGGACATGGCTACCACATCTAAATGATGGCCTTTTTCATGTGTTTGTGTGGTTAGAGGGAGATTATAATTAAGCAAAGATAGAAAGATTTTAAAATCTTTTGCTTCTGGATTGTCCTCTTCATCTAAGTGTAAGTTTATGTCTCCTGCAATGAAGTTATATGAAGGAGTGATTGAATTATGTAGAACAAATTCGCAGAAGTCCTCTTTAGCTTTTGTCCAACTTTTTAGTGGGACATAAAATAATATGCAAAAAGGGATTCTTCTAGTTCCTTATTGCTAATTTTACAGGCTAATATTTCTAACTGATTGGTCATTTTGGTATCCAATAGTTCAAATTCAAATCCTTCCTTAATAATTACTGCTAATCCTTCCCCCTTCTGCCATAACGATTTAGCATGTGAATTTTAAAATTATCTGGTAGGAGGTCGTTTATTATTGGATCTTCTTCAGACAATAGACATGTTTCCGTTAGAAAAAAGACAGGCTATTTGTTTGCTGATGATCCAGTCTTTGATTAAAAAAGCTTTATTCCTTACTGATCTAGTATTAAGATATGTGCAAGGAATAGAAGTGGATGTGATAGGTCTGGTAGATGTGGTGGTTCTGATGGGTTTTACTTCCCTTGCCCTTTTTTAAGGATACGTTGATGTCTTCCATTGCTTGTAATTACTTTAATATGATTTGCTCTGTCTTTCTGTTGGTTGGTAATAAACCTAATGGGTACCTCAGGCTAATGGACTAAGTTTAGTTGTGAATAGAGTGAATTAACATCCTTAATGCTACCACTTATTAGATAGATTAGTAGTATCAATAGGAGATTCATGTTTGCAGATTAATGTGTCTTCTTCCTGTCTCAGTAACTATATTTTTCCCTAACTCTCCCAGTTTCTAGGTCAAATTAACACTATTATAAATTGGCACTATTATGAATTGACACAATTATAAATCGACATTAGCACTCACAATTTCTAGGTAATAAATTGACCCTAATCAGATTACTCTTTCCTTAACATAGTGAGTTTCAGATAGTACTGATTATGTTGAGGGAGATAGCTCTTAGGGTTAGGTCTCTCAATTCGTCTTGGACAAGTCTTAATTAATAGTTTTCCTTAGCAGTACAGTCCGGTCTTGGCGACAACCCTTAGACCTATTAGTGACAACACTATCCCTGAAGAGGTGGAAAGTTCAAAGATTTTATGCTGTTTATCCCAGGAACAATCAGAATAAAATCTGTTTTTACTGTTCTGGGATCTTGCCAGGTACTTGTGACTTTAGGGTTGTCCAGAAAAACCTAAAGTTGGAAAAACTCTGCAAATTAAGGGGTCCTATTACTAAGACGCACTAGCTGATTTAGCGCGCACTAAACGCTAATGCGTCCATTATAGTCTATGGACGCGTTTGCGTTTAGCGTGCGCTAAATTGGCTAGCACGCCTTAGTAAAAGTACCCCTAAGTTTTTCCCATGAATTTGATTGTTCTTGATCAGAAAATATATTTTTAAAATTTTTGTAAAGCCCATTCTGGGGTCCCTTAAAGCCACTGATTATACACAGCTCTGTTTTTCATAAAATTTGTTATTTTTGCTTAATGGAACAAACTTTTTGGTATTATGTTTTCACACTCAGCAATGATACTTTGATAAAAAGACATTTTATATCAAGTCTGCTTTATTGAAAAGAAACAATAAATCAATACAGAAATAACAATATGTTTATTATAACAAGTGGGGTTGGATTCCTTAGAACAGTGTCTCAAACTTTCTCGAACCGGGGCACACTAAAGATAGTGGCCACGGCTTAAGGCACCCAGAAATGTGTGGACGTCGCCATGATAACATCACGCACATGCTGACATACACGCACGCGCAGAGGCCTTCCAGCCAGGCCCTGAAATGCTAGTAGGGTGTGACAGCAGTGAAATCTAACACATATCAACAGAATACCCCCAACCACAGACCTCCCAAATTCCACCCTAGACCCACCCAAGCTCTTCCTCAGATCCCACCCCCTTTACTAATTGTAATGCAATTTTTTCCATTCATTTTTCATATACAGACAATATACACAGCAGATATAAATTTTCAAAACTGACACATTTCAATCATTATATTGAAAATAAAATCATTTTTCCTACCATTGTTATCTGGTGACTTTATTTTTCTGTGCTTTTAACTATGTTTCCAGGGACTTCTTGTCCATTGACTGTTTTTCTCTCCATCTTTACTTTCTGCCTTGCATCCATCCACGGATGAGGACCGAGCCCAGATTGTTCCAGGATAATAAAGCATTCCTTGATAAATGGAATGCTATACTGAACAAATGTTCTCTAGATTTAATGCTTTTAGTTATAGAAACTACCAAATCTGAACTATCCACTTATCAGAGTGAGTTTCAATTAGCCAACACCTCACTGGAGAACTATGTTCCAGTGGAAGAATATAACATCAAATTACAGGAATTTAACACCAAACTTGATGCCTTTAAAGAAGATTTGAGGAAAACTAAAATCAAGAAATTACGTCGAGATGAGTTAGATTATACTAGAGGTTTCGTTTATATGTGGATGGATAAATCTCGTATTAATCGGCGTACCAAACGCCCTACTTATACACAAACTTCTTCAGATACATCAGACGAAGACAAGAAACAACAAAAGAGTTCTACTCAAGGTCCCAATGCCCATTTTCAGGGAGGACCCAAGGCAAACGTTCGGAGACCAATTAGGTCCAAACAAACAAAGATGCTACCCTGACATCGAATGTGTTTAACCTCTCCTATCGAACATTAACTACAGTGGAACTATCGGTACTGAATAAAGGACTTTCATTTGTACCTACCAGCTCTTATCATTCATTTGACACTAGAATAGCATTGTTTAAATTTATTAGAAAGTGCAAATTAAAACATTTCTTTCATAAAGAAGGAAATCCCAAAGATCAGTCATTCATAGGGGACAAACCTTTTAAGATTAAAACAACATGGTGTCCTCCGGCCACGGCAGATCCACATATTCAAGCTTTTGAAAATCTGATATAGCGTGACATAGGCATTTTGGAGAACAACCCCTCACCTATTCGGTTTAATCTATCTCAGAAGCAGCAGGTCGCGTTGACGTCGTTAGCAACGGATCAAAGCATTATTATCCGTCCAGCCAATAAAGGTGGAGGAGTTGTTCTCCAAGATGTAGATCAATACATTGTAGAAGCCACACATCAGCTTACAGATTTCACCTATATGGGCCTTTACAGAGTGACCCTACAGAGCATATCCAGGATGAGATATCTCATTTTTTAATACAGGCATTAGAAATGGGAGTTATCACTGAAAGAGAGTTTAAGTTTTTATACTGCAAACATCCTAAACTCCCGTGATATACTTTGTCCCGAAGATTCATAAGTCGCTAATGAATCCCCCCGGGAGACCATCGTTTCAGGGATAGGATCAATATTAGAGCCACTGTCTGCTTTTTGGACACATACCTTAAAGATCGAGTTCCTTTAGCACCATCGTATGTGTTAGACTCAGCAAGCATGATTAAATATTTGGGAAATCAACATCAAGTTCCCTTGAATGCTATATTATTTACTTTAGACATTACAACGTTATATACTAACGTGTCTCAAAAAGAAGCCACAGATGTCATTAAGGAAGAATTACAAGCGTTGGAACTTTCTGAGAGTAGGGTAAAGTTCCTCACACAATTAGCCTCCATCGCCCTTAATATGAATATTTTCAATTTGACACCACGTTTTACAAACAAATTAAAGGTACTGCTATGGGGGCCAAGATGGCCCCATCAATAGCAAGTTTATATGTGTCCAAATTTGAACGAACCTTCTTATATTCATCAGCACATTGGCAGCATCTTTTATTTTGGAAACGGTATATAGATGATATTTTGGGTGTATGGATAGGCACTAAAGTAGATTTAGAGCAGTTTGTGGTATGGCTCAATGGTTGTGGCAGTAATTTACAGTTTTCTATAACCATGGATACCAGGAAGGTATCCTTTTTGGATATAAAAATTTCTCTACATCAGGGAGAGTTTCACACCAGTATTTACCGCAAACCCACAGATAGGAACAATCTCCTACAATACGATAGTTTTCATCTAAAACATTTAAGGAACAACATCCCAGTAGGTCAGTTTTTACGACACCACAGATTGTGTACTACCATAGAAGAATATGTCAGCAAAGCCAATATAGTAACATAGTAACATAGTAGATGACGGCAGATAGACCCGAATGGTCCATCCAGTCTGCCCAACCTGATTCAATTTAAATTTTTTTTTTTTTTTTTCTTCTTAGCTATTTCTGGGCAAGAATCCAAAGCTTTACCCGGTACTATGCTTGAGTTCCAACTGCCGAAATCTCTGTTAAGACTTACTCCAGCCCATCTACACCCTCCCAGCCATTGAAGCCCTCCCCTGCCCATCCTCCACCAAACGGCCATACACAGACACAGACCGTGCAAGTCTGCCCAGTAACTGGCCTTAGTTCAATATTTAATATTATTTTCTGATTCTAAATCTTCTGTGTTCATCCCACGCTTCTTTGAACTCAGTCACAGTTTTACTCTCCACCACCTCTCTAGGGAGCGCATTCCAGGCATCCACCACCCTCTCCGTAAAATAGAATTTCCTAACATTGCCCCTGAATCTACCACCCCTCAACCTCAAATAATGTCCTCTGGTTTTACCATTTTCCTTTCTCTGGAAAAGATTTTGTTCTACGTTAATACCCTTTAAGTATTTGAACGTCTGAATCATATCTCCCCTGTCTCTCCTTTCCTCTAGGGTATACATATTCAGGGCTTCCAGTCTCTCCTCATACGTCTTCTGGCGCAAGCCTCCTATCATTTTCGTCGTCCTCCTCTGGACCGCCTCAAGTCTTCTTACGTCTTTCGCCAGATACGGTCTCCAAAACTGAACACAATACTCCAAGTGGGGCCTCACCAATGACCTGTACAGGGGCATCAACACCTTCTTCCTTCTACTAACTACGCCTCTCTTTATACAGCCCAGAATCCTTCTGGAAGCAGCCAATGCCTTGTCACACTGTTTTTTTCGCCTTTAGATCTTCGGACACTATCACCCCAAGGTCCCTCTCCCCGTCCATGCATATCAGCTTCTCTCCACCCAGCATATATGGTTCCTTCCTATTATTAATCCCCAAATGCATTACTCTGCATTTCTTTGCATTGAATTTTAGTTGCCAGGCATTAGACCATTCCTCTAACTTTTGCAGATCCTTTTTCATATTCTCCACTCCCTCTTCGGTATCTACTCTGTTACAAATCTTGGTATCATCTGCAAAAAGGCACACTTTTCCTTCTAACCCTTCAGCAATGTCACTTACATACATATTGAACAGGATTGGCCCCAGCACCGAACCCTGAGGGACTCCACTAGTCACCTTTCCTTCCTTCGAGCGACTTCCATTAATCACCACCCTCTGGCGTCTGTCCGACAGCCAGTTTCTGACCCAGTTCACCACTTTGGGTCCTAACTTCAGCCCTTCAAGTTTGTTCAACAGCCTCCTATGAGGAACTGTATCAAAGGCTTTGCTGAAATCCAAGTAAATTACATCTAGCATATGTCCTCGATCCAGCTCTCTGGTTACCCAATCAAAAAATTCAATCAGGTTCGTTTGGCACGATTTACCTTTTGTAAAGCCATGTTGCCTCGGATCCTGTAACCCATTAGATTCAAGGAAATACACTATCCTTTCTTTCAGCAACACTTCCATTATTTTTCCAACAACTGAAGTGAGGCTCACCGGCCTGTAGTTTCCTGCTTCATCCCTGTGACCACTTTTATGAATAGGGACCACATCCGCTCTCCTCCAATCCCCAGGAATCACTCCCGTCTCCAGAGATTTGTTGAACAAGTCTTTAATAGGACTCGCCAGAACCTCTCTGAGCTCCCTTAGTATCCTGGGATGGATCCCGTCTGGTCCCATTGCTTGAAATGATATGAAACAGGTTTCTAGAGAAAGGATATCCCTCATCTGTCATCCAGAAAGCATATAAAAGAGCATTATATGCCAATCGATCGTTATTATTGCATTGCAACTCGAAGCAAGATGAATCTGCCTTAATGTGTGTTCTTCCATACTCCACCCTTGCTTTTCAAATTAAATGCATCATTAAACACTGGGACATTATTCAATATCATCCTGAATTCCAAAATTTCCCAAGATTTGTGTTTTTTAAAAAACAGAATTTGAAACAAAGCATGGTGCATTCCCAAATTCTGGCAAGTCATCCATTATCGAATATGAGAACATAACCCTTGCAGACATTGCAAAATGTGTCAATACAGTGTAACCTTAAGACAGATGCATCTTAATGACACAATATATGGGAAGACCCGTCAGGCAACAGACTGCAACTCTCAATAAGTGGTCTATCTTATACAATGTCCGTGTGGTCTTCTATATGTGGGGTGCACGACTCGAAGTATCAAAACCAGAATTGGGGAGCACTTAAGTCGAATCCGTTCCGGTGTGCAAGAAGCCCCCTTAGTTGCACACTGGATAAACCAGCAACACGATCCTGTAGATTTAAGGTATTCAGTTTTGGACATTATCACCAGCACGAGAGGAGGGGATGTAGCACACACATTGTGGAAAAAAGAGCAGAAATGGATTTATTTCTTAAACTCACTCCATCCGAATGGACTAAACAATGAGATTGAGTGGATAGCTTTCCTTTAATGAGTTTAAGCAGAGTGCTTTACAAGTATGATAGTGGTGTTGTCAGTGTGGTTGAAAACTTTAACTTTATTGTATCTTCTTGTGCAAGTACATTTTTCTGTAAGTGACGCCAGTACGTAAAACACGCAGTGTACCTCCCCTTTCCTTTAATAGAAGAATTGGGATGTCAGCGTTCTTGTCGGTTGAAACAATCTAGTACACTCTACAAAGGTACATAAAGAACTATGCGTTTTTCAATCTAATGTTTTTTGCCAATGACACATTTTATGTAGCACTGTGTAACGGGCATGAATGTGTGTCCATATAGCAGTTGCTGTCTTTGAACATATATTTTTTGCGTTGCAGACATGGCCATACTATCATGGAGATAAATCAAACCGGAGATTAGTTAAACCTTTCATACCCATTGAGATTTTTGTTCGGGTCTCCTGAAGCAGATTCCAAAACGGGGCCATGTTGGGACCCCCAGAGTATTTAAAGATAAGTGGAGTTTTCTCTACAACCGGTGATATCTCTGTCTGTATGCAAATCAATATAAATTACCATAAAGAAATATAAACTTCTACACAGAAAAGAAAAGTCTAATCAAGAAGAAAACTTTAAATACATATATTGTCTCAGAGAGTGATCTAACATTTAGAAGTTCGTAATGACTGGACGGTAAACCCATTTAGGGAGTAAGGGTTTCCCTTCTCTCTTGGAGTTTCATATCTCTGAGCAGTCAAAAACCTTTTGTTGATCACTCACTGAGGGCATTTAATTAATTGAGGTCAGTTTTACAATTTCTTGCATCCATCTTTGGCATTAACATTCAGTATTTCCAATTTTCTGCTTTCTACTTTTCCATGTCTTACCTTCCCCCTTCCTATCTCTCTCTCCTTCCTTCCCCATTTCCAAGGTCTGACATCTCTCTCCTTCCCCCCCAGGGGTCCGACATCTCTCTCCTTCCTTTCCCCCTTCCCAGTCTGGTATCTCTCTCCGCTCCTTCCCATAATTTGGCATCTCTCTCTACTACTGCTATTATTATTATTTCTACAGACTCCCCTCCTTCCCTTCCCTGATATCTTTCCCTTCCTTTAGTCATCTTCCCCCCCACCCCCACCGTGTAATATTTCTCTTTCCCTTCCTCCTTTCTGTCCTCTGCAGTCCATCTCCCTTCCCTTACTCCTTTCTGGCCCCCCTCCCAGTCTAACAATTCTCCCTCCTTTCCACCAGTCCAACATTTTTTTTTCTCTCTTCCTCCTGCATGCTTCTCCTCTGGTCCTGCTTCCCTCCCCCAACTGACATCTCTCTCTCTCCATGAGTCCAACTTTTCACTCTTTGCCCTCTCCCCCTTCCCCAGAGTGTAATATTTCTCCTTCCCTCCTTTCTGACCTCCCCATCCATCTCACCCTCTCCATGAGTCCTGCACACTTTCTCTCTGTGTCCTTGCTACTTCCCTCAAGTGGCATCCCTCCTTCCCAACCCAACATGCTCTCTCCCCATGCACTATCTCCCCCTCCCCCTCAAGTGTGTAGCACCTTTTCTTTCCCTCCCTTTCTGCCAGGTCCAGCAGCACTTCTTCTCCCTTCCTCTTACCTCCCCCCTGTCCAGCAGTACTCCTTCCCTCTTCCTTGTCCAGCAGTACCCCTTCTCCCTTCCCTCCTTCCCCCATCCCATCCAGTATTATCCCTTCTCCCTTCCCTCCTCTCCCCGTCCAGCATTATCCTTTCTCCCTTCCCTCCTCCCCACCATCCAGCAGTACCTCTTCTCCCTTCCCTCCTTATATCCAGCTGTACCCCTTCTCCCTTCCCTCCCCAGCAATACCTCTCCTCTAGCCTAGTGGCAGGTTACTGTGTGCTTTTAACTTCGCCACAAAGTTGCCGCTAGCAGTAATTTAGCCGCGGTTTCATCAGGCGATGCAATGTGGGCCAGCCTAGCAAAGGCTCCGAGGCTGCAGCTGCTGCTGCTAGTCCAAGGGTGTGAATACAGGAAGGCAGGAGTCCCGGCAGATATGCACCGTAAAAGTCCCAGCAGACCCGTAAAAGTCAGTCTCAGCAAATACGCACTGTAAAAGTCCTGGCAGACCTGTAAAAGTCAGTCCCGCACCATAAAAGTTACTCCCGGCAGACCTGTAAAAGTCCTGGCAGTCCCGCACTGTAAAGTCCCTGACTGTTACAGTAGGAGAAGTCAGCTGACACAGGCGCTGGAGCCTCTCTTCTTGCCCAGTGTGCCGCGGCACACTTAAAATATCAGAAGGCACACTAGTGTGCATTGGCACAGTTTGCGATACACTGCCTTAGAATATAAGAATTGCCGCTGCTGGGTCAGACCAGTGGTCCATCGTGCCCTGCAGTCTGCTCCCGCAGCAGCCCTTAGGTCAAAAGACCAGTGCCCTGAGTCTAGCCCCACCTGCGTACGTTCTGGTTTAGCAGGAACTTGTCTAACTTTGTCTTGAATCCCTGGAGGGTGTTTTACCCTATAAGACTCCAGAAGAGCGTTCCAGTTTTCTACCACTTTCTGGGTGAAGAAGAACTTCCTTAAGTTTGTACGGAATCTATCCCCTTTTAACTTTAGAAAGTTCCCTCTCGTTCTCCCTACCTTGGAGAGGGTGAACATCCTGTCTTTATCTACTAAGTCTATTCCTTTCATTATCTTGAATGTTTTGATCATGTCCCCTCTCAGTCTCCTCTTTTCAAGGGAGAAGAAATCCAATTTCTCTAATCTCTCACTGTACGACAACTCCTCCAGTCCCTTAACCATTTTGGTCGCTCTTCTCTGGACCCTTTCAAGTAGTACTGTGTCCTTCTTCAAGTACGGCGACCAGTGCTGGATGCAGTATTCCAGGTGGGGATGTACCATAGCCCAGTACAGTGGCATGATAATAAGAACATAAGAAGTTGCCTCCGCTGAGGCAGACCAGAGGTCCATCTCGCCCAGCGGTCCGCTCCCACGGCAGCCCATCAGGCTCATTGCCTGAGCAATGTTCCCAGACTATCCCTATAACCTACCGCTACTCCTATCTGTACCCCTCAATTCCTTTATCCTCTAGGAACCTATCCAAACCTTCTTTGAAGCCTTGTAACATGCTCCGACCTATCACAGCCTCCGGAAGCGCGTTCCATGTGTCCACCACCCTCTGGGTGAAAAAGAACTTTCTGGCATTTGTTTTAAACCTGTCCCCTTTTAATTTCTCCGAGTGCCCCCTTGTACTTGTGGTTCCCCATAATCTGAAAAATCTGTCCCTGTCTACTTTTTCTATACCCTTCAGGATCTTGAAGGTTTCTATCATGTCTCCTCTAAGTCTCCGCTTTTCCAGGGAGAACAGCCCCAGCTTTTTCAGTTTGTCAGTATATGAGAGGTTTTCCATACCCCTTATCAGTTTAGTTGCTCTTCTCTGGACTCCCTCAAGTACCGCCATGTCCTTCTTGAGGTACGGCGACCAGTACTGGACACAGTACTCCAGATGTGGTTGCACCATTGCACGATACAGTGGCAGGATGACCTCCTTTGTCCTGGTTTCAAGTTTCAAGTTTATTAATTCTTTTGATTAATCGCTTAATCATAGTTCTAAGCGATGAACAAATTAAAATACATTTAAAGGGGAACATTATAAAACAATACAATACAAACTTCAGACAATACAATTGGTTAAAAATTAACTCATCAAATTCATAACATAAGGTTATGATCCAGTTTTTGATCCATCGGTGGACCTCCCCTTGCACCCCGTGTTTCCACAGCTTTTTAAGAAGTCTTTCGTGTGGTACCTTGTCGAAGGCTTTTTGAAAGTCAAGGTAAATGATGTCAATGGATTCCCCTTTATCCACCTGTCTGTTTACCCCCTCAAAGAAGTACAATAAGTTTGTGAGGCATGACCTACCCTTGCAGAAGCCGTGCTGACTAGACTTTAGCTGTCCATTGTTTTCTATGTGTTCACAGATACTGTCCTTAATCAGTGCTTCCATCATCTTTCACGGGACCGAGGTCAAGCTCACCGGCCTGTAGTTTCCCGGGTCCCCCCTTGAACCCTTCTTGAAGATGGGCGTGACATTTGCAATTTTCCAATCCTCCGGGATCTCTCCAGTTTTTAAGGATAGGTTACATATTTGACGAAGTGGCTCTGCTATTTCGTTCCTTAGTTCCTTGAGTACCCTTGGGTGAATGCCATCCGGACCTGGTGATTTGTCGCTCTTTAGTCTGTCTATCTGCCTGAGGACATCCTCTTGGCTTACCTCTAGTTGGACCAGCTTTTCATCCCGATCCCCATTTACAATGTCCTCCGGTTCTGGAATATTGGATGTGTCCTCCCTCGTGAAGACCGACGTGAAGAACTTATTTAACCTGTCTGCTATCTGTTTTACCACTCCTTTTTTGTCTCCATCATCCAATGGCCCCACTTCTTCCCTTGCCGGTTGCTTCCCCTTCACATATCTGAAGAACGATTTGAAGATTGTTGCTTCCCCCGCCAGTCTCTCCTCATATTCTCTTTTAGCTTTCCTAACCACACGGTGACACTCCCTTTGGTGTTCTTTGTGCTCCTTTTGGTTGTCCTTTGTTTGGTCCTTTTTCCATTTTTTGAACGATGCTTTCTTGTCACTTATCGCCTTTTTCACTGCAGTTGTTATCCACGCTGGGTTTTTTGTTCGGTTTTTTTTTGCACCCCTTCCTGAATCTGGGGATGCACAGGTTCTGTGCCTCTTGCACCGTGCCCTTGAGTAGGGACCAGGCTTTTTCTACAGACTCCATCTTCCTTGCGCTACCGTTGAGTTTCTTTTCCAACATTTTCCTCATGCCATCATAATTCCCTTTTTTGAAGTTGAGTGCTGTTGCTGTGGTTCTTTTCACCTTTGATGATCCAATTTCCAGCTTGCACTGGATCATGTTGTGATCGCTGTTTCCTAGGGGTTCTAGCACCGCCACCTCCTTTGCAGATCCCCCTAGCCCGTTGAGGATTAGGTCGAGAGTGACATCCCCCCGTGTTGGTTCCGTGACTAGCTGTTCCATGAAACAGTCCCTCGTGGTTTCCAGGAATTTGGTCTCCCTTATGCAGCTTGAGTGTCCACTCTTTTCCGATCTATTTGTGATCCCCTTCTTAATCATTCCTAGCATTTTGTTCGCCCTTTTCACCACCGCCGCGCATTGCGAGGACAGCTTCATCGACTTGTCGACCAGTAGTCCCCAAGTCTCTTTCCTTGGAGTCTCTCCAAGTACTGCACCGGACATCCTGTACTCGTGTATAAGATTTTTGTTACCGACATGCATCACCTTACACTTACCCATGTTAAACCTCATTTGCCATGTTGCAGCCCATTTCTCAAGCGTGTTTATGTCATGTTGCAGTTCTTCACAATCCTTCTGAGTCTTCACTACTCTGATTAACTTCATATCGTCTGCAAATTTAATCACCTCGCTTGTCGTATCTATTTCCAGGTCATTTATAAATATGTTGAAGAGCACGGGTCCAAGCACTGAACGCTGCGGCACTTTACTCATGATGCTTTTCCAGTCCGAGTATTGTCCACTAATACAGTGTTTCAACCACAAAAGACTAGGAAAACAGTCTCCTGTCATCAAATATTGATAAAAAAACATTTTATGCAAAAAATCTAGCAGTATTTTATTAACCCTCTCCTTTACAATGCTGTGCTAACATTTTTAGCGCTAGCTGCCTTGGTAACAGCTGTGATGCTCATAGAATTCTTATGAGCGGCCAAGCTGTTATCGCAGCGGCCGACGCTAAAAATGCTAGCGCAGCTTTGTAAAGGAGGGGATAAATGAATCATCAATAGCTGTACTTTGATGATCTTTTTCATGTCTAGAAAGCTCCTTAGGTGTTTAGGAACAAAGAAGGTATATTTCGTCCCTAAATATTTGATGAGGCATTTACATGGGTAAGCCAATTGAAAAGTATCCCCTAAATCTTTTGCTTCTTGCCTCATAAGCAAAAATAGTTTCCTTCTTTCTTGTGTCTCTTTATTAACATTGGGATAGACCCAAATCCGTTGTTCCATGAAAGGAACCTGAGCTTTACAAAAATATAACCTCAATACAGCATTGAGATCCTGCTGAAATACAAATGAAGCAAACAGGGTAGCTCTTTCCTCAATTTTCATAGTAGTTGTTTCTAAAATCTCAGATAAATTTCCCAAGTCAAGTGGTTGATACATAATTCTTTGAGTTGTTCCTGGTGTTTCGCTCCGCATCTGCATTTTAGGACTAGGCAGGTAATATATTTTATTTGAAGGCGGAATAGCTTTGGGAGCGAAGCCCAATATTTGCTGTAGGTAATTCCTAAACATTTCAACAGAGGAAATCTCCAAAGCTTTCGGGAAATTTAAGAATTTCAAGTTTAAGCATCTATTATGATTCTCTAATTGCTTTATTTTCCTATGGATTAACAGTTTGTCCTTAATTAACCCCTCATTAACAACTTTTAGAACAGTCATTTCTTGGTTAAGAGACACAAATCTTGATTCATTTTCAATTTTACTTTCCTCTAATGATTTTGTTAAAGAGTCTACCTTTTTCACCAAGGTCGAAGTCTCTTCAGAAGTCTTCAATACAGTTCCCTCCAACCAGCATTTTCCAAACATCGAGCAGTTACCTCCATGGGGATCGATGAAATATCTTCTGCCCCTGGCTGATTTTCATAACCCACAGCCCCCAACTCCTTCTCGCCCCCCTCCTTGGAGAGGACTCCCGCAACTACCTCGGTATCGGGGCCGCTCTGAAGTGCAGACGCATCCGCCACAGGGAATGGAGGGATTGTTGGATCTGGAGGTGAGAGTGAAACTTCCGGCTCAGGGGAAGCGCCTAAGTCCTGAGACGCTAACCGCAGTGAGCCTTGTGGTCCAGCAAAGAGAGGAGTTCTGGTGGTGAAATCCAGGACAGTCTGGCACAAAGGCGTTGAAGTTTCGGCTGGTGGGGGTCCCAATCAAACGGACTCTTTCCACTTCGTATGAGGCATAACTTCAGTAAAAAAAAACAAGCGAAGACTCTGCTGTAGCACACCAGTCATGCTGCCATCTTGGCCACTGGAGCCCCATAATATCTGTATTTTATTATGGAAAATAACAGAAATTTAACATTTCGCTAATAGTTAAAACACGAACACTTTTTGTGCAGTCATCTAAGTTTCCAAATTTATTCTACATTTCGAACTTCACGGTATAGCGGTATATAAGAAATAAATTATAAAATTATTATTATGCTGTATTGGCAAAACATCTATGTACTTTTACATATTACATTACATTACATTAGAGATTTCTATCTAGCCATTACCTTGCGGTTCAAGGCGGATTACAAAAGAGATAAAAAACGGAGGGTTACAATGGAAGAACATTTATCCTTTCTAGAGAGGTAAAGAGTAGGTTATGTTGTTTTTGAGTGGCGGGAAGAGGGAGGGAGGAAGGACAGTAAGTTTGAAGTTATGGCTGTTTCAGGAATTTCTTGAAGAATTTAGTTTTTATTTCTTTTCTGAAGTTATGGCTGTTTCAGGAATTTCTTGAAGAATGTAGTTTTTATTTCTTTTCTGAAGTTATGGCTGTTTCAGGAATTTCTTGAAGAGTATAGTTTTTATTTCTTTTCTGAATGTCTTGTAGTCTGGTGTCGTTATCAGTAGATTGGAGATTTGGTTATCTAGTTTAGCTGCTTGAGTGGCCAGGAGGCCATCGTATAGTTTTTTCTGTTTTACTTCTTTGATCGAGGGGTGTGTGTTTTTCTATGTCTGATTGAGGTGGTTTGAATGAGGCGGTTGTTCAGGTAGGTTTGGCTGTCTCCGTTTAAGGCTTTAAATAACATATAGTAGAATTTAAATAGTATTTTTTCTTGGATTGGTAGCCAATGTGAGTTGATGTATGGTCGTGTTGATGTATGGTCGTGTTTTCTCAATGAGTAGATGAGTCTCAGAGCTGTATTTTGGATTGTTTGTAGTTGTTTAGTTATTGTAGCAGGGCAGGGGAGGTAGAGGATGTTGCAGTAATCTAGTAGACTTAGGATTAGGGATTGTACTATAAGCTGTTTTTTCGAAGAATTTCCTGACTTGTCTTAGGTTTCTCATCACTGCGAAGGATTTCTGTATTGTTTTATTTATTTGTGGTTGCATGGTGCAGCATCGGTCTATAGTCATTCCTAGTAGTTTTATGGTAGTTTGAATGGGATAGTTGATTGTGTTAATTTCTATATTGGTTATGGTTGGGACTTTGACATTTTCAAGGAGGATAAATTTAGTTTTGTCTTTGTTGAGTTTCAGTTTGTGATCTTTCATCCAGGTTGCTACTGTTTCTAGTGTTCGGTGTAGTGTATTGTCATGGCGGTCTTTGGTTGATCAAAAGATATGAGAATGATAATGTCATCTGCATAACTGTAGGTGGTGATGCCTAGATTATCTAGGTATGTTCTGAGAGATGCAGTGTATAGGTTGAAGAGAGTAGGGGATAGTGGGGATCCTTGTGGTATGCCGCAAAGGTTGGCCCAAGGTTCAGATTTTTCTTTACCTGTTCTGGATTTTAGGAAGCCTTCAAACCAAGAGTATACTTTATCTGAGATGCCTATTGCTACTTTAAAAATAAATTAAAATCAAATCAGAAAATAAAACTACACAGTCAACAGTAAAGTAAGTAAAGAGAAGATTTAAAACTGATTATCTGTTCCAAGTTTCAGACTGATCCTCAAGGCGTACACTGGTTAAAATCATTACTCAGTCAGCTGATTGTGTCCATAAATAAAAATGTTTTCAAAATAATTTTAAATCGTTCAAGATTGGATTCCATTCGAATATAGTTTGGAAGAGCATTCCAGAGTTGTGGACACTAACTGAAAATATATGGTCTCGGATAGATGCGTATGTAATATGTCTGTGATGGGATTGTAAGAAGATTCTGTTGAAGAGAGCAAAGCATACAAGATTGTGAATACAGAATTAGATAATTTTTGATATCAGAAGGGGATCGATTAACTTGTGTTTTAAAAACTAAAATGGTGTTCTAAACACTCAAGCATTCAATGTCTTCTTGAGATAATCAGGATAAAGCCTGTGATGCTGTTCAACTCCTTGCAGCAAGGCCTCATGTAGCGTGAAACCTTGTTGCAAGGAGAATGTTTTCCTATTCTTTTGTGGTTGTATAAGTAACACTGTATTAGTGAGGTTCTAAGGAATCCAATCCACTTGTTATAATCAGCATATTGGAGATTCTGTAGTGTTACTTCTGTACTGATTTATTGTTCTTTCTCAATAAAACAGACTTGATATAAAATGTCTTTTTATCATTGCTGAATGTGAAAACATAAAAGTTATAGCTATAATGCCAAGAAATTTGCTCCATTAAGCAAAAAAACCCAAAAAAAACAACAACAAAAAAACCCAAAACAACCAGCAATTTAAAAAAAAGGAGCTTTATGTACTCAGTGGCTTTGAGGGATCCCAGAATGGGCTTTAAAAATGTTTAATGAGCTTTTAAAAAATAATTTTCTGCTCAAGCACAATCAAATTCATGTGAAAATCTTCAATTTGCAGTCTTTCCCAATTTTAGGTTTTTCTGGACAACCCTATTGTGACTTGGTTTGGCAACTGCTGGAAACAGGATACTGGGCTTGATGAACCTTCTGTCTGATCCAGTATGACAGTGCTTACTGTATGTTCTTATGGCCAGAGGAAAAGCTTTGTACCAGGACACAGGCAGAATATGTGCAATGCTGCTGCAGACCAACAGAAGACCATATCCAAGTGGTGGTGGGGCTGATGTTGAATTGCTGGGGGATAATGACACCAGATTGCGCTGTGGACAGGGGCTGGGAGTGGAAGAGAGCAGAAGAGATGTTTGGAGAAAACAGGAGATACTTCAACGTGATTAATTTTTTAAAATCTCAACTAATAATTAAACTAATTGCAGAGAACTGCGATTAATTTGCAGTCCTATTTAATATCATCCAGTGGAAGAAGGGATCACTATATCAACTCAAGCCAGGAAAAGAAAGATGGAGAAGAACTGGACAAGAAGATACAGCCAGTTTTTCTAGATGCCAAAATCTTTTACCCCCATCATCCTAGAGAGAGCAAGACGTGGCATCAGCATACCACCAATACCAATCTCTCCTGTAAAGAAAATTCTGGGAAAATGAGTAGACAAGTGGTGAATCATGAAAATAAGAGCACAGCAGGAAGGTGGAGACATATAGACTACCAGCTCATCTGTTACCTTCGTGGGCTGATCGAGGCTGGCTGCAGATGGCAGATGGAATGGATGGTTTAGAAGATAGGCCATCCAAATCTCGGAGGTCAGCTAGCATACCTTGAAGTTTAACTCTCCTCCTTTCTGCAAAATGATGGAAAGATGAAACCATAAGAGACATGCAGACAAACAGGACAAGCCTGGTAATGTTACTATCACTCAGCCAATGAGAAAGGATGCTTTTACCGAATTAACATATTTGAGACATGGCTTCATTAAGGTGGGGAACCAGAGGGCAAAGAGGCTAAAACAGCATTTACAGTATCCACTGATCTTTTCAGTACTGTGCTAGGTAGTGCTGATGTGAAGGAAACTTGCAACAATGATGCAATCATTAGCAAAGCCACTGAGCCCCATCATGGTCTTCCAGGAGAGACCCTCCTCACCCATCATTTGCCCTAGGAAAGCATAACTTCTTGTACAGCAACAGCAAATTATGCCTTAACAAGTAGATTTTTTTGAAAGCGTAAACAAAGATGACTAAAGATGAGTTAGTTGTTGTAGAGGGGCATTTTCGATATGACATCTGAGTTTGGACGTTTTACGGAAGACACAAAAAAATCCAGTGGTGAACATGCCCATTTTCAAAACAGCAAAATGACCATCTTGGGTTTTTTAAAATGTGAACCATTTAAAAAACAAACAAACAACCCAACAAACCTTCAAATGAAAAATGCACAGAACAAGCTATTGGGATGTAGGAGGGGCCAGCATTTGTAATAAACTGGCCACACAGACATTCTGGCAGAACAGTGTTGCACCACAGGGGGCACTGTAGTAAATTTCATATAAAAAGTTCCAGGTAACATAACATAACAAAACATAAAAATCCATTTCTAGACTGTAGCACCTTTAAGTTCTATGCGGTTTACTAAAGATTAACTAGGAATACACAATTAATAACAGTTAAGAAGCTAGAAACCCAAGAACTTTGAGAACAAGTCTTGAGCTGTCTCCTAAAATGTAAATATGAAACAGATCTTAACAGAAAAGGTACTCCTTATCCCAGATTGCTGGCTTAGTGTGAAAGCATCTGATCATGATATCTTTTTAGTTTATAACCTTTTGCCGATGGAAAAATCAAAAGAGCTTTAGTGCTTTGAGAAGATTTTTGAATGGTACAATAAAATGATTCAGTCAGATAGAAAGGAGCATCGCCGGCTAAAACTTTGTAGTCCACACAACCCGGCTTAAAAATAACCCTTGCTTCCAGCCAGCCCCTTATGGTTTATAGTAAACCCTCCAAAATCTACTGGACCCAACTGTACACCACACTAACAGCCTTTATGCCTGCAGGTATCACCTCACATGTAAGTACTCATGATCTCTGTGATAGACCCAAGTTTCATCTCCAGTCACCAAATGATGAAAAAAATTCACTTGGTCATGGAGTATCTCCAAGTTCTCCTGATAGCACTGGAGCCTCATGGTCTTCTGACATGGCATCAGCATTCTTGGAACCCATCTTGCACTAACCTTGGGCACGCCCAACTTTTCATGAATTATTTTCTAAATTGTACCTGCCAAGATAACCATTTCTTCAGCTATTTGGGAAACCTTAATTCGTCTAACAAAATTAAATCCTCAACTTTCTTGCACATTTCTGTGGAAGTTGCTTCCACAGGCCATCCAATTTGAGGGTCATTTTCAATTAACTCTTTACTCCACTTAAACTGCTTGCTCCAAAATTTTACTTTGTAGGATGATGGGGCAGATTCACCATAAACTGCAGTGAGAAATTTTATCATTGAATGGTGCTCCAAATCTAGCAGTTTCTTACTTGATTTGCACAAGGACTCTCTTGACATCCTGTCTATTGGCATGGTAGACTTGCACTGAGCTGCAACTGTGCATGAGTAACTGAGACATATTTCATGTATAGACTTGTTTTAACATGCTAGCTACTTTCTTTCATACCCAGATAAATTATTGACACCCCTCATACCACCCTTTCTCAAGCTGTCATATAGACAGGTATATAGTGTTTCACTTACATTTTTGGGAGTGGGAGGGGTCAGATTTACATCTCTCCAGTGGTCATCTGGGCACCTTTTTGGCACTTACTCATTATTAAGTAGGGTCTACCCCCAAATGTCTAACTTGTGACCTGGACGTATTCTTAAATGTCTGATTATGGCAGAAAAATGTAATAAGTCCGTCTTAGGGCTCTTTTTACTAAGCTGCGCTAGCGGTTTTAGCGCACGCTACAATGCTGCATGCGCTAGACGTTAATGCCTCCATTAAGCTGGTGTTAGTTTTTCCGCATAGCGCAGGGGTTGGCATGCGCTAATCACGCTACCGCAGCTTAGTAAAAGGCCCGCCCACACCGCACCTCTAACATCCCCCTTGAGATTTAGATGAACAGCAAAGATTTCTTTCTAGAATATAGCTTTCAAATAGAGTGAATTGGAAGGGTTTGGCAAGATAAACATCTATCTGACACTTTATACCACTTTTAGGACTTTTCTTTTTTGAAAAAGAGCCCATAGTATATTTGAATGTTCAGAAGTTACCTGACAAACTCTCTCATAATAAGCTCCTCAGGAAATGAGAGATTAATGGAATAGGAGGCAATGACCTGTTGTGAATTGCAAACTGGCTAAAAGATAGGAAACAAATGTAGGACTGAATGGAGTGCCCCCAGGGTTTGTAGTGAGATATGTGCTATTTACTGTATTCATAAATGATCTGGAAATAGGAGTGATGAGTAAGGTGATCAAATTTAAGGACAACACACAAATGATTCAAATTCATTAAAACAACTGCAGATTGTGAGGACCTGTAGAATGGGACCAGGAGACGGGGCGTCTAAATGGCAGGGGGAAATTTGGCCTTATCTAATAAAGTTATTTTCCTTGAATTTTGTCAGACCCATCCAGATAAGTAGCTATTCTTTTCCCTTAGAATTTTAAGTGGATTACAATCAAGAAGTTAAAACATAAGTTGAGAATTATATAATTACAGCAACATAAATGACATGGTTCAAACTAAACCTTAAAATACTTAGGAAACAAATAAGTTTTGAACAATTTAAGAAAAAGTATATAAGAAAGCAAAGATCTAATCTGTAATGGAGGGAATTCCAATCTTTTACCCCTTGAAGCATACTGTAAAAGAGCTATTTAAATACTCTTAAAATGAACCTTCTTAATAGCTGTAAAAAAGTTGAAAGTTATATAGAACATCTTATAGTCAAGTTGCCAAAAATCGATACAGAAAGCTTGTATCATTCAATATCTTGTAAATTAAAGAGTTATGCCCCCTGCCAGTAGATAGAAACAGAAAAACAGCTCAGAGCTGACTTCATTCCTTATCTATGGCTGGGGCTGTCTTCAGCTCCTCAGTATCCTGCATCAAATAAAAGACTATTGAAGGCAATTCTTATTTTCTGGTTTCCATTTCACCAAGAAAGCCAAACCTGATGTAGTCAAAATCACCACTCCATACACAGAGGGAAAAGCTACTTTCAGAGTGGGCTACAACAGTGTTTCTCAACTTATTCAAGCCAAGTATGTTCCAAGTCAACCAAATTTCAACTGAGTACTCACAAGCTCCAATCAGCTCTGACAGATGTACATTCCAAAAATGGATAGTCTAATCATGAAACAGAAAAAAAATAAATACCCTTTCTTCCTTTGTGGTCTTCTTATTTTCTTTTATTTTTAGAAAATTAAACAAACAATCAAGAAAATTCTTGTACAGAAAAGCTCAACCCACACATAATATATATTACAATACAATTAATCAAGTCAAAAGTAAATGAAACATGATGAGTTTAAGCTAAAGTCCACTATGTAGAAGAGGGGGGTTCAGAAAATCACATAAGAAAAATTATTTTAATACCAATAATCAAAGGGTCAGTGAGTCCTTCTAATTAAATCTCATATAGTACCTTCAACAACAGGAGACAAAGGAGGATCAGTAAACAAAGACTTCTTTGTTGCCAAAAAATTGGTTAGGTGTAAAGGATCAAAAATATATAACATACAGATTTGTACTTCACAATACATTTACAAGGAAATTTTAAAAAAATACAATGTTCCTAACTCTAATACTCCAGGTTTTAACATAAGAAATTGTTTTCTCTTTTTTTGTGTCTCTCTTGAGATGTCAGGAAAAATATTTATTTTTAAATCAAAGAACTTCTTGCTAAAGCCCCGATGATATTATACAGAGCGCCTGCTATATAATTCACCCCAGATAGGAACATTTGGGGGTCTTCATCATCCTACGAGATTGAAACTCAAAACAGACGGGAGTGAAAATCCCTAGCGCCAAAACTTCAAATTGCCTGTTGAGGACCATGTCCAAGTTTCCACATTTATTAAAAAATTTGTTAAATCTATATATATAAAATCGGAGGTATGTATGTGTGTATGTATTTGTGTGTGTGTGTATGTGCCGCGATCACGCAAAAACAGCTTGACAGATTTGAACGAAACTTGGTATGCAGATCCCTCACAACCTGGGGTGATATGTTCTGGGGGTCTCACGGCCCACCTGCACAAGTGGGCGGAGCTACAAACAGAACATCAGATTTCACCCATTCATGTCAATGGAAAAAATGTTAAAAGCTGCCATTCTCACAGTAATTAAAAAACGGCTTGACCGATTTGAACGATACTTGGTATGCAGATCCCTCACTACCTGGTGTGATAAGTTCTGGGGGTCTCGCGGCCCACCTGCACACGTGGGCGGAGCTACAAACAGAAAATCAGATTTCACCCATTCATGTCAATGGAAAAAATGTAAACAGCTGCCATTCTCACAGTAAATCAAAAACGGCTTGACCGATTTGAACGAAACTTGGTATGCAGATCCCTCACTACCTGGGGTGATATGTTCTGGGGGTCTCGCGGCCCACCTGCACACATGGGCGGAGCTACAAACAGAAAATCAGATTTCACCCATTCATGTCAATGGAAAAAATGTAAACAGCTGCCATTCTCACAGTAAATCAAAAACGGCTTGACCGATTTGAACGAAACTTGGTATGCAGATCCCTCACTACCTGGGGTGATATGTTCTGGGGGTCTCGCGGCCCACCTGCACACGTGGGCGGAGCTACAAACATAAAATCAGATTTCACCCATTCATGTCAATGGAAAAAATGTAAAAAGCTGCCATTCTCACAGTAATTCCAACTACCTGGGGTGATATGTTCTGGGGATCTCGCGGCCCACCTGTACACGTGGGCGGAGCTACAAACAGAACATCAGATTTCACCCATTCATGTCAATGGAAAAAATGTAAAAAGCTGCCATTCTCACAGTAATTCAAAAACGGCTTGACCGATTTGAACGAAACTTGGTATGCAGATCCCTCACTACCTGGGGTGATATGTTCTGGGGGTCTCGCGGCCCACCTGCACACGTGGGTGGAGCTACAAACAGAAAATCTTATTTCACCCATTCACGTCAATGGAAAGGATGTAAAAAGCTGCCATTCTCACAGTAATTCCAACTATAAAACACTTTATATGACACTATAACCACTAGGGACATCTTTTCTATTCTACCACGGACACCATACATATAGAGTTTGTATGTTCTAACTGTGTTTGTAACTGTTTCCTTCATGCACCCCAGTTCATAATGTTATTACATTACATGAGTACTCACATATGCTGAACTAGGCACACAGGTTCCATTCTGAACCGGGAAAAAACTGCATGGAGTTTCTTTTCAACCTGAGTTTCTACATATTGAGTTGTTTAAATCAATACTGAAACTTTTGGATGCCACTTATTCCAACAGATCTTCCTTTTCAGTTTAAGAGATTGCTAATTCCAGTGAGACTTACATTCATTCACCACTATAAAGTATCTTTATTTGAATCCATTTACAGTGTTATTGCTATAACGCCGGGGCATCAGCTAGTCATCTATACAATGTTTCTAAGTGGTGTACAATAAAATTTTGGTTTACACATATACAATATTCAAAGGACTTAAATAACACTCAGACAAACAAACGGGTGCAACAGATAAAGGGCAGAACTACATTATAGAAGAGAAAATAACAAATAAGGTAAAAAACAAAAGGTAAGGGGTAAAAAAAATCAGATTAAAAATGTGAGAAGTTCACAGGGTGTCCACTTTACAGTCCTGAGAATAATTTCACGCCTTCTTCAATAGGCAAGGTGACTTGCACCACCAGCAAATCTACCTTTGGCTGAACAAACAGCTGCTGGAAATCCAGAACCATCAGTAAAGCTTTGTCACAGTTTAAGCTACTCGCAGGGACCCTTCTGGTGACTCCCAGTGGTCGGTGATGTCCAGATGCAAGGAAAGAACGAGGTCGGAGCAACTGAGGTGTTCATAATTGAGCACTGCAATGAGGGAGCTGGAGAAACTTCCATTCTTGTAGCAAGGTAGAAATAATGCTTGAGAATGCAGAGGCTTTGAACAGCCGGTGCACCATGGGGTCTTTCCCTTGGTCCAGGGCCACTACTTCTTTTGTACTTCAGGGGTTGCTTTTGGAGAGATATTAGGACAGCGGCCATCTTGGATTTTAAACAATTTTTTTTTTCAAAAAATTGCCTCAAACCCCCTCAATTTTGCTTAAAATCAACAGATGTGGATCCCTCAGGCCTTCCTACCCTTATATCATGCCAGGTTGGTGCTGGATGGCTGGCCGAGAAGTATCCATGTCCTGTATGTGGAAAAGTGTGCGGGGAAGAGGTGGGAGCCTTGGGCTCCGCCTCCTGTGAGTCCTCCAGGGCTAGGGATCTGCACTGTGGGGTCTTCCTCAAAGGTGCATTGGCCAAGTGCAGACATGCGGTAGCTGCAGAGCCCAGGAGGACCAGCAGGGGATCTCTGCCAAGGTACTTGAGATCTCCAGTACAAGGCTTCACCCCGGATTTTGTGAGCTTTATGTGGCATGCCTGTTTGAACTTCTGAGGGTCCTCAGCATCTGTATTCAGTGCGACGGAGTTGGTGGTGCAGACAAGGACACAGAGCTGGACCAGGATGCTCAGTCTGACATAGACTGCGAGGATGGAGAGTACAATTCCATGTCACTATTGTCCTAGGATACAGTTTTTCTGGCAGAGTTTGGTTCTCTGCATGAGAACAGCGGATAAGAAGCAGGGGCCTAAGGCTCTGATTAGCCCAGCTTGTTTAAGACCCCCCTTCTATGGGAAGGGCCTTAGGCCCTTTCTCAGCGCATCCAGGGAGAGGCCTAAGGCTCTGATTGGCCCAGATGCCCCTCCCAGACACCATAGGCCCCTCCCCAGTGCATCCCAGCATGCACCAGGGTGGGCCTGTCATTTTGAAGAGGCAGGCTTGTTGGCCGGAGATGTAGGCACCCCTCTAGCTGGCCTTCATAAACAAGGTAAAGGGGGTGGGGTCATCAGAGGCCCGGGAGAGAGTAAATGTTGGGGGGCTGCTCTTTGGCAGCAGGAGGGAGTAGGGATCCCTCCTGCTGCTGGGGGGGAGGAAGTGGGCATCCCTCCAGCTGCCGGAAAGGGGGGGTGCTTGGTGTCGGCGACAAAATTTTTCGGCAGGTGTAAGCTGTGAAGTCTTACTTTCCTGTCAATGCCTGAGCCAATCAGCACTCAAGCACTGACCAGAAAAGTAAGGCTACGACAACTCAGACATGCCAGAAAATTTTGCTCGCAAATGTAGGACAGCGATGTTAGCGAATCACCCAGCGATAACAGAGAATCGCTCAGAGTGCTCGTTTAAATATTAATGATCTCATTGGGATACATTTGAATGGCAGAATCGGATACTGCTAGGAAGTTCGGAAAAGACCAAGGTAGGCCGTTTTGATAATCTGCCGCTAAAATACATATTTTAAAAAATGTTCCCAGTCTAAGATGCTTCATAGCAGTCAATTTAGACATTTGAAAACATATTCAATCTTTTGTAATACTTGTAAATGTGTAGGAACTTCAGGTTGTTTGCACCCTGCGGTCAGCACCAATCTAGCCATTGTAACCATAGCTGTCAAGATCTTATGGCATTTATTAGATATATTCAAGGGTTTCATATTCAATAAGCCACTTCCCGTCTTTAGATACCACAGTCACATACATATCTGTTAACAAAGTAAAAATCATGTTACTTTATTAATCTGTTAAATCTGATACTACCCACTCCTCCAGGGATTCCTGGGGATGACCCACCACTAAGAGTATCATCGGTGAACAAGAGAATCTTTGCTCTATTCCCCCACTAGGGATGCCCTTGATATCCACTCTTGCCGTATCATCTGAGCAGGGCAAAAAAAAAAAAATGCAGAGAAGGCACATCCCTGGCAAGTCCCTTTAGTAACATAGTAAATGATGGCAGATAAAGATCTGAATAGTCCATCCAGTCTGCCCAACCTGAGTCAATTAAATTTTTTTTTTCTTCTTAGCTATTTCTGGGCAAGAATCCAAAGCTCTGCCTGATACTGTGTTTAGGTTCCAACTACTGAAGTCTCCGTCAAAGCTCACTCCAGCCCATCTACACCATTCCAGTTATTGAAGCCCTCCCCAGCCCATCCTCAACCAAACGGACATATATGGACATACACCATGCAAGTATGCCCAGTACTGGTCTTAATTCTTCAATATTTACTATTATTTTCTGATTCTAGATCCTCTGTGTTCATCCCACGCTTTTTGGAACTCCGTCACCGTTTTCCTCTCCACCACCTCTCTCGGGAGCGCATTCCAGGCATCCACCATCCTCTTGTAAAGAATTTCCTTACATTTCTCTTGAGTCTACTATTCCTCAACCTCAAATTATGTCCTCTGGAAAAGATTTTGTTCTATGTTAATTTCTTTCAAGTATTTGAACATCTGAATCATATCTCCCCTGTCCCTCCTTTCCTCTAGGGCAGTGGTCTCAAACTTGTGGCCTGAGGGCCACATGCGGCCCGCCAGATACTATTTTGAGGCCCTCGGTATGTTTATCATAATCACAAAAGTAAAATAAAACAGTTTCTTGATCATATGTCTCTTTAGCTATAAATTACAATATTATTATTAAGACTTAGCCAAAAGGAAAGATTTATAAACTATAAAGAGTTTTAACTCATGAAAAAATTGTCATGTCTTTAATAAGACATTAGCTATTTTTTCTGCGGCCCTCCATGTACCTACAAATCCAAAATGTGGCCCTGCAAAGGATTTGAGTTTGAGACCACTGCTCTCGGGTATACATATTCAGGGCTTCCAGTCTCTCCTCATACGTCTTTTGGCGCAAACTTCCTCATTTTCGTTGCCCTCCTCTGGACCGCTTCAAGTCTTCTTATGTCCTTCGCCAGATATGAGTCTCTAAAACGGAACACAATACTAAAAGTGGGGCCTCACCAACGACCTGTACAGGGGCATTAACACTTTCTTTCTTCTACTGGTTACGCCTCTCTTTAAACAGCCCAGCATCCTTCTGGCAGCAGCCACCGCCGTCTTGTCACACTGTTTTTTCGCATTTAGATCTTTGGACATTATCACCCCAAGGTCCTTCTCCTCATTTGTGCATATCAGCCTCTCACCTCCCAGCATATATGGTTCCTTCCGATTATTAATCCCCAAATGCATTTCTTTGCATTAAATTTTAGTTGCCAGATATTAGACCATTCCTCTAACTTTTATAGACCCTTTTCCATGTTTTCCACTCCCTCCTCGATGTCTACTCTGTTACAAATCTTGGTATCATCTGCAAAAAGGCAAACCTTTCCTTCTAACCCTTCAGCAATGTCACTCACAAACATATTGAACAGGATCGGCTCCAGCACTGAACCCTGAGGGACCCCAGTACTCACCTTTTCTTCCTCCGAGCGACTTCCACTAACCACCACCCACTGGCGTCTGTCCAACAACCAGTTTCTAATCTAGTTCACCACTTTGGGTCCTAACTTCAGCCCTTCACATTTGTTCAAGAACCTCCTATGAGGAACTGTGTCAGAGGCTTTGCTGAAATCTAAGTAAATCCAAGTTTCCAAGTTTATTCAAGATTTGATGAATCGCTTAATCAAATTTCAAAGCTAAAATTCATACAACTTTCGGGGAGACAAACATACCACATTTAGCCATAGACAAGACTTACTCATAATGAGGAAAGAGGGAAAGATATAAATATTTTAACAAAAATAAGACAAAAAGGGAATGGACAAAAGGGAGGGTAACAATAAATAGATAAAATCGCATGGCAGACCCTAGGGCAGTGATGGCTAACCTTTTTGAGCCCGAGTGCCCAAATTGCCGCACAAAACCAAAGAATTTCCTCAAAGTGCCAGCACATCAATTAAACTTTAATAACAAGATTTTAGTATCTAAAAACTCTTTATAAAGTTGCCTGAACTATGTAACATCATTTTTAAAGGTTGGAATCTTTGTATTGTCAGAGAATCAATTTGATTCACAATCCTTTGGTTTTCATTTCAATTTATTGGCAATTTATAATGTTTTAATGATTTCATTCAATTTAATGAATTTAGGAAGAATTTGATTCAGTTACACAATATATTTTAAATGTATTATTCACATAACATGTCAAATGTATCCTGAGTAAAAAAAAAGATAAACTTCTTAAAACTGTTAACTGTGTCAAGACTCGGTGTGCATTCCCAAAGAGTCTATACATGTTTTTTTGTAAAATTTACAATCAAATTAGAAAATAGTTAAATCATTACATTTCTAATAATATGATGTAAAGAAAACAAAAGAGCTTTCAATTAAACCAACCGTTTTTATTGGAAATTCCAGATTGGAATACAACAGGGCCATGTAAAGTCCCTTTTTTAAATAACATCTTTAAATAATATTTAAATAACTTAGAAAGTGTCTTAACTGCAAACTGAAAACACTGCTTCATGTAAACATATGCATTGGGCATGCTCTGAAAAAAATTAATGTGATTTTTGTTGTTGCATGCATGCTGATAACTTGTCAATCCTTGGCTCATAGTGCGTTAATTTCAGAGCAACACATGCAGCACTCATGTCATCCGTTAATCTGTTTCTAGTATCAGATTTTATATGATTCAAAGCCGAAAACAGCTGCTCACAAGCATAGGATGACCCAAACAAAGTAAGAAGAGCAATCCCAAGTGCTTTCATGGACTTAAAATTGTCTGGCAGATAATTCCACGCTTTTAGGATTTCATTTTCAGAACTGATAGCAGTGATTTCATTTGTCACCCTTTCACACTCAATACGTTCAAGAGCCACACGCAGGTCATTGAATTTACTTTTCCAGATAGAGCTTTCTTGAAATTCCAGTAGCTCCATTTCCAAATTTTGAATATCCAACCACTGTAAGCAGGAAAGATCAAGATCTTCAAATGTGGACTTTTCTGGGGAAGTTATAAATGAAAGGGTTGTCTCCATCTTACGAAACTGAAAAAATCTTTTACTAAAATTCTCCTTTGCTTCGGCTACAATGGTGGAATATGCTTTGTGGATTTCCTGGTGTTTTTTATGACTGTCCACAAATGTTGTAGAATTATCCAAATGTATTTTTAGGTTGGGAAAATATTTTAGCTGTCCACTCTCAAGGTCTTTTTCAAAAATATGCAATTTTCTCTCAAAAGCTTTGATGTCACTAAACATGCTTTCTGCTGTTTTTCCCATGCCTTGTAATTTTTTGTTTAGTACATTAAAGTGGTTAGTAAAATCTGTAAAGAACATGAGGTTGGTAAGCCAGGCCATGTTGGTGAGTTGAGGATAGTCTTCCCCCTTTTCGTTCATAAATAGCCTAACTTCTTCCAAGCAGGCCACAAATCTCTCTAACACTCGTCCTCTGCTCAGCCACCGGACATTATTGTACATCAGTAAATGTAATGTAATGTAATGTAATTTATTTCTTATATACCGCTACATCCGTTAGGTTCTAAGTGTTATATTGTGCCTGAACCTCATCAAAAAGGGCTTGAAATTGTCGAAAATTAAGAGCAGGCGCCATGATGAAGTTCACCATTTTTGTTACATCTTTGAGGACATCGTCAAGTTTTTTGCTGCTTTCTTTGGCGCAGAGAGCCTGTATTATGCAGTGAAATTGAATCAGTGGATGTTTTGCTTCCTTAGCAAAGAAATGAATGAATCCTGATGTTGTCCCCACCATGCTAGGTGCTCCATCGCTAGTAACTGAAACTACTTTTTCTGGACTTATGTCTAGTGATGAAAAAGCCTCCATCACAGCATTGTGGATATCTATCCCTTGTGTTCTTTCAGGCAAAGACAGCAGTTTTAACAGCTCTTCTCTCATGATGTCACCAGTAGCATAACGCAAAATGAGCGCTAGTCTTGCATGGTTAGTAATATCTGTACTTTCATCCAAGCACATGGAGTAGAAGGGTGCTTTTTGTAAGTCGCAAGTAAGCTGTTGACTAACATCAGCAGCTATTCGCAGAACCCTATCTTTTGCAGTATTTCTGCTTAGCGGCATCTCAGAGATGCGCTGCACAATTTTATCCTTGTTTTGGAAATCATGGAAGAGTGCCTTTTTGATAAAATCTCCATCAGAGAGGGGCTTACCATGTTTTGCCATGCACAGTGAAATTTGAAAGCTGGCAACTGTAAGATGATTAGTTTTTGAAAGATAGTTGCTAAAACTAAGAGACTGGGAGTGATATTTCTTTAATTTTCCTACAAGGAACTCTTTTCTTTGAGCTAAACCAAGTTCAGCAACACTGTTATGGTTGGTCTCAAAGTGACGTTTGACACTTGATGTGCGAGACACAACACTTTCATTACACATAATACACAATGCTTTCCCACTGCGTTCAATCACTCCATATGTACTCTGTCCAGGCCTCTTGGAATGGTCTTCCACTATCTGTTTTTGCTTTTTTTTGCTGTACTCATTTTCTTTGTTCAAGACTTCAAGTCTACAAAAAGATAAAATTTGTATAATAAAAAAAATCTAATGAAGTGCTGTATACAAATCCGTCCCCATAAAAAAATATGTGATTGGGGAATTTTACTAATTGTAGACATCCGTTTTGGTCAAAAAATATACTGTCCGGGTGAAAACCGGACTTGTGCAACCTGAGTGTATGGGAAAAGGACTTTTATTTTTCATTATTGGAGCCTTTGTTATTTTATTATGATGTTTACAAAAGCACTGTGAAGGGCCACATATACACTTTACTGTTTTTTGCTATATTGAGTTTTCAATAAGGTACAGCGCAGAGGATTAGTGTTTTGGTTGTTCACAGAGAGCCCATCCCTCCTCTCAGCTTACTGAACTTCTCTATGCAATCATCATAAGCAGCTTTTTTATTTCCTCGAATTTAGCATGTCCCCCATGGAAGATACAGAGGTTTTTACAGAGGAGCACATTATTAGACACATTAACTTCCCCCCATATCCTCACCTCTCTAGCATGGGAGCACTAGGAACTGTTCCTGATTACAGATGTCACATGTGGAGTCACACTACAGCCTCACTGAGTTCCTGTGACAGACTCAGTATGAAGCTTCTCTTCCTCCCCCCACTTCCCCCTCACACACTGCCTGGCTTATAGGATACTAAGGGGAAGACAGGCAGGCTAAACATCCACTCACAGGACTACAGCCAACACAGGAGGATGGGCCGCGGCCCACCGGGACAATGCCCGGTCCTCCCAATGGCCAGTCCGGCCCTGTTGCCAGGTGAGCTGCAAAGCAGACATCGGCACACTCGCCTCCCGCCGCGCCGCATATCTTAATTGCGGACTAGAGAGTTGCGTGGGAACAGAAATCCCACCCGTCCCCGCCAGTCTCACCCGTCCCCGTGAGGAATCCCACCCGTCCCCATGAGGAATCCCTCCGTCCCCACCCGTCCCCGCGAGGAATGTCCTCCATCCCCGCCCGTTCCCTTGAGGAATCCCCTCCGTCCCCGCCCGTCCCTATAAACTTCAGAAATAGTTATTTCATTTAATTATGCTACTGAATTAAAGGCTCTGGTAGAAACCCATTTACAAATAAGCAAAAAGACTTTATTAATTTGGAAATATTAATTGGGAAGAATACACACTTTGTAAACGGGTTTCTACCAGAGCCTCTTTTGTTTATAAATTTTTATCAACACAACTAATATACTACTTTATCCTGAAGCAAAAAAAAAAAAGAAAAAAGAAATAGAATTCTTTTCCTACCTTTGTTGCCTGGTTTCTGCTTTCCTCATGTTCTCATTCAGTTCCTTCCATCCACTGTCTCTCTTCCTTCTGCGTCTTCCATTTGCTCTGTTACTGTGCCTCTCCCTTTCTCCCCCCATTCCAAATTGGTCTGGCACCCATCTTCTTCCCTCCGCTCCCCCCATAGTCTGGCATCTCTGTCTTCTTCCCTGCCAGCGTCTTCTCCCCACTCTCTCTTCCCCATTTCCTTTCAGCGTCCTTCTCCCCCCCATCTTCCCCATGTCCTGTTAGCGTCCTTCTCCCCCCTCTGTCTTCCCCATGGCCTTTCAGCATCCTTCTCCACCCCCCCGTCTTCCCCATGGCCTTTCAGCGTCCTTCTCCACCCCATCCCCCATGTCCTTTCAGCGTCCTTCTCCCCCCCCCGTCTTCCCCATGTCCTGTCAGCGACCTTCTCCCCCTTCTGTCTTCCACAAATGCTTTCAGTGTCCTTCCCCCACCCCGTCTTCCCCATGGCCTTTCAGCGTCCTTCTTCACCCCTTTGTCTTCCCCATGTGCTTTCAGCGTCCTTCTCCCCCCCCCCGTCTTCCCCATGTCCTGTCAGCGTCCTTCTCCCCCTTCTGTCTTCCACAAATGCTTTCAGTGTCTTTCCCCTCCCCCACCCCGTCTTCCCCATGGCCTTTCAGCATCCTTCTTCACCCCTTTGTCTTCCCCAGTGCTTTCAGCGTCCTTCTCCCCCCTCCTTCTCTCCTGCCCCGGGTGCAGCACAACCGGCCAGGTCCCCTTACTTTTGTGGCGCTTCCGCGACCGACAGACCGACAACAGTCCCGGTCTGACAAACCTCCCTGCTGTAAGAAGGTAATTTAGATTCGCGGTTAAGGGCAGGGAGGTTTGTCGGACCAGGGCTATTGTCGGTCGGTCGGGTTAGCTCCACAAAAGTAAGGGGACCTGGCCGGCTGTGCTGCACATGGGGTGGGGCGGACCGCCCCCCTCCCTTGGTAGCCACTCGAGCCGCGAGGCTACTCTCCTTCTCCTTACCTGCCCTGCCTGCAGCACAGAGCCGAACGGAAGTCTTCCCAACGTCAGCGCAGATGTCGGAGGGAGGGAGGGCTTTGTTTACCGACGTCAGTGCTGACGTCGGGAAGACTTCCGTTCGGCTCTGTGCTGCAAGCAGAGCAGGTAGGGAGAAAAGCCGCGCGACTTAGTACATCCAGCCCCGCAGGAACCCCGCGACCCTCGGAGGCGTCCCCACGATCCGTGCAGCTCTTTATTGCGGACCTTCCCACGTGCCAGCTGCAAGGCCTTCGCATGCCACAGCTGGCACGCGTGCCATAGGTTCGCCATCGCTGCCCTAGGGAATGAATCAAGACATGAGAACTATCAATTGAAAGTACAGTATCTTTAAAAAGAAAGCATTTCAACTTACTCTTGAATCGGTCTAGCATGAGTTCTTCCCTTAGATGAATGGGAAGAGAGTTCCACAGTTGTGGAGCTGTTACAGAGATGTATTGTTAGCGCGTATTGATAACCTTAAGAGAAGGTACTGAAAGTAAATGCTGATCAGTAGACCTAAGGATTCTTGTAGGGGGCATAAGGAATTAAGAGCCTATCGATAAAAGCTGGGATTTTGTGAAGAAGGCATTTAAAGGTTAGTAGACAAATTTTATAGGATTTTGTGTAAGTAACTGGAAGCCAATGTGTTCTTTTGAGAAGTGGAGAAACATGATCAAATTTTTTTGCTTTCATGATAAGTTTTATTGCAATGTTTTGAATAATTTGAAGCCGCCTTATTTCTTTTTTGGCAATTCCCATGTAGCATATGTCCTTGACCCAGTTCTCTGGTCACCCAATCAAAAAATTCAATCAAGTTAATTTGGCACGATTACCTTTAGTAAAGCCATGTTGCTTTGGATCCTGTAACCCATTAGATTCTAGGAAGTTCACTATCTTTTCTTTCAGCAACACTTCCATTATTTTCCAAAAATCGAAGTGAGGCTTACCGGCCTGTAGTTTCCCGATTCATCTCTATGACCACTTTTGTGAATAGGGACCACATCCGCTCTTCTCCAATCACCAGGAACCACTCCCGTCTCCAGAGATTTGTTGAGCGAGTCTTTAAAAGGACCCGCCAGAACCTCTCTGAGCTTCTTCAGTATCCTGGCATGGATTTGGTCCGGTCCCATCACTTTGTCCACCTTTAATTTTTCAAGTTGTTCATAAACACTTTCCTCTATGAACGGTGCAGAATCTACTCCATTTTCTTGTGTAACTTTGCCAGACAATCTCGGTCCTTCTCCAGGATTTTCTTCCGTGAACACAGAACAGAAGGAGAAATTAGGTTCTTACCTGCTAATTTTCTTTCTGTTAGCTTGTAGACTGGTATAGTCCTTACGAATGGGTTATATGCCTCACTGCTACCAGCAGGTGGAGACTGAGCACAAACTTGTATATCAGGCTAGAATCTGCCTAGCAACTCAGTCTGCCGAACAGCCAAGCAGAACCTAGGAAAGACTTCAACTGAAAACAGTATAACACACTCATGAACAGGAGTGGAAAAACAACAAATACTGTTGGAACATGTGTAGAACTTAATCCTGGTATAGAAAACATCCCCACAGCTCACCAGCTAAGCCAGCTGAGTCATAGCCGCTGTTCTTACTTCTCCCCGGCCCTAGAAAAATTCTAGAACCCGCAGAAAAAACAAAAACCCACAATCACTGCACAAAGACAGACAGGGTGGGGGACTATACCAGTCTACAAGCTAACACAGAAAGAAAATTAGCAGGTAAGAATCTAATTTCTCCTTCTGTATCGCTTGGTAGACTGGTATAGTCCACATGAATGGGACGAACCAAAGCAGCACCCATTAAGGGTGGGATCCCCGAAGGGTCGACACCAGAACACGTTCACCGAATATTGCGTCCCAATGCGCTTGAACATCCACACGATAGTGCCTTACAAAGGATTGCAGAAAAGATCAAACTGCAGCTTTGCAAATATCGACTGGAAGCAACAGAGAAGATTCAGCCCAAGATGCTGCCTGACCCCTAGTGGAATGAGCCTTAAGAAATTCTGGAACAGGCTTCTTCAGAAGAAGATAAGCGGAAGCAATAGTCTCCTTGATCCAGCGTGCAATAGTAACCTTAGAAGCGCCATCCCCCTTACGAGGACCCGCTAGAAGGACAAAGAGATGATCTAATTTCCTAATCTCCTGGGTCCTCTGCACATAAGAGCGAAGGACCCGATTGATATCCAACTTGCGCAGCTGTCTTTGCTCGGAAGAGCCCTCCCGGCTACCCAACACTGGGAGGATCACTGCCTGATTGACATGAAAAGGAGAAACTATCTTTGGCAGAAAGGAAGGAACAGGCCTCAAGACAACCCGCTCCCTAGAAAACTCCAAAAAGGGAGACCTACAAGAGAAAGCCTGCAGCTCAAAAACATGTCTAGCTAAAGTAATAGCCACCAAGAAAGACCGCTTTAAGAGTAAGGTCCTTCAAAGAGAAGTAGCCCAACGGTTCAAAAGGAGAGCACACTAGAACTGACAGAACCAGATTCAGATCCCATGATGGAACATAGTGTCATACGGGAGGCTTGAACAACTTGGCTGCCCGCAAGAAGCAAATCACATCAGGAATGGCAGTCAAACGCTGACCTTTCAATAACTCCCAAAAAGCTGAGAAGGCCGTCAGATGAACCCAGAGAGAAGACCAAGCCAGTCCCCTATCCAGGCCATCCTGCAAGAACTCTAAGATGTTAGGCAGGGAAGCGTGAAAAGAGACCACTCCATGTGCATCACACCACTCTTGAAATAGACACCAACCCCTCACAGAAGCCCAAGAGGTGGAAAGTCTCCAGGACCCCAAGAGAGTTGATATACCCCTTCTTACATAGACAACCCATTTCAAGAGCTAAGCCGTAAGACAAAAGGGACCCGGATCGAACATTGGAATGGGAACCTGAGTTAGAAGGTCGTCCAAGAGAGGCAGAGAAGGATCCGCCACCAGATGCCTCACCAGATCCATGGACAACGGTCATCGAGGCCAATCCAGAGCCACCAGAACCACGAGGACCGGATGGCGAATTATGCAGAGAAGAACTCTGCCAATTAATGGCCACAGACAACAGCCCCTCCGTTGGCCATGCTTGAATCAGAGCATCCAGGCCTTTGGCCTGACCGTCTCTGCGATGACTGAAGAAGCGGGGTATTTTGGTGTTGACACTTGTGGCCATCAGGTCCATGAGGGGCTGACCCCAAGACTGCACTATCAACTGAAAAGCAACCGGGCTGAGACACCACTCTCCGGGATCTAGCCCATGATGACTGAGGAAGTCCGCTTGAACATTCTCCACTCCAGCTAGTTCTTGAAGGTGTGACTCCGCCCAGACCATGAGCAGGGTCACCTCCTATGCCACCAAAGTTTTCCTGGAGCCCCCCCTGAAGATTGACATAGGCCACCACCATGGCATTGTCCAACAGAACCCTGACTGACTTGCCCATCAGAAAGGACTGGAAGGCTGGCAACGTCAAGTCAGATGGTTCTGGTCTCCACTGATCAACCAAGAAGCCTCCTCCGTGGACCAGGTGCCCTGAGCTGACTGACCTACATACTGAGCTCCCCAACTAAGACTGGCATCCATGAACAGCACCGTCCACTGCAGCTGATCCACACTTGCCCCTTGTACCACTAACAAAGACTGCCCCGAGCTAAGCCCGGAAGCGGAACAGGGTGATCCAGACTGTGCCTCTGAGGCAACCACCTCCGAAGAAGAGCATATTGAACAGGACGCATGTGGGTCCACGATCACCTCACTACATTGAAGGAAGCCGCCATCCACCCCAAGACTTGGAGGAAATCCTGCGCCCGAGGACACCAGGACGTTGTAAGCAGGTAAATCTGAGATTGCAATTTACTTACCCGGGCCTCTGGAAGGAAGACCTTCCCCAAGGAGGTGTCGAACAGCATGCCTAGATATTCCAGGCGCTGAGAGGGAGACAGCCGACTCTTGGCAAGGTTGACTACCCATCCCAGTGACTGCAAAAACTCCACCACCCGAGCCAAGACCAGGGTGCTCTCCTGTAACGACTTTGCTCAAATCAACGAATTGTCAGGTAAGGATGAACTAGAATGCTCTCTTTGCACAACGCCGCCACAACAACCACCATAACCTTGGTGAACGTCCGCGGAGCTGTGGCTAGAACAAAGGGAAGTGCACAGAACTGATAACGTTGCCCCAACATCGCAAAGCACAGGAAGCGATGATAGGAGGACTGAATAGGAATGTGCAAGTAGGCCTCGGTCAGATCTAAAGAGGTCAGAAACTCCCCCGGCTGAACCACCAGAATCACAGACCTCAGAGTTTCCATGCAGAAGGAAGGCACGTGAAGAGCCCTTTTGACCCCCCTCAAATAGGCCACAAGGTTCTTTCTTTCTTTGGCACCACAAAGTAAATCGAGTGCCAACCTGTGCCCCACTGGAACTGGAGATCTGACATCTTTGAAAAAAAATCCAACAATTTTTGAAGGGTCTTGCGAAAGGCCTGCTGCTTTCACGCCACCTGTGAGAAGCGAGAAAACGATCTGGCAAGGAACGGGCAAACTCCAGAACATAACCATCCCGAATCACCTCCAGAACCCACTGATCGGACGAGATGTCTGTCCACTTTGGATAAAATTCCCGCAGCCGGGCACCCACCGGAACCAAGATGGGCACTGGCTGGCAAGGTGTCATTGGGCAGGATGGGCGGCAGGGCCAGTGGGCTCCATGAAAGGACTGCATGCGCTGGAAGAACCTGCCTCTAGAGAGCCCAGGGGACTGAAAAGAGGCAGCCCCTTGACCAGGGGAATGAAAAGAGGAAACCATGCCCACAAGCAGCGCCACCTCGAGCCAGTGGCCTAGGCCTATCCTCAGGCAAATGAGGCACTTTAGAATCAGTGAGAGTCTGAACTAACCTGTCCAGGTCCTCACCAAACAAGAAAGATCCCTTTAAAAGGAAACTTTGTCAACTTAGCTTTGGACACCGAGTCCGCTGACCAAGTGCAAAGCCACAAGGTACGGTGAGCTGCTACTGCAAATGCCAATGACTTGGCAAAAGCTCGCAAGAGATCATACATGGCATCTGAAAGATAAGAAGCACCCAATTCAATCTTTGCCACCTCGCACTTGAGCAATTCCGAATCCTCAGTTTTACAATCAAGGACATGATCGGTCAAGCGAAAACATGCCAGAGCCACCAGCCCGTCACACATCGCTGCTTGGACCGCCAGAGCTGTCACATCAAAACTCTATTTAAGGAGGGACTCCAACTTACGCACCTCCGGGTCCTTCAAGGCTGCACCACCCTCAACAGGCATGGTATGCCTTTTAGAGATGGCCGAGATCATCGCGTCCACTAAAGGCAACGTCAGAGTGTCCCTATCCCCTTCAGGAAGGGGATACAGGCGGGCCATGGAGCACGCAAAACGAAAGGGAGCTTCCGGCACCTGCCATTGTGCAAGCATAATATCCCGAATATCCTGATGCATAGGAAAAAAGCGGGAAGCAGAGCGGATCCCCGTAAGCAAGGGGTCCACCGTACGTGGGAGCTCGAACACGGTGTCCTCAAAGTGCAAAACCGAGGAGACCTGAAGAATTAACTCATGAAGCTCTTCCTGTTGAAAAATGCACACCACAGACACATCTTCACCAGCGAGGGGGTGCTTGAACCCTTTGCTGGCGGAATCCGACCCCCCAAAAGGATCCTGGAAATTTCCCCAAGGGTCCAGGTCCTCATCAATAACATCTTGCTCCTCTGTGCAAAAATCCTCTTCCCAAGAAACCCTCGGGCGTTTGGATGAGAGAGGAGTAGCGGGGGGCAAAACCGCCACTGTGTGGGGCCGCATTGGGGAAGACGCCGAGGGCAAACTCCCGCCTTCCTGAGACCCCTGGAGTGGACACGGAACTTCAAACCGCCAGCACATAAACTTTAAAAAGTGCTAACATAACTTCAAATGGAAAACCCCTGGTGGCCCCAAGGGACTCTTTGCCCCAGCAGGGAACCCTGTCATACCTTGCCCCTGAATTTCCAGAACAGGGGAAAGGTCACCTGAGGTAACAGAAATGAAGGAGGAGGTTTCCGCTAAAATTGTACCTGAAACCGCCAAAAATCGGAGCTCCTGTGGCCTGTCGTGTCTGAAAAGCCTGGGACTTTCCTGATGCTGAGGCCGAGGAACCAACCGACACGAAAAGGGAATCCCCAGCTGCTCCAGCAGTAAGGGAATCCTTTGCGAGGTACATGCGGCGGGGTGCTGCTGACGAGGTTCCCATCGCTCCAGCCTGCACAATACTTGCAAAGGCTGGCCGCGAGTACCTCGCATCTGGAGCATAATGAGCATTTTTTTCCCTTTAAAAGTGCTCATTGTGCTGAAAACCACCCTAGCTGAAAGAAAAGTGCCATTCAGATGAGAAAATACAGTAAAAAGGCAGTTTTAAAGGGAAATGAGCCCTTTCGACCAGCATACCTCAGAATTTTGGGTTTGTTTTTTTTTACAGAACAGACTCCATAGCTCTCAAAGCTGGAGGGCTGACCAACTAGGGGGCCAGGCTGAGGCACCTCTACAAAAATATGGGAAGGTGGAGGAAGGTGGGGGGGAGGGACCCAGCATGAGACCCGCTGAGTTTAACACCCCCTAGGTCAGACGGACCCCCAAACAGGACCCGTCCAAGCTCTATCCAGCACAAAAGGGGAACCCAGGAGTCCAAAACAAAATTCCAACAGTACTATGAGGGGAGCTGAATTAGTCTTCCTACCTGCTATGGAGACTGAGACAGACTGAGTTGCTAGACACATTCTAGCCTGATACACAAGTTTGTGCTCAGTCTCCACCTGTTGGTAGCAGTGAAGCATACAACCCATTTGAAAGGACTATACCAGTCTACCAAGCGATACAGAAGTATTTATTTAGCACGTCTTTGCTTTTTCCTCATCACTCTCCACATATCGGTTCCTAGCATCTTTTAGTTTTGCAATTCCATTTTTCATCTTCCTCCTTTCACTAATATATCTGAAAAAAAATTTTGTCTCCCTTTTTTACATTTTTAGCCATTTGCGCTTTCGCCAGACGAGCTCTTTCAGTTTCAACGGTAGTCTTTTCTGTACTCCTCTTCTTGGGTTTTTTTTATATTTCAGGAACGCCAACACTTTTGCCTTTATTTTCTCTGCCACTAGTTTGGAGAACCATATCGGTTTCCTTTTTCTCTTGTTTTTATTTAGTTTCTTCACATATTCAGTTTCACCTGGTAGTCCTTTCTGTACTCTTCTTCTTGTTAAAGGTTTTGCTAACAGCCCCTTGAAGCATTTATAAAATTTATTTGTAAAGCCGTCCAATCCTGGGGCTTTGCCTAATGACGAGCTAATTGTCTGAAGAGTTTACTCTTCTATTGGCCTAGCTAGCCACTCTGCTTCTCAGATGTCAGCCAAGGGAGCTGGGCTTGATCTAAATAGGCTTCTATGTCTCCATCTGCTATTTGGTCACCTGGTGCATATAAGTTTTTATAATATTGGGTAAAGACTTCCCCTATCTGTAGTGATGCGTGTGATTTATATCCATTTTATCTCTGATCAGGGTGATATGGTTTCTTAATTGTTTTTGTCTAAGCTTTTGCACCAATAAATCACCCTGTTCGATTCCCTATCTCAAAATGTTCCTGTTCTGATGTAAGGCCTGTAGCTGATTATTGTGATCAACTCTAGTTCCTGCAGTTCACCCCAAATTTTCTCTAAGGACTCCACTTTTGCATTTATTCTGTTTATGTTGCATCTTTAAGCTAGTTACTCTGTCTTAGGGAATCCAATCTTTGCTTATGTTCCTTTTTTCTAAAAAGCCCGCAGGAAATCACTTGGCCTCTCATCACAATTTTTAGCCCCTCCCAGAATATAGCAGGGGATATCTCTTCTGATAAATTGTGTGTAATATAATCCTTAAGGTCCCCCTTTAGTTGCCTGACATTAGCGGGGTCCTGCAGGATGCTATCACTGAATCTCAAGTACCTCTGTCCATGCTGTTCCCTTTCCCTCCACATAGAGAACCATACTGGAAAATGATTAGACCAAACTCATGGCTCAATGATAGCAACCTGCACTCTAAGTAAAAGATCTTTAGTCAGCCCCTAATAATCAATCCTAGAGTACAAATTATGCACTCTCTCAGTGGGGTGATGATGGTGCCAAGGGTGAATCAGCCTCCAAATGTTAAATAGACTTTCTAGTTTTTTCCTGTCTGGCTGACCATATTGTGTCCCTCTTGCTGAATTATTCAAAGCGGGATCCATCATTAAATTGAAATCCCCATCCAAAACCAAATGGCCTTCCACTTTATCACTGAGCACAATTTCCAGCTCAGAAAGGAACTTTCCTTGTTCGGTATTTGGAGCACAGATGTTAACAAATATGTTTAATTCCTATTCTATCTCTACTTTCAATATCTCCCTAGTTTATCTTTAGCAATCTCCTGCATTTTCGGATATAAATGCTATGCTAAAAATATTCTCACCCCATTTTTCTTAGTGTGTGTTGCTTTAATTATCAAATATATATTGGGAAAATTTTCTGTGTCAAAGTGTATGTTCATGTATTCTTTTCAAATGAATTTCTTATATGAAGCCCACTCCTACCTATAGTCGCCAAAATCCTCTGTTACATTTAAGCCGATATACAACAACAAAAAAAATGCACAGGAGTGTAAGCTATAAAAATCCAATATATATTTTTGATAAACCACATAAAACTTTCAATATGGGAATTAAATCTTAAATAATAATAATATAGTAACATAGTAAATGAAAGCAGATAAAGACCTATACGCTTTTTGGCTACCCCTCCTAAAGACATCCACTCAGCAAAACTCATGTCTGGGTAGAGGGGAGCAAATGAGGAAAGAAATAAGGGAAGAAACCTCAGATTGCACTGTTGATTAAGCACATGTGCACTGAAAGGAGTTTTTCTTGCTGAGTCACTGGGACATGTTATAATATCAATGAAATTGAAGCGACACATATCATCACTTTGCAGATAAGTGCTTTAGTACCAACCAGTAGTTTCAGTAATAAAATGTAATGCGAAACTAGAATCAATATAGAGGCTTTGGAGTGTGGTGATGGTCCCTAATTGACTCTTTTGCGGTTCTGTTGCAGGAGATCTGGGCTCTGAACACTTCATATATACACCTACTTAAGTTATATATTATATTATTAAAGATTTATTTCCCTAATTGCACGTTTTGTGTAGTAAGCCGATATACATACACACTCCCCGTTTCCCCAAACATCTATCCAAATCACTTTACACTAATGTAGGCTAGATAGAAATATTGTTTATATTTGAACTCGTTTTCGTAAATCCATTCTTTATTGTTCTGTGAATTGTATTTGAAAATTATAAATAAAAAAAAATCACTTTACACTTAACCATGCTTGACCCCTATTGATTCCATAGATCCAATCTCCCTCCCCTCCCTTCCCAACAGCCCCTCTATTTACCCCAACATTCCCCCTTATTCCCACCCTCCTCCCTTACCCTTCGGGTCACCCATACCTCCACGGGCCTCCTGAGGAAGTCCCTCCCCAGCCCCCCTCCTCCCGCCATGTCACTTTCCCTTGGAATAAAAAATTACAGATAATAACAAAGTAATTCTCTCATTTGAAATGGATTATCCTCTAATAATGTTGCTCTCTGGTTTAAATAAAAACCTGTTGCTCTTCCAGAGCAGGAAGCTGTGGTATGCTTAATAGGTCCATTCAAGAAATTTCCACTCACTGTTTTCACACTGTCATGATGTCCTCCTTCTGTTACCTCCTCTATGTGATCCAGATAGTTAAAGTTGTAAATCTGGTGCCTGAGGAGCGGCATCTGATTATTGCTGTAATGGGGGCGTGGCTTGGACACGCAAGCAAATGGTCGGGTAATAGCTGTGCTCCGTACCAGACAAGCTAATATTTCAAAATTAAAAGCTCCAAAATTGATTTTTTCACTGAAAAAAAACGGAGGATAAGAAGAAATGGCATCGGGCAAACAAAATAAAAACGATACAGGAGCCGGAGGATCAGGAACAAGCAGTAATAAAAGATCAAAGCCTGAACCAGGGACACCTTCAAAGGTTCCGCTGCCTTCAGAAGGAGAAACAGACATGATGATGGAAATAAGACAGATCAAAGATATCGTTTTAGAAATCAAAAAACAACTTCAAAAGGCAATTGACGACGTAGCCATGCTTACAAAAAGAGTGGACCTAATAGATAACAAAATAACTCACTTAGAAGAAAAATCGGAAGAGGTACATACTGAAGTCATGCAAAATAAAAAAGCTTGGAAAGAAATGGAAATAATAAAGAGAGACTTGGAAGATTGTTGAAGAAAAATCGGAAGAGGTACATACTGAAGTCATGCAAAATAAAAAAGCTTGGAAAGAAATGGAAATAATAAAGAGAGACTTGGAAGATTGTTTGAATAGGGAAAAAAGAAATAATTTAAGAATTATAGGGATGCCTGAAGGAGTGGAAAAAAATGATCCCATCACTTTCCTGGAACAATTCCTTCCAAAAATCCTGCCTCTTAAATCCAAAGTGCCTCTCGAAATTGAAAGAGCACACAGAATACCAGGACAGAAAACAACATTACAAAAAGGTCCAAGAACTTTAATATTTAAATTATTAAGATACCAATATGTTGCTGAAATATGTCAACTGGCTAAAGAAAATAAAAATTTACGATGTCAAGATGCACGTATACACATTGTACCGGATTTTGCCAGAGAAACTGCCTTAAAAAGAAAACAACTACTGGATTTAAGACCTCAACTAAAAGTACTAGGGGCAAGATATGGACTTCTATATCCAGCGATTATGAAAGTAACTTTGGGAAATAAAACACAAAACTTCACAGATTACAAGAAATTAGCAGAATATATAGAACAATGTGAACAACCAATGACTTCTTAAATAAAACGCTGAGTAAGTTTATCAAGACTGATATTTTTATCAAAAGAATATGTTTATATTTCATATTATTTTAAATCGTTACCAAAAATATACTCTGAAAAAAAAAACCAAAAAAAAACCCAGTTTGAATTAACTGATTCGAATATATAGAATCTTCCAACTTACTTTTAAAAATGAGAAAGATCGCTGTTACGAGCATGGAACTTAACTCGGTGAGAACGTGGATGAATGACTGACATGAAGGGAGGGCGGAATGTTGGCTTCATACTGAATGTCACTGCACGACTCAGGGAATTGAAAAGATTGAGTCGGATTTCGAATAGACTGAGAGGATTGCGAAGTGAAAGTCTCCCTGCCATATAATCCCTCAAAGACATAGAAATATCCGAAGTATGATGGTTGCTATGACACTACCGAAAAAAAAATAAAATAAATAAAAACGCGAAGGAGCATGCATTTACAGGAAATCTCTATTCAACCAATGAACTACACCGGAAATGAAAAGGATAGGTTGTTTTCACGTCATCACGTCTACGGAGGAAGAAGAGGAAACTTGAAGAGAAAAAAAAGACATTCATACCAGCGGAACTATACGGAATGAAAATATATTTAATATTAGATATATTATATAGAATGAAATAAACTGTTTTACAAAGAAAATAATAATAATTTCATAGTAAGGATATGTTTTATGATTCAAATATATGCTGAATCCATTCTCTATAAGATATAATTCTTTACCGGATATAGAGAAAAAGGTTTATGGATAGGAATCATTAAAGTTTTCAATTGACCTATTAAAATAGGAATAAGAATGAGTAAGAGAATGGGTTATGATAGATTTTAATTTTTTTTTTATTACAATTTTTACCTTTTAATTTTAGATGAATGGATCTCATAGAATAGAAAATATAATGAATGAGATGAATGATTGAAGTTATAAAGGATAAAATGTTTGCTTAAGGTATTCTAATAATCTTATCCTTTTTATAAATTCAAAATATCTTATATATATTTAATTTAACTGAACATAACAAAATTTGGATAAATAAATAAAAGTAACCATATAAATAAGAAAACAAACATATATAAATTGTTGAATTTTAATAGTAATATTTATATTACTACTATGGAGCTTGTGATATTAAAGTATTTTTTAGCTTGTAAGGAGTGATGTTAAACCTGATCTAATTTTGCGTTTCCAAGTATTCGTATATGTATGGGGTGGGGAGGGAGGAAATAGGGGGGTATTAAATTTCAAGGGTCTGTGTACAATAGGTAATTCTTTATTTTATCTTATATGTGGGAAAAAAAAGTTTATAAAAAATATTGAAGATTGGGATGTTACATTACAAATTATATTAATGCATAATGGATCTTAAGATAATATTTTTAAACGTTAATGGTCTCAATCACCCGATTAAAAGAAAAAAAGCATTATTATTTTTGAAAAGACAGAACGCTGATATATGCTGCATACAAGAGACCCATCTTTCAAATAATGAATCTATAAAGCTAAAAGGTGATTGGGTCAAACAATGTTATTTTTCTTCAGCAATAGGAAAAAAAGCTGGTGTTTCTATATTAATAAATAAAAAATGTTCTGCTTCATTTAAATTTAAGGCAGCTGATCCTCTTGGAAGGTGGGTATATGTAGAAATGGACATGGGAAATACCACCATGACGCTCTTTAATATATATGCCCCTAATTCGAATCAGAATGAATTTTTTAAAACTCTGCAACAATTGATTCTTCCACTTGCTACTTCAAATCTAATAGTAGCAGGGGATTTCAATGCTGTTATGTAACATAGTAACATAGTAACATAGTAGATGACGGCAGATAAAGACCCGAATGGTCCATCCAGTCTGCCCAACCTGATTCAATTTAAATTTTTTTTTTTTTTTTTTTTTTTTTTCTTCTTAGCTATTTCTGGGCGAGAATCCAAAGCTTTACCCGGTACTGTGCTTGGGTTCCAACTGCCGAAATCTCTGTTAAGACTTACTCCAGCCCATCTACACCCTCCCAGCCATTATGGATCCACTAATGGATAAAAGTCCAAGAAGATTTATAAAATCATTAGGCCTTGATAATTTAGTACAATCTTGTGATTTAAAAGATATTTGGCGTATTCTTCATTTTGATGGTCGGGAATTTTCGTTTTGCTCACAGGTTCATAATTCTTTTTCTAGAATAGATTACCGTACATTTTTGTTTCTAATCAATTAGTACATCAAGTCACACAGGCTGTCATTGATCCAATTATACTATCTGATCATGCTGGAGTGTGGATTGAAATTAAAATAATAGATCAGAATGGAAATAGACCTATATGGAGATTAAATAATACATTGCTTACAGATACTGATTTTTGTGAAAATCTTTTGGAAAAAATAAAAGATTATTTTCAAATTAATGATACAGAAGAAATTTCAATAGAGACTTTGTGGGATGCTTTTAAAGCATATATTAGAGGACAAATTATTTCTTATTCAGCTTTGCAAATAAAAAAAGAAAAAAAACAATTTACAGAATTGGAAAAAGTGGTGAAGTCTCTAGAATCAAAATTAATTGAAAAATGGGATTATTTGACACAACAAGAACTTTTAAAAGCTAAAGGTAAATATAATGAAATTTCTTCAAAAATTATTAGAAAAGATTTATTTGTACAGCAAGCTTTGTATTATGGAAATTCGAATAAGGCAGGAAGAATGCTAGCAAATTATCTTAAAGCGAAAAAAAGAAAAACAAAAATAATTGCTATTCAAAATGAGAATGGTGAAATTTTATCTCAAATTGATCCCATTATAAAACAATTTTTAAAATTTTATAAAGATTTGTATTCTTCTGAGCCTTATTCGAAAAAGGAAAAGGATGGTTTAGATTTTTTAAAGTTAATAGAAGGACCAAAAATTCCTGAACATATAAAATGAAGTTTAGAAGAACCAATATCCTTAAAAGAATTAGATACAGCTTTGAAATCCCTTAGGGTTGGATCCGCTCCAGGTGGAGATGGTTATACAGTGGAGTTTTATAAATCATTTCAAAACATTATAATGCCCTATTTATTAAAACTATGACACAACTAAATAAAGGTTGTATTACAGGTACTATGGCTGAATCAATAACTATAGTTTTACCTAAGCCAAATAAAGATCCCACTTTGGTTTCAAATTATAGACCAATTTCTTTAATAAATGTGGATGGAAAAATTTTAACTAAGGCATTAGCATTAAGACTGGCTAAAGCTCTCCCTTTCATTATAGATATGCATCAGACAGGTTTCGTTGCTAAAAGACATTCATCTCATAATACTAGACTGGCACATCACATGTTATATTTGACAAAATCCATTAATGACCCAGCATTCTCTATTTCATTAGATGCTGAAAAAGCTTTTGATAGAGTGGAATGGATCTTCATGTTTCAGGCAATGGAATGGTTTGGTATAGGATCCGGATTTATACAAATAATAAAAGCATTGTATAGCTCCCCTGCTGCTAGATTATATATCAATAATAATTTTTCAGAAAAATTTATACTACAGAGGGGGGTTAGACAAGGATGCCCACTATCTCCTTTGCTTTTTGATATCGTTTTAGAACCCTTGTTATTAGCTATAGAACAGGTAAGGGAGATACAGGGTATTCCGCATTCAGATAGAGAATATAAATTATCAGCATATGCGGATGATATTTTACTTTATTTGAGAAATCCGGAAACAACCATTCCAAATTTGCTTGAATTGATTGAAAAATTTGGAAAATTTTCAGGTTATAAAATAAACTGGAATAAATCAGAAGTGCTTCCACTCAATGTATATTGTACAAAAAGTTTATTTGACTCATTTTCTTTTATTTGGAAAGAAGAAGGATTAAAATACTTAGGAATTTGGATTACAAAAACTGTGGATGAGACTATGAAAATTAATGAAAAAAATCTATTACAAAAAGTGTCAGAAATGTGTGAACAATGGAATCCTTTATGCATATCTTGGTGGGGGAGAGTGCAAACTGTAAAAATGATGATATTACCAGTAGTTTGTTACCAAATGGGTATGATACCAATTTTTTTTCAGGGGTCTTTTTACAAAAAATTGGATAAGATGTTAACAAAATTTATTTGGCTTGGAAAAAACCCCAGAATTGCTCTAGTATCTTTACAAAGACCAATTGCGGAGGGAGGGGTAAATTTTCCAAATTTTTATAGGTACCATCAAGCCTATATTATGCGTCAGGGTATGTATTGGATCCTCCCAGAGCCCATTGAACATATACCAGATTGGTTCTGGTTAGAATGGAGATTAATGTTTCCTTTACGTCTGAGTCATGTTATCAGTATTCAAATGCCAAGGTTATATAAGGATCACAAAATATTTGTTGATACTTGGAAAACTATAAGATATATAAGTAACCTAACTCCTATTCCAATAACTAAATCAACGACTCAAACAATATGGCTCAATCCAAAGATCAAAGTTGGCGGTTTTAAAATTATCTGGAAACACTGGATGATTGCTGGAATTCGTATTTTAGAGGATGTAATGAATAAAGGTAAACTGCTTGAGTTTTCACAATTGCAAAATAAATTCGGTTTGAATAAATCACAATATTTCAGATGGATGCAATTGAAGCAGGCCATTCAGATAGGGTTCTCTGAATGGAAAAACCTTAATAACTATCATAGTATGGAATTCTTATGTTTTCAGATAGACTCCATGGGTCACCAGGCCGCAATGTGGTATAAATTAATATCTGGATTTGTACATAAAAAGAAAAAAAATGGTCTTAGAGATATTTGGAGCATTGAGATTAAGCATCAGATTAATGCATCTCAATGGCCACGACTTTGGTCTTGGAGGTTAAGATGTACATTGTCAGCCTCTATGAGACAAACTTGGTTTTTTATTTTACATAGAGCTTTATGGACCCCCACACGTTTACATAGAATAGATAGCTCTAAGTCTAATAGATGCTGGCATTGTCATCTTGAACCACGGACATTAGATCATCTTTTATTCTATTGTCCATTCATATTAATATTTTGGAAATCAATTTGGCCTCAAATTAATAGGATGTTAGAAAATCCGGTAGCCTTGACATATGATACGATTATGTTTGGTATTGCAATGAGAGCTCGAAAGTCAAATTTCATCAAATAACAATAAACTTTTATTTATATTGACTGGAATAGCAGTACAGCAAATTACACATAATTGGAAAAATTATGACAGATTGAACTATAATTTTTGGTGGAACTCAGTTTGCCATATATATAAAATGGAGCGTACATTTGCAACACAAAAAGGATATATGGATAAGTTCAAGAAGATTTGGGGACCATTAACAGATTTTTGCAATGACTGATTTTAATTTTTTCCCATAATAAGATAATGGTTAAAGAAGGGAGGGAGGGAAGGGGTAAGGAATTTATTCTCTTTATTATACATTATAAAAAATATATCATAATGAGTGATAGTCTTATGAGAAATTAACGTGATAAAGGGAGGGAAAAGGGTTCATAATTAAATAATAATTGATAAAATCATTACAATATATATGTTATATAAATTCATAAGAAAAATAATATAAAATATGGTTTATATAAAGTACATTATAGAGATATCAAGTGTATTGTTAAGATAATTGTATGGAAAATTTATAACACTTGTTGATATATGAAAAAATCAATAAAAAACTTAAAACATCAAAAAAACATGATTATTGCTGTAATCACAGGCCAATTTGGTTCTCTCTTTTCCAATGAGGTATGGGCTGAATCAGCCTCCTCTGACTCTCTGCCTGCTGCTGGGGTCCTTTTAGTTCTTTCCATAGATTTACCTCCTGTAATAGCTGTTGCGCCTCTCGGGGTGTAGCAACCTTGTCACTTTGATTTTGCACTGAGAAGGATAGTCCAAAAGGGTAGAGCCATCTATATCATATTGTATTTGCAGTAAGACATCTAGTAATATCTCTAAATTTTCTCTTCTTGCGTAATGTTATTACTGACATGACCGTGAAAGCTCTACTTTAGAGCTTTCCCAGAGAACGTGGCCCATCTTTTCTTGCCATTGCGAGAATCTGCTCCTTCACTGGTATCAAGTCAATCTCTTAGGCATCCCACTATAGCTAGGCCAGCCACTCTGTGTACTCGTTCAAATTCTATGTAGGGCACTGCCTTGCCTGACTCATCAGCCTTCAAAAGCTTTTCACAGATTGTGTGCATAATCTCAACTGTATTGCTTTCCGTTGGAGTCTCTGGCACCCCCCTCTCCTGAAGATTATTATGATGGGCTTGGTTTTCCCCAGCCTCGATTTTCAGTAGCAACTCGTCATGCTTAGCCTCCAGCTTCTCACATCTAGATTGTAGCTGCATTACATTGCCTTTGTGATCAATAACCCGCTCCTCAAACTCCCCCAGGCATTGCCCCATCTCCTCCACCATTTTCCTCAGGCCATTTATATCTTTATGTAACTCACACAGCACTGATACCATTGTAGGCTTCAGGTCTAATATCCACCCCTGCATTTTAACTCTCAAGGATAATCTTGTGTTTTGCTCACCCCTTTGAGTGATGCCATTTCCAAAGGCTGCTCCGGCTCACTCTTGCTGCTTTCCAGGGTGCTAGAGGCCGCTCTCGCTAGGGTCGTCGAATGGTATGAGAAGGACTACAGATCAGATTTATATTTTTTGCTTATAGAGAATGAACAATACAAAAAAACAAAATGGGGAAGACTGCAAATAAGCAGAAACAAAAAAGTCTCCCCCTGGCCCATTTTCATTCTGGATTTTCTACTCTTCAGCTTGCATCAGATTACTCAGCTAGTTCCTGAGAAAGAGAAGTGTTCCCCCTCGAAATGGAGCCCCGTTGGACAGGTTCATTCTTAGCTGTTTTTTTCTGCCCTCCAGATTCCATCGGAGAAGCTAAATATCCTTGTCTTTTTTGATTGGTTTGCATTTGAGCCAGCCTGGGTGATTTTGGATGCTCCTTGTTCTCGGAAGGGGGATAGAGATAGCCAAACCAATTCACTGCCTAATGATTTTTCCACTTATTATTTCACTTTATTTTTCACTTTTAGCACGTTTGTGCACTAGTAAATTTAGCTGGGAAACCCAGGGATGTTTCACAAGTAATACCCGTCCTGGGTTTTGATTGTGGCAGCTAGTGCTTTAGGGACTCGTTCCCATAGGGAGCTGTGAGACGGAGGGTTTCCCACTCACACTAATAATTATTAGTTTGAAGTTGGTTTTTGGTTCGGTTGCCTCTATCCTTCTTCCCATTTTTGGGCCAGGGGATGGTAACATGTTCCCTCTGACGCAATCGCGTCAGAGGGAACGTGCTCCATGTGGAGAGCAGCCTGCGAGGTTCACTACAGCCGGCCGCAAACCTCAGCAGGCCGCTTCAAACAGGAGCAGCAGCAATTGATGCGGGAAGGGGGAACTCGTGGACGTGTTTCCTACCGGACACTGCCGCCGCCAGCGCTGCTCCGCACCCCCTTCATCTTGCCCTCTGGTGCGCCAAGCCAGCGCATGCGCGTAAGCCGCTGGCCATGGATGGACACAGCACTTGTCAGCTACCCACATCCTCTGATTTGATTTGAGACATCTGACTCGGGCCGCCGCGGTCGACATCCGCCTCGGTGGGGGGGGGGGGAAGGAAGAGAGAGAGTGGAGAGGCGGCGACGGCAAAGTTAGTGTAAGAGAGACGCTGCGTCTTTCAAGAGGGAGCAGGACAGAGTGTAAGCTGCGCATGCGCACTTCCTATGTGTCGCTACAGCTCACGGAAAACCGGCGCACACATAGGAAGTGCGCATGCGCGGCCTAGCGTTTTATTATATTAGATGAATGGGGTGGAACAGTTAAATAGGGAATAGTTTTTTTTTTAACTTGTCAAAACAACAACAAAAAACCCAAAGAGGACTCCCCACGAAATTAATGAAAATAAATTGTAGAATTTTTTTTTTAATGCTGCATATAACTGTGGAACACCTGTTGCCAGAGGATATGGTCAAGGGAAGCAACACAGTGGAATTTAAGAGAGGGCTGGAGAAGTTCCTGATGGAAAAATCCATAAAAATATTTTTCTAGCCAGGTAGACTTGGGAGATGCATTGTTCATCTCTGGATTGAACTATGGGAAACAGATCTGCAAGGTACTTACGTTGTACACTGGCCCCTGCTGAAGTCAGGACACTAGACTCAATGGACTTGGGTCTGACTCAGCAAGGCTTTTCTAATGTTCTTACCATGTTCATTGCTGTCTCCAGGTTGCCGGACATCAACAGACTCGTCCCCATCCTCTGCAGTGCCCAGGAAGTCAAACTCATTTAAAGCATCCTCTGAATCATCTTCATCGTCTACCTCCACCATCAGTGGCTTAGCAGAGAGCTGCAGTACACAAGATCCCCACTTTCAATTTAGTATACCACAAAAAAATCCAACAACTTTCCAAGAAACTTTAGATGCAGAGTGTGGGAGAGCCAAAGGATGGATAAATGAACCCAGATACAAAGAAAAGGCAGGGGAAGAAAGGGACTGAGAATGAGAAGCTCCTGGAACAATGATGGGGAGGGGGAAGTGCAATAGAGAAAATGTCCCAGGGAGAGATATGCAGAAACAGGCAGAATAGAGGCCAACTGAATTTAGGTTCAATTCGGCACTGAAACCAGCCCAAAAATACCCTTGAGTCCTCCCGGCCCTGGCCCCTTCCACACCTGCTGCCAAGGGTTCCTACCGGATAGGACTGGAGAGGGCAGCTTAGTGGCACCCGCTGTCTTTTGGTGGAACAGAGTGGGTGGGTGGCCTGACAGGACTTGGTCTTTGCATGGGGGAAGTGGGATAGTGGCGGCAGTGTTTTCAATTTTATTTACAGATGAAACTGATCAGCAAATTTCAGCTGCTGTCTCTGTGTTTGTAGCTGGCTTAAAGGAGAAGGGATGGGATGGCTTTACTCATTGGGAATGGAGGGGAAAGTTGTGCGGTTGCTGGGAACAGGTTGTCTGTGGTATGGAGATGTAATCAGGTGAGTAAAGAACAGAGGAAAAGCAGTGTGAAAAGAACAATTCACTAACTTATCTTTCACTGTATCTAAAATTTCAGTGCTACAGAAACTGGAACTGCTTTTCCTACAGAAATAAACTGGGTCATATTTTGGGGGAGCTTATTATCTAAAACTTGCAGTCTAATCCAGCCCATTTTTGATCTCGGGTGAGAAGGCACCAGAGCATGCACAGTATGGGGAGTTTCAAGACTTTGAAAAGATATTTAAAATGATAGTACATCTTTTGCACTGTCCATACCAGGCTCCGTGGAGGATGTCACCCACATGTGAGAATATACTGCCTGCTTGTGCTGAGATAATTAGTGTTTTCCAATGGGTTTACATTGAAAGTAGACAATATATCCAAAGTACTGGGAGTTTATCTGGATATTACACTGTCTTTAAAAACACAAATTAATGCTGTGGTCAAGACTCTCTTTTAAAAAATTATGCCAGCTTAGAAATGTTTTGCTATTCTGATTCAATCGGTGATTTTGTCTTCTTTGGACTATTCTAATGTCTTTTACTGCCTTTTATCAGTTCATTTACTCTCCCGATTACAGATCATGAAAAATGCAACAGCAAAAATGGGGTTTAGGAAAATTAAAGGTTTGATCATGCCACTCCTTGTTTATTATGGTTGCACTGGCTGCCAGTGGAAAAACATGTGTAGTAAAACTAAAACCTCAATATATGCTAATTTAGGATAAACAAATTATACTGTAAATATGGTAAATTGTAACCTGTTTGACTATATATTATGTAAATTGTACAGCAAAACCAGAACCTCTGCATATGTAAAATTTGTATTAACATTTGGTATTGTAAATATGGAAAATTATAACCCGTTTAACTATATATTATATAGGTATGACAAATTGTAACCCATTTGACTATATACTTTGTATGTTAACCTGTAACCCGTTCTGAGCTCGTTCGAGAGAATGGTATAGAAAATTAAATAAAGTCTCGTATATTATTCAAACTGGCTTGTTGGATCTATAAAATGTTCAGGCCTGAATATATAATTGGGTTATTTCATTTCCTTTCTCTCCTTACTCTTCCTGGCCTGGAGATTCTTTACTTTCCAATATTTTCTGGTGTTAAGATATACAAGCAATGTTCAATAATTTATCTACCCCAGTAGGAAAGAAAAGAGTTTTAAAAATATTTTTGTTTTAATTTTCAATATATTTCCCTGATAGCTCCATACACTTCATCCACTTTTCCTGCAAAGACTTTAATCCCTTTGAAAAGAATTCTTCTGTCTGACCTTCAAAACAGGACATCACAGCTTCATCAATGTCTTCATCACTTGAAAGGAGAAATTAGGTCCTTATCTGCTAATTTTCTTTCTTTTAGTCCCTCCAGACCTGTACAGAAACGGATGGTTTTATGCTTCTCTGCCAGCAGGAGACTGAGATACTAACTTTTGGCTACAATGCAAGTAGGCTGTGCAGTCCCCATTACAATCAGTCTTAACGAATAGCCAAGCAGAAAACAACAAGGCTGAAAAACAATAACATTCTAACTCCCCACTTACAAGGAGAAGACAAAGGGAAAAACACTGTTGAATACCAATTAGAACAAGAACCTTTCTGAAATGCCAGCTAAACCAGCCAAACCAAATGCTGCTGCTCTTTAAACTCCCCGAACAACTAAAACAACCAATTCCCGCAGAAAAAACCCATACTCTTCACGAAAATATCAAACACAATGATACGGCGGGGTCTGTGCCGGTCTAGAAGGACTAAAAGAACGAAAGCAGGACCTAATTTCTCCTTCTTTAGCGTCCCTCCAGACTGGCACAGAAACAGATGAGATATACTAAATCAGTACCCATCATTGGTGGGACCCCCAAAGGGCTACCACAAGAACATGCTCACTGAACAGATGGGAGTGTCGAACAAAGAAATGGAGAGAAGACCAAACCACAGCTTTACAGATATCCAACGAAGGTACAAGAGAAGATACAGCCCAAGAAGCTGTTTGACCCCGAGTGGAATGAGCTTTGAGAAATTTCGGAACAGGCTTCTTTTGGATAAAGTACGTCAAAGTGATAGCCTCCTTGATCCAGCGCGCAATGGTAGCCTTGGAAGCACCGTCCCCCTTACGAGGACCCGCTAAGAGGACAAAAAGACAATCCGACTTACGAAACTCCTAGGTCCGCTGAACCTAAGGACATCTAACTTGTGCAACTGCCTCTACTCCACTGAGCTCTCCCGATTACCCAAGACTGGGAGGACAACAAACTGGTTAACATGAAATGACGAGACCACCTTTGGAAGAAAAGAGGAAACCGGCCGCAGAATGACCTGCTCCCTAGAGAACTCCAGGAAGGGAGGCCTAAACAAAAGCCTGCCGTTCTGAAATGTATCTCGCAGAAGTAATGGCCACCTTAAGAAAACCACCTTAAGAGTAAGGTTCTTCAACGTACAGATGAGAGGTTCAAATGGAGGACGAACAAGCACTGAGAGAACTAGATTGAGATCCCAGGCAGGAACCGACGGCCGAACTGGCGGCCGGAGCAATTTCACAGTTCTCAAGAACCGAATCACATCCGGAGAGGAGGCCAAACGAGATTGCAAAAGATTGCAAAAGAAAGACAAAGTGGCAATCTGCACCCGAAGGGAGGACCAGGCAAGGCGTCGCTTCAGGCCATCCTATAGAAACTCGAGGATGTGAAGCAAAGCAGCACAAAGGGGAACCACGCCACGTGGGAAACACCAGTCCTCAAAAAGACGCCAAACACGGACATAAGCCTGAGAGGTGGAAATTCTCAGAGACCCTAAGAGAGGGGAGATCACCTTATCCAAATGTCCATTCTCCTTAGGTGAGCTCTTTCAAGAGCCAAGCCATAAGACAAAAGGGACCCGGATCAAACATTGGAATGGGACCCCGAGTCAGAAGATCAGGTGACAGAGGCAGTGGGAGAGGATCTGCCACTAGCAGATGAACCAGATGAGCATACCACGGGCGACTGGGCCAGGCTGGAGCCATGAGAATCATGCAGCTCGTGTGCAAGGCAATCCGAAGAACTCTGCTCAAAGGCCACAGAGGAAAGACATACAGCAGGCCGTCCATCAGCCAAGCCTGGACCAGAGCATTCAGGCCCTCGGCCTGGCAATCCTTGCACCGACTGAGGAACCTCGGCATTTTGGCATTGACACTCATGGCCATGAGATCCATAATCGGCCAACCCCAGGACTGAAAATCAACTTGAAGGCTTCCAGCCAAAGACACCACTCACCAAAATCCAGCGTATGACGACTGAGAAAATCCACCTGGACATTGTCATGCTGGCAATGTGGGAAGCCAAGATGTCCCGAAGATGAGCCTCCGCTCAGTTCAGAAAGGTGTCCAGCGCCACAAGATGACCGACATATGCCACCGCTGTGGCATTGTCTCAGAGAACTCAATCCGAGCTGCCCTCCAACAAGGACTGAAATTCCACCAATGCTAACCGAATGGCTCTATCTCCAGAACATTGATCAACCAGAACGCCTCCACCGGTGACCAGCAGTCCTAAGCCGAGCGACCGAGACATTGAGCTCCCCAACCGAGGAGACTGGTGTCCGTGAGAAGCACTGTCCTTTGGGGCTGATTGAGACTCACTCCCTGAACCAGATTGGAAGACTGGAGCCACCAGCGTAGGCTGCGACGAAGAAGCGGGACTGGAGAGTCCAGATTGTGAATCTGTGGCGACCACCGTCGAAGAAGCACATACTGAAGAGGACTTGTGGGAACCCAAGCCCTCTGGACCTCTTCTAAGGAGGCCGCCATGGACCCCAAGACCTGCAGAAAGTTTGTGCCAGCAGACATCAGCAATACTTCACAGGGCGAATCTGCATCTGCAATTTGTACACCATGGCCTCTAGAAGGAAAACTCTCCCCAAGCTGGTGTCAAAAAGGACGCTGAAATACTCCAAGTCCTGAGATGTAGTCAACTGACTTTTGGACAGGTTGACCACCCAGCTCAGGGATTGCAGAAACTCCACAACCCAAGCCATAACCCAGGAACTCTCCTGCAATGACTTTGTTCAAATCAACCAATTGTCCAGACAGGGGTGCACCAGAATGCCCTCCATGCGCAAGGCTGCTACAACCACTACCATAATTTTGGTGAAGGTGTGTGACGCTGTAGCTAGACCAAAGGGAAGTGCACAAAACTGATAATGCTCTCCCAAAATTGCAAAACAAAGGAATCGTTGATGGGAAGGCCTGAATGGGAGCATGCAGATATTCCTCCGTCAGATCGAGAGAAGCCAGAAATTCCCCCGGTTGGACAACAAAAATTACAGACTTCAAGGTTTCCATACAAAAGGATGGAAGGGAGCACTCTGTCGACACCTTCGAGATCCAAAATGGGCCAAAAAGACCTCTCTTTCTTGGGCACCATGAAGTAAATGGAATACCTGCCAGTGCGAATCTCCTGAGGACACATTGAGACTACCGCTTTGAGGTCCAGCAACCTGCACAGAGTCTGCCAAAAAGTCCTCCTCTTCTAAGTTGCCTGACAAGGAAAGGAGAGGAAACGATCTGGCAAAGGTTGTGAAAACTCCAGAGCATAACTGTCCTGAATCACCTCTAGGACCCACTGATCCATTGTGATCTCGGCCCATCCCCGGTAAAACTCCCGCAACCAGGCTGACTGGAACTAGGGGAAGGACCCGCAACAAGTCACTGCATTGGACGGGCAGCAGAGGAGCCTCTGGAAGAGTCGTGAACACCCCCCCCGGCGGGCCCCCCAAAAGGACTGCATGTGTTGGAAGAAACATTCTTTATAAGGAAGAAAGGTTGCCCCCCAGCCAGAGTGGTACCTACGAAAGTCACTCAAATGTCTCCAGGCAGAACCACCTCGCAAAGCCTGGCGACGTCGGTCCTCAGGTAACAAAGGCATGTTAGAGTCACTCAAGGCCTGAACCAGCTTATTTAACTCCTCTCTGAAGAGATGAGCCCCAAAAGGGAAACTTACTGAGCTTAGCCTTAGATGCCGCATCTGCTGACCAAGCCCACAGGATACGGCAGGTCACTAAACCGAGAGCCATGGACTTGGCAGAGACATGCAACAAATCATACATGGCATCAGAGAGATAAGAAACTCCCAGCTCAATCTTAGCAACTTCCTGATCCTCTAAGGACTAGTCAGCCATTTCATAGTCAAGAATTCTCTCAGACCACTGGAAACAAGCCCGGGCTACCAAACCACCACAAATAGCTACCTGGACAGCCAAGGCAGCCACATCAAAACTTTGTTTAAGTAGAGCCTCCATTTTATGGTCCTGAGGATCTCTCAGGGGCGAGCTGCTTTCCACCGGCAATAGCCGAGACCACCCCATCGACCACAGGAGACTTAAAGATATCTCTATCCCTATCAGAAATGGAGCAGAATCTGGTCATGGACCGCGTCAAGCGAAAAGGCACATCCGGAAATATCTACTCAGCATGTACTACACCCTGAATATCCTGATGCATAGGGAAAGAGCGGAAAGCTGCCCAGATCCCTCTAAGAGGGTCCACAACATGAGGGGGGGGTCCTTAGCTTCTTCTTCAACATGTAAGACTGAAGAAAGAGCTCCTGCAACTCTTCCCGATGAAATATGTGCACAACCGATACATTCTTGCCAACCAGCACCTCTAAAAAAATCTCTTTCCAAAACATCAGTGCCCCCCTAACGGATCTGGAAGGTCCTTGCCAAGATACAAGTCCTCATCTGGAGAAAACGGATCCTCATCCCAAGACACCCACGACCATTTGGATGATGGCTGAAGGGGCTGTATAGAGGCAGCCATAGCAGGAGATTGAACAGAGGCAGCTGTGGAAGGGAAAAAAACCCAGACAACCCTGAGACCCCCGGAACCAATGCAGGACACCCAGACACCTGTAAATAAGCCTTGTACATGGCTAACACAAAATCAGGGCTAAACAACCCTGGTGGCAAGCCAAAAATCAAAGCAGAAGCAGAAGACACATTTAAGACCTGTTCCTGTCGTTCTAAGACAGGAGGAAGGACGCCTGAGGCCGTGGGCAAAATGGACATGCTTCTGGCCAAAACTGAGGGAACGGCCATCGCTAAACTGTCACCTGAAATAATACGCAGCACCAAAGCTAAACTCGACTCTGCCGCTACAGATAAACCACTAGCCACCCCATCTGCAGTGCTAAGGGAATCAACAGACTCCCCGGCAGTCCACAACACTAAATCTAACAGATCGTCAGCAGATGAAGCCCAGACGTCACTACTGCCTCCTGCCGATGAGTGGTGCACACACGAAGGGGAGCCTGACTCGCCGATACCCAAAGCCACATCCCTCTCAAGGCGGCCGGAACATTTCGTGCACCCGTCAGCCGCATCCACTGTTCAGCACCCACATAAAATGCACTTGTGCTGCTTTTTTGAAGTTCTCATATAAATACGCCAAAAAAACATGCACAATGCCGTATAAAAATTGTGGCCTCAGGACCACTTTATGCTCCTTTTATTTCTTGTGGGGTTTTTGTTTTTCAAAACTTCTCACAGCTCACCAGCTGTATCAAGAGAGCAGACTCCATAGGCACTCTAAACTGTAGTCTGTGCCTAACAGGTGGCCAGGCATACAGTTGAGGCTTCTCTAAATTTAGAAAAACTGGGGAGGTGGGGGAAATGGAGGGAGCGAGGGATTTGACATTTCCAAGTGTGACAACCCCAAGGTCAGTAGGATCCCTGAGAGAGTCCCTCATGCTCTGTCCAGAAAGCATAAGGGACAAGAAAGATTCACTAAATCAGATTAACAGGTCCAAACAAACCTCAGCACAGACTGAACAAGATTATCACTCCAACTGCTGGAGACTGAGAAAAGACTGATTGTAATAGGAATTGCACAGCCCACTTGTACTGTAGCCAAACGTTAGTGTCTCAGTCTTCACCTGCTGGCAGAGGAGCGTAAACCCACCTATTTCTATGCAGGTTTGGAGTGACACCAAAGAAACTGCTGCCAACTGAGAGATTTCTTCAAAACTCAGAACATGAAATACTCTGAAGGAGCGAGGTCAGGACTGTAGGGTGGATGGTTCAGCTGATGAAACCCACATTCTCGGATGGCAGCCTGTGATTTGTCATGATATATGCACTGGCACATTGTCATGAAGAAGCAGCACGTCTGCTGTGAGTTTTCCTTTACTTTTCTCCTTGATTGACTCCCGCAAAGCGATAATTGTGTTGGTGTAACTCTCCCCAGTCATGGTTGTTTTGTGTGGCATAAAGTCTAGAATCAAAAGTCCATCATCGCAGAAGACAGCTGCCATGACTTTTCCTGCATATTTTTCTGTCTTTATTGGGGCGGGGGATGATTTGTGCTTCTACTGCATTGACTCCCATTTTGGACATAGGATCTCTGTAATAGACCCAACTCTCATCTCTAGTCATCAAATGAAAAAAATTCACTTGGTCTTCATGGAGTATCTCCAAGTTCTCCTGGCAGCACTGGAGTCTCATGACTATCTGACATGATGCCAACATTCTTGGAACCCATCTTTCACTAACTTTGGACACGTCCAACTTTTCATGAATTATTTTCCAAACTATACTTGCTGAGATGCCCATTTCTTCAGCTTTTCTGACAAAATTAAATCCTCAACTTTCTTGCATATTTCTGTGGAAGTTGCTTCCACAGACCACCCAGTGTGAGGATCATCTTCAATGGACTCTCTACCCCACTTAAACTGCTTGATCCAAAATTTTACTTTGCAGGATGATAGGGCAGACTCACCATAAACTGCAGTCATACGTTCAAGGATCTCATTTGGCTTTTTCCCTTCTTTTCTGAGAAATTTTATCACTGAATGGTGCTCCAAATCTAGCAGTTTCTTACTTGAGTTGTATGAGGACTCTCCTGACATTCTGCCTCTTGGAATTTTAGACTCACACTGAGCCACAACAGTTCATGAGTAACTTTGAGACATGTCACAACATGCAGACTTGTTTCAAAATGCTTGCTATTTTCTTTCATAATCGGGTAGATAAATTATTGAACACCCCTCATAAGTATTCTTTGCAATTAGCTTTTCACAATCAAGCAATTTTGGTCTTCTTTACTGATTGATAAGAGGACTGAATCCATTTATTTATCTTTTTGGAAAAGTTTAGATTATCTGTTTCAGAAGTCATATTTGTAATTTTTGATTACAGTACTGTATATATTCGAATATAAGCAGAGATTTTTGGGCCCAAAAATGGGGGTCTTGGTTTCGGGTCAGCGCCCACCAGCCCCCCCATCCTGGACATTTTGCAAGCCTCCACCGGGCCTGCAATAAGACCTGGTGGTCTAGTGGTGGGATCCCTCCTGCCTCCTGTCCTGGCCAACTGTGATGACTTTTAAATCCCTCCCACCTCTCCTGTGTTACCTTTGAAATCTCTGGTGGTTGAGCAGTGGGCAGGAGAACTCACGGCAGCCATTCAACTAGTGGCTTAGAATGGGGAAGAAGCACAGGAAGACCACTCCTGCTTCGGCTCACCACTTAACCACCAGGGATTTCAAATGTACTTAGGGGAGGACTGCATGGCATTGGGAGGGAGGAAAAGTGGCAGTGTACAGGACAGGAAGGGAGGGGGAATAGGGTGCAGAGGCTGGCAGGGCAGAAAGGGAGGGAGGGAGGGGGACTGAGTGCAGAGGCTGGCAGGGCACTTGAAAATTAACCCCAGTTTATATTTGGGTTAATCTTTTTTCTCCTTTTTGGGGGGGGGGGGAAGTTACCTCGGTTTATATACGGGTTGGCCTATATTTGAGCATATACAGTAATTTTTATTGTTGAGGTTGTGAGTTCAAACCCTGTGCTGCTCCCTGTGACCTATACAAGTCACTTAATCTTCCACTGCCCTAGGTACATTAGACAGATTGTGAATCCACCGAGACAAATAGGGAAAATGCTTAAAAGTACCTATATGTAAATCATTTTGAGTGTGGTTGTATAACTACAAAAAGGCAGTATACAAGTCCCAATCTCTTTTCCTAATCTGCTTTGACCTAGTTATTGGGAGCTAGCTGACTATAAGAATCATATTCTATCACATCACAACTTCCACTGGGTTGGAAAGAATAAAAAAAAGGGACTAAGGAAGAGGAAATTCAGGAAGCACCAGGAATGGAAAAGTGAGGGAGAAATCTGAGTCAGAGGAGTGGGAAATATCTCAGTGGACAGCTATAGGTGGGAATGCACAGAGAATAGGGATGTCAAGAGGCAAGAGTTCTAAGGTAGAGACATTAGTGGAGAGCAATATATTTACTAAAGGGCAAGTGAGAGGGGGCTGAGAGGCCTGCCAAAGGCCTCACCTTTACTCTGTGTCTCTTGTGCTGCCGCTGGCTTTCCATATCCCCTTCTTCATCACTGTCTTCATCCTCACAGTTCTGCAGGAAAGGGATCTTCTCCAGTACAGAGCTGGTAATGTGATCAGTCACCTCCTTTCCAGCATTCCTAGCCCCCCCAACCCCAAATAAATGTTCATTTATAGGCATGGATATTATATCAAAGCATTCAAAATCTGTTATGGTGGGGAAAACTGTGCTGATTGGTTAGTGAATATTCTAGCATACACTGCTGTTTGAACATGGAGACAGCTTCTGTTTTTATATTTTAACTGATAAAATATCCCTTCTGAAAAAAATAAATCTGTTTATCATGAACTCTGGGCATATCTAGTACTTTCTCAACACTGTCTGCTTGCTTCTGATCTCTGTCTTTCTTGCACCTTTTCTGTGCAGAGGACTCCTGAGCTTCACAAGTTCCTACGGCTTGTAGGCATTCAACTCTCCTCCACTATCTCAGAGTTACAAAAACACAATGGTAGGAAAAGGCTTCTATGACAAAATAGCCCTACATAAGTAGCCTGCTATTTTAAATTTGGAAAGACTGCAAAAGAGATAGTAGCCAGCGTTGAGGCCTTCCCTCAGCATGGTCCCTTGATCTCTGCTGGTGCTGGGGATAATGCAGGAGGAAGGGAAACCCATTCAGACCTCCTTAAACAAATCCGAACATAAACAGACATATTAAAATTAATACAGAACACAGAAATTAATACAGAGAAGAAAATGGTGACAGAGTTCAAACAAGCGTGGGGTGAACATAGAGGATCTCTAATCAAAAAATAATGGGTATACATTGAAGGAACTAAGACCAGTACTGGACAGGCTTGCACGGTCTGTGTCCCGTATATGGGCATTCAGTTGAGGACAGGCTGGGGAGGGCTTTGATGGCTTGGATGGTTAAGATGGGCTGGAGACTCCAGTAGATAGAACCTAAGCACTCTACTGGGCAGAGCTCTGGGTTTCTGGCCCATAAATATCTAAGAAAAAGGACCATTTAAATTAAATTAATTTATGGAGCATGTATGGTTGGGCAGACTGGATGGACCATTCAGGTCTTTATTTGCCATCATTTACTATGTTACATTTAGGCATAAATAAAATTTTCTACTTTTAATGCCTCAGCATTACATTGGTCCAAGTGTTTACTTTCTGCTTTTTTTTCTCAGCTTTCCTTCCAGGGTCTCTGTCCTGATATTTCTTCTCTGTTTATATCAACCATCCATCTTTCCTCTGTATCCCTTATCAATCCTATCCAGAATCTTCCTTCTGTGTCTCTCCCTATTCTCCCTCCATTCTCAGCATCCCTTCTGTGTCTGTCCCCACATATCCAGCTTCTTTCATTCCTCTAACCTGGCATCAACACTTTTATTTCTCTCCCTCCTACTACTCCTGCTCTACCCACCACTGTGAGGCCAGCATCTCTCCTTCTGGCATACAATCCTCTCTCTAACCCCCCCCCCCCATGGTCTGTCATCTCAAGCTTCTTCCCCCTTCCCAACCCCATTTTTATTTGAATCATTCTCTCTTCCCACCCTGCCCCAACCCACTCCTTTGAAGATCCAGCATCTCTCTGGTTCTACTATGTCATCGGGGAGTACTGATTCTTCTTAGTCGAATCATTCCATCCACACTACTGCTTTACCAACTTCCCTCTATTCTCAAAGATGGCGGGCAGGAGTGAAGTGCAGCATAAAGCTACTCCAATGGTTAGAGCTCAGATGTCAGCTCTTTCTCCTGACTTGTTTCAACCATTATTGCAGTCAATCTAGTGTACAACAACTACTCCAGTCTCCTCCAGTTCTTCAGTCTGAACAACTTGTTTCTTCAGTCTGTACAACCAAAACTGCATTCAATCCACACAGACTAGCCACTCTTCAAGCTCAGGGCATGCTCCATCAATCATGTCTGAAACTGCATCTCAACCTATATCTCCTGTTTCTTCACACTTGGGAAAAGAAAATCAAGGTGTCTACCATCACACCCATCACCTCCGAAGGCAATGCACACTTCTCAACCTAAGGACTTTTTATTTTAATTTACAGAAAAAAGATCCTAGAGCAGAGAATCTAACAGTTGTGAAGTACAAGAATATTCCAAAAGAAATTATAGCACTTCTTTTGTATGAAGTGCTTCAGGAGAATCATAACTTAATTGGAGTTCCCTTTATTTCATGCAGACTATCAAAAGAAGTCTTGAATCTAAATAGAAGGTTCAGCCATTATTGGACCATGGAAACCTACAACTTCTTCACCATTCTTTGGTAGTAAAATCTGCCATGAAGAAGCCAAAACTTCATGAGATTTTTCAAATACCCCTCCTTCTAAGGATATGAGGGTTATGGACTCTCTAGATAGAGATGTTTCAAAATGCAATGCTCAGCTCTCGTATCACGGTACATCAATTTCATTATACACAATATTTGTATACCATCATGGAAGACATACAGAAAGCCATTGAGCATTCATCACCATCACTGCTCGCACCAATGGAGAAGAATTTTTTGCCCTTACAGGAGTATTAAAACAAACAAACAAAAAACAGAATGACTCATGCTGCTCATGATGCGTACGATAATGCTGTCAAAGATGCAGCAGTGGGCATATCAACTAGACGGATGTTGTGATTGAAAATGTCGGCACTGGTGCTGGAGGCTAATGAGATAAACGGATAAAAAAAAAAACTTATAGAGATGTTGAAGGAGGATTGTACTACCTTAGACATCTTAGAAGATGATAAATCTGAGCAAGTAAAATTGACATCAACGGCTTCATTATTATCAGCACAAAATGCAATTTTCGTCTAAGAAACAAATTAGCTTAGAATAGCTCATATCAGAATCAGTGTCCTTACCATAATCGAAATATTCAATGCCATTATACTTCACAGATATATTTTCACGTAAAACACAGCCAGGTGCTTCGTCTAAACAACAGAAACCAGTTCAGTCTCTTTGACACAGTAACTCTGTTGGACATTCCAGTCGGGGGCACAATAGCACATGATATTGATAGCCCTTTATTGGCCTTATCAGATTTGTTTTTCAACGCTCCTCGCTCTGGCCACTGTGAGAACGGGCTACTGGGCTTGATGGACCATTGGTCTGACCCAGTAAGACTATTTTTACATTCTTATGACGAATTCCAGAAACTTATACAAACGATCGTTAGGAGCTTCAAATAATATGCTTTGGTTATCGCTTACATTTGACAATCTCCTTCCTCCTCAGCCTATGATAAATTCACCAGTTGCAACAGGCAATTTCCCGACTTTTACATATGCAAGCTATAGTAGAGGTATCCTCACAAGAGAGAAACACTGGATTTTATTCCAGGTATTTCCTACTTACAAAGAAAGGGGGTGGTCTACGATTCATTCTGGATCTCAGAGTTCTCACCGGATATATTCACAAAGCGATTTCGGATAATTTCTCTGTCCAACATTTTGCCACTTCGGGGTCAGGAAAGTTAAGAACATAAGAACATAAGTAGTCGCCTCCGCCGGGGCAGACCAGAGGTCCATCCCGCCCAGCGGTCCGCTCACGCGGCGGCCCATCAGGCATATTGCCTGAGCAGCGGTCCCTGACTAATTTTATACCTACCTCTTACACTTATCTCTAAACCTTCCACTGCTCTTATCTGTACCCCTCAATCCCTTTGTCCTCCAGGAACCTATCCAGGTCTTCCTTGAAACCCTGTACTGTGCTATTTCTTATCACGGCCTCCGGAAGGGTGTTCCATGTGTCCACCACCCTCTGTGTGAAAAAGAATTTCCTTGCGTTTGTTCTAAACCTGTCCCCCTTCAATTTCATCGAGTGTCCCCTTGTTCTTGTGGTTTCTTTCAAATTGAAAAATCTGTCCTTGTCAACCTTTTCGATGCCCCTCAGGATCTTGAAGGTCTCTATCATATCTCCTCTGAATCTCCGCTTTTCCAGGAAGAACAGCCCCAGCTTCTTCAGTCTGTCAGTGTATGTAAGGTTTTCCATACCCTTAATCAGTTTAGTTGCTCTTCTCTGGACTCCCTCAAGCATTGCCATGTCCTTTTTGAGGTACGGTGACCAGTACTGTACACAGTATTCCAAATACAAATATACAGAGCACGGACCAACAAAACCCCTGTCTCCCCTCCCCTTCACATATATCCCCTCTACTATCAAGAAAACTGAACAAGCCAAGTTATTATAGAATGCTACATAGAAATATCATGCTAACAGAATACTGCAGTCCCCAGTTATGTCTCTAGCAGGATATATAATTCAAATCTGATATATTCTAATGACAAAATAGAAATAAAATTATTTTTTTCTACCTTTTGTTGTCTCTGGTTTCTGCTTTCATCTTCTTTTCACTCTTTTCCTTCCAGCATCTGCCCGTTCCATCCAATGTCTGCCCTCTCCCCCTTCCATATGTATCTGACTTCTTTCTATGCCCCTCTTCCTTGTCCATCCTCCTCTCTCCTTTTTACATCATTCATTCCAGCTTCACTGCCTTCTTCATTTTTATCTCTCCTACACCAGATCTAGCATCTTTATCCCTCTCTCATTTCTCTGCTGACCCCCTTTCCAGCATCAATGTCTCTCTACTTTCTCATTCTTCTCTCTCCCCTTTCTCTCATCTGATCTCTCCATTCCACCCTGACCCCCTTCCCCTCCTGTAATCTCCCTGCCAGCTGTTTCCTTCCTTTTTTCTTTCTCCCTACCCTCCTTCCTTTTTTTCCTTCTCCCTTCCCTCCTCCCTCTATCCAACATTAACTCTCTTCCCATCCCTTTCCCTCCTCCCTCCCAGCAGCATCTCACCTTCTTCTCCCTTCCCTACTCCCTCTATCCAACATTAACTCTCTTCCCATCCCTTTCCCTCCTCCCCTCCCAGCAGCATCTCTCCTTCTTCTCCCTTCCCTCCTCCCTCTATCCATCATTAACTCTCTTCCCATACCTTTCCCTCCTCCCCTCCCAGCAGCATCTCTCCTTCTAACTCCCTTCAAGTCCAGTAACAGCTCTCCCTTTTCCAGACCTTCCCAGCCTCCTACAGTGGCTTCCTCCCCTTCCAGCAGCTCTCGGTACTTGCCTGCAGGAAGTTGCCGGTAAATCACTTCCCTGGCAAATTGGAGAGCTGGTGGGAGGGGAGACAGCCACTGTGAAGGCTTCCCAGGATCTTGTTCGCACACGCTGACCATCTCCCTCCACCTGCACCTGAATCTGCAGCTCTCTCCGGTCTAATCGCAACTTCCCCTTGGCCCTCTTCAGCAACTTGGCAGGGGCGGCAATCAAGACACACTGCCAACGTTGGGACCTTCACTCTCCGAGTCCTGCCTGTTTTGTTTCAACTTCCTGTTTCCGAACAGGCGAGACTCAGAGAGGGAAGGCCCCGACGTTGGCAGCCTATCTTGATCGCCTGAGACTGGGAGGAACATTAGTCGGGAGGAACCGCAGTCGAGAGGAACCGCAGTTGGCAGGAAATTTAACTGCCGACTTGATCTCGCCGGCCCTGCGCAGACCGGCAGAAATTTTCTGCGGACCGCCACCGGTCCGCGGACCGGCGGTTGAAGAACTGTGACCTAGGTCATCTCTTCATATGTTTTTCAAAGCATTACTGCCTTGACCAAGCATCCAGGATAGATTCCAATTTTGGTTCTGCAGTATTTCAATCAATACTATAATGCGACAACTCTCCACCTCCTTCAGCAGGTAACAGTTATTTGAGTTACGTAACCTTGTTTTTTTATAACTGTTTATCTCTTTATACCTAAGGAGTCATCAGAGGTGTGGCTAGAAGGATCACTGTCCATGGAGAAATGTAAGTTTCCTTACCTGTAGTTCTCCGTGGACAGATGATCTTCTAGCCACACCTACCATCCCGCTCTCCCTGGTTGTCGCATGCTTTACACGCAACTGAGTGGGGAGTGTGGCAAGGGCACATTTATACTGTACTACAGTGGCAGGAATGGGCTACACATACGCAGAAAGTTTTTTACAGCTTTCTAAGCTGACCAATCCCTATGGGTCGGCGCTGTCAACTGTGATGTCATCAGAGATGTGGCTAAAAGATCATCTGTCTATGGAGAACTACAGTTACAGGTAAGGAAACTTACATTTTTCCTCTGTTGTGTCTGCTTTCTTTGATATCACTTCCTGTAGGCAGAAGTGGCAAAGAAAAAGTCCTGGCAGGGCTGACCACTAGCAGCCTGTCGTTGCTGCAGGGAGAGGGGGACCTGGACAGAGGGAGATGCAGGGGAGAGGGGAGTGATATGGGACACTGACAGGGGGAGGTGGGTCAGGAGATAGGGGCTCAGCAGGAGAACCTTGCAGCAATGGGAGCACGAATGCAATAATTGGGGCGGGCCCTTTCATAAGGGGATATTTTGTCTGATTTCATTTTTTTTTAATCGGAACTTATTTTGTTTGAGCTTTTTTGGTACGGCTAGTTTGACCTGGTACTCTGTCAATGAAAATGCTGAAAGAACACAGATTTTATGTAGCTACATAAAATAGCTACAACAGGGCCACTGATCTAAAAAAGATTTTTTTTAAAAAGGCAATAGGGTATACTTTGTACTCAGATAGTCCTCTTCAGATCTGTGAAAGGTGGGCTGTCTATGTCCCACCATTCATACACATATGCCCTCCTATCCTTCCCAGAATAATGGGAAGCTTAAAAAGAGATGAGGTTCTTACCTTGATATCTCTTCCAGTAGATAGGGGTGGTATGCTGAACGACAGGGTTGTCCATGCCTGCTTGCGAACATTCTACAGAAGATGTCAATCACAGCTTTCAAGTTCCTCCTTCTCCCCAGTCTCTGCTGCCTCCTTCAGTTCGTAACAAAGACGGCAACAGGGAAGTTTCCTGTAAGGGTTCATATGGGGCTCTGCTGAGTCCCTGTAAAACTATATTAAGGTTCCAGGATGGAAATGGTTTGCAAATAGGATGCCAAAGTCTCAGGGCACCCTTCAGGAACCTGACTATGTCCGGGTGGGCTGCTAATAAAGCTCTCTTCTCTCAGCCCTGGAAACAGGAGAATCCTGCTACTTGAATTCTAAGGGATGCCACTGCCATTCCCTTGTCAAGGCTTTCTTGCAGGAACGCCAGTACAGAAGAGATGGAGGCATTGCCCAGTTCCAACTGTTCTTTGCAGCACCAGCACTGAAATGTCTCCTATTACATTACATTACAGATTTCTATTCCACCATTACCTTTTGGTTCAAAGCAGATTACAAAAAGAGTTATGGAAGAAGGGTTACAACGTTAGATCAGAGAAGGTTTCCAAGAGAGGGAAAAGTAGGATCTGAGGTTAGGGAGGGGATGGTAAGAGGGGGGTTAAGCTTTATCATGGTATTAAGCTTTATTAAGGGATTTCTTGAAGAGTATAGTTTTTATTTCCTTTCTGAACATCTTGTAGTCTGGGGTTGTTGTCAATAGGTTGGAGACTTGGTTGTCTTAGCATATATTGAAACCATTGTCAGCTTTTTGTTCAAAGAAGAGTAGCAATTGGCCCCTGTAAGAGTAAGTCTGAGACTTTGCTCCTTTTGTAGACAAACGAGATCTGCATACCACAGGCATCTGGGCCAATCTGGCTACAAGAACTACTGTTCCTGTGTTATGAGCTATGCAGCAATCACCTGGCCTATCATGGGCCAATGATGAAACATGTATAGCAGCCTGGTCTCTGGCCATAACTGAACCAAGGCGTCTCTCCCTGCACTTCCGGGCTTGTATCTGCAACTGAAGAACCAATTTGCCTTCTTGATCTCCGCAGTTGCCTTGAGGTCGAACACTGGATGGCCCTATCTTCTCACAATAGCCAGGAATGCTTTCAGAAACAACGCCCACTCTCCTGGGTCCAATGTCTGTCTGCTGACGTAATCTGCTTGAACATTGTCCACTCCATCCACGTGCACCACACAGAGAACATGCAGGTGTATTTCTGCCCAACAGAGCAATGCTTTTGCTTCCTGTTGGAGCGGAGCGTTCCTGGTGCCTCATGCTTGTTGATATAAGCCACTGCTGTGGCACTGTCACAAAAGATCCTGCTTGGAGTTCAAATCTGATGACAGACCACTTCCGTTGAGATGGAGACCATTAACCTTGTACTGGGTGACCACAAGCTGGCATCTGTTGTCAAGGTTACCCATGAATCGATCCAAAGTGGGATACCCCTTTGTTAAAGACTGTGGACAGAGCCACCATCTCATGCTGCACTTGGCTGCCACTGTCCAGGTAGCCAGCGGGACAACAATACATCCTGAGGGAGCACATGTGCGCCTTTGCCCAGGGCCGCCATTGATCAGAGGACCTGAAAGTAATGCCACTGGAGTGTTTTCAGAGGGTCTATTTTCAATTCTTTCAGATACTCGGTAATGATGTCTAATAAAGCAGAGGCTTAAAAAGGTGGTGAGCAGTAGGATCTTCTACCTGATCTATAGCCGACACCTCCTGGTCCTCTGAGTGAGAAATCGTTTCTCCCATCAGGAAAACTTCACTTTGGGACAGTAAAGGGATCAAATCCAACCCCTCGTCTTCCGAGTCCCTGTCCAATGGACCATCGTAGTCTGCTTTCAGGGAAGAAGGGCTCTAAGTCTCCAGGGAGGACTATGAGCTGGTCCGCTCACCCACTGACTTAACCGGCAGATCTCTACCTTGTGTATAAGCCTACCAGAGAAGATTAATGAACTCTGGGGTAAACGCCAGAGAGAGCAAGTCTTCTTGTCCCTTTTGGGCTGTGAAACATCTACACCCTTACAAGTGTACAGAGCTGCTGTCCCAGGGTTCCAGATGGTGTTTCATTCCACCTGATGGGACCATCTGCCTTTCTCCAGTCCTAGAAGCCTGTGAAGGGGCCAAGCCCAAAGTTCCCGCCCCTCCATCCCGTGTGGCACATGGGTGCTCTTCAGCCAGCCTTTTAGCACAAATAAGGCATGATATAGGGATATTAGGATCTGGGGACTTCATCCGTACCAATTTTGAAGCAAAACAAGGTGTTTAAAAAAATTTGGAGAACTTAGAAAAAAATTTTTTTGAGACATTCAAGATGTCCATCATGGTAACTTTTTGGTGCCAAAAAAGCGGCTTAAAAACACTTCAAGGCTAACCAAAAACAACAAAAAATAGGATTTTAGAGGAGGGGGGCAAGGTTCTAGCTGCAGAAACAGTCAAAACATGGTATTTCAGCCCCTGATTTTCCTATAAACTGTCACAGCTTATACTCAAAGATCATGTCCTGGGGAAAAGGTGCTGCACCCTGCTTCAGTTCCCTGAAAGAGTAGCTTGATCTGGAGGGATTTTCTGCCTCAAGCCACTGTTTAGCTGTCATGCCGAGATCTTTGGACAGTCAGTTGGACCTTGGTCGGACTGAGCCTCCACCCCCAGGTCGTGACAAACCCCGAAAGGAGGGGGGGGGAAAACCACAATTAGTACTGTGAGCACCCCGAAGAACGCTATTGATGCCCAACAGCCTACACTCAAGCTCCTGACCAAGTCAAGGAAGCGAGCAAATGTTGAGGGCCTGAAACCCTGAGCTCCACAATCTTCAGCAGGCTGGCTGCATAGGTCCCTGAAGGATTCACCTGCCAACTGCAGACTAAAGTCTGCCCCTCTTCAAACAGGCACAGCAGTTGCTTGAGTCATGTAAAAACCCCACTAATGACCAAGAAAAAGAAAAACACTGCAAAATAATAAAGGAATAAAGAGAGCTCACCATCAGAAGGAAGAACTGAAGGGGACAGCAGAGACTGGGGAAAAGGAGGAGGAGCTGAAAAGCTGTGATTGATACCTTCTGCAGAATGCTCATAAGCAGGCATCGACAACTCTATCGTTCAACATACCATCCCTATTGCACTGGAATATACAAACAGCCCCCTTCCCTTCCTCCAGTTTCTCACCTCTTTATCTGTTCTTCAATATGTCTGGCTAGCAGAGATTCTCTAGTGTTCTTTCCCGATTCACTTGTGGGCGAAGGAGGAAGCACCAGTCCTGAGACATTCTGTTCTGTCAACCCATTCTGTTCTGTGGAGCAGCGGCCCAACAGAGCACGCACACGCTTTGATCGCATATCTAGAATGGTGTCCGTGTACCCCACCTCTTCCAAGTACCTAATAAAACCAGAAAATGGGCCAGTTTGAAACAGAAGACCCTACAAGCTGGTCCTGAGGGAGTTCCTATCTCTACATCCCATTCTCCCCAAAGAAAGCTTCATACTCACTGTCGGAGAAGCTGCCTGCCTTCCTTCCACACCAACTGATTACTCTCCAGAGTGGAAGGCTCTGCTGGGCCATTAGAAACTGAAAACATAGTAGAGAGTAGAAAGACAGATGAAAAACTTATAACGGTTCTTTGTCTCATCTTTGCTTGGACAACTATTATTCCATCTAGAGTAGGCTTGTCCAACTTATGGCTTGTGGGTCAAAATCCAGCCCACCAAGTGCTTTTTACTGGCCCTTTGAAGTAAAGCAATTCTTGTGGTTCTTACAGCAAGATTCCTGCTTCTCTATTATGACTCAGGTTTGTAAGCTTGAGCCACATAATTCCTGCTTTCCCCACTGCAATATGGCTCTCTGCAAGCTTGAGCATGTGATGCCAGAAATTCAGATTGGTTTTGTGGTTTCATGTCTTGCAAGACATGTATTTGTTGCAAGACACGAAACTGTAAGACCAACCTGAACTTCTGGCACCATGCTGCTCAAGCTTGCAGAGAGTCATATACTGCAGTGGGGAAAGCAGGAATCCTGCTATTTGCTCTGCAGATGAAGCCAGGTGAGAGAAAAGATACTGGGTGAAGATTTGGGGTAGGGGAAGCATATAACTGGCCAGTAAATATTTCAAGCAATGAGGGATCAATTAAAAAATACAACTCAAGAAGAGACCCTTTTCTGAATATATCAGAACTATATCTCCATATGTAGAATGAGATAATACCAGTGTATGTTAGATCAGTTTTCCTTAGTGACGGAGTTCCTGACTAAAAGCTTCTCTCCCCTTATTCCCCCACCCCTTAAGATATAAGGTACACCAAATCAACTAGCTATCAACATCTCAGCATGAGTCAGGTGTTTGAAAGATTTAACTGTAGCTGTGATCACACCTGTCTCCAGAAGATCTAACTTCTTCTCTCCTTGGGCTGGTTCGGTCCCAAATTTTAGCTTGTGATATTTTGCCCTAAAAGGAAGTGACAAAATGAAAACAAAATGAGGAATTGGAGCCAAAAGTTTAGATCAGATAGAAAAAGCTCAATGATATGGGGCAAATAGGTGCTGTGTACACCAGAACTCAGAAAACTGGCTCAGCAAAGTGAAACTGCTTTATGTATTGCTGGTTCTACCTTAGTTGATCTGAGTCTCATCCTTCGCCCCCTTCCCCTCCGCCTCCATCACATACACAAAATAAAGGGCAAATCAAAACCTGTACCTCTCTTGCTTTAAAGCATATTCCAGCATCTTGATCCTACGAACAAGGTCAGTCTTAACATTCTCTTGACCCTTCCTCTCACCCTGCAGGAAGGCCACCTGTGCCTGTGGGAAGCAGAGAAAGATGGTAAAATTATGTTCTTACCTGTTAATTTTCTTTCCTTTAGAAGCAGCAGATGAATCCAGAGACCAATGGGAATAGCCCACATCTACCAGCAGGTGGAGATAGAGAAACTGATTAACAGGTGGTTATATTGGCTGGCAATCCTCCTGTCTCATTAGTATAGCTCCTTGCCCAAGCACACGTAACCAGCAATAGGCATCACATGTAAAAAACTTCTTCCCAGGAGAAAAGGCAAAGATACCGAATACAACCATCAACCACAACAAACCGCGTAAGTTGCATAAGACAAAACCAATAGACAACTACCAGAAAGGGAGGGGCTCTGGATTCATCTGCTGCTTCTAAAGGAAAGAAAATTAACAGGTAAGAACATAATTTTACCTTCCTTAGCAAAGCAGCAGATGAATCCAGAGACCAATGGGATGTAGCAAAGCAATCCTTAATTTGGGTGGGAAGCAAACACCACCTTCGCAACGACCGAAGCATCAAAAAAAACCCTATCGCATGTGCCCGCACATCCAAGCAGAGACGCGGAGAGAAGGTACTCTCGAAATTCCAGTTAGCCGTGAGACAAATCTCCTCCAAGGCAAAAAACCTCTGGGCCGAGCCCAAGAAGCAGCCATCGCTCCAGCGGAATGGTCATGAAGTTCAATCGCCACCCGCTCCCCCGCCAGTAGGCAAGCATAAAGAATGTTCTCCTGGACCTAATGAGCGCCGTAGGCATCGGACACCGCCATACGCCTGAGGCGTCCCTTGAAGAATATCAAAAGGAGATATAAACACTAACAGTTGATAGAACCGAGCTCACGGAGAACTCGACATACGTATCAAAAAAATGCAGCGAATAAAAGCACTGCTCCCAAAATCCCGTCCCAGGAAGAAGGAAGGAAAAAGCGAGCCTGATGGAAAAGAAAGGATGACACCCTCCTCGAAAGAAATAGTGTTACCAGCCGAACTGATACCCCATATTTTGGAAATCAGAAATAGGAATGCCCGTTGAACAAGGCCTGCCACATAGAAGATTGCAGAGCTGAAGCCCTGGCCACAAGAACACCCTGTTCAACGGCACAGCCCTTTGGAATCCCCAAAAGACAAGGAGGAAATAAAGCCTTCGGTAAACTGCGAAGAAATACGGGAGGAATGTACTCCAAATCGTACTCTCCATGAGGTGCCTGAACCTACCGCACTCTGTTTAGGGACTGAACTACATAAAGCTGAGAAGGAAACGAAGAGCCACCTACCCAGTCCTTGTAACAAGCCAAGAAAGGCTCCAGAAGCGGAAGGGAATTGAACGCTAAGCCCTTGGCAAAACACTTGTGTCAAAAAAGGAACTCTGGAGTGGTTCAAACGATAAGAAGCACCCAAGAAAGGAAACAAACAACCTCCAAAAGGAAGTAGAAGCCACAATAGAAGATGTCCGTAGCACCCAGATAAGCGCAGAAACAACCCGCTTTGCGTAACCAGAACAAGTCGGCCAAGACTTCCAAAAAGCTAGGTCTTAATACTATAGAAGTCCCAATATCCATGATGATTGGGCCCCAGGTGAGCAACGACAGAGATACCCGGAAACATCTGTAGCCCAGCTGTCGAAAGACTTAGTAAATCTTTCTAATAAGGATGGGGCCGCTCATCCAGAGAATATACAAATACCGCTCCCGGTAGGCGAGCTCGAGATGGCCAATCCAAGCCATCCTCAGCAAGAGGCCAACACTGAAACAGAGAAGGCGGAGGCGACAAAGGAGCCACGCATCAAGCCCCTATCACTGCCCCTCCCTGGGTCCGCCGAATAAGTAAGGAAGCCTAGAATCGAGGCTATGCGGACTAGACCCAGGAGATATCACGTTCGTAAACAGAGCAAGAACGCCTGAGCCACAAATCTCACTATCCAGGATGCAGAAGATGAAGAAGAGAGAGCACCCAATGGAAGCCGAACAACTTCGCCTGCCAACTGAGTACAACAGCTCATGCCTCAGCTGTAGAGAAATACCCCCATCCAAATACTGATCAAAAGGACCCCCAGCGTCCTTCCTGAAGAAAGATCTGATGCTCTAGCAAAGTAGCCTGAGTAGAAGAAAGAACCACTACTGAGCTGCCTCCGAAGACCTGACTCCTGGAGCTGAGGACGGAAGTCACCGAGCCGCCCCAACCCGACAGCCCGGAATGGGCGGTGGCCATCAGGTAGTTCAGTAAAGAGCCAGGCATGTCTCGAAAAGAGAAATCGCGCCGAGCCACTAAAACAAACCGAGTGAAGCAGGAGGAGCATACCAAATAATTGGAGCTCTGAGATACCGGAACTCACCAGAACAACAATCGACTGCTGTAAAGAAAGAAAGAAAGAAGGGAAAAGCAAGCCGAAGTTCCTAGTGAAGGCAGCACTATGGATCTTAGAAACTGTACAGAATCCCTTGCTCGTCGTCCTGGAAAGCGAAGAAGAATGCAAATCTGAAACCGAGACCCCACATCTAAGTCTGCGGAAGAAACACCAGTGTTTCCAATATGAATAAAAACCTCATCCTGATATACATATCAATAGTACCGGAGAAAAAAGCGCTGTAAATACCTCATCTGTACGTGTAACGAACTGAGGAAAAGAAAACACCCTTTTCCCATCCGACCAATGTCAGGAAGTCCTCCGAGACCAGAGGCAGACTAGAAGAAATTGGATGAATCGTCTGGTAGCGTCAAAACGGTACCACCGTCCACCTCCACAAGCGATCGTGAAGCCAAAGATAGGTGAAATGGCAAGTGCCAAAACCGAAAGCGCTGCTCCAGGAGAGTCAGGCAGACCTAGTGCCGATTCTGAGCTCACAGAGAAAAAGTAAATCGACTCTCAGGTAGTCAGCAGAAAAGTATATATATAGCTGCCCAATGCCCCCCGGCTTGGCCACCATATAGGTAGTGGAAACCCAAGCACTACCAGAACCGTCCAGAGGACGCGGAAAGCTTCAAAGAGAAACATAAAACCTGAGGAGGAGGTAAAAGTGCAAGCAACCTGAAAAGTGTACACAGTCCCCTGACGTTGAAGGATAGAGACTACTCCCCCATGAGACCTGACGAGGCCCGGAAGAATTCAGGATCCCCACAGAATGCCATGCAACAAGTCAGCAAATGGCAGGATGAGGAATGGAGGAACCTTATGAAGAAAGAAATTATCTTAGGGGGGAAAAAAAAGAATCAAGGTGCTTAAAGCAACCCATGAAATAGCTCTAACTTCATACAATGTGAGTGAAATACCTATGGCCTCTAAAGGGAATACGTACTGGATGCAATCAAGACGCTGTTTCTAGTGGCCTTTGAAAAACAACAGCAACGCAACAGGTATGAGACAAAAGAGTTGTGCACTGCCCTTAGGACAGCTCTTTGTCCACGAGAAAGTTTAAAAAGCTGACAGCAGAAGAAAGGATCTTCACAAAATACAGCCGTGGTCATCAAAACTTAGCTGGAGAAGAAACCGAATTTCAGCAAAGTAGACCAAAACGGAAGACTGAGAATGAATAGAATAAAAAACTGCGTCAGGCTGCAGTAACTGAAACTGCGTGCCAGGAGTTCCAAAAACCAAACGCACCCAAAAGGCAACCTTGATGTGAGGGTAAAAATTTTGTACCTGGGGCAATGAAGTGGTAAGTGGCTTTCCCAGAGTCACAAGGAGCTGCAGTGGGAATCAAACTCACGACCTTAGAGTGCTGAGGCAGCTGCTCTAACCACTAGGCCACTCATGGGTAGGGTTTTTTTTTTTGTTTTGTTTTTACATCACAGGGACAGAAAGCAGCTCCGCAGCACTACCATACACACTGCGCTCCCAACAGATAAACTGAACCGCACGACCAGAAAGAAAGCTAACATGCAACTTCACACACAAAGCACTGCACAGGGAAAAAAGAAAACAGACAAGTATGCACCTGCTCTTTTTTGGGAGATCCACAGAGAAAGAAAGAGAAACCCCCACCAAGTGCCGGGAAATCTCAAGCTGCAAATCGCATTTGTGCAGCCAAGGACCTTCCTGCTCCCCCCTGTGTAGAGAAAAGCTGAACTGGGCAGAGGAACAGAAACTAGAGTCTCCCTCCAATTTACCCCCAGGCCTAAGGTGCATGGTCACCCCGTAACTAGAAGTGTAGCAAATAATACTCATTAAGACCCTAAGCGCTGCCTCACCTCTACTGGGGCTGCACTCCCTCCACGTGTAAAATTCAAACAAACAGGAGGCCTTGTGAAAGAAGAGATCACCCGCTGCAGCGCAGCTGATAACGGAGAGGCGCGGCACCCGTTCAACGCAGTCAGGGAAAACCACAGGCGCCCCGTTGTGGCGATGCCAACAATGGAGGACTCTAAGCGCGCTACACCCAAGCGCGGAAAACGGATTCCCTCAAATGCCGGAAAAGTACCTATTCAGCGGTCCTCTACCTCTAGAATATCCCAGAAACCGTGGCGGAGCTTCTCCAGCAGAAGAAAACACGCTTGCGTTGAACTGCTGCAAGCTGAAAACCCTTTTCACTTTTTTTTTTTTTTTTTAACCTTCCGAGCCAAAGTGATAGCTGCAGCTGCCGCGACGCTACCGCCCGGGAAACTACCACACGATCGCGCTTCCGCGAGCGGGAACGGCTCGGACCTAAGTTAGAGGAGCCTCCACCAGCGCCAAGGAAAAAAATGCGTGCTTCTGGCCCATGGCAAAAGCAAAGCTACTACAACCTCCAGCCACACACCCAGAGGGTCCCGAGGTACTGCCGCTTCCTGGGCCAAACATATCATGGAGGCCACCAGCACTTGAACACAGCTTCACCCCCGCGATAGCTCACAAGCTCCAGCGCTCCTCCAAACCAAAAGAAGCATACTCACATACAGAGGCTAGAGCCCATCAGTGCCGGTATATGCCGGTAAAAGCCGGTTGCTCAGTACCATGAGGTCCGAAGAACCCTTCATAAACTGTGGAGTCCTGATTTTTTTTTTTTTTTATAACCATGGGAAGAAGAAAAAATAGGGACTCAATCAAACCCTCTATCATTGGAGGGAGGGTGAGGCAGGGACAAGGGGGGGCCCAAGTGTAACCTCTAAAGCCGGCACCGTTCAGCCGGACACCCCTGTCTCACTGAAGAGAAAATCTCAACAGGAGCAACTGAAATTTACAGCCAGAATCCAGGAGCTATTGGAATAGCGACTTTCCCCTGCTGGGAGATAGAGCATACTAATGAGACAGGAGGATTGCCAGCCAATATAACCACCTGTTAATCAGTTTCTCTATCTCCACCTGCTGGTAGATGTGGGCTATTCCCATTGGTCTCTGGATTCATCTGCTGCTTTGCTAAGGAAAGACCCACATCAACCAGAATACTTGAGAGATCTAATTTTTACCTCATGTATGCAAAAAGATAATCAGCTGTTCATGGAAGTGGCTCGAATTGTCCTGTTAGATAAACCATATATAGTCAAACCTTGGATAGCGAGTAACGCGGTTAGCGAGTGTTTTGCAAGACGAGCAAAACATTTTCTTAATTTTTAACTCGTTAAACGAGCGTTGTCTTACAATACGATCTCTAATCAGAAAATAATGGGTATTTATTGAAGGAACTAAGGCCAGTTCTGGGCAGGCTTGCACAGCCTGTGTCCCGTATATGGACATTTAGTTGAGGATGGGCTGGGGATGGTTTCAATGGCTGGGATGGTTAAGATGGGCTGGAGTGAGCTTTGATGGAGATGGAACCATCCAGTAGATGGAACCTAAGCACACTACTGGGCAGGGCTCTTGGTTTCTGCGCCATATCACAGTATGCACAACATATGTGCATTGCATCGCTGAGCGCAGCAATTAAGCGTAATACAAGTACACAATTTACCAGCAGTACAATCTACCCTAGCCCAATACATCCTGGCCTTTCCTTCACTGTTGCACAGTCCTTGAACCAGGGCTGTGGAGCCGGTAGATAAATCCTTTGACTCCTCAGTTTCTGGTACCCACGACTCTGATTCCAGTACCCAAAATTGACTCCGACTCCTCGATTCTGACTCCACAGCCCTGAACCCCATTTGGCTCAAAGTCTACATAGTCCTACCCAATTCCCTGAGTTCCCACCTAATCTCAATATGCTATCTTCCAGATGAAAATGATTACAGCACTTGTCATCATTCTTACAAATGCCAATAGAGATAGCCATCTACTTTTTATATGACTTGTGATCTATTACACTGGCCAACACTCATTTTGGTGCCTCAAATGTTAGACATGTTTCTGGGTATATTTGACCTGGTTCCAAAAATGGCACCAGCTTTCTCCTATCAGCTCTAGCTTTTGAGATAAAGAACATGTGCTATATACCACACTCTTCACTCTGCTCACCTATTAAAAAATCAGGATATTTTAATATAGTGTTTAAATTAAAATCTTTTAATGAAAGAAACATATTAAAACTTAAAAGTAAAGTGTAGAACATGAACATCTACTTATTTCATACCAAAAGCGCAAGTTTATGATAAACTTTCCAGTCATTTGGCACACAAGAAGCTCCTTTTGTAAGACTTCTGAGAATGGGATCTACCAGGATAATCCCGCATAAGATTCCAACAATAGTCTGCCATTATGTGTGTTATCTCATCTTCCTTGATATCTGGCTTTCATTGTTTTTATGTCTTGGTGAAATCTTTCACCTTGCTCTTCGCTTAAGTCACCAAGGTTCTCTGGAAAGTGATCTAAGTGATTGTGCAGCTAACAGGCTTTAACATTCTTGTTACAGCCAGGCCTGTTGAAATGAAAGTGCATATCCTCTACTAATTTTGTGTAGTTGTCTGCCTTCTTGTTGCCAAGAAAGTTTTTCACAACAAGAACAAATGAAGACCAGGCACATGATTTGATTTCATTCATTGATGCTATGAAATGTGGGTCATTTATAAGTTGTCTGATCTGTGGACTACTGAAAATTCCTGCCTTCAGTTTGTCCATGGCATTTCTAGGTAACATATGCTCTGTTTATTCAATGCATGAACCGTCTTTATTCAAAGCCTTTACAAATTGTTTCATCAGGCCTCTAGCTTTATATGTAATGGTGGAAGTATGATTCTATTTTGTGCTACCAAAGGTTCATTGATTACATTTTGTCCTCCAACCATCATGTATATTCCCTCTGAGGCCAATCTTTTTTTTGACCAATGTTCATATTTACTATCACAAAGACATAAAAAGCAAGGATATTTTATGTAGGAAAGGAAGCAGATGAAAAGTTGTGAAACAAAGGTCATTCATTATACACAAAAATTGTTGGTAATTTTAAATACAGAAATTTCCCATTCAAAAAAGAAAGCTTGTTATGACATCCTGATTCTGCATAAGAGATCTTTTAAATAGCGGTAAAAAAATTTAATAAATTCAACCATATCTAGGAAACTAGAGCTGACACAGTCTATCCAATGCAATTTTATGAATCAGCGCCCCAAATAACCTCAAGGCACCAAGATAATTTTTTTTATTATTTTCAATTTAAAGTTCAAGTACAGAAAGCAATAACAGTAAGATATAATTTGATTTCACAGCCAATAAAGAAAACATTTAACTATTTATGCTCAAGTCCTGTTTGGATCCAAGATAATTTTTTTTGTTGTTGTTTTTAGCCTGTTATGCTTCAGAGGGTAGAAACATTTTCTCATTTCCTCTCCAGACAAAATAAGCTGCTTTTTTTGGCTAACAGTTCTATGGTGGGTTTAAGACAGACAGCAATTAATGCATTAGCTCAGTATTTATTTATTTAATTTGATTTATATTCCATCCTCAGAGAGCTCAGAACAGGTTACACAGTAACACATACATAATAATTTCCAAAACAGCTACAGTGGATGCATCTAGTAGAGAATGACATGTGGAAAAAATTTGTCCCCGTCACCGCCCCATCCCCATGACCACCGTCCCTGTCACCACCCTTTCCCCGCCCCATCCCCGCAACTACTGTCCCACTCCCTGCCCCATCCCCGCAGCATCCATACAAGCCTCAGTACTGCAATATTTAGCTTATTCCTTCTTTATAAATCAAAGTTCTGGCTGCTGAACTAGACAAAGAGATGTTCAGCTGGCAGGGCTTTATTTATAAATTTTTATAAACACAATACAGTATACTACTTTATCCTAAAGCAAAATAAATAAATAAATAGAAATTTTTTTTCTACCTTTGTTGTCTGGTTTCTGCTTCCCTCATCTTCTCATTCAATTCCTTCCACCCACTGTCTGTCTTCTCTCTGCATCTTCCATTTGCTTTGTTACTGTGCCTCTCCCTTCACCCACCCCCAATTGGTCTGGCACCCATTGTCTTTCCTCCGCTCCCCCATAGTCTGGCATCATTGCCTTCTTCCCTTCAGCGTCTTCTCCCCACTCTGTCTTCCCCATGTCCTTTCAGCGTCTTCTCCCCACTGCCTTCCCCATGTCCTTTCAGCATTTGTTCCTTTCCTCCACCACCCTTACCTCTTGCCAACTCACCGCCCTTCGGCATCCCTTGCACAGCCCCCTCCCTCCTTCCTACCTACCCAAATCTATCTATCTCTCTCCCCCCCTTTTCCCTTCACAGCACGCTTTGAGTAAATTCTTCAAAGCCGTCGGAGCCTGCAAACAGTTCATAGTCTCTTCCCCATTAAAAAATCCGAAGTAATACCAGGAATAATATACATCAAATCCATACCATTACGTATGGAGACTAAAATAAAATTGTTAGGCGTCATCCTAGATAGTGAACTCACTTTTCATGATCACATCAGTTCCGTTGTAAAAACTTGTTTCTTCAAACTACGTATCATTCGTTCCCTCAGATCTATTCTAACTACTGACTCGATTAACACTTTAATTCATTCCCTAGTTATTTCACACTTAGACTATTGTAATTCTCTTCTATATGGACTCCCCCAAAAAGAACTTCGTCGGCTGCAACTTATTCAAAACACTGCTATCAAACTCATCTATAGAATCGGTAAATTCGAACATGTCACCCCTCTTCTTAAAGAGGCCCATTGGCTCCCAATCACTCATCGGATAACTTATAAAATCATACTGCTCACTTTCAAAATTAAGCATTCCCACCTGCCCCTATTTCTAGATAAACTAATAATCCCCCAAAGTTCTTCTCGTTCCTTAAGATCATCCGATCAAAAACTTCTTTACATTCCGTCTTTAAAAGAATCTTTTTACTCGAGGAATACTAACTTCGCTATAATCGCCCCCACATTGTGGAACTCTCTCCCCCAATTTCTTCGAGATGAAATCCAATTACTAAAATTTAAGACTAATCTTAAAACCTTTCTATTTAAAGATGCCTACGCCAAATCTTAATCTTTTTGTCCATTTGTTCATCCCTTTTCTTCAGCGCATATCACTCATATCATGCACTCCCGCCCTCTATGTTATATCCCTTCCCCCTACCTCACTTCTTCTAAGATTATGTAACTTTTTTCCCTACCTCCCCATTTACCCTCACTGTCAAGTCCGTTTATATGTTTTATATGTCGTTATTTTTCTCACTAATCTTCCTAAAACTTTATTAAATATTTCATTTCTTCCTATTTAAAATTTTATTGTTAACCGGCCAGATATTTGTTTTATGGTCGGGATATAAAAAACCAATAAACTTGAAACTCATAGAAACATAGAAAATGACGGCAGAAAAGGGCCACGGCCCATCGAGTCTGCCCACTCTAATGACCCACCCCCCTAACTTCTTCCCCTAAGAGATCCCACTCTGGCACGCTGCTGGCCTCAATTACCTGCAGTGGAAGTTCATTCCAATGATCAAACACCCTTTCGGTGAAGAAATACTTCCTGGTGTCGCCATGAAATTTCCCACCCCTGATTTTCAGCGGATGCCCTCTTGTGGCCGTGGGTCCTTTAAGAAAAAAAGATATCATCTTCCATCGTGATATATTTGAACGTCTCAATCATGTCTCCCCTCTCTCTAAGTTCCTCGAGTGAGTATAGCTGCAATTTACTCAGCCTTTCCTCATACGGGAGACCCTTGAGTCCTGAGACCATCCTGGTGTCCATTCGCTGAACCGATTTAGCTCTCAGCACATGTTTTTGGTAATGTGGCCTTCAGAATTGAACACAATATTCCAGATGAGGTCTCACCATGGATCTGTACAATGGCATTATGACTTCGGGCTTCCGGCTGACGAAACTTCTACGGACACAACCCATCATTTGTCTAGCCTTGGATGAAACTTTCTCCACTTGATTGGCAGTTTTCATGTCTTCACTAATGATCACTCCTAAGTCACGTTCTGCAGTCCTAGCTAAGGTGTCACCATTTAGGGTGTAAGTTCTGCACGGATTTCTGCTGCCAAGGTGCATGACCTTACACTTTTTGGCATTGAAGCTTAGTTGCCAAGTCGAGGACCAAAATTCCAGTAAGAGTAGGTCCCGCGTCATACAGTCGGGCAATGTGCTTTTGCCTACTATGTTGCATAGTTTTGCATCATCGGCGAATAATGTTATTTTACCTTGAAGCCCCTGAGTCAGGTCCCTAACGAATATGTTAAATAGGATCGGGCCCAAGACCGAGCCCTGCAGCGCTCCACTGATCACCTCCAACATTTCGCAGAGGGTACCGTTAACCACCATCCTCTGAAGTCGACCACTTAGCCAGTGTTTGACCCATGCAGTTAATGTTTCTCCTAATCCCATCGAACTCATCTTGCTCAATAACCTGCGGTGTGGGACTCTATCAAAAGCTTTACTGAAGTCCAAGTACATGATGTCCAGGGACTCTCCCATATCCAGCTTTCTTGTTACCCAGTCAAAGAAGCTGATTAGATTGGATTGGCAGGACCTTCCTTTTGTGAATCCATGTTGATGGGGGTCACGTAGATTCTCCTCATTCAGGATTGTATCTAATTTATGTTTAATTAGTGTTTCCATAAGTTTACTCACTATTGATGTGAGACTCACTGGTCTGTAATTTGCAGCCTCCGTCCTGCATCCTTTTTTGTGCAGTGGGATGACGTTAGCTGTTTTCCAGTCCAACGGGACTCTTCCTGTACTTAGGGAAAGATTGAAGAGTGTGGATAACGGTTCCGCCAGGACATCACTCAACTCTCTAAGCACCCTGGGGTGTAGATTGTCTGGTTCCATGGCTTTGTTCACTTTGAGTCTTGATAGTTCACAGTAGACCCTGCCGGGTGTAAACTTGAAATTCCGAAACAGGTCTTCCGAGCTTTCCCTTGTCTGCAACTGTGGATTGGACCCCGGCGCCTCACAGGTAAAGACGGAGCAGAAGTATTCATTTAGTAGTTTGGCTTTATCGGAATCTGATTCTACATAATTCCCGTCTGGTTTCCTAAGGTGTACTATCCCATCTGTGTTTCTTTTTCTGTCACTAATATACCTGAAGAAGGATTTATCCCCCTTCTTAATGTTCTTTGCTAGATTCTCTTCTATTCGGAGTTTGGCCTCTCTGACTGCTGTTTTGACAGCTTTAGACTTGGCCAGATAGTCTTCTTTTGTCTCCCTTTTTCCTGATTGTTTGCAGGAGATAAATGCTTTTTTCTTCTTTTTAACGAGGTCCGAGATCTCCGCAGTGAACCACTGAGGTTTATTGTTTCTCTGCCGTTTACTTACTGTTTTTATATAGTGGTTAGTTGCTTCGTGTAGGGTAGATTTCAGAGTTGACCACTTAGCCTCTACATTATCGGTTTCAGCTTGGTTTTGCAGCGCCTGATGGATGAAATCTCCCATGCGTTTGAAGTCAGTTCCCCGAAAGTTGAGGACCTTTGTTGCTGTGTTTGATCTAGTGAAACCTTTCCTGAGGTTGAACCATACCATGTTGTGGTCGCTGGAGGTCAGCGTATCGCCTACCGAAACCTCTGAGATGCTTTCTCCGTTGGTGAGTACCAGGTCCAGTATCGCCTGATCCCTAGTGGGCTCCAATACCATTTGTTTGAGTCATGCTCCCTTTATGGAGGTTAATAGTCTTCTGCTGCCGCTGGTCGTAGCGGAAAGAGTGTTCCAATCTGCATCAGGCATACTGAAGTTCCCTAACAATACGCAAAGTGATGTTCTCTATGTCTTCGATCAATTCTATATCCTTGTCTTCCTGTTGTCTTGGAGGTCTGTATACTATACCAAGATACAGGCATTTGTCATTTCCCCTGGCCAGATTCACGCAGAGGGATTCCCCGGTGTACTTGCCATCTGCGATTCTGGCAATTTTGATGTCTTCTTTAATGCATAGTGCTACCCCTCCTCCTAATTTGCCCTTTGTCTCGACGAAGTAAGTTGTAACCTGGTATAGCCATATCCCACCCATGTGAATCCGTGAACCAAGTCTCGGATATCGCCACCACATCTAGGTCGGCTTTCATTATTTCCATCTCCAATTCCAGAATTTTATTCCTTAAACTGTGTGCATAACATACATAGCCCTCCATACCTTATGTTTGCTAAGACCCTGTGGAGAATTTCCCGCCTGAGTTAGTGTGACTCTTATAGTATTGTTTTCAATGTGTGTACTTACCTCGGACTCAGAAATGGAGTTGCAACTTACCTCGCCAGGATGTAAATTTGAATCAATTGTCATCTCTATCCTAACCTATTGTTTTATCCTTTAATGTTTCTCCTTTCCTATATCAATTGTAGTTCTCTCCCACTATCCTATTGTTTCATTTTGTATGTTTTTGATCAAAGCGGTCTGTATGTTAGGACGTTAGTCTGTATCCCCCATTTCATGTTTTATTGTTATTTTATAACTCGTTTTTATGTAATTTTACACTGTCAACCGCTTAGAAACTCGAATAAGCAGTCTAAAAATTTTTTTTAATAAACTTGAAACTTCCTTACCACGCCGGTATGTGAGTGGGTACCCTCACCCAACTTACCTAGTTTAAAGCCCTACGAAGCAGGCGGGCTAGTTGGTGTCCAAAAACGTTCTTACCCCTTCTGGTCAGGTGGAGTCCGTCTGGTCCCTGCAGTGCCTCTCATGGTTTAGGAATCCGAAGTTCATCTCCCTGTACCATCTGTGTAGCCACTCGTTTGTCCTCTGGATACGTTCTTCCCTTATCTCTTACTGGGAGGATTGAGGAGAAAACCACCTGCGCTCCCATCCGCCTCAGCTTATCACCCAGGGCTCCAAACGCGAGACAAATGTGCGCCGACAATTCAGCGCAAGACTTCAGCGTGCCGCAGGAAAACCTTCTTTTAAAGGGCTCCGATGGGGGTGCTGGTGGGAACCCCCTCACTTTACTTAATAGGGATTGCGCTGGCTTTGGGGGGGTTTCGGGGGTTGTAACCCCACATTATACTGGAAACTTAACTTTTTTCCTATTTTTTTAGGGAAAAAGTTAAGTTTTCAGTATAATGTGGGGGGGTTACACCCCCAACACAGCAGCGCAATCCCTATTAAGTAGAGTGGGGGGTTCCCCCCCACACCCCCCATCGGAGCCCTTTAAAAGAAGGTTTTCCTGCGGCGCGCTGAAGTCTTGCTCTGAATTGTCAGCGCTTATTTGTCGGCGCGCATTTGTCTCATGCACTTTTGTCCCTTCATCCTGCAAACAGTAGCGTGCGTATGTGGACAGTAGCTTCTCTTCTGACGCAACCAGAAGTTGCATCAGAGGAGAAGCTTCCGCCGACACACGCACGCTGCTTGCAGGCTCTGACGGCTTTGTGAAGAAGTTACTCAAAACACGCCGCAAAGGTAAGAAGGGAGGGAGATAGATAGAATCAGGTGGGTAGAAACGAGGGAGGGAGTCGCGCACGATTGGGACCGCGTGCTTTCCCTCCCTTAACTGTGGGGACAAGGCCATTCACCGCTCCACGGGGCGGTGGATAGCCTTGTCCCCATACCCACAGTGAGCATTTTTCCCCCCTTCACCATTTCAGCGGGTTACCCGCGACTAGCAGCCACCGTGTCATTCTCTAGTTTGGATTTAACTAATTTCTTAGAGAGGTCGGAAACTGAAGTACAAGTCACAGCTACATTGCTGGTACAGTTCACTATAGATTCAGACAGGGAATGGATGTTGAAACTTTTTTTCAAATATAAAGATGTTCCATTTATGTCAAATGTTGTAAGAATATACCCTGATGTATCTCGTTCCACACAGAAGAGAAGGAAACAATTTCTCATATTGAGACCCCAGGCATTGCAATTAGGTGCTACATTTGTCTTGAGGTACCTCTGTAAATGTGTTATGGTCTATAAAGATAGTCAATATGTTTTCTATGAACCACAACAGTTATCTAGATTTATTTCCGCCCATGGGCAGTCTGTAACTACTGCTTGAACCTGCTGCATTCAAGTATATATCTCAGGGAGGATAAGTTCGGACACCTGTTAGCTCCATCTGATTTTTCTTTATTAAGAGTTTCCTGTTAATTCTTCAGCTTAACTGCAACTCCTCCTCCAGTTATTGAGGACTGACTATACTTGGTGATTATTATTTTATTGTTTAATCTTTGTGCAAGAAGTTAATGCTTGCTTGAAGCATTTTTGTTCACATTGTATTTTTTCTTTATTTAACTGATAAGTATGTCAAAAGTTTAAAATATAAATAATTAAAAAAAAAACAGACCCTTTCCCAAAAAGCTCAGATTTAAACCACTATCAAAAGTTTCCTCAAAACCAAGAGTTTCCTCAAATCCAACCATTTTCTTCTACAAATAACACTAAATCTGAACTCAATCTTGTAAGAAATCCCAAAGACTTCTTCCCCCCCCCCCGTCAATAATTCCATATTAAGATCCCATTCTCCTACGCCTATTCCCCGTAGGGGGGGGGGGGGAACCGATACATGTAACACTCATCCTAAGAAGTTTTCTAAATTCAGCCCTTTCCTAAAGAAGAAGCACGCCCCATTCATAGTAACATGCCTGCTCTACAGCATCAATCTGCTCTTCCTTAGGACTCAAAACTCCATGCTAAACATCATTTTGTTTATCGCCAAGTTATCAGGCTCTCTCCTCCAATCTTTAGCAAGCCTGGATGTGGAAAAAGAAAAGGTAAGCTTCAGAAAATGAACCCTTCTCTTTCCTGGGTTCTTAATTGCCCCCGCCAAGAGTCTACTGCACCCTCACTCCAATACAAACTTTCACGTTAGACGCCTTAAACCTCGACCCCAGCCCCACGGGCGTCATGATTTCCCACTTCTTCCCCCCTTTCAGCAGTCCGCAGGTAGCCGACCCTGCTCCTCCCTCTACCCCCGCGGCCATGTTTTTCCAAGATGGCGGAAGTGAGGGTTCGGTTCGGACTGGGTCGAGTCAATCCCCCGCCTTCGCTCCGGGACGACTCTCACCTGCAGCTCGGCCCGTTCCGCCTCCCAGTGACACTTCTCGGCCTCGAAGCGCGCCCACTCATGCTGAATGAAATGCAGGATACCGGGTACGGTGAGCTGTTGCTGCTGGCGGACCGGGACCGGAGAGGAGGGCGCGGCGGCCGGGGTGATGGGCCGTGCTGGGGATGGTGGTAACGGGCGGAAGGCGGCCGCTCCTCCTCGCTCCTCCATCAGGGAAACCGCGGGCCGCTCCGCCTGCCACATTGGGAGCCATGAAAGGAACCCCCAGCGCGCAGGCGCACTTCCCAACCCAGCGCTTCCTGCCAGATTGGGAGCCATAGCGGAAGTCAGTGTGGATGAAAAAGAGACACATCCTCGATCGGAGCCCGATGCACAGAAAACGTGACTACAACACTGTTAAGTTAAAGCGTGGATCTTCATGAGACGTTCATACCCGTAAAATATGAATACAGCACAGACAGCTGAAGAATGCGTCTTGCATTGATATACGGAAACTTTGGATATAACACAGGCAGCTGAAAAATGCATCTTTATGAGAGCCCCACCATGCTGATGTACGGAAAGCATGAGTTCGGCTGCACACTGGATCTTCATCAGAACCCTGTGCAGGTATTACACTAATGCATGGAAAGCATGAATACAGTACAGATATAATCAAAAGCAGATCTTCATCAGAGGCCCAAATAACTTACACGAGAAACATAGCTACGGTTCTGCATCCCCCAACCCTATATGTCATGTCTGTCTGTCCGTCCAAGTTAGATTGTAAGCTCTTCCGAGCAGGGACCGTCTATAAATGTTAAAATGTACACCGCTGCATACGCCTTTCAGAGCTATATAAGTGATAAGTAGTAGTAGTACAACAAGAAAAGCTGAACTTTTAATCTTTGTCAGAGCCCCATGCAGGTATCACATCTATTCAAAGCAACAGCAAAAAAAGATGATCTTCATCAGAGCTTTGCACACTGATACATCATTCTAAAGCATGAATACAGCACCAACAGCAGAAGAGTTAATCTTCATTTGAGCCCCATGTTAGCTATCCTAATATAGGGACAGCATGAATACAGTTCACAGACAAGCTAAAGAGTCCTTATTCGTCATCAAAAACCCATGTAAACATCATATTAGTATGTGTGAATAGACAGCTGGAGAGTAAACTCTGAAATAGAGAGTTGCGCGGGAACAGAAATCCCGCCCATCCCTGCCAGAATCCCTTCTGTCTCCGTGAGGAATCCCCTCCGTTCCCGCCCGTCCCCACGAGAAATCTCCTCTGTCCCCGTCCGTCTCCCCATAAAAGTTATCTGTCCCCATAAAAAGCAACAATTACTTCTGACATTTTTTATTTTTTTAATACAATATAAACAAATAACTGAACAGAAATAAGAGATGCATACATCAATGGAAAGAATTAGAATAGACATTAGGTCATATGACTGTAGGGTTGACCATTTCTTGTTAAAAGAAATAAAAGAGTTGGATTTTTGGGCAATATAAAGCTCATACCTGTAGAGCAAACAAATCTGGTTCCACCATCTGGCATAGGTAATTTGTAAGAGGTCCTTCCAAAATCCACAAATGGTTTTTAATGCAGCAATGAGTAAAGAATCAAATAATGCAGCATCAAAATCATTTAAAGCAGAATTAAGAGAGGCACTTTTCAGGACAATGGTTGCATAAGAAAAATGTGCCAAAACTGAACTGGAAACCCCAAAACAAATTCAGTAAATACGGTACTTCATTTTGAACTAAACACAATTGGTGGCATAACTATGAGAGGGGGATGGACCTCACACTTTGAGATTAGCTCCTCTCAAAATGAACATCTCCCTTGCTGTAGCTGGTGGGACATTTTGTTTTTCCATCATCTTGGTCCCAGTTTCTACTTTTGTCTATCTTCTACTAATTCTCTTTCCAGGCCTCAGGAACTCTGGTTTCATCCCTGTGGGAGTCCCATGAGCCTGGGGGGATCTCTGCAGGATTCCTGCAATCCCTGTTCCCGTGCAGACCTCAACTCTGAAAGAGATTCTTTTAAAAAAGAAAGACGATGACCATAATAGAAATTGCATTCCTTTTATTCCCCAAACATATATATTTATTTATTTTTTTTTTAATAAACTTTATTTCATCAAAACTAATGGAGAGAAGCAATTACAATATTGCAGAATATTTACCTTATTTCTCTTGCATTATAATCATATCTCTACGTTTAAAGCCCAAGCAATTAAATCATACAACCTAAATTGATGCCCTAAATATTCAAGATCAGTGAATAGAGCATAAACACCAGGGGATTTAGCTAACCATGTTCAATACTTTCTATAAGCTCAGCGAAGCCCTAAGCCAGTATTCTTAGGTGGGTTTTTTTTGGTTCATTATATGTGGTAAGTGTAGACGTAGTGGTGGTCTGGACGTTTAAACAGCTGAACGTAGAGGCAGGCCATTATTTTTTTTTAAACTCCTTTTGGACTTTTTTTGAGAATGGACATTTTCCCTGCTTCTACTTTCAACGTTTAGGCCAAAAGGGGACTTAGACGTTTTTTTTTTTTTTATTATGCCCCTCCAAGTCTGCATTTAGATGCCCCATCTTATGGCAGCTCAAAGGCTGGTGCAAATACGGGCACTTAAATGTGCCAGATGTGTATGTTAATTTTGTTAAAGTTATGTTAAATTGTATTATCTGTTTTTAACCCTACTTTAAAATGTATAACCACCTTGAAATAATTGATAAGGTGGTATATCAAATTTTTAATAAACTTGAAACTTAAACTTGATGCATGTGTAAATGCAAGTATTTTATAACCTCCATGCACAGATTGTGGGCACACCCGTGCCCCTCCCCCCATGTCAACATTCACCCCTAGCCTAGAATTTACACTTCCAGGTTGCAGAATAGTGACTAAGATAATTGTGTGTGCAACTGCAACTTGGTGCCAATTAACTCCAATTGGCTGTTGAACTTTAGGTGCTACTTCCACACTGAAAATTTGGCATGAAAGAGCATTCTAACGGATGTACGGTGCCGAAATGAAAGACCCGCACGAAAACACACTTATGGTACCCATTTATATAATAGTGCCTAAGTTGCATGCTGATCTGCAAAGGGGGTTTGGCTATGAGAGGGGCTTGGGCGCTCCCTTGAAATGCATGCAGTGTTATCGAATAGTGTGGAGTAGTGCTGCCTGATTTCCAATTCGAATCGATTCACCGATTCACTTTGGGTGAATCGATTTGAATCAATGTGTATTTTTTTTAAAAAATCGGCCTCTCTGATTGAGGCCCAACCTCCCCGTGCCCGGCTGTCATCGCGCTCACGAATCCTGCCACTCAAAACTATTTTTTTTTTTTTTTTTTAAACCCTCTCACCGGTTTGTGGATTCGGCCTGACTCGGCACAGCCTGAAGTTGTGTTTGACTCCAGTAAAGAAAGTATAAAAGAAAAAAAAAACAGGCACTTTTTCAAACCCTCCCTGTAACACTAGCCTGTATTAGCAGCTGCACCACTCTCTCCTTCCGTAGCTTTAGCAAGTCAATTCGCTTCTGCAGCCTCAGAGCCTCTGTTAGGCTGTCCCGCTTCTGATGATGCAACTTCCTTCTTCCTCGGAGGCGGGACGGCCTAGCAGAGGCTCTGAGGCTGCAGAAGCGAATTGACTCGCTAAAGCTACGGAAGAAGAGAGCGGTGCAGCTGCTAATACAAGCTAGTGTTACGGATAGGGTTTGAAAAAGCGCCTGGGTTTTTTTCTTTGTACTTTCTTTACCAGAGTCAAACACAACTTCAGGCTGTGCCAAATCAGACCGGGGAATCCACAAGCTGGTGAGAGCCTGTTAATCGGGAGGGGGGTGTGGTGCCGATGGACCTGGGAGACAAGAGGGAGGGGGGCTGATAGGAGGCGAGGAGAGAAGGGAGTGATTCTGCTAGACCTGGGAGGTGAGTGGGTAAGGTACTGCTTCTAGTCAGAGGGGAGGGAAAGGGAAGAGAGAGGAGCCCTGCTAGTCAGAGAGAAGTGCTGCTTGCCCTGGGGGTGGAAAGGAGAGGTGCTGCAGCTAGTTGGTGGGGGAAATGGAAGTAGAGGGGAGGGAGAGGTACTGTTGGAGCTGAGTGGAGGAGGAAGATGAGAAGGAGAGGTATTGCTGGATTTGGAACAGAGGAGAGTGCTGCTGGACTTAAAATGGAAGAGGGAAAGCTGCAGCAGGACTGAGGGGAGAGCAGTGGAGGAGGAGAGTGAGAGGAGAGAGGGGAAGTTTGTCCATCAAGCTCCTTCCCTTTCCTTGTTTAAAAGCAGACTGAAAACCCTCCTTTTTAATATAGCTTTCAATCCTTAACCCTTCTCCTCTGCCTTCCAACCAAACCCGCTGATTAACCATTCCCCTTATTTATATCCATGACATCCTGTTTGTCTTGCCTGTTTAGATTGTAAACTCTTTTGAGCAGGGACTGTTTTCTTACCCTTTGTGACTCTGTGCAGTGCTGCGTGCATCTGGTAGTGCTATAGAAATAATTAATAGTCGTAGTAGTATGTGCTAGTCTTTATTGTTTATGTATTTGATATACTGCTTTCTCTGAGATCAAGTCAGAGCAGTTTAAATAGGAGACTACAATAGACAAGGTGCGCCCGCATCTGGTGTACTGCGTCCAACATTGGTCGCCATACCTTAAGAAGGATATGTTGTTACTCGAGAGGGTTCAGAGGAGAGCGACACGTCTGATAAAAGGGATGGAAAACCTTTCATACGCTGAGAGATTGGAGAAACTGGGTCTCTTTTCCCTGGAGAAGAGGAGACTTAGAGGGGATATGATAGAGACTTATAAGATCATGAAGGGCATAGAGAGAGTAGAGAGGGACAGATTCTTCAAACTTTCTAAAAATAAAAGAACAAGAGGGCACTCGGAAAAGTTGAAAGGGGACAGATTCAAAACGAATGCTAGGAAGTTCTTCTTTACCCAACGAGTGGTGGACAACTGGAATGCGCTTCCAGAGGGTGTAATAGGGCAGAGTACAGTACTGGGGTTTAAGAAAGGATTGGACAATTTCCTGCTGGAAAAGGGGATAGAAGGGTATAAATAGAGGTTACTGCATAGGTCCGCGTGAGCGGACTTCTGGGCATGATGGACCTCAGGTCTGACCCAGGAGAGGCATTGCTTATGTTCTTATGACAAGGTTAGAAAAGAACACCATAAAATCAATAGTAAAGATCACTAGTTGCACCTAAAATTTTATAAACAAAAATAAAAAGGGAGGGTAAAGGAGGAGGGATAGATAAACTAGACAAGGGAAAAAGACTGCTCAGATGTAGACAGGCCCAAAAAAACTAGTAATGTCATGTTCAGTGTTGATCTTTCTCAGCACCAAATTTTGAGCTTTTATTGAATTCAGCTATAGCTGTTAATTGCACACACATTAAAATAAAAAATAGAATCCAGGAGTTAAAGCACAGCTGTCCAACCTTGGCCCTTGCTAGGTCAAATTTTCAGGACTTCCACAATGAATATGCAAGAGATCTATTTGCATACAATAGAGGCAGTGCATGCAAATAGATCTCATGCCTATTCTTTGGCGGAAATTTTGAAATTGTGACTAGACTGCAATCCATAATGTTAAAGCGCTTTTCAATCTGTACCATGAAGTACTTTCATTCAGTAGGATCAGCCTCTTCAATCTATACAAACAACCTTTCCTCAATGTTACTCCAGACCAGTCCAGATCATGGGTTACACTCTTCTACCTGTAGATGAAGACTGAGAACTAGAGAATGACACGGGGACAAATTTTTCCCTGTCCCCGTGGGAACTCATTTTCTCATCCCGTCCCCGTGAGTTCTTTTCCTGTCCCTGCCCCATTCCTGCAAGTTCTGTCTTCATCTGCACAAGCCTCAAACATTTTAAAATCACAAGTATTCAAGGCTTGTGGGGTTAAGGCAGAGCTTACAGGAATGGGACAGGGACAAAACTCACAGGGATGGGGAAATTGAGTTCCTGCAGGGACGGGGACAAATTTGTCCCCGTGTCTTTCTCTAATGAGAACCACTGGTTTAATGACATCACACCATATAAAGACTGTCTAGTCCACAGCCAGCCACTATTTTTCAATCTTTTTAGGAGAAGGTAGGTAAAGTAGGCCTATGCAGTCTGGATCTGGTCTGAGATACATTTGGATTAGAACTGGACTAGGGTTTCCCTCAGAGAATGACATGGAGACAAATTGGACTAGGGTTTCCCTCAGAGAGGTGGTAACCCTTGTTGGCATTTTTGCTTACAAAAAAACAAAAGGACTAAGCCAACAAAGGCTACCGCTTCCCTTAAGAGAGACTCCTGAGGAAATTAAAAAGCCATGGGATAGGAAGCAATGTACAGTAAAACCTTGGCTTGCGAGCATAATTCGTTCCAGAAGCATGCTTGTAATCCAAAGCACTCGTATATTAAAGCAGATTTCCCCATAGGAAATAATGGAAACTCAGATGATTTGTGCCACAACCCAAAAACTTTAATACAAAATACTATACATCCTTGTTTTGCTAGACCTCGCTCATTTAGAACAGTCACTACACTCTTGCAGCGTCAGAGAGAGAAGAACCATCGGCTCAGTTGTGATGTGTATATACTGTATATACTTGTATTGCAAGACATTGCTTGTATATCAAGTTAAAATTTAATAAAATGTCTTGCTTGTCTTGCAAAACATTTGCAAACCAAGTTACTTGAAATCCAAGGTTTTACTGTACTCTTGTAGATTGGGAACTGGTAAAAAAAAAAAAAAAATCCAGAAAACAGAGAATAGGTTTAAATAGACAATTCTCTCACTAGAGGAAGGGAAATTATTTATTTTAAAAATTTATATACCATTTAAACCTAAACGGTTTACATACACGATGTTAAAATGACGACAAAATAACAGCAAATACATGATAAAATAATCATAAATACATGATAAAATAATCATATAATAAAAATAAATATACAGTCCTCAGGAAAATACCATAATGTTAGGAAATTCTACTTTACGGAGAGGGTAGTGGATGCCTGGAATGCGCTCCCGAGAGAGGTGGTGGAGAGTAAAACTGTGACTGAGTTCAAAGAAGCGTGGGATGAACACAAGATTTAGAATCAGAAAATAATATTAAATATTGAACTAGGCCAGTTACTGGGCAGACTTGCACGGTCTGTGTCTGTGTATGGCCGTTTGGTGGAGGATGGGCAGGGGAGGGCTTTAATGGCTGGGAGGGTGTAGATGGGCTGGAGTAAGTCTTAACAGAGATTTTGGCAGTTGGAACCCAAGCACAGTACCGGGTAAAGCTTTGGATTCTTGCCCAGAAATAGCTAAGAAGAAAAAATTAAAAAAAAAAAAAAAAAAATTTAAATTGAATCAGGTTGGGCAGACTGGATGGACCATTCGGGTCTTTATCTGCCGTCATCTACTATGTTACTATGTTACTAGAAGAGCTCATGGATAATAAAGGGATCTCTACTGGGATCAGTACTTTTTTGTAAATGATCTGGAAATGGGACTATGAGTGAGGTAATTAAATTTGCAGATGACAAACTTATTCTAAGTTGTTAAATGCATGTGGGCTGTAAGTAATTGCAGAAATACCTTAGGAGATCGGAAGACTGGGCATCAAAGCTGCAGCTGAAGTTTAATGTGGAGGAGGGCAAAGTAATGTATTATCCAGTTATGTTCTGCTGAATATCCTGTCAGAACCTAATTAGTGCTAGTGAACCAGGCATGAACCTCTCCTGTTCAGTTAACTTAGCACTAAATATCACCCACATTATTCATGGAATTCCAAATTCTGAATACTGCAACACTAGCATGAGGCTTTAATGAAATCCTGCGGTCCATGCCATAGCAATGCTTTACAAGTGTCAGCGTGATGCTGATATGGGACTCTACTGATCAACTTTTGCATTCTTGCTTTACAATAAATCTGATTAAGAACAAGCATGATAATAGATTCCTTTTAAAGTAGGAACCTAGCTGGAGAGTAAAGGAGTCCAGACACAAGTCTACTCTGCTAGCTGGAGAGTAAAGGAGTCCAGACACAAGTCTACTCTGTGGACATTATAACAGCCTGATGCACAATCCAGAATAAAATTGCACATTGATGTTACTGAATGCAAGGACTATATGCTCTGAAAAAGTACAATCAAGAACAATAAATTTTAGTATTTTTTTAATATATAAACTTCAATTAATTGTAATATTTCCCTATTAACACTAAACTGACCGGTATTTGTGCTTGAAAACAACCATTGCAGGTTCCTCTCTCATAGAATCTAGCTTCTGCATGCTACTAAATTTTATTAAAATGCTACATCTTCATCATCCCCAAGAGCCTAGAAATTCTTTAAAATCACCCAAATAGTATCCAAGACAGAATATATGTAATAATTTAAATAATTAATAGGATTACCAGATTTTTTGTCCGAAGAAACCTGGATACATGACCCCACCCTGTTCTGCCTTTAGCCACACCCCCCCCCCCCCCACAAAGCCTCATCTTTATTTTCCAACCTCTGGGCTGCATCTGGAGGGTCTCAGCATCCGCAGATGCTTGTAATGTCATCCAATCATGTTTAGAGGCCCTCCAGATGTGGCTAGGAGGTTGGGGCTTTTCAAAACCCGGACAAACTACTGGGTTTTAGAAAGTCCGTCCAAGTACCTAGACAGCCATCTAAAAAGAGGACATGTCCGGGTTTTCCCAGACATCTGGTAACCCTAATAATTAAAGACCATATTCTACCTCCAAGTAAAATAGCCTCCGCACACATGGACCTCGGCTAATGAAAACAAACTAAAAGCCAAGCTGCTCTTACAATGACTGGCAGCCAATGTCATATATCCACAGAGAGGCTAATTGCTAAGGAGCTTATCATCCCAAATTTACTGACTTAAATTCCTGATAAACTTTTGTGTCAAAAAGCATTTATTTGGAGCACTGTTTACCATCTTTAGCTACGGGATCATTACTGTATTACTTGCAACCACAATACTTTTTTTTTAAAAACCCACTACCTTACAATCCATCTCAAAATTGCTGCTTTTGTAGCAGTCTTTTATTTATTTATTCAGTTTTCTGTACTGTTCTCAGGTATTCAAGCTCACGAGATTGTCACTAGCAGTAATGGCCGCCATTATGAGAGTAGAGTCAATATGGGCAGAAGGCCTGGGAATCACACCTGCTCTTACACTACTAGACTTCCAGGGATTATAAAATAGGCCCAGGAGGGGCACCTACAGGTGGGTTAGTGGGAAGGGCAACTTCTGTTTGGAGAAGGGAGTGAGGGAGACAAATAGGACAAAGCACACATTTTTGGCTTCTACTGAAAACAGTTTTAGCCAAAATTGAAACTGGGAAGAAAGAAGATTTTAGGCCAATTTCAGCACCACAGTTGAAACTGAAATTTGGTTAGGCTCTAGAACTGCACATCACCTGGCATTTAATATCTGGGGTCGGTTCTGCCCATGGCTCTGAGTGGCTCAAATGCCACTTACTACTACAGTATTGGCTGAATATCAGGCAGTAGGTCTTCTGCTGACCATTTTCTTAGTCTTACTGTAAAAACTAGTCTTCATCTGTCTATGCTGTACTCATGCATTACAAGTTTTTGATGAATCAGTACATTAAATCACTTACATTTTCCCCCATAACAGCATAGAGGTTGTTTGCAAAATCTTTCACTTTTATTAGCTGCTCACAAATAATGGACCAGCATGAAAAGGCAAGTGGTTGGAGAATCTTACCGAATCTGTTTCACTACCAACTGAACAATTTAAAACTTGTTTTGCTGATACCAGTTATGAACACAAGAGTGCAATTCTTGGGTCTCATGGTGCGTAAAACCCCAGGTTCCAATTTCTACTTCACCCTTCTGCAGTTTTATAATATGTAATCTGTTTTGCCAGCAGCGAATTGATATTCATTTTCAAGGCTATAAAGGCTTTCCTTTGTCAAGCAGTAGGGTGTGTAATTTCTTTCTTCCTTCCTTCCTCCCCCACCCCCTCTCCACTAAGGCACAACTTGTTTGCTGAATGGGCTGTTGCTCTGGGAGCATACAAGTGGATGCTATTATATAATAATAATAATAATAATAACTTTATTTTTATATACCGCCAGCTAGTAAGGCCTGTGTGGAAGCTGCTCTACTGGTTCTGGCACAAGGGATAGAATAAGGGCATGTCTTGTGAGAAGATCAAAGGCCTAGCTGGGACATGTGCCAATTCTTACTGGAAGTAGAATAATCACAGCTGATGGGGAATAGCAGGTCTCCTGTACCTAATTACAGCTTGAAGGCAGGTCTGCTTCACATTCCATAATGGTTAGTGCTTATTTCTCCTCCACGCCCTTGTTACTCTTCACATGATCCCTATTCCCTTCCCATGCATGTCTGCCTGATTCTTCTGTTCCAGTCCCTCACACAGTATCCTCAGCATTAGAGACCTATTGCCTTTTACAGGAAATGGTCTTTTCACAGCAGCTGGTTCCACTGTTGGGAACAGAGGATGCCTAAAGCAGGAAACTATTTCATAAAAGGTCATTAAGCTTGAGGAGAGAGGGGAGGAAAGTGTTCTTGTTATGGAATAATCCTTTTCCCCTTCCCTACACTGCAAACATTATTGTGTGTTAGGGATGGGCTTGCATATACAGTATATGTACTACATAGCACAGGATAGGCAGTTTCAGACAATCAGTCATTAAGAGCCCTGGACTGGACAGGTCAGGTTTTCAATTTATCCACAATGAATAGTTACATAAGAACATAAGAAGTTGCCTCCACTGGGTCAGACCATCGCGCCCAGCGGTCCGCTCCCGAGGCAGCCCATCAGGTCCATGACCTGTGAAGTAGTTCCTGACCATTTTTATAACCTACCTCTACTTCTATCTGTACCCCTCAATCCCCTTAACCTTTAGGAACCTATCCAAACCTTCCTTGAACCCCTGTACTGTGTTCTGGCCTATCACAACTTCCGGAAGCGCGATCCATGTGTCCACCACCCTCTGGGTAAAAAAGAACTTCCTAGCATTTGTTTTAAACTTGTCCCCTTTCAGTTTCTCTGAGTGACCCCTAGTACCTGTGGTTCCCCACAGTCTGAAGAATCTGTCCCTGTCTACCTTCTCTATGCCCTTCAGCATCTTGAAGGTTTCTATCATGTCTCCTCTAAGTCTCCGCTTTTAAGAAATAGATCTGTAAAACATATGTTTTGAGACGCAAAAACCCAGACACATGGCCCCACCCAGTTCCACCTCCAGACCATCTCATCTCTTCTTCCCTGACCTCCAGACTGCATCTGTGTGTGACATCATCCGCACATGCTCAGAGACCTTCCGGATGCGGCTGGAGCTCATCAGGACTTTCCAAAACCCAGACAAACTGCTGGGTTTTGGAAAGTCTGTCCTGGTACCTGGACAGTCCTCTAAAAAGAGGACATGTCCAGGTTTTCCCGGCCGTCTGATAACACTAAGTATATAGAGCTATCTCCTGCATATTCATTGTTAATATCCTGAAAACCTGACTTGCCCAGGGCTCACAAGAACCAGAGCTGCCTATCCCCACAGGCACAGCATATGGCTAGTAGCAGAGCAATAGCTGGAGGAATTCTCATAGGTGATTAAAGGATAGAAGTAGACTTAGGGCCTTGTGTGCTTGCTTACACTGTAGTAGGTACTTTATTCTGGTGCTAATAAACACAGGAAGAGACAGATTGGCCTGGCAATAACAACAAACACTAATATCTTGAAATTTACAGGTTTGTCATGCTAGTGATTTGCAGATCTTTTGTCATTTGTTTTTCAGAGGCTTATATTACCCTTCATATGATGCCTGGTATGTAGCTGCACATCACCCCTCAAGAGAACAGACACATCGATCCACTATTAAAGATATCTAGTAACTATTGTATTCCATTATATTAAAGACAAAAACTGACTCTGATAATGAGGGTTACTTTCTGTCAGTGTGTTCTGGCCATTACTCTTGTGATTAATTTAGTGATCCTCTACTATGGCTCCAAGCTGCAGAAGCAGATTGTTCAACGGCATCATCATGACCTTTCAGTGAGAGGGGGTTCCTGGCAACATCCCTTTTCCAGGAGTACAGGGGTGACCATCCTCATTAGGGAGTTTGAAGACTTTGAAAACCATGTGGCAGAGGCAATTCAGTCCTTTCTCCAGCAAAGGCCAGACCAACCCCTGGTAGTGGTTGCAGACCATTTACCATACCCTCCATTGGCACTGGCTGCTGTTCCCAATGTACAACTAGTAATTTTGAAACCTTCCCCAGACCAACCTTCCCATATCTCCAAGCCAGAGTTCTACATCCAGACTGATTATGTTGTCTTGGTACCTGATGGGGTCCAAGTGGATTCTATGAGGCCACTTGATAAAATGCTAGAGGAGATTAAAGCAAGCAAAGGGAAAACTGTAATGGTGGCAGCTCCTGTGCACTCTCTGTCCCCTCTACAGTGCTTGGATGTGAAAGTGAACCTTAGAGAATGGACCATCACATACAGGATGGCCACCTCATCTCGGGTGTGCAGTGCTGTGCAGGGAAATGCCGTTGTTCTCCTTCCATCCAAAAACTTCTTCAATCTCTCTGCTCCCTTCCTGAGACCACTGTTGACCTCACTCTTCATCCAAACATCCCTGCGGGGATGGACAGTCAGAATTCTGGAGGATATCTCCTTTCCAGTTTCACATCAACCCTTGTTCAGTTCATCTCACAACCAGTGGAAGGCAGACAACCTTGGCAAAACCAACAGAGCACAGCTTTTTAATACTTTTGGCATCAAGCGAGTAGTATTGGAGGATGAACGGCAGCAGTGGTATGGGTGCAGCAAGGAAACACCACGGTGTTTTGGTACTGTGCATGACGACACACCTGAATATCTTTATGAAAACCGATGGACCCCTCCTTGCTGCCTAAAGGCCTTAAGAGAAACAGCAAAGTATGTTATCAGTATCTTAGAGCGCACAGGTGTACGTTACTGGTTGGAAGGAGGAACTCTCCTGGGAGCTGCTCGCCATCAAGACATCATTCCATGGGATTATGATGTAGATCTAGGCATCTATTTGGAAGATATCCCCAACTGTGAGCTCCTCAGGAACATTGAATCAGGATCAATTGTGGATGAAAAGGGATATGTTTGGGAAAAAGCAATTGAAGGGGAGTTCTACCGTATCCAGTATAGTGAACTCAACCACTTGCATGTTGACATTTGGCCTTTCTATTCTAAGAATGGAATTATGACTAAGGACACGTGGATGGACCATAAGCAGGATGTGGAATTTCCCGAGCACTTCCTTAAGCCTCTGGTCCCCATACAGTTTGCTGGATTCACAGCAATGGCACCTAACAATTATAAGAGTTTTCTAGAACTAAAGTTTGGCAAAGGTGTAATTGAGAATCCAGAGTATCCTAACCCAACATTGAGGAAACTGGAGCAAGCAAAGTAGCACATACAAGCCTTCTTGGGATTTCTTTCATTAAAAAGGTACTAAAGAAGGCTTTGTACCTCTGCACAAGATTCCTTTACAGACTGAATATACCAGCGTATTACTTTTAGCTTTTTTTTTTGCTAAAAGGTATAATGTAACAGCTATTGGCAAAGCAGGATTGTTTTACTCTTTCAAATGGTGGAAGTGGCACGATTTTGGCTTTGGTCTGCTAATATTCACAAAGGAAATAGGAGCTGTACATTATTAGTTTTTCAGAGTGAACTGAACAGTTATGGCTATCAAATACTTTGTTGCTATTTGCATTCACATAATCATCCTTCATGCCAGTATCCACCAATAGCTGGTGTCTGAATCAACCTGGTGACACATACTATAAGGTTTCCTAGCATCAATACTATCAGTATTTAAAAAAGTTGATGCTTCTACAGAGATAGCAACTCTTTATTTTGTGGCAATGGCTGGTGAGCTTTACTACAATAGAATGCTGTTTTTTTATTCAGATAGTGTAGCTACTGCATGTTCTTCCCCCCTCCCAAATTTGTACATAAGCCCAGGGCCTTTGATAAACAGACCTGAATCTGGGAAAATAATTTGTGATAACATTGCAGTCATTTGATTTCAGCCATCTCCATAAAAAATCGGAAAATGATGCAGATGGTATTTACCAAGCAGATGCATTATTTAATGGTATTGATGATGATGATGATGCTTAGAAAAAACATAAAGGAGCAAATACAGAAGTGCATGAGGCAGAAAAGTCACTGGGTGTTGTGTATCCCTGATCAGCTTCATATTTTGGGTGCAAAATGTGTGGAAGGCTCCTCCTTTCGCTCACAATTTTTCTGAAGCAAACAATCTGTCCTTGGCTTGTTCATTTTCCCCCTTTTAACATATCCTTTCAGCCTTCTTTGCATTTGTTGTCTTTCCCTCCTCCCAGCCTTAATTATGTCCTTTGAATTCCTGGCCAGGGGTCGTCACCAGGTACAAATTAATTGATCAAAGTCTTGATTTGCCTACTTCTGTTTCTTACAAATCTCATCTTGGTTCTTCCCATGTCACCAAAGTTCACTGTGACTTCCCATTTTCTTCCTGTAGGCATCATAGTCTCATGCTCCTCAGACATCTACTTTCACTTAGTAGGAATTACATTCCTTCCCCTCTTATCAAAAAATTCAGAACTGCTGAAAATATTTCAATTTAAAGTGACATTACTTCTGTTAATTGGCTTAAACTTGAAATTACCTTATGTCCCATTGTGTTTGTGTCTTGAATTCACTAGCACAGGAACAGTTAATACATAAGTTAAAATGACAAAAGGTTTGTAAGAGGGCATTTCGAGCAACAGGGAATAAAAAATGTACCCCATGTCACAAAGTATAGATCATTTTCTTATTATAGCACACCAAACAATTAGGGCTTTGTGCCAGACTGCTAAGAATGTAAGGCCACATTTTCTTCCTACACTAGAGGGCAGTCTCTGCATGCCAGTTAAAAGGAAATAACCCCATACATCAAAGCCTTTAGATGTGAGATTTACTGTTTTATTATTGCAAAAACCTAGCATGAGACATACTAAAAAGAGTCCTCAGCACACCTGTTCCACTTACAAGCAGTCACAAAAGCTCATTAAAATTTACATCCAGGCAAAGTTACCTTAACACTGGCAGGGTACCAGCTGCCAGACTAAGCTAACAAATCAACTGAAGGACAGACAAGTCATCCACAGTTACTTTTTCATCTTGAAGTCAAAATAAATATTTAAAACCCAGAGCTACTTTTCACCATAAAGTTGTTGCAAAAAATTTATATGGAGAGGCACAAAAGGAAACCAGCTATACAAACAGGTTTACTGAAGGATAATATTGCACCTAAAACTGGTCAAATCAGAAAAACCAGCTATTCTGTACAGATTCAGGTTAAGAATTTTACAGCCATAAATTTTTTTGCATTACAAAAGGAAGCAGGAGCACTGACACAGATGACCACATTGTAAACAATTTGTGTGTGATGGGGGAGTAAAGGAAAGAGATGGCAACAGTTCAGCAAGATAGCAATTCTGTGGCACTTATTTTTTTTGGTATTTCTCATCGTCTTACACTGGCCAAGAGGTTGCAAGAATAAATCTTTTAACTGCAGTTCTGTTTTAAAGATAAATTGGTTTCATGTTATCTTTATAAATGTAGTTTATAGCTAGCTACATGACAGAATACCCATAAAACCAGGAATGGTCCAACAAGCAAAATACTATAAAAGTTCAGAATGCTGATGTTTGAAAGGGGTACAAACAGTAGGAACACTGCTTAATTCTTCAGCAATTTCTTACCAAAGCCATCAGGGCCACTGAAATGGGCAATACACATTTTTAAATTCTCCACCATTTTCAAGGCTATTTTCATTAAGCTTTTAATCGGCAGTATTCTATAAATATTTGAATTTAAGCAAGTTCATGCTTCCAGGGCACCTAGTCCTTCATGAAAACAAGAACCTCACCCTTTTTAATCTGTTATTCTGATGTGTTCATCTATTCTGGTTTACTGTTTTTGTACCAGAGATTACTTCAATAATGACCTTGTTGGGAGGGGGGGGGGCATTAGAACCCTCACCATGACTGGGAAAGCAAGGTGAGAACCAGCCCAGCCTTAAGAGTGAGAAAGCTTTTTCAGCAGCATAAACACTTGATGGAAGGAGATGGACCATAATCCCTGCTGAAATATACAGCAGAGAGAACTAGTGCAAGGCATGAGGTTGAAGATGGTAACCCTAGCTTTCATGCACACGCTTACACCACAATTCAAAGTCTGTAAAATGGAGTGTGACTTCATATGTTAAGACTTGTGCATTCCTCTCTAAAAGGAAGTACCCCTATGCTAACGTAACAGTCCTAGATTTTGTTCTCATTAAAAAAAAAAAAATAGAATGGCACCATGTCATGTTTATGGCACACAATATAACCAGCACCAATTTTGATGTGATCTGCAATCCAGTCATATCCTGACCTATGTGCACGACGGAAGAGCGGGACTTGGGTGTGATAGTAAGATGCCCAAACAGGTTGAAAAGGTGACAGTGAAAGCTAGGATGCTTAGGTTGCATAGGGAGAGGTATGGCCAGTTGGAAAAAGGAGGTATTGATGCCTCTGTATAAGACTCTGGTGAGACCTCATTTAGAATATTGTGTACAATTCTGGAGGCCACAGCTTCAAAAAGAGGAAGGCTACTAAAATGGTGTGTGGTCTTTGTGATAAGGCTACTAAAATGGTGTGTGGTCTTCGTGATAAGGCGTATTGGGACAGACTTAAAGATCTAAATCTGTATACTTTGGAGGAAAGGCGGGAGAGGGGAGATATGATGTTTGTCATTTTGTATTGGAATAAACAAGTCTGTTTTTACATTCTTGATTTTTTTGTGGAGTGCCAATTGTCCGTTCCCACTGTTTTTGTGCGAGTCATTTAAATACCTACATAATATAAATGTGCATGAGTCAAGTCTCTTTCATTTGAAAGGAAACTCTGCAATGAGAGGGCATAGGGTGGTAGATGCATGAAACAGTTTCCCAGAAGAGGTGGTGGAGACAGAGACTGTGTCTGAATTCAAGAGAGCCTGGGATAGACACTTGGGATCTCTCAGAGAGAGAAAGAGATAATGGTTACTGTGGATGGGCAGACTAGATAGGCCATTTGGTTTTTATCTGCTGTCATGTTTCTATCACTACAGTAGCACTACTGTACTGCCCAGTTAAAACCCAGCCAGAGAGCAGAAATATTTCTCCGGAGAGGGTGCAGACACAAGCAACGAAGCTAATAAAAGGTATGGAGAACTTGGAATATGAGGAACGACTTAAGAGACTGGGATTGTTCTCCCTTGAGAAAAGGAGACTGCGAGGGGATATGATCGAGACTTTCAAACAAGCAGCCAGTCTAAGAATGGCAAAGTAGTAGTTTATCTTAGAGCACAATTTGATTTACCATATATACTCAAATATAAACTGAGGTAATCTTACCACCCACCAAAAAAAGGGACTTGAATATAAAACGAACTACTGGTTAGAGCTGCTGCCTCAGTACTCCCGAAGTTGTGCATTAAATCCCAGCCTGCTCATTGTGACTCTGGCAAAGTCACTTACTTCCTCCATTACCCCAGGTATCACAGGAGATTGTGAACATGCAGGGACAGATGGGGGAAAATACTTAAGCATACCTGATTACTATTCAATAGTATTATGACCACTTCATGAAAAAGGCATAAAATAAACAAACAGCAACCACTGTGGGAACTTGCATCAGCCATTTTGAGTAGTGAGACCGCATGGGGCAGAACAATAAGAGGATTGCTTTTGCCCTGGCTCACCACTGGATGAGCAGGGCTTAAGGTAGGCCCACGGGGAGGCCTGTGATGGGTCTGAGAAGAGGAAGACTCAAATATAAATCGACACACCCATTTTTGGGCCAAAAATCTAGGTTTATATTCAAGTATATACAGTTAAGTCCCACGCATCAATTTGAAATAAACATAGGTATGTTATCAAATCACAATTCTTTCAATAAAATGTGTTCCAAATTACCTAAAACATAAAAGTTGGCAAGAGGGTTGGGAAACAGATTTCCAGATCAACCTATCAGCAGTTTTAGGACATGGACCCTGAGCTACAGCCGATCATAAGCACATGATTACACTAGCAGTGCTCAATTATTTTTACCTGATTTTGGAATTATGTCCTTTTACAAAAATGTTGTCCCAATTATGTTGAAAGTTTTTTGTCTACTGTGTCAAAAATTACAAACTAGAGGACACCCCATGAAGTTACATAGTAGTACATTTAAAAATACAAGAAAATATTTTCACACAACATATTAAGCTCTGGAACTCACTGCCAGAGCAAGTGATAAAAGCAGTTGATGTAACTAGGTTTGTTTGTTTTTGAGGGAGGAGGTTTTGATAGTTACCTGGAGGAGAATCCATAAATTTAAGGCAGACTTGGGGAAAGCCACTGTTTATCCTTGATGTTAAGTAGCATTTCATCTTGATACTTTTTGGGTGCCTGCCAGATACTTGTGACCCAGACTAGCCACTGCTGGAAAACAGGATATGTGGCCTTGATCTGATACAATAAGACAACTCATTTGTTTTAATTATTTTATCTACTGTAAAAGAAACAGCAGGCTGCAAACCCCAAACTGCAGGGCTAAAAATAACCAAAAGGCAGGCAACAGCCTATATTTTTACATATCAGCTAGAGATATGTATCAACTGTCTGTCAACAGCCACTAGATGTTTCTAGCAAAAAGGCAGCAGAGACCTTCTCTGCCAAATATTCTTCAGGGTCCACCTTCCCTTTCCTGTTGCTGCTTTAGTCTCTGTATATGCACCTTGAGTATTCAGTAAAACATCCTAAACAGACAAACTCTGAAATAGGATTTCATGCACAGCACCAATTTTGAAAGTGATGTGCAATTTGGAAGGAGATAGAAGCAAACAGTACACAATACTGGTTTTAAGAAAAGTTTGGCAAGTTCCTGGAGGAAAGGTCCATAGTCTGTTATTGAGAAAGACATGGGGGAAACCACTGCTTGCCCTGTAAATCGGTAGTATGGAATATTGCTACTCCTTGGGTTTTGGCCTGGTACTAGTAACCTGGATTGGCCACCGTGAGAACGGGCTACTGGGCTTGATGGACCATTAGTCTGACCCAGTAAGGCTATTCTTATGTTCCAGAGAAAGAGAGACCAGACATGTATGGTTTTCTGTTATTTTAGTAATGTGTTGCTAGCACTCTGCACCATTTCTGGACAAAGTAACAGGAGGCAGTGCTTCCAGAAAGGGACATCTATACACCCCTACTGCTAGAACAAAGTTCACCATAATGGTCCCATATGTTCCACAGAAGGGAACCAAAGTGATGTATGGCAGTACAGGCAATTAAAAATCGCTACTGAAGTAACATGTAGAATCTAGATCCCTGCAGCACCTGATTTCATGTTCTATACCTGCAAGTAATAAATAGAATCTAGGCCCTAATCTATACAGGGGATGACCTGGTACTGTAACTACTAGGATCCTGGACAGTCCAGACTGGAAGACATTCAACCAAACTTGAACTGTGTTTCAAGTCACTTTCATTGTTGCTGCCACTGCCTCAACTGAAGCCTTAAAAAAATAAATCAATAGCCTCTTTTAAAAAATCCATTGTCTTTTCCTCAGAATCACATAACAGATTCTTTTTGACAGGTGCCAACTCCATCAAGAACCACCTGCAAGTCCTTCTTGATAAGAGGGGCTCCTTCCTCAATTCCGGCTGCTTTGGTGAGGTTTCCAGATTCCATCTTGATTTCTGTCAGCTCTTGAGCTTCATTTTTTTTGCCCATCTTGTCTGTGTATGCCTGCAGAAGCCCTGCGCCATATGCATCACCCTCCACATTCAGAATGGTACATGTACGGTCCCTGAAAATAAAGAAAAGGCCAAAAAAACAGGCAATCAGAACACTAAAGAATGGCAAGTACTACAAGCAATGTATCACAAACTGTGTGCCATGAGATTTTAGGTGTGCCACGACACACTAGGGAGAAGAGGCGCCAGCTGACTGTGGCGAGAGGAACATCCTGCAGACAATCAGCCAGCGCCTCTTCTCTGCTAGCACCCCCCACTGATGCCTCGGGGCCTGTCTGAAGGGCCTTCGTGCACGCACGGATGTCTACATGATGGTATCACATATGCGCATGTCATCATTACGGCGACTTCTGCGCACTTCCAGGTGCCTCAAGCCACGGCCACTAAGTTTAGTGTGCTGTGGTTCGACAAAGTTTGCGGGATACTGACCAAGATTGCTATCCCTCCCCCCCCCTTTTTTTTTTAAGCACAGTGCTCAGTGTAACCATTCAGCATATGGAATACTGTGACTTAAATATACTTGCATCCATAAAGACATTCCTCCCATCATGAGATTTATCTACTGAAAAACTAGCAGTTGCTGTCAGACTTGATATTGCAAACTTGAAATGCATTCAACATATACACCCAAGTCACTTGGTTTAACTGCTGCAAAGAAGAAAGTATGCTATTATAGATTATGTGCAGTTGCATTAAATGAGAAGACGTTTATCCACCTAAGAAGCTGGTCTGAGGGGAATGAATCAGAAACTAGTCTAGAAAGAATTCAATACAAACAGGGCTGTGGAGTGGAGTCCAGCTTCAAAATAGCAGTTACTTACCTGTAATAGGTGTTATCCAGTGACAGTAGGCAGATATTCACACAGGTATATGACATCATCCATACACACACCCCGCCCTCCCCCCCCCCCCGGTACGGATGGTGCAAAAGTGTATGGTCACTAACTTCTTTAGAAGTCTCGAGACTACCCATACCATGCATGCACGAGTGCGTTCCCATCCAACGTTGGCTCGTGGGACCATCGGTTCCGTATAAAAAGCTAAGCCGCCAATTAGGGGAGGTGGATGGGTTTGGAGAATATCTGCCTGCTGTCTCTGGATAACACCTGTTAAAGGTATCCCAGGACAAGCAAGCAGCATATTCTCACAGATGAGACTCCCTAGCATCTAAACAGAGAATATATTTTGCAGAAATGCTTGGCCAAAGAGACTATCCCATCTGGAATGAATCTCCAGACAGTAATGGGTTGTGAAAGTATTAAGAGAGGACCAGGTGGAAGCTTTTTTGGGTTTTTTTTTGTTTTCTCCGGAAGCTTTATAAATGTCTTCCATAGGAGTGGAATGGAGAAATGCTATTGAAGCTGCCATTGCTCTGACTTTATGTGCTGAGACACAACCTTTCAACGGTAGCCCAGCCTGAACATAGCAGAAAAAGATACTTAAGAATTGCCGCTGCTGGGTCAGACCAGTGGGCCATTGTGTCAAGCAGTCTGCTCACACGGCGGCCCTTAGGTCAAAGACCAGTGCCCTGATTGAGTCTAGCCTTACCTACGTTCCGGTTTAGCAGGAACTTGTCTAAGCTTGTCTTGAATCCTTGGAGGGTACTTTCCCCTATAACAGCCTCTGGAAGAGTGTTCCTGATTTCTACCATTCCCTGGGTGAAGAAGAACTTCCTTACGTTTGTACGGAATCTATCCCCTTTTCACTTTAGAGAGTGCCCTCTTGTTCTCTCTACCTTGGAGAGGGTGAACAACCTGTCTTTATCTACTAAGTCTATTCCCTTCCTTATCTTGAATGTTTCAATCATGTCCTCTCTCAGTCTCCTCTATTCAAGGGAGAAGAGGCCCAGTTTCTCTAATCTTTCGCTGTACGGCAGCTCCTTCAGCCCCTTAACCATCTTAGTTGCTCTTCTCTGGACCCTTTCGAGTTGTTCAACGTCATCCTTCATGTACGGCGACCAGTGCTGGACACAGCATTTCCGATCTGTTTATGATCCCCTTCTTAATCATTCCTAGCATTCCTGTTCGCTCTTTTCGCCAGTGGCTTCACTGACTTGTCTACCAGTATTCCCAAGTCTCTTTCCTAGAGGGTCTCTCAGAGTACTGCACCAGATATCCTGTATTTGTGTATAAGATTTTTGTTACCGACATGCATCACCTTGCACTTATCCATGTTAAACTTCATTTGCCATGTCGCAGCCCATTCTTCAAGCGTGTTTATATTACGTTGCAAGTCTTTGCAATCCTTCTGTGTCTTCACTACTCTGAATAACTTTGCATCGTCCGCAAATTTAATCACCTCGCTCATCGTATCAATTTCCAGGTCGTTTATAAATATGTTGAAGAGCACTGGTCCGAGCACCAAACCGTGCGGCACTCCACTTGTGACGCTTTTCCAGTCTGAGTAATGCCCACTTTCTGTTTCCTATCCGCTAACCAGTTTTTAATCCATGGGAGTATTTCACCCTCGATTCTATGGCTTGCAACTTTTCGAAGCAGTCATTATCAAATGCCTTTTGAAAATCCAGATATACAATGTCAACCAGGTCACCCTTGTCTATCTGCCTGTTTACTCCCTCAAAGAAGTGCAGTAAGTTTTTCAAGCAAAATCTTCCTTTGCTAAAGTCGTGCTGGCTGGTCCTCATCAGATTGTGTCCGTCAAGGTGATCAATGATGCAGTCCTTTTCACAGGTCTGTAGTTTCCCGGATCTACCCTCGAACCTTTCTTGAAGATCGGCGTAACATTTGCCACTTTCCAGTCTTCCGGAATCCTTCCTGATTTGATCGACAGATTAGCTATTAGTTGAAGCAGTTCAGCTATTACCCCTTTCAGTTCCTTGATTACCCTCGGATGGATGCTGTCCGGTCCCGGAGATTTATTGTTTTAAAGCCTATCAATCTGCCTATATACCTCTTCTAGACTGACAGTCAACCGTGTCAGTTTCCCGTCTTTGGTTCCTGCGTATAGCCTGTCGGCTTCTGGTATATTGTTTATATCCTCTACAGTAAATACAGATGCAAAAAGTGTGTTCACTTTGTCGGCAATGGCTTTGTCCTCCTTTAGTATTCTCTTTATTCCATGGTCATCCAATGGCCCCACCGCTTCCTTCGTGGGTTATTTCCCCTTAATATATCGAAAGAATGGCTTGAAGTTTTTTGCCTCCTTGGCTATTTTTTCCTCGTAGTCTCTTTTGGCCCCTCTTACCGCCTTATGGCACCTTCTTTGATGTTGTTTGTGCTTTTTCCAGTTTTCGTCTGGTTTTTACTTTTTCTATTCCTTAAACGAAGTCTTCTTGTCTCTGATTGCTTCCTTCACCTCTACAGTGAGCCTCGCCAGTTCCTTGTTCTTTTTCCTCTTAGATCCCTTGTTGATACGCGGTATATATAGATTTTGCACCTCGGTGACTGTGTTCTTAAGGGTCCATGCTTGCTGTAGCATTTTTACAATGCTTATCCTCTTCTTAATCTTCCTCCCCACCATGATTCTCATCCCTTCGTAATTCCTTTTTCGGAAGTTCAGTGTAGAGGTCTGCACGGGAACGGGGATCGTGGGAATCCCCCCCTAACCCACAGGACTCCCACGAGGACCCCCCTCTAGCCCACGAGACTCCCACGGGGATGGAAGGCTTTGGAAGATGGGTTCGTCCATATAATATAATGGACATGTCAGCCTGAGTAAAAGAGGGGGTTTATAAGTTAATTACCTGAACAGAAAACAAAAAAAGGGTTCCACCAAAGAGATTCCACAAGGAAAACAGCAGCGCAAACACAAAAGAAACTGTGGAATTGATGATCCTGTCAGAAGTAATTGCTGCTTTTTATGGGGACGGGCGGGGATGGAGGTAATTCCTTGCGGGGATGGGCGGGGATGGAGAGGATCCTGACGGGGACAGGTGGGGACGGAGAGGATCCTGGCAGGGACAAGCAGGGATGGGTGGGATTTCTGTCCCCGTGCAACTCTCTAGTTCAGTACTGTGGCTTTCGTTCTGGATCGATGTTTTGCCCCTTTGTCCAGGATGATGTGGATCATTTTGTGATCACTGTTTCCCAGCGTGGAAATTGTTCGCTTGGTTACAAGAGTTCCCAGTCTGTTAGAATCGAATGAGAATAACGGAATAGAGGCTCTGAGGCTTTGTCTGATCCAGATAATAAGCTAAAGTATGTTTACAGTTCAATGTGTGTCGAGCAGCTTCATCAAGATAAGAATATGGTCTTGGAAAAAAAGATAGGCAAAACTATAAACTGGTTGAGATGAAATTCTGAAATTACTTTTGGCAGAAATTTGGGATGAGTATGAAGGACAACTCTGTCATGGCAGAATGTGGTGTAAGGTGGATCTGAAACAAGTACTCAGAGTTCACTGACCTGGCATGCTGAAATGATGCAGATTAAGAGGACTACTTTCCACATGAGGTACTTGAGAGATGAAGATGCCAGAGATTCAAAAGGTGGCTTCATTAAAGTGGAAAGTACATAAGAACATAAGCAATGCCTCTGCTGGGTCAGACCTGAGGTCCTTCATGCCCAGCAGTTCGCTCACGTGGCGGCCCAACAGGTCCAGGACCTGTGCAGTAATCCTCTATTTATACCCTTCTATCCCCTTTTCCAGCAGGAAATTGTCCAATCCTTTCTTAAACCCAAGTACTGTACTCTGCCCTATTACGCCCTCTGGAAGCGCATTCCAGATATCCACCACTCGTTGGGTAAAGAACTTCCTAGCATTCGTTTTGAATCTGTCCCCTTTCAACTTTTCCGAGTGCCCTCTTGTTCTTTTATTTTTTGAAAGTTTGAAGAATCTGTCCCTCTCTACTCTCTCTATGCCTTTCATGATCTTGTAAGTCTCTATCATAGCTCTTCTAAGTCTCCTCTTCTCCAGGGAAAAGAGACCCAGTTTCTCCAATCTCTCAGCGTATGAGAGGTTTTCCATCCCTTTTATCAGACATGTCGCTCTCCTCTGAACCCTCTTGAGTAACGCCATATCCTTCTTAAGGTACGGCGACCAATATTGGACGCAGTACTCCAGATGCGGGCGCACCATCGCCCGATACAACAGCAGGATAACTTCTTTTGTCCTGGTTGTAATACCCTTCTTGATTATACCTAGCATTCTATTTGCTTTCTTAGCGGCCGCTGCACACTGTGCCGTCGGCTTCATTGTCATGTCCACCATTACCCCCAAGTCCCTTTCTTGGGTACTCTCATTCAATAATATCCCTCCCATCGTGTAGTTGTACCTCAGGTTTCTGCTTCCCACATGCAATACTTTACATTTCTCAACACTGAACTTCATCTGCCATCTCGCCGCCTATTCCCCTAGTTTGTTCAAGTCCCTTTGCAATTCTTCACATTCCTCTTTAGTCCCAGCTCCACTAAATAGTTTTGTATCGTCCGCAAATTTTATTATCTCACACTTCGTCCCTGTTTCTAGATCATTTATGAATATATTAAATAGCAGCGGACTGAGCACCGAGCCCTGCGGAACACCACTCGTGACCCTCATCCAGTCCGAGTAGTGGCCCTTCACCACTACCCTCTGTTTCTTACCCGCCAACCAGTTTCTGATCCATCTATGTACGTCTCCGTCCACCCCATGGTTCTTCAGTTTCCGGAGTAGACGCTCGTGAGGCACCTTGTCAAAAGCTTTTTGGAAATCAAGGTATATGATGTCTATGGGGTCTCCTCTATCTATCCGTTTGTTAATTCCTTCGAAGAACTGCAATAAGTTACTTAGGCACGATCTCCCCCTGCAGAAACCATGTTGGCTTGTTATCAGAAGTTTGTTTCTTTCCAAATGTTCATCAATGTTTTCTTCTATCAGTGCTTCTGCCATTTTCCCCGGAACCGAGGTCAGACTCACCGGTCTGTAGTTTCCCGGATCACCTCTTGATCCCTTTTTAAAGATGGGCGTGACGTTGGCTATCTTCCAATCTTCCGGGATCACGCCTATTTTCAAGGATAGGTTGCAAATTTGCCGCAGTAGTTCCGCTATCTCCTCCTTTAATTCCTTCAAAACCTTGGATGGATTCCGTCCGGACCCAGGGATTTGTCAGTTTTAAGTTTTTCTATCTGCCTGTATACATCATCAAGGCTCACTTCCATGAATGTTAATTTTTCTGCTTGATTTCCATTGAAGATTTGTTCAGGTTCTGGTATGTTGTTTGTGTCTTTGTTTGTAAATACAGACGAAAAGAACATGTTAAGTCTTTCCGCGACTTCTTTCTCCTCCTTCACCGCTCCCTTCCTGTCTCCTTCATCCAGCGGTCCCACCTCCTCCCTAGCCGGCTGCTTCCCTTTAGCATATCTAAAGAACGGTTTGAAATTTCGTACTTCCCTGGCTAGCCTCTCTTCATACTCTCTTTTGGCTTTTCGAACCACACAGTGACACATTCTTTTTGATACTTCCTGTGCTCCTTCCGGTTCCCTTCAGTTTTGTCCTTTTTCCATTTCCATTTCCTGAATGAATTTTTCTTATTGCCTATCGCTTCGTTCACTATTTTAGTCATCCATACCGGGTCTTTTGTTCGACTCTTTTTGCACCCCTTTCTGAATCTGGGGATATACAGATTTTGCGCCTCGCTCACCGTGTCCTTGAAACAAGACCAGGTATGTTCTACCGTTTGACATTTCTTGGAAGTGTTCCTAAGTTTCTTCCTTACCATTTCCCTCATTGCTTCATAGTTTCCTTTCCTGAAGTTGAAAGTTGTCGCTATGGTTCTCTTTCCGTTCGGTATTCCTACTTCAACCTTGAACTTGATCATATTATGATCGCTGTTTCCCAACGGACCAACTACTTCCACTTCCTTTGCAGGTCCCATTAGCCCATTTAGGATTAGATCCAGAGTGGCATTTCCTCTCTTCGGTTCTCTAACAAGCTGCTCCATGAAGCAATCTTGTATAGCCTCCAGGAATTCTGTCTCCCTAGCGCATCTTGAGCTTCCAAGACTCCAGTCTATCCCGGGGTAGTTGAAGTCTCCCATAACAACCGTTTAACTGCTTTTGCATTCTCTCTTCATCTCGGCATCCATTTCTTTATTGATATCTCCGGTTTGCCCGGGTGGACGATAGTATAGGCCCATCTTTATTTCATGCCCTTTCCTACCCGGTATTTTAACCCATAGTGATTCCAGTTTGTTGGTCGTCTCCGCTGTGCCCATTCTTGTCGATTGTATGCTTTCTTTTACGTATAGGGCTATTCCTCCTCCTTTCTGTCCTGACCTGTCTCGGCGATAGAGCTTGTACCCCGGCAGTGCTGTATCCCATTTGTTTTCCTCATTCCACCACGTTTCAGAGATTCCAATGATTTCTATGTCCTCTGCATTGGCCACGGCTTCTAGTTCCCCCATTTTGTTTCTTAGGCTCCTTGCATTAGTATACATGCAATTTAGATCCTGGCATTTTGTCTTCTTCATTTCCTTTCCCTGTGCTTTGATCATTGGTGTCTTCTCTTTTACTTCAATCTTTCTAACCTCCACTTCTGAGTTAATCGACTCCTGTAATTTGTCCCTTGTTTCTTCCCAGCCTTTTTTCCCCTTAGTATCTTCACGGGATACCTTCTTCCGAATCGTCGACGCTAGGTCGACTGTCGGCTTTCCCCTTCCTCTTAGTTTAAAGCATGTTCTATTCCTCTCTTGACGTTGTTTGCTAGAAGTCTTGTTCCTGCCGCGCTCAGGTGCAGTCCATCTCTCCTGTAGAGCTTGCTCTTGCCCCAGAACGTTGTCCAGTTCCTCAAGAAGTGGAACCCTTCTTCCTCACACCATCTCCTCATCCACGCATTTATTGATTGTAGTTCCTCCTGCCTTTTCACATCTGTCCTCGGTACCGATAGGATCTCTGAGAATGCTATCTTCTGGGTCCTCATCTTCAGCTTCCTTCCCAGAATCTTGAACTGTTCTATCAGCGTGCCTCTTCTGTAGTCTCTCCTGCTGACATCATTCGTCCCGATGTGGATCATTACTGCGGTCTCTTCCGTCTCCGCTCCTTCCAGGATCTTCCCAATTTTGTCCACAATGTCCTTGGTTCTCGCTCCTGCTATGTGGCTGTCCACCTGCCTCAGTATCGAATCTCCCACCAGGTTCGCTGACTTTCCCTTCTTCAATTTTCGTTTCGGTCTCAGGTCAATGTCCTCGGTGTGCTTCGCTCTCTCTTCTGGGCATCGACTAGCCAATTCTTCCCCCTCATGCGGTATTCCTCTGTGGGTGTCTTCTTTGAGGTCACCTGCTTCTTGCTCCCCCTTCCATGTTGGTGTAACTTCATCTCTTATCTGGAGTTCGTTCTCTTCCACCCTCCTCCTGTATGCTTCCTCAATGAATTCCTCGAGTTCCCTGACTTCTTTCTCGATGTGTCTCTCACTCCTGAAGTCTTCAAATGCCCTGGTAGGGTCCTCCGGGGTGTAAAGTCCTTCTAGCTCCTGTATCTTGTCCTCAAGTCGCTTGACTTCTTTCTTCAAGCTTTTCAGCTCCTGATACCAACTGCATACGTATGACTGTCTCCCCGAGGGGAGGTAGTCATATACAGTGGTGCCTCGCATAACGGCCGCCTCGCACAGCGGACGCTGCGCACAACGAACTTTATGTCGTGATCCGTATAACGTACTTCGTTTCACACAACGAAGTCGCCCGAGCTGCATCCTTCCGGGGTTCCTGCGGGGTTGGATCGCAGCGGGGTTGGTCGAGGGTAGTCTCCTTCTCCTTACCTGCCCTGTCGCAGCACCCAGCCGAACGGAAATCTTCCCGATGTCAGCGCTGACGTCGGAGGGAGGGCTTAAGCAAAGCCCTCCCTTCCTCCGACGTCAGCGCTGACATCAGGAAGACTTCCGGTCGGCTGTGTGCGGCTGCGGCAGGGCAGGTAGGAAGAAGGCAATGGCGAACGAAAGAGGGGGGAGGGGGCGGTCCGCCCCGAAGAATGTGCACAGCTGGTCAGGTCCCCCGATCGACCGACAACAGGCCCGGCGAATCTAAATTACCTCTTACAGCAGCTTCAATAATCCAGCTGCTGTAAGAAGGTAATTTAGATTCGCGGCTACAGGACAGGGAGATTTGTCCGACCGGGCCTGTTCTGTTGTCGGTCGGGTGCAAAAGCGCCACAAAGGTGGAGGCAGGGAGGGAGGAAAGGTGGAGTGGAGAAGAAAAGACGCTTAAGGGGGGAGAAGGCCGCTGAAAGCACATGTTGGAGCAGGGGATGAGAGGGAGGGAGAGAAGGGGAAATATTGGACAAGGGCAGAAGGGATGCTAAATCATAGGGTGACAGGCAGAGAGAACAACAGGAAAAAGAGTGGAAGCAATCTTGAACCCTGAGGGTGAGGGCAGAGAGAGATGGTGAGATGATTGATCATGGGGAGAGGGACAAAAGGGAATAGAGATGGGATAGGAAGATAGTGGAAGTAAAAGGACAGGGAGATGTATGTTTTTAGATGTATCTAAATAAAAATAATAACAAAAAATTTATCTTTTTTATGTCATCTTAGCATATTTTATGCTGCAGAACGAATTATTTTTTTTTACATGTATTCTTATGGGAAAATGCGTTTCACACAACGAACGTTTCACATAACAAACTTGCTCCTGGAACGGATTAAGTTCGTTGTGTGAGGCACCACTGTATATGACAGTCTGTGCAGAACACTGAAAAGCTCATCTTCTGGTTACCTTCTGCTTCCATCGGGGTTACTACTTTAAGAAAACAGTTAAGTTTATGTGTTCCTTCTGTGCCTGCTTCTTTCTACACCTGTTTCTTGCCTTGCTGCCTTCTTCTTTTGTGAGGGCTGCCTACACTCTACCTTTCCTTACTTTTGCTTGTGTGTTTATTCTTTCTTGTTTGTTTGTTTCTTCTGTGCCTGCTGCCTTTGCACAACCTTGCCTAACTCTTGCTTGTGTGTGGTTGTTCCTTCTGTATCTGCTTCTTGCCTTGCTGCCTTCTTGTGTGTGCTGTCTTTTCTCTTCCTTACCTTACTGCTGCTTGTGTTTGTTCGTCCCTTCTGCGCCTGCTTCTTCCTTACCTTCTGTGCTTCTGTGCATGCCTCTTCCTTACCTTTCAGTCCTTCCCTGTGCTCTTGGGTGTAGTGACTTGGCCCTTCTTGAGGCTCATCGCAAAGGCGCTCTCGCTAAGGCGAGCGCCTTTGCAGCTTGCTTTCGCCGCGCGCCTAACAGCTGCGCGCCCTTGGCTCCGCACCCTTTATGGGGGAGTTCGGGTGCTGACTCTTCCGACGCGGTGGGGGTGGTGGAGCTAACTCTCGCCCTGCCCCTAGCCTCCCTCCTCTGCTCGTTTCTGCTTTTAATACTGCTTTTCTCCCTTTCTCCTGCTACACCTCTTGCTTTCCTCCTTGCTTCTACTACTCCTCTTGCTCTTATGTTCTTATGGAAGTGATCTATCTGTTGGGAGAGAGGTACCAGGCTGTGAGATATAGTGAATGGAGAGTAGGATGGAGGAGGGACCCCATGTTCTGAGTTAGTAGAGTTGAGGAAATCTGCAAGGGAATGGGTTCCTTGACATTGAGTTGAAGGAGAAGTGAGAACCAGGGTTGTTTTGGTGATCTCAGAGCTATGAGAATCATCATATCTGATTCTTGAGTTTGAATAGAGTTTTCCTTATTAGAGGTATTGGAGAAAACACATACAGAAATTTGTTAATCCAGTCTAGCAGGAATGCATCAGATTTCAGATGAGGTGAGTGTAATCTGGAGCTAAAGTGTGGAGGTTTGTGATGGCTAGGAGATGCAAAAAGATCTAAAGGGTTCCCCATGTTTAGAAGAACTGACGTACAAATCGTTGAGTGACCACTCGTGAGGTTGAAGGAATCTACTTAGCTTGTCTGCTAGGGTGTTCTGCTTGCCTGCCAGGTAGACAACTTTGAGAAAGATGTTAAATTGTGGAATGACCCAATTCCAGATTTGTGTCACTTCTTGGCAAAGCAGGCAAGAACCTGTGCCTCCTTGTATATATGGTACATGGCGACTTGATTGTCTGTGCATATTAGCACTACTTGGTTGAGGTGATCTTGAAATGCATGCAGCGTGCAGCAGATTGTAGCTCTAGGAGATTGATGTGAAAGGATTTCTCTTAACAGTCCAAGTGCCTTGAGTGCAAAGGCCATCTAAGTGAGCTCCCCATCCAGATATGGACACATCAGTTAATATCTTTTGATGCGGAGGGACATAAAATAGTAGGACCCTGGAGAGGTTTGGGGTGAGCTGTCATTGTAGGGATTGATGGAGAAAGATGTGACTGAGTTGGTGGGAGAGCAGATCTCTGGCCTGAGACCACTGTGATGCAAGAATCCATTGAGGATCTCCAAGAGGACGATGGGCAAATAATGTAACATGTACTGTGGATGCCATATGTCCCAATAGATGCATCATTTGACGTGCTGTGATGGTTTGGAGAGTAGATATATGTTTGCAAAGGCAAAACAGCGAGTCAAGCCTCTGCTGAGGAAGGTAACGTGTTTGAGTCGTATCCATTTTTTGTTATGCAGGAGTTTCCATTTGGACTATCCCCTGATGGTTGCTACTTTACAGGCTACAGCTTTGTGTTTCCAATCTCCACGGACTGTTCCCGTTTTTTATTACTTTATCAGGCTACGGGTTATTTTTACTGCTTTTTTGTTTGTGGTTTCATTTGATCTCTTATTGACGTGGGACCCCTGATGAAGGCATGTTAACCGAAACACAGACCGTGTTGGGTTCCTAGGTTTGTTTTTAAGGTGGTATTATTAACCACATACAATTATTTTATACAAATAAATTTAGCCTGTATCATTGTGCGTGTCTCTGCAGTTCTCTTTGTTTTTGTTTCGCATCCTTCACTACAGATTTTGTTGGTTTTTCCCTTTGTTTGTTTTGAGTCATATTCAACAATGCTCCTATAAATTCTAGATGCTTGATTGATTGGAGATGGGATTTCTGGTAGTTGACTGTAAATCTTAAAAGCTCTATGAGACATATGGCTGAGTTTATTGATAACTGAGCAGCTTGAGGAGAAGAAGCCTTTATCAACCAGTCGTCCAGATAAGGAAATACATGAATGAAAGCCGTAAGAGCAAAGTCTTGCAGCCACTACAACTAAACACTTTGTAAATGCTCTGGATGCTGATGCTAGGCCAAAAGGTAGCACCCTGTACTAGAGATGATGTGTTCATATTTGAAAGCAAAGGTACTTTCTGTGGGCTGAAGAATAGGTATATGCACGTATGCTTCCTTGAGATCCACAGAACAAAGCCAGTCGTTCTTCTCTAAGAGAGGAAGAGTGCCTAGGGAAAGCATGCAAAACTTCTCTTGACTAAATTCTTGTTGAGGACTTGGAGGTCAAAAATTGGGTACAGTCCTCTGGTCTTCTTTGGTATTAGGAAATATTTTGAGTGTAATGGCTCCCTCCTTGGCTCCTCTGCCGAGGAAATACTTGTTCGATGGCATTCAGCTGCAGGAGGGCCAAGAGTTCTTGTTGAAGAAGGGAAGTCTGCTTTGACTTGAAAACATAAGAACAGCTACTGCTAGGTCAGACCAGTGGTCCATCACGCCCAGCAGTCCGCTCACGCGGCGGCCCCCAGGGCAAATACCAGTGCCCTAATCGACACCAGCCCTACCTGCGTTCATTCTGGTTCAGTAGGAACTTGTCCAACCTTGTCTTGAATCCCTGGAGGATGTTTTCCCTTATAACAGACTCCAGAAGAGCATTCCAGTTCTCTACCACTCTCTGGGTGAGGAAGAACTTTCTTACGTTTGTACGGAATCTATCCCCTTTTAACTTTAGAGAGTTTGCTTGGAGACTTTTCACACAGACAAAGAGCATAGCATTCCTTTATTACTTGTAAAACCCAGTTGTCGGTTGTAATGAGAGTCCAGCAATAGTGGAAGGGTTAGTCGACCTCTGATGGAACGAGGAGAATGAGATGGAAGAACAGTGGCTAGTTAATGGATGAGTGAGTCAAAAGGACTGCATAGACTTCTGTTGAGGCTGACTGAGGTTTCTGGGAAAGCTGCTGTCTAGGGCATTTTTGTGGAAGAGCCCTGGAGGTAGAAGATGGCTGGGCATAGTGACATTTGTAGGATGTCAACTGGTATCTAGAGTTATAATAATGTCTAGGAGCCTGAGGTTTTGACGATTTGGTAAGAGTAATCATGCTTTGTTCATGTCTGGTAATTTTTTGTGTGTGGCTTCTTCGATTTTGTCTCCAAACAATTCATAACCGAGAGAGGGAATGTTTGCTAGATGGTCCTGTCAAGATCAGACATAAGAACATAAGAATTGCCACTGCTGGGTCAGACCAGTGGTCCATCCTGCCCAGCAGTCCACTCACGTGGCAGCCCTCAGGTCAAATACCAGTGCTCTAAATGAGTCCAGCCTCACCTGCATACATTGATCTAGTAGACCACGGGAAACTGCTGCAATGCCTAGACGCCATTGGTATCAGGGACGAGGTGCTGAATTGGTTCCGTGGCTTCCTTATGTCCCGCACTTATCAAGTACGTTTTAATTATGAACTTTCAGATACCTGGAGCAATCCATCCGGTGTGCCACAAGGGTCTCCATTGCTCTTCAACGTCTACATGTCCTCACTAGGCACGCAGCTAACCCAGTTAGGGATAAAACTATTTAGTTATGCAGATGATTTTACGATCATCATCCCATTCGTTAATTCTATCTCTGAAACTATTCCTAAAGCTTCAGAAGCCATAAACGTGATGGAGCACTGGATGACAACCTTTAGGCTCAAACTTAATTCAGAAAAGACGACTTTCTTCGTTGCTTCGCCACATCCGCTTGACACCAAATCACCACTATGTATCAATAATCTTAATTACCCTATCCAACCTACCATAAAGATACTAGGTGTAACTTTGGATCAGTGCCTAACCATGAGAGATCAGGTGGACTCCTTGATCAGAAAGGGATTTTTCACTCTCTGGAAACTCAGATCCATTAAAGCTTATTTCAATACAGCGGCATTCAGAACCCTAGTCCAATCCCTCGTACTGAGTCTACTTGACTACTGTAACATCGCCTATTTAGCAATTTCCCAAAAGAACATGCAGCGTTTACAATTGATGCAAAATCTTTGGGCTGAGGAAGTTTGACCACGTGACACCCTACTACCGGCAGCTGCATTGGCTGCCAATGGAGGCGCGCGTAAAGTTTAAATTTGCCTGCTTCTGCTTCAAAGCACTACACGGACTTGCCCCTAAATATATAACTGACCTTTTCGTCTTCTCAGCCAACAGACACAAGAGAAGCTCACATTCCAACTTCGTTTCCCCCCCTGTGAGAGGCTGTAAACTGAAAAAACACCATGAACATCTTCTCTCGCACCAAGCAGCATCATGGGGTAAAGACCTAGAACAATTGCTTTCGCCCACTACTTATGAGGAATTTAGGAAACATCTGAAAACACACCTGTTCCTAAAGTATCTAGACAACTGATCCTCTCTTCTCTCTCCCCTCTATAGCGATTAACTTGTTCTATTGATCACTCTCTCCTCAAAAATGGATTTCCTGTCCTATTAACCCTCTTTCTTCCTCCCCTCTTAAAGTCAATCAATTTGTACCTTTGCTTAATCTTTGTAAACCGCATATTGCAGTATATAAGCTATTATTATTATTCCAGTTTAGCAGGAACTTGTCCAACTTTGTCTTGAAACCCTGGAGGGTGTTTTCCCCTATAACAGACTCTGGAAGAGCGTTCCAGTTTTCCATCACTCTCTGGGTGAAGAAGAACTTCCTTATGTTTGTAAGGAATCTATCCCCTTTCAACTTTAGAGAGTGCCCTCTCGTTCTCCCTACCTTGGAGAGAGTGAACAGTCTGTCTTTATCTACTAAGTCTATTTCCTTCAGTATTTTGAATGTTTCGATCATGTCCCCTCTCAGTCTTCTCTTTTCAAGGGAGAAGAGGCCCAGTTTCTCCAATCTCTCACTGTACAGCAACTCCTCCAGCCCCTTAACCATTTTAGTCGCTCTTCTCCAGACCCTTTTGAGTAGTACCACGTCCTTCTTCGTGTATGGTGACCAGTGCTGGATGCAGTACTCCAGGAGAGGACTCACATTGGCCCGGTACAGCGGCATGATAACCTTCTTTGATCTGTTTGTGATCCCCTTCTTAATCATTCCTAGCATTCTGTTCACCCTTTTTGCCGCCGCAGCAAATTGCGCAGACGACTTCACTGACTTGTCGATCAGAACTTGTAATCATGCTTGTCAACGCATAGCTATGGCTAGAGGAGACGTCAAAAGCACCAAATACATATCTAGCCATGAATTTTCTAGTTTCTAGGAGATCATGGGTTGTTGAACTAGTTGTTTAAAATAAAATGTCATGTAGAAGTTGTAACTCCTCTGGAAATGTTCTCTCCTCTGGAAATATTCTTCTTCTCATAGAAGTCTCTTTGTAATCATCCTGGAAATATCCAGATGTCTCTTTTGTAATCCGCCCAGAACTGCAAGGTGGAGGTGGAATAGAAATCAGTAATGTAATGTAATGTAACTGAGAATATGACTGGTATATGCATGTATGTATTCTGGTATAACCTACAGCCAAATTTGCTAGGGTACAGCCCTTCCTCCCTAGAGAAGTGCTGGTGTAAGTTCTGGTACTGGAAGATTTCTTGAGAGCAGATTCAACAAGGAGGGTGTGATGCTGCAGTTGAGGTTCGTCAAACCCTGAGCATGACTAGTCTAAAAAGGAATCTAATTTTCTGAGTGCCACAGAAATGAGAAGAGGTGTTTCTTATTTTTTTAAACATAGCATCCTTCATTAAGTTGTGGAATGGAAATTTCAAACAATCCTTGGAGATTTGCTCCAAGTCTAAAGCAAACAGCTCAGCCCTTGGTTCAGACTCAGATTCCATTTTGACCAGCAGAACTTGTCCCATCTGACAAATGAATTTAGTAAAAGATAGAAGGATGGGGTCCTCCTTCTAGGTTGTGGAGGAAAGAAGTCTGATGAAATTCCATATGATTCCGGAGCAGAGAACTCTTGATCAGAGTAGGATTTGTCTGTAAGATCCAAGTTATAGTCTTCCATCCTTGAAAATGGGGTACACCTAGAATGGTGGTCTCTAGAAGAATTATGCCGCTGAGATGGTTTGCGACTGTGATGTCGAGAAGAGTGCTGATCTGATGTGAAGCAAGGAGGTGGTGCTGTGGCGAATGAGACTTAGTGCGGCAACGCTGAGCCGAGCATGATCTGATAACAGAATCTCTCATGGAGCATGATCTGATAACAGAATCCCTCATGGAGTGATGCTCAGGCTGGGTCGCTACCAATAGAGCCAAGGGAGGAACTTGGACTGTATGTGCCTATAGCATAACTGCCAACTCCTTAACTCTTATTTGGTCCAGTACAGTCTGAGCCAGTACCATAAATGTTGTCGGTACAGCTGGTGCTGTTGGTGACCTCAACGTAGAAGCACGCCCTCGAAGGAACACTAACTGGAGAACGAGACTACTTATGTTGGCGTTTGACATGCATTGACTGGCTCGATGCTTAAGAAGACACCGATGTGTGCCTAATAGGCAAGATATGAGAATGCTTCTTAGCATTTTTAAGGCGATGCAGTTGGAGTATTGCAAGAGCCAACGCTGAGCAAGGCACAAATGTTGACACCGATACATCCAGAGAATGGTGCTTGTTGGCTGAAGGTGAAGTGGATATGGTCAATGTGTTGAGTGTCCCAAACAGCTTTTCCTGCTGCAAAATCCTAGCCTTCAAAGAACGCTTTTGAAGTTTAGAGTAGCGGGCACAAGAGTCCACTTGATACTCAGTACCAAGGTACCGGAGCACCAGTTATGCGTGTCAGTGACTGAGATGGTCCTGCTGCACTAAGTACACTTCTTGAAGCCACTAGAAGGCTTGGACATTGATGGAAAAATAGCTGCAGCAAAGTCAAAGGATTCAATCGTATTGATGTCAAGAGTTCGCGATGCTGCCGGCCTGCGAAGAGGCCAGAGGGGCCCAAAGGCCCGAAAAACACACAAAAAAAATGGAAAAATCTGAAGGGAGTATACTTGGAAATGACAATAATGAAGAAAATAAGAAACTTAAGACTGGAAAGCAAGAAAAAAACGAGAAAAGAAATGCCGTTTGGAGAGACTCCAAATACAGTAGACTCTCAGCTATCCGGCACCCATGGGGATTGGTGGATGCCAGATAACTGTAGTTTCTGGTTGCTTGAGAGTTACTGTAAAAATAGTTCTGTCTCCCTTCCCACCTCACTATCATCCCCCCACCCCCACTTGTAGGTCCAGCATCTGTTCTTCCCTTCTTTCTGGGTCACTTTCTCCCCACTTTCTCTCCCCTCCCTCACAATTTTTCTTCCCTCATTCCCTCCCTCCCTGAAGCAGTAGAGCCCAGTCCTGACAAACCCATCCCTCCATTCCTGAAGCAATAGAGCTGGTACTGACAATCCCCTCCCTCCATTCCTGAAGCAGTAGAGCCAGTCCTGACAACCCCCTCCCACCATTCCTGAAGCAACTGAGCAGGTCCTGACAACCCCCGTCCTCCCTCCGTAGATTTGCAAATCTACACTAGTGACTGCACTCTTCTATAAAGATAAATCAGCAAAGTCAGCCATAAAAGCTAAGTAGTTTGGTTGCTGTTTTTTTCAGTTTCTGGCTTGCACTTCCTTTATGCAACCCGGCTGTGGGTTAGCTGTTTTAATTGCTTTTTGAAAATGCCTTAAAAAATATATATGTGGGTCAATGATTGGAGTTGGAGCGATTGTACTACGCCGATTTTCCTCAGTATGTGATTGTCACTGCTGTGCGTAGGCTCCGTTTCTGAGACCCGAGCCCTTTCAGTTGTTTGGGCTTATATTTAGAAGTGTATTGCTGGGTAATAGCAGTATTTGGATTGTTTCTCTATTATATATGTATATATACTACTGGGGTATTTTGTTGTAGGATCCATAGATGACACCACCATCTGTGAGAATATGCTGCCTGCTTATCCTGGGATTAAAAAAAAACAACAAAAACTTACGCATTGCATATTTTCATTTGACAGCATTATTTTGTTCAGATTCTTTGTTTAAACTTCATATATATTGTGATTATTAGTCCTAATGTGAGCAAGTGCAAAGTGGTATGTGGAAGAGGAACCCCAACTATAGCTATGTGATGCAGGGTTCTATGTTAGGAGTCACCGCTCAAGTAAAGATCTAGGTATCATTGTTGAAGATACACTGAAACCCTTAGGCTCAGTGTGCAGCAGCAGCTAAGAAAGCAATAAAATGTTAGGAATTATCAGGAAAGGAATGGAAAACAAAGATGAGAATGTTATGCCTTTGTATTGCTCTATAGTGCAGATGCACCTCAAATAATACTATGGACAATTCTGGTCACATCTCAAAAGAGATATAGCAGAATTAGAAAAGGTACAGAGAACGGCAACAAATGATTAAAGGGATGGGATAACTTCACTATGAGGAAAGGTTAAAGCAGCTAGGGCTCTTCAGCCTGGAGAAGAGATGGCTGAGGTGAGGTATATATAATGGAGGTCTATAATACTGAATGGAGTAGAACAGATAGATGTGGAATCACTTGTTTACTCCTCCCAAAAATACTAGGACTAGGGGTCATGCAATAAAGTTAGTAGATAGGTGTCAAAGTTGAGGATATATGGAAATCCTTAGCTCAGTGTGCAGTGGTAGCTAAGAATTAAAACAAACCAGAACTCATTGCCAGAGAATGTGGTAAAAGCAATTAGCTTTGCAGGGTTTAAAAAAAGGTTTGGCTAACTTCATAATAATGTCTAATGGACTTCTCTTTTAAGATGGACATTCTTATGATCAGCAGCAGCATAAAATCTATTTTACTCTTCAGAATCTTGTCATGTACTTGTGACTTGAGTTGGCCACTGTTGGAAATAGAATACTGGGCTTGATGGACCTTTGGTCTGTCCCAGTATGGCAACGCTTATGTTCTAATTTTGTACATAAAGAAATAACCTATGTTTCTGTAATTAATCAAATTTCTTTTAGATTTATCTATCTAATATATATCTATCTACTATACAGTATATATCAACTTAAGTCTGGGTTGGAGAGTAGATTAAGTGACCTAATCCCGAACTTGCTGACATACCATACATTCAGAAAATCACTAAAAACCCACTTATTCAACAAATTTGTTTGAACTTCCAAACCTGCCCACTCACCTCTTCTTACATGTTCCTTCAACCTATCCCTATGTCATCCTACCACATAACTATTCATTTACCCTTCACCAAAACTAATTGATGTAACCTTGCTGCATTCCTCACAGCCTCTTTTGTTGTACATCGTCTTGAACTGAAAAGATATGATGGGGTATAAATAAAGCTATTATTATTATTAGCTATTATTAAAAATAAGAATCTGCATTACAGGTTTGGTGAACCAACTCCACAGTCCTGAATGTAAGTGGTAAATCTCATTTCTGGAAAAAAAAAAAAAAGCCTCCCTCATGCAGTTTATTCAAAGTACCCTACAGTTATTAGCCTGGCTACATCCAAGGTTTGCCATTTCAGATTAAGCATGATGTGACCTCATCCTTGACGTCATTTGCTCCCCACCAGAGACAGGAAATACCTAAGGTGAGTTATATTCAGGTACGGTATGTTATTGAAAAGGAGTGATCTAAATCCAAATCAAAATTTCAAAACACTTCCTTCAGCAATATGCAACGTTCACACAAAAAACATTGCACCACAGTACTTACACAAGCCAATCCACAGCCAGAATGAGTGAAATGTCTTTGGTAGGCAGTCCAATAGCTTCCAGGATGATTGCAAGAGTAATAACACCTCCTGCTGGTATCCCAGCAGCCCCTACACTTGATGCTGTGGCAGTGACCCTGGAAAGAAGGGAGCAGAATGCAATGCTTATATTGTGAAAGAGGACCAAGTACCAGTATAGAAGGCAGAACACAAGCCATCAACTAGCAGATTCATTTAACAATGAGTGAGCTGTCAACCTAGAATGCTGACCATTGAAATAATCCCAATTAGTTCCTAGGAAGGCCTCATCTGTACAGCATTACGAGTATATAAGCAGCAACAGTCTGGTAGGATACAATCTACTATTTTTACATCTTGGATAAGATTTTAAGTATCTTTTGTAAAAGTCACTGTACAATTTCTAAATGCATTCAGTTTTAAGTCACCTTCTATTACTCTGATGGAAACCAAAGTTGCTTACTTACAACAGGACAGCAGATTCAGCCTCTTAATATGAGCCAAGTCAACAGTATGACTTCAAAGCTTAAGTAGGATGCCATGCACCAATATGGTCCTTATGTTTTCTGCCCTCCTAGGTTCATTATATAGTTTTTACTACAAGTCTTTTATGAGAGGTATTTTAATAAGGCCTCCCTGCTGTCCTCTTAACACATTACAGGTAAACCATTTTTCTTTCTCCAATTAAAAAAAGCAGGATATATATCAGTTCTTAGAAACCGATTCTCTAACTATAGGTTACCTTTAAAAAAAAAAAAAAGATAGATTGGCAACTAAACAAGCCATTTTACTTTTCTTTTTAAAAAAACAAAACAATTGGACCTGCGAGTGGAGATGGAGTTTGATTCCAAACCACTAGTAGATCATGCGAGAGAGATTGGCCAAACCTACTTAAGGTTGGAAGTCGTATCCATATAACAGTGGGAGTAAACATGGTCTGAAAATTCATGTCATAGCCTTGCAAACCTCCAAAGTCTCAGGTGGGTCATCAACATTGCTTTGGCTGACACTATGAGAGGGAAATTGTATAAACAGCGCCTAAACTAAGGCACCGGTATGCGCTCTGCCAGCACCTAAGTTAATTGGGAAATGCCATTTGAAAATGGCAAGCAATGTCAAATTTAAAAACACCTAATGTAACTGGAGCCCAAATGAAAGGCACTGGAATTGTGCCACCAGACACACAATTCATGGATAAGATGAGCACCGGAAATGTAGGCTTTGGAAACCCTGACCTACATTTCTAGTGCCTATCTTTCCTGGATGCACAATTCTTCAAATAGCGTCATCACATGATTGACAAGCAATTGGCGGCCGCTGATATCTGCGCTGTTTCTTTTGCAAAGCTTGATCACATGTGGTCATGGAGCTTCAGAAAAGATGTTGAAAGGACAATTAAATTTATTTACCCCATACATTTTTTCATTAGAGAGTGGTTCTTTACACACATTTTGAGTTTTCACTTGAAGCAGTGTCATGTCTACTTTAACCAAAGGTCCAAAAACTATTTTGTCAATTGTACAAATTGCATCAAGGCAATTTGCAATAATTTTAATAAATACAAAAAGCACAACCCTTCAGATTATTGCTAGAGGAAGCTTTCATTAGCTGGGATAGTATCACACCAAAATCTCAACACATAAGAGGGCCAGAGTTTCAAATGAAAGCAACTCAATGATGGTAAAGTGCCTATTGCACTGAGCTGAACTCGGTGTCTTCAAACCAAAAAGATTGAATAGAAAATTATGTGCAGATTCAAGGAACCAAATTCCATCCTCAGAGTAGAGTAGAGTTAGAATGGTTAGAAGACCAGGGGAAATACAGTTCAAATCTCACTACAGTTCCCTGCTACCTCAGACAAGCCACTTAACCCTCCATTCCTTAGTGTCTAGCTGCACCATCCTGACAAGTGGCTTCTATTCCCCTTCTATAAGCAGACATACTCTGGCCCATATTTAGCTTTATTTGGCTGGCCAGGAATGGCTCCTGGCTGGCCAAACACTACATAGCCAGCTATCTCCCACTGAATAATTTATTCACCAGATTGGCTATGTTGCACAACACAGTTGTCACCACCAGTATTCAGTGGCTAGCCAGCTAAGGCTAGATAGACTCCGTGCCTGCTGTAGTCCCAGTAAAGTCTCCTAAAAAAGGTGGGAGCAAGCTCAAAAAGGGGATTCTGCAGTTTAGACCACAGTCCCGGATAAGGCACCCTGAGCATTCAGAGTGCACAAGGGCATAGCCCAATGCTTTTTCAGACTCAGAATGGGAGGATATGGAAACTCTCCCCAGTCACACATCTTTAAGCAGACCTAGAAACATAGGTTTTAAACCAGATCCTGTTTGTAGAAAGCCATGCAGTTTCCCCAGCGTACACCGGGGAAGCCCAAGAGAGCCACAGGTAAGAGCAACTCAGCCAGGTCAGGGCATAGCTCTCCCCATGAAAAGCCTGCAGATTTCTCTGTTAGAGAGGATAGGGAAGAGAAAACAAACCTCTCCCCCCAGCTTAAGCCAGGGTAATGGCTTAGATCTAATGGAAGTGGAGGAAGCTGGTTCCACTCCAGAATTTGCAGCAGCAGTCCAGGAGGAGCCGATGGAGCTTCAGGAGAAGCTGATTCCAGGGCCAGAGTTAATGGATGTGAGTTTGGCTGCCAAGCATTACTAAAGTCAGTGCTATGTTTTGGATTGCTGGGTTTAGGATACTTTGAACTAATACTGTTTTGCTACAGTTTTCTTTTTGGGACATTTCTTTTTTTATTTATTGCTTAAACAGGACTGTCTGTGCTGCTAGAATTAAGTGCACTGTGTTTGAAAAACACCAATAGTTTTTGGACTCTGTGGGGGAGGGGGGGTGCCTTGAAAAAAAAAACCCCTGTGTTTTTGTTTTTCATTTTAGAGCCCAAGTTTATAGGAAGTTGGGTTTTGTCTTTTGAGAAAGAAGTTTGTCACTATCCGGGAGGGAATTTGGGAAGCTGCTTGTTAAGCTTTTTGAAAGGCAAACTTGAGGCAATTCTCCTGGCCCCAGCACTGTTTTTGCAGCTGGAGGCTTCTGTGTTTGTCTTTTGGATTGTTTGAATGCTTGGACTGTTAACAGCTTAGGAGCTGAACTTACCTGAAACCTGCATTCGGCAGGCTAAGGAAAAGAACTTTGGGAAAATAAAATGTTATGAAAAAATGTAAAGCTTTTGTTGAGAAGGAAAATCCTGAAAGTTACAAAGGAGTTTTCCCTGGAGTTTATTTTTGCTGAACTGGAGTTCGCCAAGGTGCCTTGGCACATTCTGACAAATAAATCTGTATTTTTTGTGTTTTGCCTTCTTTATTATTGTTGAACCTGCAGGGCTGACTCCATCCCGAGTGGCGCGCCTAGATCAGTTTTTGCATGTGGCCACTTGGGGCGCTGTTGCCCGGTTTCTTGGGACCCCAGTGGCTACAATCAAACTGAAATTATGCGAAATGAAACACAAGCAGAAATAATAAACTCCTACAGCCTGGCTTGTCGGAAGAAAGACTGAGGGACAGTGATGAGGTAAGAAGGCGAGGGGTTTAAGTCTCTGAGGTTTGAAGCTTCCTTCAAAGTCCTGGCAAGTAGACAGAAATAGCCCACTGGTCCCAGAATAAAGTGGAATTGTACAAAAAAGTAAAAAGTTTATTAAATACAAACAAACTGTATAAAATGCAAATGTTCTATGTTGTTTGAGATAGATTGGTTTTAACACTATCTTGAAAGCCTGCTTCAGGGGTACAATGAACATCCAATAAATGGTAATCTAGCAACACGAACAGATACTGGTATTACTTATTGCACACCAGTACATTTTCTTATTTGTGTTCTAACTTGTAATCATGCATTTTTAATCCAGGCTATGCTGGGTCCCTTCTTTAATCCATTGTGTTACAAGGTTATTAGCTGTTCGTGTTGCTAGATTACCATCTATCGGATGTTCATTGTACCCCTGAAGCAGGCTTTCAAAGCTGAAACACAGACTGTGTCGGGTCTATAAGCTAGATTGTATAAAATGCAAACATTCTATGTTGTTGTTTTGAGATAATGTGTTAAAAACCATTTTGTATTTGATAAACTTTACTTTATCTTTGGTTGATGTGCACAGTTCCTTCCCCACTTCTCTGTTGCATTTTTACCATAGGGTTTTGTTTCCTTGTTTTGGTCTTTGGAGTCCATTTATGTTATAATCACATTTGTTCAATAAAGACTGACATGATTCAAACTGTAAACAGCAATCATGCTAGATACAAATATCAAACTAGGTTTCTGCTCAGATTCAAATTAGAATACAACCATGCTACCTTTGTTAAAGTGCAGGCACCTGGCAAGGGTATGTGTGTGTTATGACCAAAGCAAGCATTTCATTTGTGTATATTTATACTAACAAATATAACCTGGAAATCAACTTTCCTACCACACAAAAGGGATCTCTTTCAAAGTTGTTCCCAGTTCCTTATTCCCAATGCCACATTTGCTAATGTTCTGAAAAAGGAGCAAAACGAAAAACAAAAAAGAAACTCCAGCACAATCTGCAGTGAGGAAGAGACAGCACAAGATGAGCGTACAAGATGCAGGCTATGTTTATTATATCAATTGTTAATTGCCACCTTTTTACAAACCAAGGGACCCAACACGCTCCGTGTTTCGGTTAACACTGAACAGAGCATGTTTGTAAGAGGACAAAATGTAACATGATACACCAGAACTAGTCAGAAGGCAGCAAAAGAACTTTAAAAAAAAAAAAAAGAGGAGGTTGATCACTTTTGCTGCATTAGAACACAGCTGCTATTGGAGATTTTGTATAATACGGTGTCTGTTTGTGTAAATTTGTTTAGATTAAGCTCAGCCAGATGCGGGACATACATGTCCATGGGAGAATTTAAAACCACAGTAGTTCAGATGCACTACACTAAAGATGAGCGCACCATTGATCATGCACCATTTTAACAAGAGCAGTGGCCAACTACTGTAACTCAGACTTAATATTTGTACTTTAAGAGGACAGTTTGGTGTGGCCGAGAAGCCAGTGGCAGTACTCACAATATGGTGATGACATGGACAAAGTCCAGTGTGAAATTATTGAGTTGGGCAATGAACACAGCAGCAACACACTGGAAAAGTGCAGCTCCATCCATGTTCACTGTTGCTCCGATGGGTAGGATGAAGCGGCTAATGTGCTTCGAGACTCCGTTTTTCTCCTCCACACACTTCATCATCAGAGGCAGCGTGGCTGAGCTAGGGGGGAGGAAGAAAAACAGCAGATAAGTCAAAGGCTGGGCAGAGACCCCATACCAGTGGTCTCAAACTCAAACCCTTTGCAGAAAAAAATAGTTAATGTCAATTTTGCATGAGATAAAACTCTTTATAATAAAGTTTATAAATCGGCTAAGTCTTAACAATAATACTGTAATTTATAGCTAAAGAGACATATGATCAAGAAACTGTTTTATTTTACTTTTTGTGATTATGATAAACATACCGAGGGCCTCAAAACAGTACCTGGCGGGCCGCGAGTTTGAGACCACTGCCCCATACCATCCCACAGTGTGAAATAAAATGGTATGATCTATTTCAAACCAAAGAATATATTTGTGGTTTAAATGTACTCTAAAGTATGTAACATAAATCAATAAACCACCTTATCTGAAATAAATCTTGTAAGGCTGATTCTTTTCTTAACTTCGTGGTTGTACACCTCAGAATTTGGAGCAGTATTCCAAATTTAGGGTTCTGATCATATGATCATACAGCCTTATACATGATCCTGTAGCATCATAGGATGACAACCACCTCCCTATTTTTCCTTTATAAAATACTTGACTTTATTTTAATATTTAATAAATTATCCACACATCAAAATTTATAATTTATAAACAGCAAGCTACTGTCTAGGGAGTTTAAACAATTAATTTTCTCCACTCTTAGGGCTCCTTTTACAAAGGCGCGCTAGCGGTTTTAACGCGTGCTAGCCACTACCGTCTCCTTTTAAGCAGGCGGTAATTTTTCGGCTAGCGCATGCTAATCTTGCGTATGCGATAAAAACGCTAGTGCACCTTAGTAAAAGGAGCCCTTAGTTTTCTTTACATTATTTCAATTGCCAAACAAGTTATTTCAAATGGAAAATGGCAGATCGGTGTAAAGCACAAAATTCATATATTGCAACCTTTTCAAAATTCATATGCCAAAAGCGGTACTTATCGCACAAATGCGATTTATTACACCGCACATATTGCCTGTGGCCTGGAACCATTGCAATTATATGTTTAATATTTCTTTTATCTTTTATCAGGTCCGACGCAGCCTGTGTTTCGTGGGTCAAATAGATCTCCCACTGTGTCAGGGCTATTCATGCAACGGAGGCTGTTAAGCCTCCGTTTCTCCAATGCATGAATAGCACTACTGCTCTATTATATGATCTATTTCAAAACACAGCACTGCAGTAGAGTGGATTCAACCAAGCAACCTTCATTCTGAACCGTGCTCACCACATTAGAAACAAACGAGGACTCTGAGGTTTAGCTATTAAATTTAAGACATTCTACAAGCAATCAATGCAGTTAGAGAATCAGGAGCTCAACAAAATTTCTACTTGGCATCTGGCAAATATGCAGATGTATGTTTGGTTTTCTAAAATATGGTTAAAAATCTTTCTTTTGCAGTGTCGGCCTTTTATTCCACCCCCCCCCCCCCCCCAGTATCAATTAATGTATTGCTGTTACTTTTAAGTATTGTTAACTGTTGTAGGATTAGAGAGCTATGACCAAAAATATTTAATATTTTAAAGCTGCCTCCCATTTTTCTGCGAGTGTCTGCTTTGTGAATTACCTAATGAGCTGCTCTGTTTTAGATGTATGGATTTTTGGTGCCTTTTTAAAAACGTTCTTAACTATTTGGGTCCTCTGTATGGATGTTCCTTTATCAAGAGCAGAGTACATGCCCTGGGATTTGTACTACCTGATCCTTTGAAATATTACAGATGAGCAGTGGAAAAAAAAAGAGACCTGTGCCAGATGGTCCTTTTAATACATAATTTTATTCCACTCTTTTATTCTGGTTTTCTCTCACTGGGTATTACCGTGGATACTGACCAGTACCATCTGGCCCTCAATAGATTAATCTGCTAGTCATATATTTGAGATCTGTATCCTAGAAATATAACTTATATAGCATATAAATCTTTTTTCCTGTTTCCCGAACCATTTTTCTAAGATGATTCTGTGTCATGGTGTTGTTTCTGTCATTGTTCTTTTGTCTTTCAGCATCACTTATAATGGCTCAATATACTGCTTTTTATTTTGGATTGGTATAATTTTTACAAGGTAAATATACACACATTCATCTTCTTAGTTTTGTCCATTGTCTGATTTATGTTTGGTTTTCCTTTACTTAATTTATAGGTTTTAAAATCATCCTGAAGCAGATGCTGCAATATTGAACAATCAAATATAAAGTCTTGATATATATGTATAAACCTTTTTATAAAATCGCTGATTTTTAATGAACTTGGTTGGAACTTCTGTCTGCTCTACTGCTTTTTACTTCTAGATTAAAGGATAGATTCTATAAATGATGCTCAAAAATGGACACCAGAAAAGATAAAGCACGAGTCCCATGCCTTAACTTTGGGTGCCAGACTTACGCCTACTGAAATCTGATATAAGTGATGGCTCCTAAGTTGGGTGTGCTGATTCTAGAACTTTTCAGAATTCCCTTGACACACTCATGCCCTTTTCCGAGTTGGTACCCAAATCACACAGCACACAAAGGGTTATAGAATAGTGCACAGCCAAATATGAACAAATCCTAATAGTTGCCAATTAATGTCAATAACTAGTTGTTAGTAGCTGATTAGGTAAGTTTTGCAATCACATCTCAGGATCATGCCCAAATCTGGGTGCCATATATTGCAGTTGGGTTTTGAATCTTGTTTTATAACAAAATTAAGAAACGGTTACAAAAATGTTAACAGATACAGATCTCAAAACTTGAGCACAATGTCAATAGAACACAGCTATTTAAGAACCATGTGATTAAAGACAACCATTTGCACAAATGCCAAGCAGGCAGGCATTCACAAGCCACAATAAGATGAGATGTATAGATCATTTAGTCAGCTTAGAATGTTCTTAATACATTGATGGATCTACTACCTGAGTTCTAGCTCCATTATGTCCTCAAATCACAAGTTTTACTGTATACACAGAAGCATCAGGTGTGCCAGGCTATAACTGCAGTATAAAGCAAACATACTGGTATAGTGCTCAAAAAATCTTACTCCTTCTGTTCCTGAGCTCTTACCTGGAGGATGTGCCAAAAGCTGTGGCCAGGGCTGTGACGATGCCCCACAGGAATCTGTAGGGGTTTTTGCGGGTGAAAATGAAGTAGATAAGGGGCAGAACAAGCAGTCCATGGATAACATGACCCACAAAGCAGCAGCAGATGTACTTGCCAAGGCTGGTAAAGAGGGTTACCACATCATGCATCTCCGCAATCTTCCCAGCTACCAAGAACATGATACCCAGCGGAGCATACCTATTCAGAAAAAAAGGGTACAGATATTTTCATCATTTGTTTTATCAGGGTGTGAAACACATTTACCACAGATCTGTGTTATTTCAAGGCCTTTTTCCTCAATAACTCTACATCTTAAGCTACACAGCTTTTTTTTTTTAGTTTTGCCAGGAGATGGAAGACATGGAGAGTAGGAGCCTTCTGAGTTTGGAGAGTTAAGTTGTTGAAATGTGTGCTGTTAAAGAGAAATTAGGTTCTTACCTTAATTTATCTTTTCCCCGAAAATAAGGCAGTGTATTAATTTTGGGCTTATTTTCAGGGGATGTCTTATTTTTTTTCCATGTATAACAATCATCTTTCCCTTCCTCTCATCCACACCAATTCTTCCTCTTTCCTTTCTCCCCCATGTGCAGCATCTTTCCTCCCTCTGTCACCCATCCCCTTGTGCAGCAGAACCCCACTGACCCTCCCACCGTGAGACTGACATACCTCCGCTCCTCAGCTGACCATCCAGCGCAAAATTGGCATGATATAGGGCAGCGGTTTCAAACACACGGCCCGCGGGCCGCATGTGGCTCTCCAGGTTTTATTTGTGGCCCGCGGTCTGGATGCGATCAACAGCATTTCTCTTTCCCTTTCCCTTCCTTTTGGAGCAGCAGCGTGTCTGGCCGGCTCGTTCTGTTCAAAACCGCGGGTTGGCGGCTCCTTGCACTATCCACTCCTGCATCGGAAGCCTCTCTGATGTCACAACATCAGAGAGGCTTCAGACGCAGGTGCGGATCTCGCAAGGAGCTGCCACCCGCGGCTTTGACGGATCGAGCCGACCAGACACGCTGCTGCTCCAAAAGGAAGAGAACGGAAGGGAAGGGGAAAAAGAAATGCTTCTGCTACAGAGGAAAGGGGGACCCTAGGGAAATGCTGCTGCTGCTGTACAGGGAGAGGGAGGGAAAGGGAAAGAGAAATGCCTCTCCTGCACAGGAAAGGGGGAAGGGAAATGCTGCTTCTGTTGCTGCTGCACCCAATTGGGGAAAGAGAGGGAAGGAAGGAGAAGGGAGAGGAGAGGAATAAGAGAAGAAGCCAAGTTCATGGGAGGGAGGGAAGGAAAGGAGATATCAGACCATGGAGGGGGAGGGAGAGATGCCAGGGCATGGGGGAAGGGAAGGAGACAGATGCCAGACCAGGGGAAAGGAAGGAAGGAGGGAGGGAGGGAGAGAAAGCAAGGAAAGAGATGCCAAACCATGGAAATAGGACGGAAGAAGAGAGAGATAGGAAGGGAAGGTAAGACATGGAAACGTAGATTTTGAAAAGAAAGCAGAAAAATTGAACATTAAGTTAATGCCAAAAATGGATGCAAGGCAGTAAGTGAAGATGGAGAGAAAAACAGTCAAAGGACAAGAAGGCCCTGGAAACCTAGTTGAAAGCACAGAAAAATAAAGTCGCCAGACAACAAAGGTAGGGAAAATGATTTTATTTTCAATATAGTGATTGAAATGTGCCAGTTTTGAGAAAGAAAAGATATTAAACTTAGTCTGTCATAATTTTTCCAGTTACATGTTATTTGTTGAATTGCTACTCCAGTTAATATGAATAAAAGTTTATTATATATAAATTATATATAAAATGGAGCGCACAATAGCAACACAGAAAGGTTATTTTGGTAAATTTCTGAAGATTTGGAGACCATTAGCAGATTTTTGTAATGATTAATAACATTTTCCCATAATAAGAGATTTGATAAGTGGGGATGTGGGTGGGTATTATTTCATTTACCTTACAATATGTATGAATTAATTAATGTATTTTTAAGTATTAGGTTAGAGTTTCTGAAATACGAAGGGAGGGCTTGGGGGGGGTTATTTTATTTATATTTGTCATACATATTAAATGATTTATATATTATCTAAAACATTATAAAAATATGAATATAAATATAATATATTGTACTTAAAGTATTCATGAAAGAAAATCAAGTGTGTGTTTATAAGATTATATGTATTTTTCTGATACACTTGTTGTAATATGAAAAAAATGAATAAAGAAATTAAAAAAAAAAAGAAAAGATATTAAACTTTAAATGTGAGGGCTGCAGAAAAAATAGAATACTTGGAGGGCCGCAGAAAAAATAGTTAATGTACCTCATGCAAAATTGTCATTTCTTTAATAAGACATTAACTATTTTTTCTGCAGCCCTCCAAGTACCTACAAATCCAAAATGTGGCCCCGCAAAGGGTTTGAGTTTGAGACCACTGATATAGGGGTAGAACAGCCTGAGTCCATCCCAATCAAGTTTGAGCCAAATTGAGGGGTTTTGAGGCAGATGGAGGCTTTAGAAAAAAAACCTGAACCAACCATTGTTTAAAATCCAAGATCGCTACCAGCAGAAAACTCATGCAAAAAAATGGCCTATGAGGGCTCCCCTGAAAGTTTTTTAAAAAAACAAAACACCTCAGGGAAATGGGTTTTTGGAGATGGAGGACTCTTATCTCTGATCCCAGAAACCCTTAAATTCAACTTTTCCAAAAAACCCACCCTTCGATTTTCTCCATAGGAGATAACAGGCTGTACTCACAATGCTGCTGATGCTGCCTATATCAGCTTTGCTTCAGCCTGACTGAAGTGAAGAGAACTTTCTGCCTCAAATCTTTGTGCAACAGCCCAGACCTGGAAATCTTTGGGCTGCCAGTAGGACCGGAACCAACTGAAGACTCAACCCCCACAAATCCTCACAGCGCGATATGGGGAGAACAGGGGCCCCACAGCCCACACTTGAGCCTCTAATAAAAATCAGATGGTGAGCAGGCTCCCAGGGGAATGGACCCTGAACAGGCTGATTTATCAGGTACACTTAGAGGTTGCCCTGCGAGCTGCAGTTTGCCCTCGCGAGTCTGCTTCTTTTCCCAGGTAGAGCAGCCCCAGAAATAGGGTCCTCTGGCACCAAAGCCTCCTGAAAAGGAGTAAAAAGCCCTGAAAATAATAAAAAATCCAAACAGAGCAGATCAGAACACCTTGGTTCGCTTGAAGAGGGAGCTATATTCCACTGGTGAAGGAGGAGGTGCTGAAAGATGCCTTTCTGCAAATGGTGCGACTGATACCTTTCTGCAAATGGTTTGCAAGCATGGAATGATCACCTAAAGTACAGACTCCTGTGTACATGTAACAGAAGCAGTTTCTCGGTCTATAGACAGATGCTGTACCATGCAGCCACAAATCAACAAAACAATACCGAAATCATTCGCAGTCATGAGAAACCTAAGGCAAGTTCGAAAATTCTTCGACAGAAAACAATTCCAGCTCATGGTCCAGTCCCTAGTCATAGGTCTTCTAGACTACTGCAACATCCTCTATCTCTCCTGCCCCGCAACCATAATAAAACAGTACAAAACACAGCTCTGAGACTTATCTATTCACTGAGGAAACATGACCACATCATAGATCGAATGACACTGGCTCCCAATACAATCAAGAATATTATTCAAATTCTACTGCCTACTATTTAAAACCATTAATGGAGAAAGCCCAGTCTATTTGAACAACCGCCTAATTCAAACTATCACTACCACACATAGGAGAATCCACACACCATTCACATACCCTCCAATCAGAGACGTCAAACGAAAAAAACTGTACGATGCCACACAAGCAGCAAAACTACACTACCAACTCTCCAATTTACTGATCACGACCCCAGACTACAAACTTTTCAGAAAAGAAATAAAAACCATGCTATTCAAGAAATCCTTAAAGACAAACTAACACCACAAGAATCATCTCAATCCCCTGTAGCAACCCGCTCCACTCTGTAATACCTCTGGAAATGTCTAGATAACTTCTTATGTAATCTGCCATGTATAGCACCTCACTTCCTGAAACAGGGAACGAGACTAAGAAAACAAAACTAGGGCCTAGCTTTGTCCTCCAATAACCTCTGGCATTTTGAGTCCCCCAAATCTAGACAAAATTGTTAAAATCCTCAACAAAAAGGAGCCTACCCCGAAAGAGAAGCTTCACCAGTCTCGACTTGGACACTGTCTCTACAGTCCACTGCCTGAGCCATAGCCACACCGAACAGTTACTGCCAGAGAGATCTCATTAGCTGAAGCTTGCAACAAATCCACTGAATAGGTTAGACTGGTTTCCAAGGAAGGGAGAGACTAAATTAAGTCCTCCTGCTGAAGAGGCCTTTTACACCCAGTTTCAATAAGCAGGGCCACATAAGAACCACAAACTATATCCTGTAAGCTTAAAGCTGCTACCTCTCAAAAGACAAATAAGAGTTCTCCCAAATTCCTGTTCTACATATCCTTGAGGGCCGTTATCACCTTCAACAGGCAAAGTTGTCTTTTTTGTAACTGCAGTGATCAAGGAGTCCACCCATGGCAACTGCAATGACTTAATGCCTCTGCAGGCAGCGGGTAGAGTCTAGCCACTGCTCTTGCAACATGCAGACCCACATCAAGGAAGTCCCATTGTGCAGAAATAAGGATCTTCATGGCTGCATGGATATGAAAGGTCTTGGAAGGGGGTCTCTTAGTCCTAGACATAATGGGATTAGCCATAGTCTCAGAAGAAAGAGGCTCAGGGGAAGAAATATTGAGAACCTCCAAAGATCTGGCTATCAGCAAGGACAGTTCCTCCTTTCTAAAAAGCCTCCCCCTTCTTTAATGCAACTAAAATTGAGTATCCTGAGATTCCAGAGAGAGGGTTCTTAGACCCTTGATCAGAGAGCAGTGACAGTTTTGTCAACCTCCCTTTGGAGGTCCAGATGTGCTGGCTTAGGATGCACAGAACCTGAAGCATCTGATGGAGCAGAGGGAGCACATGTTGCAGTAAGCTTTTTTGCAAAAGAAATGCTTTGTGCATTAAAAGCAAGAGTTTGAGAGAAAATGGAGAAAGTGTGTCCTCATCCATATCTGCGAATGCAGCACTGCCTTCCTCAGGCCCAAGTCCCCAGAAAAATATCCACCTTTCCACAGCTCCAGGATCGGCCTCTGTCTTGGCCAAGCACAGGCTGATCCAAGATTATGGCTGCAAAATCATGCAGTGCGGAAGCCACCTCTGAGCCCTCCAAAACCGCACCCTCTGAACCTAATGAAGTACACCGATGCAAGGGCTCTTAAACCACAGCCATCTGAGAAGGGAAATGAGATGTGGGATCGCAGGTACTGCAGATGTCCGACACTGCTTGTTGGCTCCCACATCTGGAGCAGCGTTTAACGATTTAGTTGGGGCCACCATGAAAATGAAAGATGTACTCAAGTTTGTCAGCCAAAATAGTATGCAAGAATTAGATGCTGCAGCATATCTCTACCTCAACAGGGTGGTTGCTCCTTGAGAGATCAGCCTCTGTTAAAAGCTGTTCCACTCTTTTTTTTTTAACCAAGGTAGATTTCTTGCTCCTAGAAACAAGGAGCCCAGCAAAAATGAGTCAGGATGAGGTGTGAAGGGCCCTAGCACCACCAGGTATATCCAAAGGCCCACTCAACCCTTATCAAGTTTCAAGTTTATTAAAAATTTGTTATACAGTACTCCCCTGATATTCGCGGGGGTTCCGTTCTAGGAACTCCCGTGAATATCGAAAAACCCTCTGGGGAAGCAGGAGAGGGCAGCTGGAGCGCCGGTGAGTGAAGGAAATCACTCGCGGTACACTCCGACTGCCTCTTCCTGTACTAAAGTCGGGCCTCACCAATCAGGAGCTACTTTGACTCACAGCTCCTGATTGGTGAGGCCCAACTTTAGTACAGGAAGAGGCGGTCGGAGCATACTGCGAGTGATTTCCTTCACTCACCGGCACTCCAGCTGCCCTCTCCTGCTTCCCCTTCACAGTCAGAAAATACTGCGAATGACCAGGATTGCGAACCGCGGACCACGAATTTGCGGGGGAACACTACTGCCAAATCAAACTTCTTGATGGTTTACAATACATTAAAAGGGTAATTATAAAACCAGCAAATTAGTAACAAAACAGACAAAATTACTAAAACAAAAAGGAATTAAGGTAGAAATACATAATTGTTAGGAAAGAACAGAGAAGGGGAATCACAATAGAGAGAGAAAGACGTATATTTTTTTGAAAAAGAAAAAGAATCAAAATTCAATTACTGAATGGAAAATAAAGAGAGAGATCATCCTTACTAGGACGGTTAGAGTCCAAAGGCATCTTTAAACAAGAATGCTTTTAATTTGGACTTAAAATAAATGAGAGGTAGCTTCTCGTAAATGGCTTGGAGTGGAGTTCCAGAGAGACGGGGTAGTAACCGAGAAAATATAAGCGTGTAAGGTGTTAATGTGTCTTAAAGATGGAATAGAAAGCAAATTCTGAGAGAATGACTGAAGGCTTCTTTGAGGAGAATATGGAATCAGTTAATGAATTCAGGTTGATTAGTTTGAAGGGTTTTAAAGGTTAATAACTGTACCCAAAAACTAGGCCAGGAGCCAGCCAGTACAGAGCTGCACCTCTGTATTGGTGTCCATCCACCTGCTAGATAGAGAAAAAACACCAGAACTGTACCATATAGAACCCTTTTCAGTATTCTCTCTCTCCACCTGCTAGTAAACAGACATAGCCCACAAGTTTCTGTATTGATCTATGGGATGCTATGGAAACACTGTCTTACGCTCAAGTATGGTACATAAGAACATTCTTTAAATCCACACACCTGTGAACAGTTTAGTAAAATCTGGAACCTACCACATGATCCAGGAGACAAGCACCATGGTGGCTTCATTGAAGGCGTTGAAGAACTTGATTAGGATCTCTCCCTCAGATCCTAGCTTCCTCAGAGCAATCCCAAAGACAATGGCAAACACCACCAAGCCCAAAATATTCATCCCTTCTACCTCTTTGCCAAAAGGAACCTGTAAATATGGACAAAGCAGGCAGTGAGAGCTGGAAGCCATTCTTTCCCATGATATTTGATATGAAGAAATGAAAGATTTTTGCTGAAAGTCACTCACTACCACTAACTAAAAGTCACTCACTAAGACTTAGATAATGTGCTTTCAAAATCCTTTTTCACCATCACATCACCTCCATCCATTTTATGAGAAACTTCCTATACAGGATAAAAGCTAAACTTTTACCTTCCAGGCACTTCTATCTGAAGCCTCTCTACTTTGCTTAAAAGCTCTGACACCAAGTATTACTCACCTTCTCAAATTTGATAGTTTCATTATATTCTCCAAGTTCATGTGTGCTATTTTTCTTGGTTTCATTATATTCTCCAAGTTCATGTGTGCTATTTTTCTTTATCTGAACCAGTTTGTAGCTGGTAACATACTGGAACCAACAGAGAAGAAATCAATGAGTGCAATAACATGGGTATAAGCAGGGTACACATTCTATAATTATGTGGTGAGGGCAAGGCCAAGGCCAATGTAAGATTACTGGATATCCTAATCCCTTGGATCTTCACACTCAGACCCTGAGGGCTTAAGTAAAGTTTCCAAGTTTATTAAAATTTTGATAAAACGCCAATCATAAATTCTAAGCGTTTTACAGTAAAATATGGGGGAAACAATCAAGAGTCTAATTAAAAACAATACAGACATAACGTACAATATAACAAACCATACGTACGATAAAACAAGAGAAAAGTGGGGAGAATACAATATTTAAAAGAAAAGCATACAAAGAAGGTAAAAACAGAAGAGGGAAGGGGAAAAAAATCAGACTTCAAATAGATCAGTGTGATCAGCTTTCATAAGCATCTTTAAAAACTTCCTTTTAAACTTCCTTTTAATTTATCTACATAACTACCCCATACAGCCCACCATTAAAATACTGGGTGTAACTCTGGACCAATGCCTCACCATGAAAGATCAGGTGGACTCCCTAATCAAAAAGAGTTTTTTCACCCTCTGGAAACTTAAATCCATTAAAGCATACTTTGATAACTCTGCCTTCAGAATCCCTCGTATTAAGTCAACTCGACTACTGTAACATCGCCTACTTAGCAATCCCCCAAAAGAATATGCGACGATTACAACTAATGCAAAACACTGCGGTCAGACTAATCTTCGGTCTAAAGAAGTTCGATCACGTGACGCCATACTTCAAACAGCTACACTGGCTGCCGATGGAAGCTCGTGTAAAGTTTAAGTTCGCCTGCCTCTGTTTTAAAGTTTTCTACGGTCTAACCCCTAAATACATCACTGACCTATTCTCCTTCTCAGCCAACAACACAAGAGAAGCTCCCACTCGCACTTCGTTTCTCCCCCGGTTACAGGATGCAAACTAAAAAAAACACCATGAGCATCTTCTCTCACATCAGGCTGCTCTATGGGGTAAAGACCTAGAACAACTCCTATTGCCCACCACTTATGAGGTATTCAGGAAACGCCTCAAAACTCACCTATTCCTGAAATACCTAGACAGCTGACCCACTTCCCTCCTTCCCCTCTCTTGCCCTTTCTCCCTATTGTTCCCACATCCCTTAAGTTAACTCAACTTGTACGTCAACTCAACTTGTACTCCACTAATCTTCTGTAAACCGCATAGAACTTAACGGTATTGTGGTATATAAACTGTTATTATTATTATTATTATCTAGATTGTTTTCTGCCCTTATATGGGTTGGTAAGGAATTCCAGATTGTGGGAGCATTAATAGCGAATGACGTGGTTTGACGAGTACTGATGATCTTTAGGAGGGCACATGAAGATGATGTTGGGTAATGGATCTTAAGTGTTCTAAGCGGGTCATATGTGATAAGAAGCTTGTGGATGAAAGCAGGTTCTTTAGTATTTTGGTCTTTGAAGGAAAGAAAGACAATTTTAAAAGTAATTCTGTGCAGTATTAGCAGCCAATGAGTGTTTTTTAGCAGAGGAGTAACACGGTCAAATTTCTTCATGTTTGTGATAATTTTGGTAGCAGTGTTTTGGATTAGTTGAAGACGACGGATGTCTTTTTGGCATATACCTTTGTATAATGAGTTGCAGTAGTCGAGCTTAGATATGATAAGAGAATGGATCAGAATGTTAAGAGATTGAGGGTCCAAAATGTTGGCTTATGATTTAATCATTCTAAGTTTAAAGAAACAGTTTTTTACTACTGCACTGATTTGAGGCCGGTAAGATAATTTACTGTCGATTATAACTCCCAGGATTTTGATTGAATTAATGCCTCTGATGGAGATAGGGAATGCAAGGAGATGAATTAATGCCTTTGATTGAATTGGTATGCCTTCGATGGAGATAGGGGATGCAAGATTGTTTTTCCAAGGGAAGAGAAGACAGTGAGTTTTGGAGATACTGAGCAAGAGCATGTTTTCACATAGCCAACCACTAGCTTTATCTCATTTTGAATTGATGATGTTGATATTTGGGGGGTCAGAAGCATCAATGGGATGGATGATATGTATTCCATCTGCGCAGGCAAAAGCATGAGGCCAATAGATTGACATAATGTTAATAGAGGGGCCAGATAAATGTTAAAGAGAAGGGGGGACAGTATAGATCCTTGAGGAATACTAAAGTTGTTTTGGGAAGATAAGGAGTTGTTAAACGAAACAGTGGCAGTGTGGTTAGCAAAGTATGAATTGAACCAAAGTGAACCTAGAGACTTATTTCCCCCCACTCACCCCAATTGGCCCTTAGCATATCAATCCCCTCCCCACAAGATTTTAATTTTAAAAAATCCTATCATCCCACAAGAATCCTATTCACTCTCCACTGCCCCTCACCAAGGGGAGGGCAGGTCCTCTCAGACTGCTGGATATCTGAAATTAACACCTTCATCCTTCCACCACCGAAGGCTGCCTAGTATTATAGTAGCATCTTCTGGAGATGCCTCTTGCCCAGTCGCTCTTGTCCCCACTGGTTCCACAGTCAAAATGGCTGTTGGGACTTCTCTTGTGAATACCTGATCCAGCTTGTACTTCTTCCAATTCCAAGGCCACTGGGACCTCCCACGGCAGTCTCAAAAAAACTGCTGTGGAAGTCCCAGTAACCATTTTGGCTGAGAAACCTGGGGATCACTCTTTCTCAGAAAACACTACTAGACTGGAACCAATAACCACCAGTTTTGATCAGCCTTTAATAAGGGCTATTTTGAGTGTCATTTACCCAGGGGCTTTATGAAAGTTATACCCCCCATGGGTAAAAATATGTTGATTGCTCTATGCAACTATCAGAACCCACCTGGGGCAGCAAACAATAGGTTAAGCCAAAATAAGTTGGCAATGGGTTAGCACTACAGTCAAGAGGCCACTATGTGTAAATGCATTATGGGAGTAACTTATAATGCTTAAAAATGTCAGTGCTGACTGTCATTGAGGTCACATAGGAACACTGTTCCAAAAAAAAAAAAAAAAAAGGGTTTGGAGAGAGGGAGCAGCCACCTGCTACTGCAGATGTTGGCATCTTTTGAGCCAAAAGGCAGAACAGAAAGGTTTAATCCCACGTGAGACTTCCCTTTCAGACCCCACGATTGTTACCACAAAAGGTCACCCTAGGGAAAAGAGATCAAGAGAAAGTTACTTACTGACTGGAAGGCAGCAGAAACCAGGTTAGATGGAAATATATTTCTGTCATGGAAAAAAAAAGTGCCAAGATTAGCAATTAGTACAACCAGTTAAACAAGACCAGCTATTCAAATACTTTCCAAATAGTCAGGTTACATTCCTTCTCCTCCCTCTTTGGTAAAATCTTTTCACACTTGTCATCAATACTGGTATATAATAGTGCTGCCCGATTCACGATTCGAAACGGTTCACCAATTCACTTCGGGTGAATCGATTCGAATCAATTCAAAACAAACAAAAAAAAACCGGCTTCCCAATTTGCCTGACCCTCCCCCCCTAAAGCAGGAGCGGCAGCTGCCGCATCTGCTTTAGAAGGCAAGGGGGGAGGGTCAGTCAGGAAGTGCTGCTGTCGGCTTCCCCCCCGGCGTCCGGCTCCCACCCCCTCGGCCTTCCGCTCCCCCCGGCCTCCCGCACTGTTTACCTTCCAGCAGAACAGCCTGCAAGCAAGATCGCAGTGTTAGCGATCTTAGTACCGCTTTGGAGCTGGTTCCTCTGTCATGGTCCCACCCCTCCTCTGACATCAGGAACCATCTCCGAAGCGGTACTAAGATGGCTAACACTGCGATCTTGCTTGCAGGCTGTTCCGGCTGGAAGGTAAACAGTGCGGGGAGGCCAGGGGGAAAGCGGAAGGCCAGGGGGGTGGAAGCCGGACGCCGGGGGGGGGGGGGGGGGTGAGCAGTCCTTCGGGATGGAACAGGCAGGCAGGCAGGCCTTCAAAGGGGGACAGGTCGGCCTTCAGTGGTGGAATAGACTTTCAAGGGGGGATAGGCCTTCAAGGGGGGGACAAGCCTTCAAGGGGGGGGAGGCAGGCCTTCAAAGGGGGGACAGACATTCAGGGGAGGGGGGCCCTGGTATAGAAGTACACGGAGGGAGGGTAAGGGGGGTTCAAAGAGATGTGCATATGCTGGACTTTGGGGAGGAAGAAATGGGTCTGAAAATAGAGGAGAGGGAGCGAGGGAGAGAGATGATGGACAACCCTGGGGTGGTGGGGAAGGCAGGAGAGATGCTGGATGAAAGGGTAGTTAAGAAAAGGTGTATCTGTGGAGGGAGATGAAAAAAAGGAAAGATGCTAGACCTCCTGGGGAGGGAAGAGAAATGGAAGGGGAGGACAGAGATGGAAGATGGATGGTTAGCAGGGAGAAAGAAGAAAGAAGGAGACCCTGGCAAGCAAGTTAGCAGAAGACAACCAGAGCCTGAGACCAAAAAAATTTGAATAATGACCAGGCAACAAAAGGTAGAAAAACTTTTTATTTTCTGTTTTGTGATTACAATATGTCAGATTTGAAATGTGTATCCTGCCAGAGTTGGTGTTAGACCGCAAACGTGAGCTAGGATTTAACAGAGAGAGGAAAAGTCTTTTTTGTTTATTTATTTTGTTTACATCACAGTGCCAGTGTGGTTAGGAGAAGGCAAAGGGAGTGAAGAAGCTGTAAAATAAACCCACTAGGATGTTTGGGAAAAAAAAATAAAAAACACCCAATTGGGCAGGAAAATCGAATCAAATTGAAAAACCAATTCAATAGGCTGAATCGAATCAAATCGAAATTTTTTTTCTGAATCAGGCAGCACTAGTATATAAACCATCTAGGAAGAAAGTTCAAGACTCCCAGGCCCTAATGCACAATGATCCAATGCCACAGTAAAAATTATCATTGCGGGAGCAATTTTTCTGTGCCAGGTGATGCCCAGCAAATTCTATGTATGCTATTCAGGCAGAAAGTAAAACAGGGGAAACAAAACCACAAACTCAAAAGCAGAAAAACAAGAGTGGAATTGTCCCGATCAGAATGGTGAGCACCAAAAAAGTGTCCTTCAACTCATCTGGAAAATGCAAATGCCTTTATTCATACAAAGTCTCATATATGCATCCAATGACTCAACGACCCAACATGCACATGTTTTGGCCTAACCGGCCTGCCTCAGGAGTCTGCTGTGATCATCATTGTGTTACGTCTTTGAATTTTAGTAGCCGCGTTTAGAGGGTGCACATCTCTATACACTATACAGTTCTTTAATACACCCGTTGAAGACTCATAAGACTCTTGAGGCAGGCCGGTTAGGCCGAAACATGTGCATGTCGGGTCGTTGAGTATGGATGCATATATGAAACTTTGTATGAATAAAGGCATTTGCATTTTCCAGATGAGTTGTAGGACACTTTTTTGGTGCTCACCATTCTGATCGGGACAATTCCACTCTTGTTTTTGTGCTATTCTGGAAAAGCAGCCCCAGTAAAAGGGGGAGAAACTGTGCCCAGCCCATACTCAGAAGAGCAATCACTAGGCAAAACTCCTCCCCACCACATCCCTCCTGTCAAGCTTGCCAGCTGCTGCTGCTGCTGCTGCCGATTCAGCTGATTGCAGCAGAGGAATCCAATCAGTGGCTTCAGGTGGTCCTGCCTGTTCAGCTGATTGGGGATTCCCCTGCCACAATCTGAACTGGCTTTTCTTTATAAAATGGGTTCATGAGTTGTGCAAGTCCCTCTCCTGCCGAACCTGTCCTAAAAACAAAGCCAGATGGTCTAGTGGCCCACTCCTCCCAGATGAGCCCCTCACCGGCCCGGGATCCCCAACACCCCTCATACCTTTTCTTAAAATTGGCAGGAAGGATTCCCACTCCCTCTTGCCTGAAGAACACCCCCCCAACCCCATATCTTTTAGTTAAAAATCTGTCAGGAGGGATACCCACTCCATGTGGTGCCTGCCAGCTTCAGCACAGAACTCGGATGGAACAAATGGAAAAGAGATTTATCTCAGATTCCCTGGACAAACCTGGTCTTTGGGTTGCCAGTCAGACCAAGGTCAGACTGAGCCTCAACTCCCAGAAAGCCTTATCGCAAAAGGGGGAGGACCACACAGCTAGCCCAATATTAGTCTCAGCAAAGTTGAGAAGAGACTCAAACAGCCTGCACTATAGCCCCTGACTAAAATTAGAGATTCAGGCAGCTACACAGTGGCCAGCCCCTGAACTATAAAAAAATACCAGCTGGCAGGCTAGCTAGGAGTGCCTGAAAGGGTGATCCTGTTAGCAGCAGACTTCTGAACGCGAGTCTATGTCTTCTCCCAGAGGTCCCAACAAGTGGAACCCTCTGGGGAAAAAAATACCCCAAAATACTGAGAAAAAAAATACCCCAAAATAATAAAACCATAGAGCAGAAACACTTCTGAGTAACTTGCTTTCAGAAAACAAACTAAGGGGGCAGGAGCTGCTCCCTGGAAAGAAGGCAGAGTTGAAAACATGATTGACAGTTTTCCGTAGGCAACTTGCAGATTCAGATACAAGACCCTATGGTTCAGGACCACTAGACACATTGCACTAGAAATTATTTTTCATGAAATTTTAAAGACCTACTTTTTTATGTTATTCTTGATATTTTATCTCTTTGTGTAATAATTTTTAAGTATACAGGCAGTCCCCAAGTTACAGACACCCAACTTAAATACAACTCATACTTAAGTGGTTGCAGCTTCATTTGATTTCACTGAGCAGTATTTCCAGTGGCATAGACTCCTACACTTCTTCTGTAGCAGATTCAGGAATGATGCATGGCCACATTAAGAACAGTGTATAACTGTACATGATGTACCTTAGAGGGAACACTTGGCCCTTTTGTCAACTGAGAGCAGAGGTAAGTACAAAGAATTTTAAAATCTACAAGTTCTTAGTTACATACAAATATGACTTAAGAACAGTTTTTAAAAACGTAACTCTTTCTTAACCTGGGGACTGGCTGTTTGTGCATTTTTTAATGTAGGGTGTTCTTGTAATCCTTAGTGCCTGAGCCAATCAGCACTCAGGCACTAACAGGAAACTAAAGCTACAACAGTTCAGACCCTGCCAGAAAATTTTGTCCTTAAAAAGTGGGCAAAAAGTTTAGAACATGGGTGGGCAATCATAATCCTCGAAGGTCAAAACCACGTCAGATTTTCAAGATTTCTTCAATGAATATGCACTAGATTTTCATACAATAGAAGCAGTCCATGCAAATTAATCTTGTGAATATCGTCACAGGGAAGCCCCTGTGCCTGTGGATGTTAGCACCAAGAAGCCTGTTTCCAGAACCAAGCAGGAAAAAAATGAAACCATTTTCTAAGTTGGCACATCCTACACCCTAGCCTAGAACCAGGAATAAACAGGAAAGTCATAACTATGAGCAGCAGGTTTCCCATTTGTATTCTCCTAGCTCTGGGTTGAGAAAGGGGGAATAAGAAATGGTAGGAACCAGCAAAGCCAGAGTTACTGTTCCTAATAAATAAACTGAGTGCTCTCAGGATGGGTCCCAAAGTGACAGGCTTGGTCAAGAACTGGTCGAGTGGAAGGCGACAGAGGGTAGTGATCAATGGAGATCGCTGAGGAAAGGGATGTTACCAGTGGTTTGCCTCAAAGTTCTGTTTTTGGGCCTGTTCTTTTTAACATTTTTATAAACGATTTTGCTGAAGGGTTGTTGGGTAAGATTTGCCTCTTTGCGGATGATACCAAAATCTTCAAAAAAGTAGACACGCTGGATAGTGTGAATAACATGAAGAAAGACCTGACGAAGCTTGAAGAATGGTCTGAAATTTGGCAGCTAAAATTTAATGCTAAGAAATGTAAGGTCATGCATTTGGACTGCAAAAACCCGAGGGAACGGTACAGTTTAGGGGGTGAAGAACTTATGTGAATGACAGAAGAGCGGGACTTGGGTGTGATTATATGTGATGATCTTAAGGTGGCCAAACAGATTGAAATGGTGACGGCGAAAGCTAGAGGGATGCTAGGATGCATAGGTTGTATGGCCAGTAAGAAAAGAAAGACTATTTTACAGAAAGGGTAGCAGATACGTGGAACAGTCTCCCGGAAGAGGTGGTGGAGACAGAGACTGTGTCTGAATTCAAGAGGGCCTGCGATAGGCTCTAAAGAAATACTATTTTACAGAAAGGGTAGCAGATACGTAGAACAATCTCCCAGAAGAGGTGGTGGAGACAGAGACTGTATCTGAATTCAAGAGAGCCTGGGATAGACACTTGGGATCTCTCAGAGAGAGAAAGAGATAATCGTTACTGCAGATGGGCAGATTAGACGAGCCATTTGGCCTTTATCTGCCCTCATGTTTCTATACACAATAGACATGGGTGAACTGATTTAGTGTAGCACCCTGTACAGTCTAGAGCAGTGTTCTTCAACCTTTTTACACCTGTGGACCGGCAAAAATAAAATAATTATTTTGTGGACCGGCAAACTACTAAGACCGAAATAAAAAAACACATTTCTGCCCCATCTCCGCAAGCTCGGTCCCCACAAACCATCTGATCCCATCTGCACAAGCCTCAGTTATGATTTTATATTGAACGCATTTTATTAAAGTATAAAAAGAAAGAATATTCTGTACAATTGTCATTTTATAAATATAAATTTTCAGAGCAAGGACCAACAAAACCCCTGTCTCCCCTCCCCTTCACATATATCCCCTCTACTATCAAGAAAACTGAACAAGCCAAATTATTACAGAATGCTACACAGAAATATCATGCTAACAGAATACTGCAGTCACACATGATAGGAATAGTGTTAGGCTTTGCAGTCCCCAGTTATGTCTCTAGCAGGATATATATTTCAAATCTGATATATTGTAATGACAAAATAGAAATAAAATGATTTTTTTCTACCTTTTGTGGTCTCTGCTTTCATCTTCTTTCCACTCTTTTTCTTCCAGCATCTGCCCGTTCCATCCACTGTCTGGCCTCTCCCCCTTCCATATGTATCTGACTTCTTTCTATGCCCCTCTCCCCTTTCCATCCAGCCTGTGCCTCCTCTCTCCTTTTTATATCATTCATTCCAGCTTCACTGCTTTCTTCATTTTTATCTCTCCTACACCAGATCTAGCATCTTTATCCCTCTCTCATTTCTCTGCTGACCCCCTTTCCAGCATCAATCTCTCTACTTTCTCATTCCTGTCTCTCCCCTTTCCCTCTTCTAATCTCCCTGCCAGCTGTTTCCTTCCTTTTTTCCTTCTCCCTTCCCTCCTCCCCCCTATCCAACAGTAGCTCTCTTCCCATCCCTTTCCCTCTTCCCCTCCCAGCAGCATCTCTCCCTTTATACAGCAGCTTCCCAGCCTCCAACAGTGGCTTCCTCTTCTTCCAGCAGCTCTCAGTACTTGCCTGTAGCAGTGATTTCCTTGGGCAGCCTTGGGTCCGTTGCCGCCTCTGAGGAAAGGGGAAGTTGCCGAAGTGAATCACTGCCCTGATAAGTATAGAGCTGCTAGGAGAGGAGACAGCCACTGTTGAAGGCTCCCCATGATCTTACTCCTGCTGTGCCTGCACATTCGCGACCCCCCCCCTAGCCAGCAAAAACAGCTTTGCACCGCAGGCCCTGCCGCCTAAGACGAGCCAGAGGCCCCTACCCGCCGCATCCTGCACGTGAGCAGACTCAGCACATACGCTGCTGATGGCCCCAATCCACACGCTGACACCCCGCCCCCGCCCCGCCCCGCTGACCTTCTACCTGCACCTTCCCCGAGGCCCTCTTCGGCGGCTCGGCAGGGGCAGCGATCAAGACAGGCTGCCGACATCGGGCATTCCCTCTCTGAGTCCCGCCTATTTTGTTTCAACTTCCTGTTTCCGCATAGGCGAGCTCACAGAGGGAATGCCCGACGTCGGCAGCCTGTCTTGATTGCCCGAGGCTGGGAGGAACAGAAAATTTCCGGGGCAGGAAATTTAACGGCATCCATCTCGCCGGCCCTGCGCGGACTGGCAGGAATTTTCTGCGGACCGACTCCGGTCCACGGTTCGGCGGTTGAAGAACTGTGGTCTAGAGAACACTCCTCACTTGGTGCTTGTTACCAAAGACCCTATAAGAACAGGCAGATTGAATCAGAAAGAAGACAGCCGCAGAACCACCACAATCTTGAAGGAGAATGGAGCAAAGTGGAAAAATCTATGCCTAGACTAGAGCAAGAAGGAACACAGCACAACTCAGGACACAGGTCAAGCCTGATACTAATGTTGTCAGTGATAATGTTGATATTGAGATGCTGGATGATTACCTGGCTGATAGTCCTGAAAGTAATGAAAATGTGTAGCCAGAAGAAGTCATGGAATTTGATGAAGTTAATTCAGAGGCAGTGGATTATGCAATTGAAACAGACTGTGTTTGAATTAAGGCTGTGTTCAACCTGGACATTATAGTAAACTTGTAGTTAAAAGTACCTTCAAGTTTGTCAGGAATGCAATGTTTGTTTTCTACCAGTATTGACTGTGGATGGCTGCCCAAAGCAATTAAGTGTTATGTTCTCCTGTTCTATAATTTTAAAACTGTTGTAGAAGCTATCCCAAGAGAATGTGAAACTGGAAGAGAAAAGTTGTCTTTTTTTTCTTTCTAATGGCTGTGGTAGTTAATACTATTATAAATACTATATCTCAAGGGTAGTGACCTTTAATTGTGTGGCTGATTTATGGGTCCTACTTGGGTAGGGACCACAGCCATTGGTCACTGTGGGAGGCGGTCCCTTTCTGCCCCTGAATTTGGCTAGCAAGGAAAACTCAGTGAGGCAAATCCAGTAAAGGCACTGCTATTGGAGAATATTGGAAGTTTGTGAGAGATACTTGAATGTGTTCCCAGTCTGGAAGGTTTAGCACCCAGATGGAAGTGAACTAAACTAAAGATCTGCCTTAGGATAGGCCCAGGCCTATTAGGCATATTTTGGAAGCCATTTTGATTTTGGGTTTTTTTGATTCTTGTTTGAACGGTAGGGTCATGAAATGGTTAACTGTTGTTTAAAATATTGCTCTGGCCTACATAGCTGAAAACAGTGTACAATCTATTGACTTCATCTGCCTAAAATGTATGTCCCTGCCTTACCACATTGTAAGCTAAATAGATAAGAGTTTGAGCCATGATATACCCTGCCCTTCTGTACATTTAACATTTAGAACTGTAAGAGTTAGATAAGTGACCTGCTAGTGTGAGCTTAGGACCAATAATAATTGTAGAAAATTGTAGTTTTTGCATATATTAGTTTGCGAAAAGGGCATAAAAGTCCGTGTATTTCCTGTTTCTGACACTCTAGTAGGCAGGCGCCCGAACAGGGACTTGAAGGTCTCTTGACCACTGGTTACTCGATTGGTCACTTGTTTCTGGTCCTACGACTGATGTGTCTGCTTAGCTGGCTGCCTTCCTTTTGGGGGGTTGGCAGACCTCAGGACGTTGGACCGCTTCAACTGACTTATCTAGTCTCAGTTTAAAGTACAAGAATCTGTATCAGTTTAATTCTGTCCTGGAGTGGCCACCATCTGGTAAGTGGGGATTGATCATCCCTATCCTGTCTCTCGTCTCTTGCCTAGTAAGCCACTTGATCCGTCGCTGAAGTCGTGGGGAGGGATTCTAGGAACTGTTATTTTCTGGTTGAGTAACTAAACTGAAATCTGTTGTGTTTTGTGTGTTTGAGAGTGTCTGAGACGTCCTTGAGGACGAAGCGAGTGCGGACCTGTTAGTACTGCATTTCCCTAGTCCGGAGACGGGCAGGGCCAGGAATACAGGGAAATGTTTTTGTCCTCCATTGCACAATGGGGGGATGTCAGTCTACCTGTGGGGACCCCTTGATATGTTAGCTAATTTTTAAAAAAGGGATTTGTCTCTGATTACATTTAACAAATCGACCCTTATTCGTCTGTGCCAGTTAGAATGGCCGATATTTGGTGTGGGCTGGTCCCCTCTGGCTCCCTGGAAGAGGACATAACCCGTCAGGTTTTTATGCATTCGTTTGCTGTCGGTTCCTCTTCCAGTCAGCCCATTTTGCATTCCAATGGGAAAACCCTTCCACTGGACAAACCTCCCAAGTAACCTGGACCTGTCTATCCCAGGGCTTTAAAATTAGCCCCACTCTATTCAGCACCGCCCTTGCTTCAGACCTTGCCAATTTCTTCCCTTCATCTGATTCCCAAGTCCTGCAGTATCCCGGGTTCTTTATGAGTTCTGTCTGTCCAAATGTATCAGTGAAGTTTTAAACTGTCAGTTGTTCACAGCATGAGAGGAGAGTACTCTTCCTTTTGTGCTGATAAGGGCCATGAAGTTTCAAATGCAGTTTCTCCTGAAACAGATAAGTGGTTTTGGATCTGAAGTTTTTGGCTATGTTATAAAATGTTTATGTATATTTAGAAATGAATGTAAACGAAAAATATGATTTCTGGAACTTATATTCCATGCTAAAAAGAAGTTCTTTGTCCAAATTTAGAAGTTATTTGTCTAAATTTAAAAATTCTGAAAAGGACTACATCTGTAATTTGATCTCTTTGATCTTTAAGCAACTCTCTCTCCTTTGTGAAATTCTGTAGGAAGGGGGAGTAAGACTCTACTGAGACCCATGTTGATTGTAAAAAAAAAAAAAAAAAATTAACAATGTTTAAACTTGTGAGTAAAGTAAAACCTTGGTTTGGGAGCATAATTTGTTCCAGAAGCATGCTTGTAGTCCAGGACACTCATGTACAAAAATATACATACTTGTATTGCAAGCCCTTGCTCATTTGGAACAGTCACTGCATTTCTGCAGCGTCATATAGAGAGGAACCATTGGCTCAGTTGTGAAAATGTGATGCTTCTATACTGTATGTACATGTATTGCAAGACGTTGCTGGTATAGCAAGTTAAAATTTAATCATTGCTTGTCTTATAGAACACTTGCAAACCAAGTTATTTGCAATCCAAAGTTTTACTGTATATTCCAATCTTTGTTTTGTATTTCTTTTTATAAATCATGTAAGCTTAGTATAAGAATGCAACTTTTAGGTATAAGAATGTAATTTTTAGGAATGCTTTTATATTGAAGTAAATAGTTTTGCCAGTCAGATGATAGTGAAGGGACTGAAGCTGAATTTTAGCTTAATTTTACAAGTTAGCTCTTTGGGGTAGGAACCTGATACAGATAGTGGGTCTGCCTTTTAAATTTTCCTGTGGCCATATTTCCACTGATTCCAAGTATGCCTTCCTCGTGTCACCTACCTTGGCTTTCAAATCTCCCAGGGTACCAGGTCCCTTCCTACACCCGTGTCCAGGCTGTCTGTAGTCTCTGTGTCCCTGATAACTGCAAGGCTCTGCGCACCTTTCTCAGTATTGCAGGATACTGTCCCATCTGGATCCCTGATTTCTCTACTATTGCCCACCCTCTGTATGATGCCTCCAAAATTTCTGACTCAGGCCCCTGCCCTCTGGCCCTTCTTCCCAAGAAGCTGAGCTGTATGCCCTCACTTCTGCCCTGCGCCCTTCTGCCTCTCAGTCTTGCAACATCTACACTGACTCCAAATATGCTTTCTTTACCTTGCATTCCCATAGGCCATCTGGAAACATCGAGGTTTCATTACAGCCTCCGGCCGCTTGATCCATCATGCTCCCCTCATTCTTGATCTTCTTGAGGCCGTACAACTACCCTCACATGTTTCTGTTATGCACTGCCATGCTTACAGACGCGTGACGGACCTTGTCTCTCGTAGAAATGCCCTTGCTGACCGCACAGCCCGAGCTGCCAGTCTCTGCCCCCTCCTTCGGCTCCTCTGTACACCATCATTCCTTTTCTGGACTCCCTTACACCCCAATACACTTCTCAGGAACAGATTTGGGCATGCACTCTTTCGGGCCAGTCTGTCCTGAAAGGGGGGGTGGATACAAAATGCGCCAATTCAAGTGCCAATCCAGACCCACACACTGATACTTCAAACGCAAGCACAGCGGGTACCCTCATAGTTATTCCTCAACACCTGGCCCTCACGAATGTCAAAAGATGCCATGATCTGGCACACTCTGGAGAACCCGCTATGCAAATGACTCTCAAGAGACATTTCTTTATCAATCACCTTGACCAGCTAGTCTGGAATATGGTCCGACAGTGTGTTGTCAGTTCTAGAATAAAATCCCCAATCAGACGACTGCCACCTCTTGGACACCAACCCATTGGAACATATCCGATGCAGGTTCTGTCTGTAGACTTCACCCACATGCCCACCTCTCGTTCCCTCAGTCACCTCCTGAATAATTCCGTGCTTTGGTCTCCCTGTTTCTATAGACAGTGACAACGACCCTGCTTTCATTGCCGATGTTGTCCAACAAACTGCTCAGGCTCTCCAAATTGAATAGAAATTATATGCTGCTTACCACCCCTAGAGCTGAAAGGATGAACAGAACCCTTAAGACCCTTCTCACAAAATGAATTGAAGAAACTAATTTGTCCTGGCCTGTCCTGCTGCCCTCTGTCCTATTTTAGATTAGATGCACCCCATCTAAACCCACTAAATTGTCCCCATTTGAGCTCATGTTCGGCCGGTCACTACCCATTGTGAACCCAGACCCTGGTTCCTTTGCTACTCTGGGATTAGATATCCTCCAGAGTCAGGTCCAATCCTTAGCTAAGGCCCTTCAAGAGCTCCACAAATGGGTCCTGGAAAGGGCCCCACTACCGATAGCTACATAAGTTCACGGGTATATCCCTGGAAATACAGTATGGCTAAAACTTGGGAGTCAGACCCCCTGAAACCTAGGTGGATAGGTCCTTTTACTGTCCTAATTTCTTCTTTTACAGTTGTTAAGGTGTCCGGACACGAAACTTGGTTCCACTACAACACGGATCTTCAGCTGAAGCTTTCTAAGACCTCAAAAGTTCTGAATATTTACCACTGTACTTAGCAGGTGTTCTGAATATAATTCTTTATAAGTGTTTCAGTTTAATTGACTGCCTGTGGTTCACCACTGCCTTTAGCAAGCGTCTTGAGTATAACTGTTTGAAGTTTTCAAAGTTGTGCCTGAAAGAAAAATGAGCTTCCTATGTTAGTATATATATATATATATATATATATATATATATATATATGATATTTTTGTTGCCCTCACTGCCTTATGCTTCTTTCTTCTGTAGTTCTTTCCTTTTTTTTGTATACTCATATTTATTGAGCAAATGGTCAACAGCATACCACACAACACATAAACATTGCCATGTACGGAACCAGTTGTACATACAAATAAGACATGTGATATAAAAACGCAATACAAATAGTGCAAGCTAAACATTTCACAGCAGAGAATACGTATCATAACATTCCAGGCTCGACAGAGCCATCACGTAGCAAGAAAGAAGAATAAAAGTCACATTGAGCGAATATGATACAAGGCGAGGACACCATAAACCAAAATGCTCAAGAATTTTAATATAGGAAATGGGTCAATACCCCCCAAGCTTCGGGGAGAAGAACCCACTGCAACACCCTCTAGGGATCCCGACACACTCTCCTCACATCAGCCCCCCTGCACACACCCAGTCTCACAAGCAATCAACCCAACATCCCAACTCTCACACACACAAGCACCCTCATCATACACTCAAGCAGCCAAATTAAGAGAGAAGCAAAACAAAACAAAACAAGAAGCGAGGAAATAGAAAAAGTAGAAGAATAGGGTAGAGTAGAGGTATAAAGCAAGTAGAGAAAGGAAAAAATGTTGGAAGACAGTAGGAAGGCTTTATTCAGGCAGATATATGCCAACCGTGTAAGGTCTGAACGGGAACAGGACCAAGCTGTCAATGGACAAGGAAAAATAAAGCAGGAAAGAAAACAAGAAAGACACCCTAATCAGGGTGAATGCTCCTGGCAAGACGCCAAAAACCTATCCCACAGAGCACAATAGTCTTTCCATAGATCCCTATGGCGGGAGGAATAAGTTTGCAGTTCATAAAGACCCAAGACCTTCATGCGAGCCAACCAGAGCGGATAAGTAGGGGCCTCAGGAGATGCCCAATGTTGTAGAATAAGCTGCTTCCCCAGCATAATCGCATGAAGGACAAATTTTTGAGAAGAGATGCTGAGCTGCTGCTGAGACAAGTCCTGTACATCTCCCAACACCAGCGCAGACGGATTCCAAATCAAGGTACAACTCAGGGTAGCATCTAGACCAGCACGGACCGAGTCCCAAAAAGAGAGAGTAGAACAGAGAAAGAAAGAATGTAGATAGGTTCCCGAAGAAAGATGGCATTTAACACAAAGATCATCTGGCCAGAGTTTCATGACATACCACTTGGATCTAGAGAGGTAGGCCCGATGTAATATCTTAAATTGGGTCTCTCGTAAAGTTACATTTTTGAGAAATAGGTGTATGTTTTGAAAGAAGGTTTGTAAATCCTGAAGGGAGACCTTCAAGCCCAGATCTCGGGACCACTCATCCGCCACTGATTGAAGGCAGCGCTCCCCTTGAAAGTCCCGACACTCTTTATACCAAGTGGCAATCTTGTTCTTGTGGGGAGGCGTAAGTAAGACCTTCTCATCGATAGCACCGCAGGACCATGAAGAAGGATGAATAGCAGAGAGGGATAAATAATAATGCTTGATCTGAATGTAAAGATAAGCCTGTGTGGTGGGGAGCCCCCAATGGGTGCACATGAGGGAAAAAGAGGGAAACTGGCCACCTCCCAAATGCAATAGATCAAGTATGATGGATTCGCATTCGAGTCGATCCCTTAGGCCAGGCAGACCCCGAAGTCCGGGTACAAACCCTGGATTACCCATCAAGCATAAGAAGGGAGACGGGTGAGGCATCCTACGTTGTAAGCGCCTCCACCATGTCCAAGCCCCGCAAAAGGAGAGGAGAAAATCCAAGGTGGGGTAGCGTAACGACACCGTCGAACCCTGGCTCCCATGGATAAACGAGACAAAAGATATAGGAGAGCAGCAAGAAGCCAGAAGGCCCGGTGGGGAATATCGGCGATGTGAGGTCAAGTGTTCATGAATCCACCGAAATAGGGACGCAATATTATATAGACGAAGATCTGGTAGGCCAAGTCCCCCCTGCTCCTTACTCCGAGTCAGTTTAGGGAAACCTATACGGGCCCGTCTGTCCTGCCAGATGAATTTACGAATAATGAAGTTGTAGTGACGTTCATCCTCTCGACTAACCCAGAAAGGAACGGTCTGAAGAGCATATAAAAGTTTGGGAAAGAGAACCATTTTAACCAGGGCTACTCGTCCCATCAAAGATAATGGAAGGGAACGCCAACGATGACAGAGGGACTTGATCCGCCCGATAGCCGCCAAGATATTAGATTCATAGAGTTTGCACGGGTTCTTGTATAAAAGGATCCCCAAATATTTCAGCTTTCCCGGCGCGATGCCAACCCCTAAGCGCTCGGCCCAATTGTCCCCCTGCGGGTCATGGAGAAGAAGAGCTTCGGTTTTATCATAGTTAATTTTCAGCCCGGTAAAGGAACCAAAAGAATTAATAATATTCATCAGGTGGGAAAGATGAACATCGGCATGTTTGACGTAAAGTAACATGTCGTCTGCGAACATACTAATACGAAACTCAGACCTCCCCACACTCAGGCCCTGCAGGGTCGGGTCCTGGCGGATGCGAATAGCTAAAGGCTCAAGAGAAAGAAGGAAGAGTAGCGGGGATAGAGGGCAACCTTGCCTGGTGCCACGGCCGAGAGGAAAAGGATCGGAAATTCCTCCATTAATCAATAGCTGCGACTTAGGGGAAGAATACAAAGCCGACACCCAATGCACAAAATCCCCTGAAATACCGTATTGTGCGAGCACCCAGAAAAGATGACGCCAGGACACCATATCAAACGCCTTCTCCACATCTAGGCTGGTGATCAAGGCTTTGTCCGAGGCTTGGTAAGGTAGCTGTAATACCGCAAGGACTTTGAGTAAGTTCATAGAAGCGTGCCGTCCAGGAACGAATCCTACTTGATCCTCGTGGATCAGCTCCGGGAGCAGCACATTTAAGCGTGACGCCAAAATCCCGGCTAGGAGCTTAAAGTCCTGATTCAGGAGCGAAATAGGACGATAGGAGCCCAACTGATCTGCGGGCCTTCCTGGCTTCGGTAAGATGATCACATGGGCAGTATTATGCGTGTTTCCCGGAGGAGTCTCTGATCTAAGGCCCATAAAATAGTCCTGAAGAGCACACAAAGCAGAAGGTGGCAGAAGCTTATAAAATTCCGGACCAAATCCATCCAGTCCCGGGGTTTTAGCTAGTTTAAGACGTCGAATAGCCATTTGCAACTCTTCTCCGCTAATCGGTCGATTAAGAAGATTATTTTGGGAGACAGAAATGTTAGGCAAGCACAAACCAGAAAAGAAGGCGTCCCGGGCCTGATCGTTAGGGGGCTGCTCAGCATAGAGCTGTTGGTAAAACTGGAGAAATTGGTGCGTGATTTCCCTCTGCTGAGTATGTAGTTTACCTGCCCGATCCTTTATGTGCGTGATAACATGACGAGCACGAGGAGGCCGGATCAAGGTCGCGAGCAATCACCCTGTTTTGTTACCCCATGCATGCAATTTGTATTTATAAAAGTAAATACTACGAGAAGCCCGTTGGGAAAGAATGTCATTTATCTGATGTTTAACAACCTGAAGACGGTCTCTCAGCTCTTGGGTGAGATTCGAGATGTGAGAGCGCCGTAGACCTTGCAACTCGGCAGTTAAAGTCAGTAGGTCCCCATCTCGTTTTTTTTTTTAACAGCCGCGGAGTAAGCAAGCACATGCCCTCTCATAACAGCCTTAGCGGCTTCCCAATATACAACTGAGTTAACATCCCCCACATCGTTAGTGGCAAGGAAGTCCTCCCATTTGCGCTCTAAAAAGGGTTTGAAATTGGGGTCGGAATACAGGTGGGGAGACATCCGCCAAGTCCTGCCAGGAGAGGCCGAGGCAAACTGAAAAGTAGTTCCCAGAAGCGCATGGTCTGATACCAGGGGAGCGGCCATGACAGCCCGAGACAACTTCGAAAAGAGTCCAGCGGAGACGAGTATGTTATCAATTCTAGTATATACTATTCTAGTAATCACTATCATCCGGATTCAGGGTCCGGCAAGCATCTAACAATCCCAATTCCCGAAGGAGAAAGGGGATACCTCTGTCATAATGGCCTTTAGTTGCAGATTTAGCAGGCTTGCGATCCACAAGGGGCTCCGCCACCACATTAAAATCACCCCCAAGAATCATTTGGTGAGATGAGAAAGGTGCTAAGAGTCCCACCAAAGAGGAAAAAAAATTCATGAGAGTAAATGTTCGGTGCATAGATAGTACCCAACACTAAGGGACAGCCCCACAACTCTCCAATCAGAAAGAGATATCTGCCCTCGGGGTCCTTGAGTTCTTTATGAATAGTAAATGGGATATTTTTATGAATCAAGATCGCCACCCCTCTTTTCCGGGGAGAGTAAGCAGAAAAACCCACCTGTCCCACCCAATCCCTCCGAAGTTTGAGATGTTCAGTGGGGGACAGGTGAGTCTCTTGAAGGAACACTATGTCACAGCGCTCTCTCTTCAAATAGGCCAGAAACTTAGTGCGTTTCACCGGGGAATGGAACCCATCCACATTCAAAGAATTAACAGAAAGATTAGCCATGAAAAAAGATAACAAGGTCAGACAGCAGAGAAGAAATCCAGAAACCACCAAGTACCGGGTGGGGGGGCGTCCCAGCCAAATCCCCCCAACCCAGTCCCAGCTTTAAGTAGGAATCCACCCAATAGCATCCATACCAAAACTAAGTCCTCACTTCTCCGCCAGCCAGAAAAATCACAAACATCCCATCCATACATACACATTCTCACCCCCCGTCCCATCCCCCCAGCCCTCCCCCTCCCCCCACCCCCCACCCCAGACTACGTAGTCTACCCTTGCACAACATAACAACATAGAAAGAACATCAGCTCCGGGCCGCCTCAAAGCAGCCAGTGATCATTACAAAACTAATAAACCCATAAAAGACTCAAATAAGCACTGCAAATTGTACAATTATCTTGTACAATGTACATGCCATGATAAACATGTTAGAAAATGGAAGCAAACAGGGAGATGTTAATGCCCATTGCAGGTCACATGGGGCAGTGGAGATCCATAATATGGGTGGCGTTAGAAACCAAAGTAGGGAGATAAAAGAACTTAAGAACTTATAGGGACATCAGCAGAGTAAATGAACATAAACAAAGTGGAATGCCCCACAAAGTGAGCACTCTCTAAACAGCAGACTCAGTTTATACCAGAAGATAGTGCTACTACATTCGCAGATTCACAACAAAGTAAAGCACTCATAAATGGAAAGGGGTGCCTCAAGGAGATAGAATACCGGGCTACCATTCGGCAGGCCACGGCCCCATTCCACAAAAACTCCTGATAGAGTCACGAAAGTAGTCCAAGACTCACATAGGCCTCTCGAAATCATGAGCAGCATGGAGACCAAGATCGGCAGTCTTGTGAACACAGTCAGTCAGCTACTCTGGGAATGTCCAAGTCAGAAGGAAGCTTTTGAATAAATTGTTCCTTTGCCTGCGGAGTCTCCAGGAAGGTAACCTTGTTGTTATGGAAAACACGTGCGCGTGCAGGATACTGAAGAGTGACTCTGATATTGCGTTTGTAAAGCTCATTACAAAAGGGAGCCATAGCTCTGCGCTGGTAAGAGACTTGAGGCGAAAAGTCTTGAAATAGTAAAACTTTCTGTCCATCAAATTGCACCGCGGCCCCTCTACGGTACAGTGAGAGAATTCTCTCCTTGGCAGCAAAATTTAGAAATTGCGCAATTACAGGGCGCGGGCGTTGGTCGTCGTCCCTGCGGGTTCCCACCCGGTGAGCTCTTTCTATCAGCACCGGGGTCAAAGGTGGCTGAATATCGAAAACCGTGGGCAACCACGCTTCCAGACAAGTGCGGAGATCTACGTACATCACGCACCGAGGCAGGAATCCCGATAAAGCGCAGGTTGTTTCTGCGGCTATGGTTTTCCTGGTCCTCTGCCCGATCTTTTAACCCTTTCAGGACCAAGGGACATATTTGTCCCATAACTTTAAAATCCTATAAATTTTGATTGGGATAGTCTACAGTTCTAAATTTGATATGTACGGATTCCATATGATAATACCTTTATGTAAACAAACTGGTTCCGACATTCATTCATTAGCGTCATTGCTAGATTGACGAGAAGATTCACTTGCCACACTGTCCAAAAGCCAGAAGCTTGATTTTTTTAAATAAAAATAATGATATTTCACAAAAAAAATCAATTTTTTGGCATCTGCAAGCCCTTTTTACCATAAAAATGTCGTCAAAACCACAAAAATTGGCCTACGATCCTTATGGTCCTGAAAGGGTTAATGTAGAAGTGGAGGTTTCCAGCGATCGTAGCCGCTCCTCAAAATTATCGGTTCGTACCTCCTGCTGCGCTATGCGATCCTCCGCTCACTGCACTCTATTTGATTGAGACTCCAGGCGTTCCCTCATTTCTTCCATAAATGATTGAATTTTTGTGAGTTTATCCTCCATCACAAGGGTGAGGGATCTGGTGAGCTCCTGCTTCCTGGAGCGTGAACATGGGCACCGCGTGTTTCTCCGCCATTTTGGGCGTCAGCGAGGTTAGTTTGGCCTTCCCTCCTCGCCGAGATTTAATCGGCATGGCCGTAAGAAACACCGCTGGAAAAGGTATCCCCACTCGCTCCAAAGTATAGGATAAGATCTGATGTAAGGCTGCTGGGCGTAGATGTAGGAAATCGGGTATATAATAGAGATTTGGAACGAAGCAGCCCGGAGCTGAGGAGAGGCACGTCCGATCAGGTCTCCAGCATCACGTGACCCCCCCAGTTCTTTCCTATTGTACTTAATAAGTGCCCCTAGCCTTTGCCTGATGTTTGTTTGCATGAAGGAGTTAAGTACAGAAAGTGTCAAACATTTGAGGGTATTTTCTGTTTCCAACCTACTGGTGATGAAGTTTAAAAGTGGGCGGAAATCTGCATTGATAATGTTGAGGGTCCACTTATCAACCAGACTCTTGTAGACCCCACTTGCCCGGTGTCTTTGTATTGTGATACAGGTGTGTTATTTGATGTTTCTCAAGGTCATGGTACTACCCCTAATATAGTTTTGTGTGGCTCCCTAGATTGACAGCGTTATTATACCAAATGTGCTAAGTATATATGTCTGTATAACCTGATGCCTTTAAGAACTGTCCCTATGAGGAAACCTTCACTAATGGTGGAGCCTGTCCTGAGTGGGAATGTGTCTCGTGGGCCACCTACAATAACCCACACAAATATCCTCCTAATACCCCCTCTGCCTCCCATACTATAGGTCCAAGCTCTGGCCCCTTGTGTACTACAGGTTATTGTAATCCCATAGTTTTCACTGAACCATATAACTGGAATGCCAATGTCCAAGTCCAGAAGGCCAGAGACCGCATGGCATTGTATATTGATGGTAAAAGATGAGACCCAGGTACTGTTGTATATGTCCGAATTGTATTCCGCTCATGTGCTCCTGTCCATCATTCTGTGGTGTTTCCCCAGTTTTATGAAATTATGAAAGTAGATACTAATATCCTGTAATCACTAGAAATCTGTTTATACAGTTTGCTGAAACTATAGGTCAGACTCTTAATGTTAGCAATTGTTTTGTATGAGGAGGGACTGGTATGGGAGAACAGTGGCTAGGGGAGGCAAAGCAGCTGGACATGTTAAACCTGACTTCACAGACACTCACTGTTACGTCAGGTCCACCACCTTCACGATGGGCCTTGTGAACCTCCATTGTTGCTTCCTACTGTCTTCAGCGCCCTTCAGACACTGCTTAATGAAACTTCCTATGAATGATGGTCAGCTCCTGATAGTTGATATTGGCTCTGTGATCTGTTTGCCTACTCTTGGTTGCCTGCTAACTGGACTGGTACATGTGTACTTTGCATGATCCGTCCCAGCTTCTTCCTGTTATCGCTGGCCAATGGTGAACACCTGGGAACCCCTGTATTCAACACCAGGGGTCGCCAAAAGCAGTTTACTTCCACCAATTTCCTTAAAATAGGTGAATGGGGTGATGACTGTCCTGCAAAATGGATCATTGCTGCTTATGGACCTGCCACATGGACCGAGGATGACACCTGGGGCTATCGGACCCCAATCTACATGCTGAATCACATTATTCGTCTACAAGCTGTACTCGAACTGATAATTAATGAGACCACCCGAGCTTTGAGTACCATTGTCAGAGCGAATGCTGAAATACACTGCTATCTATCAGAACTGCCTAGCTCTAGACAGAAGGTGGTGTCTGTGGTAAATTCAACCTCTCCAACTGCTGCCTTGAAATTGAGTAAATGATTGAGGACAATGTGGATCGTATCACCAAGCTGGCTCATGTTCCTGTCCAGACCTGGCGTGACCTTACTGCAGTGGCGTACCTAGGGTATGTGGCACCCGGGGCCCATCATTTTTTGACACACACCCCCCCCCCCCATGTAAAAAAATATTTTTTGTAATGACCATGAAACAGAATAAATGGTCAGGATAGAAACAGGCAGTGAAAATTTTCTTATATTCCAAACATAACATAACATAAATTATGTCTGAATTGTCATGACATCAGAAGTACATATGGAGTAGTTGCAGGTGATGCTTGGGACAGTTCTGATTGTGTTAGTTCGGTTTTATGTGTTTTTTGAATAGAAGGGTTTTTATTTCTTTTTGAAGGTTTTGCAGTCTGTGGTCGATGTCAATTGGTTGTAGAGTTGGGGGTCGAGTGTTGCAGCTCGAATGGCTAGGAGGTTGTCGAACAGTTTTTTCTTTTGACGTTTTTGGTTGGAGGGTGTGTGAATGGTGCGTGAGTTCTCCTATGTCTGTTTGAAGTGGATTGAATTATTTAGCTGAAGAAATTAGTTACCCCCTCATCCCACACACATTAATTCTCTTCCATTTTTGTTCCCATTATAAAAAACACTGATAAGTTCCCAGAAAAAAAATACATTAAAATAAGAAGTGAAAACAAAGGCCCCTACAGATGAGAACATAACATAAGAATAGCCTAACTGGGTCAGACCAATGGTCCATCATGCCCAGTAGCCCATTCTCATGGTAGCCAATCCAGGACACTAATACCTGGTCAAAACCCAAACAGTAGCAACATTCCATGCTACCGATCCAGGGCAAACAGACACTTCCCCCATGTCTTAATAACAGATTATGGACTTTTCCTCCAGGAATTTGTCCAAATCTTTCTTAAAACCAGCTACACTATCTGCTTTTACCATAACTTCTGGCCACTTCATTTTTAAGTTTAGATCTTTCCTTTCAAACAGAGACCTTGCTAGATGTCAAATACAGCACAAGGTAACTTCACATGGACTTAGCTGTGCAGGAAATGTGAATCTCCTCATACACCCACCATATAGTGCAAAAATGTGCAAAGGTCTGTTTTTTTCTTTCGATCACTACATTGCCTAATGCCACACAAGCAGCGCTGTTACAAACATATTCTGTAGGTCAATGCTAAGGATAACAAAGTTTCCTTCCTTGGACCAGAAGGAGATAAACCACTGGAAGAGATCCCAAAACAACACCCAAAGACCCACTCAGTGTGTGAACCAGTTGAGTGGAGTGGACTAACTGGGGGGTGGAAATGGGCCCGGAGTTTGCTCAGCAGAATTTCCCAGACCACCTCTTCCTCTCAACACATTGACACGCTGCCACCATCACCACTAGGAACACCTCACTGGGTAGGCCAGCTATGCTATAAACTTTATAAAATACATTATTATATTTTCTTATAAAGCACATATTTTAACTGAACTCTCTGACATCCTCAGCCTTTCCATTCATAAAAATAGAAGGAAGAAAAGTTCCCATTTCCTGCTGTCTCATATCCCCGGCCTATACAATATTTTTTTTCTGCAGACCCTTCAAAAGTCTGACCAAATCCTCGTTTCACTTGCATTATAAAGTACTGAGGATGCCATCTCTCCCCAATCCCAGGTCCTAAAGTCTAAGACAGTAGCGCAAACTAATGCTGCCAGATTCAGGAAAAAAATTTTTGATTCGATTCAGCCTATTGCAGGGGTGTCCAATGTCGGTCCTCGTAGGCCGCAATCCAGTCGGGTTTTCAGGATTTCCCCAATGAATATGCATTGAAAGCAGTGCATGCACACAGATCTCATGCATATTCATTGGGGAAATCCTGAAAACCCGACTGGATTGCGACCCTCGAGGACCGACATTGGACACCCCTGGCCTATTGAATTGGTTTTTCAATTCGATTTTCCTGCCCAGTTGGGTGATTTTTTTCAAAACTCCTGGTGGGTTTTATAGCTTTTTCACCCCCTTTGGCTTCTAACCACACTGGCGCTGTGGTGTAAATAAAATAAAGAAACAAAAAGGACTTTTCCTCTCTCTGTTAAATCCTAGCTCACGTTTGCAGTCCAACACCAGCTCTGGCAGGATACACATTTCAAATCTGACATATTATAATCACAAAACAGAAAATAAAATTAATTTTTCTACCTTTTGTTATCTGGTTATATTTCAAATCTTGTTGGTCCAAGGCTCTGGTTTTCTTCTGATAACTTGCTTGCCAGGGTCTCCTTCTTTCTGCATGCTAACCATCCATCTGCCAACTCTGTCCTCCTTTTCCATTTCCCTTCCCAGGAAGTCTGGTATCTTTCCTTTTTTTCATCTCCCTCCACAGATCCACCTTTTCTTAAATACCCTTTCATCCGGCATCTCTCCCTCCTTCCCCACCACCCCAGAGTCCACCATCTCTCCCTTTCTTTTCCTAATTACCCTCCTATCCAGTATCTCTATCCCTCCTCCACACCATCCCTTGTGTCCAATTTCTCTCCCTTTCTGTTCCTTCCCTCCCTAAATCCCATGGTCCATCATCTCTCTCCCTCTCCTCTATTTTCAGACCCATTATTTCTTCCTCCCCCCCAAAGTTTGGCATATGCACGTCTCTTTGAACACCCCCTTCCCTCCGTGTACTTCTAAATCATGGTCCCCCCAAAGGCCTGTCCCCCCTTAAAGGTCTGCCTGTCCCCCCTTGAAGGCCTGCACCCCCCTTGAAGGCCTGTCCCATCCCCTTGTAGGCCTGTCCCCCCCTTGAAGGCCTGCCTGCCTGTCCCCCCCTTGAAGGTCTGCACCCCCCGAAGGCCTGTCCCCCACCCCCTTGTAGCTTCTCTCCCCCCCCCTTGTAGGCCTGTCCCCCCTTGAAGGCCTGCACCCCCTTGAAGGCCTGCACCCCCCCGAAGGCCTGCACCCCCCCAAAGGCCTGTCCCACCCCCTTGTAGGCCTGTCCCCCCTTGAAGGCCTGCCTGCCTTTCCCCCCCTTGAAGGCCTGCACCCCCCCTTGAAGGTCTGCACCCCCCCTTGAAGGCCTGCCCCCCCCTTGAAGGCCTGCACTCCCTTGAAGGTCTGCACCCCCCCGAAGGCCTGTCCCCCCCTTGAAGGCCTGCCTGCCTTTCCCCCCTTGAAGGCCTGTCCCCCCCCCTTGAAGGCCTGCACCCCCCCTGAAGGCCTGCCTGCCCCCCCTTAAAGGTCTGCACACCCCCCCCGAAGGCCTGTCCCCCCTTGAAGGCCTGCCTGCCTGCCTGTCACCCCCTCCTCCTTGAAAGCCTGCCTGCCTGCCTGCCCCACCCTGAAGGCCTGATGCCCTGACCCACCCCGAAGGACCGCTCGCCCCCCTTGCCTCCCCGCACCACCTATGAAGCAGCCGCAGCAGGATCGCGAAGTCAGCGTCAGTGATCCCTGCGCTGCTTCCTGCGCCACGGTCCCGCCCCTCCTCTGACATCAGAGGAGGGGCGGGATCGTGGCGCAGGAAGCAGCGCAGGGATCGCTGACGCTGACTTCGCGATCCTGCTGCGGGCTGCTTCACAGGTGGTGCAGGAAGGTCAGTGGGGCGAGCGGTCCTTCGGGGGTGGGAGGGGACTGAACGGCAAGGCCGGGAGCACCCCCTTAGGGCTGGCACCCGGGGCGCACTGCCCCCCCGCCCCCCCCTTGGTACGCCACTGCCTTACTGCAGATTGGATCTCTGGTACCTTCGGCTCCTGGTTGCCTTCTGATTCAGCACTGAAGATCATCTTACTGGTTGCCGCCCTGTCTTCTCTGCTCCTTTGCTGCCTGCCCTGTGTAGTCCCCATAGCCATAAAGCTGCTCCACTGAACTATGGACTCTGCTGTCAACTGTTCCACTGCTGCATTGGCCCTTGCCCTCTCCCAGTATCGTCCCTTACCCACTGGGAACCCCGACTTTCCTGACCCCTAACTTTATTTTGTCAGGCTTGGCTCCTTAGGTACGCCAGCCTGAAAGGGGGGAATGTAGAGTCATGAAATGGTTAACTGTTGTATTGCTCTGGCCTACATAGCTGAAAACAGTGTACAATCTATTGACTTCATCTGCCTAAAATGTATGTCCCTACCTTACCACATTGTAAGCTAAATAAATAAGAGTTTGAGCCATGATGTACCCTGCCCTTCTGTACATTTAACATTTAGAACTGTAAGAGTTAGATAAGTGATCTGCTAGTGTGAGCTTAGGACCAATAATAATTGTAGAAAAGTTATAGAAGTAACAAATGAAAATTGTAGTTTTTGCATATATTAGTTTGAGAAAAGGGCATAAAAGTCCGTGTATTTCCTGTTTCTGACACTCTAGTAGGCAGGCTATTAACTGCACTAGAGTCCAGTATACCGTAATAAATCTCTTGTACTTTCTTCACGCCTCTGACTTTGTGTGTCCAAGTGACCTTTCAGAACTAATGAAGTTTTGATGTTGGACTTAAGCACTGATTAAGCATTGGAAAAGCTTTGTGTCTCTAATAAGAGAGAATCCTGGGTGAAGAGAAATCTCCGATGAAGAATTTTGATCTTTGATTTTCTTGAGTTTTGTGAACAATTTTGGCAGTGCTTGCATATCAACTGTTGGGAATGTTTTTTGTCAATTTCCTTTTGAAAGACTGATTTTGGATTTAAAGAAATTGCAATTAAATAGTATCACTTGATCCACCACTCCCAAAAAAGCTGATAACCGCTCAGTCAGTACAGTGTGCTCCGGTGACAATATTCATTGTGGATATCTTAAAAACCCAACTGGCCCTCGAGGACCTTGATTGCCCACCCCTGATTTAGAGCATGGAGTGCTCATTATAATACTAAGGGGCTTCTTGTAATGCATTAGGACAGGATTCTCGGTGGCTACCACAAGGATCATTGGCAGCCATGGAGAACCCTTTTGTGCATGAGAGGAGCTTTTTGTGCCAGTAAGACTGCATTAATAAGTCTTGCCACGGAAAGCTTTAGAGCAGTGGTTCTTGTCCTGGGGGGACCCCCAGCCAGTTGGGTTTTCAAGATATCTCCAATATGCATGCGGCAGGATTTGCATATAATAGGAGCTAACAGGCATGCAAATATGCCTCATCCATATTGGGGATATCTTGAAAACCCAACTGGCTGGGTTCCCCCAGGACAGGTTTAAGAACCACTGCTTTAGAACATCAGGGCCCCAGTTTCAAACTAGTAGTAAAATAAAGGGTAGTTAGGCCAGATTCTGTCTCCTGCTTCAGTACAATATAGAGACACAAGCACCTATACAACAAAAATCTCAGTAAGGGAATTCATGTGTCCTTTATGGAGTGGAGGAGCAGCCTAGTAGTTAGAGCACTGTCAATCTGGGAAGCCTGGTTCAAATCCCACTGCTGCACTTAGTCATATAATTAAGCAGAGTGGGTCATAGCTCCAACTGGCCAGGTTGTATTTTAAATAAGAGCATAGCAGATACACCAACAGGAAAGTCTCCTGTAGTCAAAAAATAGGACAAATTAGTAGTTTGTGCTCCTAGGCAGCCTTAGTTTGTCCCCACTATTTACCCTCACTTCACTCCTATCTGCAGCCCATCACACATTCCTCTATTCCTTCCAGTATACGATTTTATTATTTGATTTACCACTATTGACATAAGTACGTATTAGCAGTATACAATAAATAAATAATTAACACAATACATTTTTCCCAGACCACCATCCTTTTAATCTTCTTTCTCTTGCCTTCTTGTCCCAGTTTCCCCTCACTTACTCCCTATGCATAAGTTTGACTTATGATTAGGGATAGGGTGTTGGGGTATCTAACATCCTCTATAATAAAACCCTAAGCGCGCATGCGCACTTAGGACAGCGTGTTCCCTGACAGCATGATGTGTCCCTCCGTGCCAAATTCCATTTTTGAACATGGAGGCAGGGAACACGCCGGCGACTCTCCCCTCCCGCCCTCACTCACCAACCACTGCCGCAGCTCTTCAAACCACATGCCTGTTCTTACCCTCCCACCATCCCAACTTCCTGGTGTCTTCTGGCCCACTGGCACGAACCGCTGCTGCTCCTCTTCAAAGCAGCCTGCTGAGGTTCGCCAGCCAGCTATAGCGACCCTCACAGGCTGCTCTCAACCTCGGTAGCATGTTCCCTCTGATGCGATCGCGTCAGAGGGAACGTGCTTTGCTCTGGGAGGGGGGCAACAGAAGGGAGCCACGGAGGGGCTGTCCTGGGGGGGCAGACAGCAATCATGCCTTGCTCTGGGAGGGGGGGAACAGAAGGGGGCCACGGAGCAGGCAGGCATGGCACAACAGGGGGCAGGGGGAGAGGGAAAGGGGGCTGCTTTGGGGGGGTGCTAGGGGGCAGACAGCAATCATGTGTCCCATGCTGGTAAGAGTGGAGGGGGAGAGGGAAAGGGGGCTGTTTTGGGGGGAGGGGTGTGTTGGGGGGCAGACAGCAATCATGCTTTGCTCTGAGAGGGGGGAAACAGAAGGGCCACGGAGAGACAGGAAAGCATGGCGCAACAGAGAAATACAGGCTGGCAGGGGACCAAGGAGACAGAAAGAAAGACAGACAGACAAGGGGCCAGGGAGAGACACAGACAGAAAGAATGACAGACAGACAGACAGCATCCAAGGAGAGAGAGACAAAGAAAAATAACCAGACAGACATCTACTCTAGCACCCGTTAATGTAACGGGCTTAAACACTGCTTATACTGTTTTGTTAAAGCACCATGCACTCGCAGGAGGGCCCAAGGTGAATGACATTGGGAAGAGAGTCTCAAATCAAGACGAGGAACCTTGATACTCAGATGTGGATCGATGTCGAAGTGTTAGCTCATGACATCGCAATGAAGATTGATGTCAAGGATGTGTCAGCTGCAAAGCAGCATGTGGCTGTGGGATGTCAGGCTGGGCTGAAGCTAAGGCAGTGTTTCTCAACACATGGTATGTGGGCCACTTGTTGGGGGTACGTGGCCTGGCCGCCAATTCCTGCCTGTCCCTAGAGGTGGTCGCCGTCAGGGATCCCATCCTGCCCGCACCAATCCCTCCGCCGCTGAAGCCGCTTCCAGCAATCTATGCCTGCCCTCCCTTGAAGCCAACACAGTTACTACCTTCTTTGAGCCATACTCATTCCTTCGGTCTTCAGCAACACTCCTTGCATGGACGGCACATGCAGCGATTCACATGCTGATCCAGTTGACGTCGGAGGGAAGGCTTGTAGGTCAACTACGTGCAGCGTGTAAATCGCTGCTTGCACCATCTCCAACTAGAAGGAACGAGTGCGGCTCAAACAAGAACTGGGTCAGTGGGGGAGTGACAGACAGGATCCCTGGAGGCAGCAGCAGCTTCTACAGATGGGCAGCTACTTACGTGCAGGGAGGGGGCACGAACTTGACATAGATGGGAGGGGGCACGGACATGGAACACAGAAGAGAGGAAGGGGCACTATCTTGGGACACAGGAGGGAGGGAATAGAAGGAGAATTGTTGGGTATGAGTGTGGAGTGAGAGGGAAAGATGGTGGCACATGGGGATGGGGAAAGAAAGAAAGGAAAATTGGTCATAGAGGAGAGGGAGATGCATGGGGGAGAGAAGGATAAGAGGGAGAAATGTTGGAATATGATGATGGAGAGGGAACAGAGGGACAGAATGTTTGATATGGTGGTGGAGAGGGAACAAAGGAACAGATAAGAACATAAGAACATAAGCAGTGCCTCCGCCGGGTCAGACCATAGGTCCATCCTGCCCGGCAGTCCGCTCGCGCGGCAGCCCAAACAGGTCACGCCTGTCTGCATCACCAGAAGGGGCTCACTTGCCACCTTGTTTTCTCATTTAAGTCCTATCTTCCCATCGTAGTCCTAACCCTCCGGTCTTGCACATGCACGACCTATTGGGTTACTATACTTATTACCTGGTTAGCTTTCTATACCTGTGTTACATCCCAGCATCTCTCTCAGTATCCCACGATCCCTTTATCCCTCAGGAATCCGTCCAATCCCTGTTTGAATCCCTGTACCGTACTCTGCCTGATCACTTCTTCCGGTAGCGCATTCCATGTGTCCACGACCCTTTGGGTGAAAAAAAACTTCCTTGCATTTGTTTTGAACCTATCTCCCTTCAGTTTCTCCGAATGCCCCCTCGTACTTGTTGTCCCCTTCAGTCTGAAGAATCTGTCCCTATCCACCCTCTCTATGCCCCTCATGATCTTGAAGGTCTCTATCATATCTCCCCTGAGTCTCCTTTTTTCCAGAGAGAAGAGCCCCAGCCTATCTAATCTCTCGGTGTATGGGCAGTGTTCCAGCCCCTTTACCAGTTTCGTTGCTCTCCTTTGGACTCTCTCAAGTACCGCCATGTCCTTCTTGAGGTGCGGCGACCAATACTGAACGCAGTATTCCAGATGTGGACGCACCATCGCTCGATACAATGGCATGATGACTTCCCGCGTCCTGGTTGTTATGCCCCTCTTTATGATGCCCAGCATCCTGTTGGCTTTTTTCGAGGCTGCTGCGCACTGTGCAGATGGCTTCAGTGATGCATCCACCAGCACACCCAAGTCTCTCTCAAGTCTGCTGTCTCCCAACAATGCCCCCCCCAATTTGTAGTTGAACAACGGGTTCTTTTTCCCTATATGCATGACCTTGCATTTTTCCACGTTAAAGCGCATTTGCCATTTGTTTGCCCAGTCTTCCAGCTTGTCCAGGTCCCTTTGCAGGTCCTCACACTCCTCCCTGGACCTAACTCTACCGCACAGTTTGGTATCGTCTGCAAATTTTATAACCTCGCACTTTGCCTCCTTTTCCAGGTCATTGATAAATATGTTGAAGAGTAACGGCCCCAGCACCGATCCCTGTGGCACACCGCTCGTGACTCCCTGCCAGTCAGAATATTGGCCCTTCACTCCGACCCTTTGCAGTCTACCCGACAACCAGTGCTTGATCCATCTGTGCACATCCCCTCCCACCCCGTGGTTCCACAGCTTCCTAAGCAGCCTTTCGTGTGGCACCTTGTCGAAAGCCTTCTGAAAATCGAGGTAAATGATGTCTATAGGTTCCCCATTGTCCACCCGACTGCTTATTCCCTCGAAGAAGTACAGAAGGTTCGTTAAGCATGACCTTCCCTTACAGAATCCATGCTGGCTTGTTCTCAGTAGGCCATTTCTCTCGATGTGCTCGCAAATACTGTCCTTGATCATAGCTTCCACCATCTTCCCTGTAATTGAAGTCAGGCTCACCGGCCTGTAGTTCCCGGGGTCACCCCTCGATCCCTTCTTGAAGATAGGTGTGACATTCGCCAATTTCCAGTCCTCTGGTACCTCTCCAGTTTTCAAGGATAGGTTGCAAACATGCTGGATTGTGCCCGCTATTTCTTGTCTTAGTTCCTTCAGAACCCTTGGGTGGATCCCGTCCGGGCCCGGCGATTTGCCGCATTTTAACCTGTCTATCTGTTTGAGGACATCCTCCTTACTTACCTCTATGTGTTCCAATTTTTCAGCCTGTTCCCCGCTCATGAGTTCCTCTGAGTCCGGTATATTAGATGTGTCTTCTCTCGTGAAAACCGACGAGAAGAACGTGTTCAACCTCTCAGCTACCTGTTTATCCTCCTTAATCACTCCCTTCCTATCCCCATCGTCCAACGGCCCCACAGATTGAAGAGGATTGCAAGGGGGAGGAATGTTAGACATGGTGATGGCAAGAGAGATGTGGCATTGTGCTGGAGAGGGGTGATAGTAGGAGAAATGGGCATGGGGCTGGTGGGGAGTGGTGAAAAATGCTGCACATGATCCGGGGAATGAGAGAGGGAGAAATGTTGGATGTGACAGTAGAGGGGGTGGGAGAGATGATCAAACGGGGGTAACATAGTAGATGACGGCAGATAAACACCCGAATGGTCCATCCAGTCTGCCCAACCATACCCACTCTTTAAATTACTGACTTAATTTAAATCTTCCTATTTCTTAGCTATTGCTGGGCCAGATCCTAAAGCTCTGCCATGTACTATGCTTAGGTTCCATCTACTGAAGTCTCCATCAAGCTCTCTCCAGCCCAACCAAACCATCCCAGCCATTGAAGCCCTCCCCAGCCCATCCTCAACTAAACGGTCATATATGGACATAGACCGTGCAAGATCCTCGGTGTTCATCCCACGCTTTTTTGAACTCTGTCGCTGTTTTCCTCTCCACCACCTCCCTCGGGTGCGCATTCCAGGCATCCATCACTCTCTCCATAAAGAAGAATTTCCTTACATTGCTGTTAAGTCTACCACCCCTCAACCTCAAATTATGTCCTCTGGTTTTAACATTTTCCTTTCTCTGGAAAATATTTTGTTCTACGTTAATACATTTTAAGTGTTTGATTGTCTGAATCATATCTTCCCTGTCCCTCCTTTCCTCTAGGGCAGGGGTGTCCAACCTGTGGCCCCGTGAAGTATTTTGTGTGGCCCTGGTCGAGGGCGATACAGTGTTTTCCTCTGCTGCCCCCGGGTGTTTACCGTCTTGCCGGCTCCCTCCTCTGTCTTGCTGCAGCATTTGCGCGTTTGTGCGGCCCCAGAAACAAGCCAAAAGGTTGGACACCCCTGCTCTAGGGTGTATATATTCAGGGCTCCCAGTCTCTTCTCAAACGTCTTTAAGAAAAGTTGGAGAGGGAGAGAGAAGAAAGGAGGGAAGGAAAATGACACATTCATGGGAAGGGGGAGAGGGCAGAGAGTAAACTCATGAACTCATGGAGGGAGAGAAAGATATGTTGGTTGGGGGAGGGAAGAGGACTGGAGGAGAGGAAGTGTGCAGGAGGCAGAAAGAGATGGACTGGAGGAAAGGAAGGAGAAATGTTGCATGTGGCAATAGAGGGAGCGGGAGAGATGCACCCTAGATCTCACTCTCTCTTTTCAGCAGGGGACGGAATATCAGAGAGAGGAAGACATATTGCCAATGGGGGCAGAGGAGAGAGGAAGAAAAGTTGGACTCATAGAGGGACAGAGAGAGATGTTGGTTGGGAATGGAATGAGGTCTGGAGGCAGAAAGAAAGAAATATTGGATGCACAGTCAGAAAGAAGTGCAACCAGAGACTCATGAATCACCAGACAGTAAAGGTAGGAAAAATGATTTTATTTTCAATTTAGTGATCGAAATGTGTCAGTTTTGAGAATTTATACCAGTTGTCTATATCTTAGCACTATATTTGTCTATTTTTCTATAGTTGTTACTGAGGTGACATTGCATATTTTAAAGTCATCTATCTACCTTGACCTCTTTGGAAAAAAAACAAACCCCTAAATATAAATGATAATTAACATTTTCTCTGCATACAGTGTGCTTTGTGGGGGGGAGGGGGGGCGGAGGGTTAATTTGTAGTTGAAATTATGTATTAAGATTATATTGTGTGTATTTGAAAAATGGATGGAAGAAATTGCATTACAATTAGTACTATTATTATGGGGGTGAGATTAAGTAGGGGCAGAGCTTGGCCGGGGGTACTCAGTTCATATTTATTAGAGACTTAGGGGGTACTTGGTTTGAAGAAGTTCAGAAATACTGTGCTGCATCAACGGTAGTAGTGCTTTTGCCTGAAGTAAAGATGCCAGCTCCTGCTGAAGTAAGACCTTAACCTGGTCCTGCAGGGATGGTGCTGGTATCAATGTGGTCAAAGGTACTGTCAGCTCAGGCTAACTTCTAGGTGTCGAGGACTTAGGACACCTAGTAGGAGAAAGCATTCTGACCATTGACGCTTCAGAGGCATCAAACGGTGAGGATGTGGAAGTTCATCAACACTAAGAAATGGAGAAACATGATGGCAGATAAAGGCCAAATGGCCCATTTAGTCTGCCCATCTGCAGTAACCATTATATCTTCTGTCTTTTTCCAGAGGTCCTCCAAGGAAGAGCTGAAGCGTCCTCTGGATACTGCTGGAGGCTGAGTGACGCCGGGGTCGATGTTGATGGAGAAGCCTGGGCTGGTAATAGGTCTGTAAATATGGTGGACGTGGACCCAAATAGCGTCTCAAATTGAATTTTGCAAGCTTTAGAGCCCCCTTTTTGCATGCAAGCATAGAGATAATGTCCTGATGCCCAGAACCAAAACACTGCACACACCAGTTTCAAGGATCTGAACTTGAGATTGTCCTGTTACATCTAGAACACTTCTTAAATCCATTGGACACCAGGGAAGACCACCATCATTATACTAAAGGGCTGCATTGTAAGGGAGGTTGAGTAGAAATGTTCCTGAAAAAGAGATGGATGTTCCCAGCCTCTATGGAGACAGGAAGGCGGTCGAAAGCCCCAAAAAATAAAATGAAATCATGAAAATGAAGAGGAAATTGCACACACCAATTTCAAGGATCTGAACTTGAGATGGTCCTGTTACATCTACAGCACTTCTTAAATCCATTGGACGCCAGGGACATTGATGGGAAGACCGCCATCGCTATACCAAAGGGCTGAATTGTAAGGGAGGTTGAATAGAAAAGTTCCTGAAAAAGAGACGGATATTCCCGGTTTCCACGGAGGCAGGAAGGCGGCCGAAGGCCACCCCCCCCCAAAAAAAAAAAAATCATAAAAATGAAGAGGAAATGAAATAAAATACAGTATATGAAAATAAAAAATATAAGAAAAATGGTATGGGAAAGCACTTGACGAGAAAAAAAATTACTACACATAGGAACACAGGAGTGTTTGAAAAAAACACTGTTTCTTCGCTCCGCAGAAAACAAAGAACTAAAGTCCCACGAGATGACGGCGGGAGGGAAAGCCCATGCACGAGGGAAGGACAGTGCTAAAGTTTTAAAGTGACAGCACACTTTGGTACATGTCCTTGCTGGGCTCCATGAACATCGCCAATATGCGAGAATATACTGTCTGCTTGTCCCAGTAGCTGTAGTAAAAACTAAATCTTGAGGAAGGGACAACATGGCGCTGTAGTGAGGACGCTGTGAAAATCACTCCTGCACTTACTTTTTTGCCGACCTACTCGAAATGCCTAAAAGAAGGGATAGAGTGGCTATTTCAGTCCGGCAGCCCGAAAGCACAATTACTTACCATAACAGGTGTTATCCAGGGACAGCAGACAGCTATTCTCTCATATGGGTGACATCATCGACGGAGCCCGGATACGGACGCCTCACAAGCAGACTTGCTTGAAGAAACTCTTAAGTTTTGAGTTGCCCACACCACGTTTGTGCGAGTGCCTTCCCGCCCAGCATAGGGCGCGTCTCCTCAGTTCTGATAGCTAGCAGAGAAGCCAACCAGGGGAGGTGGGTGGGTTGTGAGAATAGCTGCCTGCTGTCCCTGGATAACACCTGTTACGGTAAGTAACTGTGCTTTATCCCAGGACATGCAGGCAAGTATTCTCACATATGGGTGACCTCCAAGCTAACCAGAATGGGATGGTGGGAGTGTTGGCAATTTATGAGAATAAATTTTGTAATACTGTTTGGCCAAACTGTCCATCCCATCTGGAGAAAGTATCCAGACAATAGTGAGAAGTGAAGGTATGAACCGAGGACCGAGAAACTCTACAAATTTCTTCAATAGGTGTAGATCTGAGGAAAGCTACTGAAGCTGCCATAGCTAAACTAAACTAAACCTTAGGTTTGTATACCGCGCCATCTCCACAAGCGTAGAGCTCGGCACGGTTTACAGGGTTAGGTTGAAAAGGAGCTACAATGAAGGGTTATAGGAAAGGAGCTAGGAAGATTAAAGAGGGACAGGGAACCAAAAAGCGGAAAGTGTTAGATTTTTGAAAAGAGCCAAATTTTCAGGTGTTTGCGGAAGGATTGGAGGGAACTTGAAACTCTGAGCGGGGATGTGAGGTTATTCCAGAGTTCTGTGGTTCTAAAGGGGAGGGATGTTCCTAGTTTTCCTACGCGGGATATACCTTTTGTAGAGGGGAATGATAGTTTCAGTTTTTGGGAGGATCTAGTGGAATTAGGGTTAGAGGAATTCCAGAAGAGTGGGATAACGGGAGGGAGGATGCCATGTAGGATCTTGAAGGCTAAACATGCACATTTAAAGAGGACTCTGGAGTGAACTGGGAGCCAGTGAAGTTTGGACAGGAGTGGGGAGACGTGGTCGTACTTGCCTTTTGCGAAAATAAGCTTGGCCGCGGCGTTCTGGATTAGCTGAAGTCTATGGAGTTTTTTTTTTTAGGTTAGGCTTAAATAGATGGAGTTGCAATAATCCAGTCTAGAGAGGATGGTGGATTGAACAAGGACGATGAAGTGAGAATGATGAAAGTACGATCTCACTTTCCTCAACATATGAAGACTAAAGAAGCATTTTTTTACCAAGAAGTTGAGGTGGTCATTGAAGGAGAGAGAGGAGTCTATGATGATGCCAAGGACTTTGCTTGAAAACTCAAGCTGAAGAGTGGAGCCGGAATATAATGGGTTGGAGATGGGTAAATGATCTAATATTGGGCCGAGCCAAAGTAATTTTGTTTTAGACTCATTCAATTTCATTTGTACAGAATGTGCCCAGGAATGGAGATTCATTATACATGCGGATATGTTCTCAGCGAGATTAGTGAGGTTCGAGTCGGTCTCGAGGAGGATGAGGATATCGTCGGCATAGGTGTAGAGTTTCCAGGGGGGATAGGTGAAGACGTTTCAGAGAGGACATGTAAATATTGAAAAGGATAGGAGAGAGGGGTGAGCCTTGCGGGACTCCACATATTGGCTTGCAGGGAGGGGATGAGGTACCGTTTATGTTAACGGTGTAGGAGCGTAAACGTAGGAATTTCAAGAACCAGTCTAGGACTGTGGAACTTATGCCTATTTCAGAGAGTTGGAAGATTAAGATATCATGATGGACGACGTCGAAAGATGCGGAGAGGTCGAATTGTAGAAGTACAGCGAATTTGTTGCGAGAATGAAGTTGTTGTACCTTAGAAATTAGTGAGGCTAATAGGGATTCGGTGCTGAAGTTGGGTCTGAAGCTGAATTGGTAGGGTAGGAGAATAGAAAATCTTTCTAGGTAGGATGAGAGTTGAGTGGATATGATGGATTCTAACATCTTGGTTAGGAGAGGGATGTTTGCTATTGGACGATAATTGGAGGGAATAGAGGGATCAAGGTCGGTCTTTTTCAGTAGAGGGGTTAGTGCAATATGTCCCATTTCGGAGGAGAAAAGGCCCGATGTTAGAGCAGCGTTTATAAGTTTGGTGAGGGAAGCGATGGCCTGTGTAGAGATATTCTCGAATAGGTAGGAGGGGAAAGGGTCCAAGGTACACTTGCAAGATTTTAGTTTGAGGCAGAGTTTGGAGACTTGCAATTCGGAAACAAGCTCAAAAACGGTCCAGGATCTGTCGGCTGGAATGGGATTGGAGACAGGTAAGGAAGAGTTGAGCGCAGTAGAGATTTGGGAGTTGTAGGAGACTGTAGGCGGGAAGGAGCATCTTAGGGTGGTAACCTTTTCATTGAAGAATTTTGCAAGGGCATCTGCTGATAGCGACGAGGGGAGCAAGGATGGGTCCTTTTTTGTAGTTAAGGAGCACCAAATGTTAAACAACGTACTGATCTGGTTGTTGGATCTGGAGATTTTATCTCCGAAGAAGTTCTTCCTGGCTTTTTTTAGTAATGAATTGTAACGTTTAATATTGACCCTCCAGGTCTATCTATCTGAGGGGGATTTAGATTTTTCCCATTTGCGCTCCAAAGTGCGACATTTCTGTTTCAGCTTTCTATGGAGCGGTAGATACCAAGGAGCCTTTCGGAGGTAGAAGATGGTTTTTGTGGATATTGGAGCGAGGGAGCTCTAACCTTACGGGCTGAGACTTTACTGTGAAGGGGTAATCCAGCCTGGGCATAGCAGAATGAAATACAAGCCGCCATCCAGTTGGAGATGGTACGCTTAGAAATAGGATGACCCAACTTATTGGGATCGAAGGAGACAAAAAGTTGGGTTGCAGTTCTGTGCATTCTAAATAGAAGGCCAAAGCACGTTCCAGAGTATGAAGAGCAACTTCTCCAGGATGAGAATGAGGCTTTGGAAAAAGCACTGGAAGAACAATGGATTGGTTGAGATGAAATTCCGAGACCACTTTAGGGAGGAATTTAGGATGAGTACGAAGAACCACTTTGTCATAATGGAACACTGGCTCGTCGAGCAGAAGTGAGGGCTATGAGAAACACCACTTTCCAAGTGAGATACTTCAGATGAGCCTTATCAATTGGTTCAAATGGAGGCTTCATGAGTTGAGAAAGGACAACATTGAGGTCCCAAACCACAGGAGGCGGTTTGAGAGGAGGTTTGACATTGAAAAGTCCTTTCATGAATCTGGAAACCACTGGATGAGCAGAGAGGGGTTTCCCTTCAATAGGCTGATGGAAAGCAGCAATTGCACTGAGATGGACTCGGATAGATGTAGATTTGAGGCCAGAATTGGATAAGTGCAAAAGGTAGTCCAAAACAGAAGATAAGGAGGAATGCTAAGGCTCCTCATGATGAGAAAAACACCATGTAGAAAATCAAGTCCATTTTTGGTGATAGCATTGTCTAGTGGTAGGCTTCCTAGAGACTTCTAAAACATCTCTTACAGATTGAGAAAACTGAAGAGGGGTTATGTTTTGAGGTACCAAGCTGTTAGGTGTAGAGACTGCAGGTTGGGATGAAGCAGAGATCCTTGACTCTGTGTAAGCAGAGAAGGAAAAACTGGTAGAAGGTATGGCTCCCTGCTGCTGAGTTGAAGTAGAAGGGAGTACCAAGGTTGTCTCGGCCACCGAGGAGCAATTAGAATCATGGTGGCATGATCATTCTTCAACTTGACCAGAGTCTTGAGAATGAGAGGGAATGGAGGGAATGCGTAGAGGAAAAGATTCGACCATTCCAGAAGAAAAGCATCAAGGCAATGAGGAGAGTATATCCTGAAGCAGAATTGAGGCAGTTTGTAGTTGTGGGGAGCTGCAAAGAGGTCTATCTGAGGTGTTCCCCACAGTGAAAAAATGTGATGAAGAGGGACGGAATGGAGTGTTCATTCATGAGGCTGCAGGAGACAACTCAAGTTGTCCACCAAGCAATTCTTCGCCCCTTGAATGAAGACAGCTTTGAGGAAGGTGTTGTGGCGGATTGCCCAGTCCCAAACCTTTAGAGCTTCTTGACAAAGGGAGGCAGATCCCATCCCTCCTTGTTTGTTCACATAATACATGGCGACTTGGTTGTCCGTCCGGATGAGGACTACTTGGTCGTGAAGCAGATGTTGAAAAGCATTGAGAGCTTTGAGGATCGTTCTGAGTTCCAACAGATTGATATGACACCGACGATCCATACTGGTCCAGAGGCCTTGAGTACGGAGACCATCGAGATGAGCGCCCCAAGCGTAGGTCAAAGAGTCTGTCGTGAGGACCTTCTCATGGGAGGGGTGTTTGAAAAAGCAAGCCTCTGGAAAGATTGGAAGAGAGCATCCACCAACAGCGAGACTTCTTCAATGAAGGAGTGACTGAGATGTGTTGCGAAGGAGGGTCACAAACTTGCGTCCATTGAGATGCCAGGGTCCACTGAGGAATTCTGAAGTGAAGTCTAGCAAAAGGAGTCACATGTACTGTGGAAGCCATGTGACCCAGAAGTACCAATGTGTCTCGCTGAGATGGAAGAGCGGGAAGACACTGTATGACAGAGTTGAAGAGCTTCCAGATGTTGTTGTGGAAGGAATGCTCTGAGTTGAACAGTGTCCAGAACAGCTCCAATAACTGTAGATTCTGTGAGGGCTGAAGTTGAGATTTGGGAAAGTTGATTTCGAATCCCAGACTTTGTAGGAACCAGGTAGTCCTTTGGGTCGCTACAATAACCCCTTGAGATGTGGAATCTTTGTTGAGCCAGTCGTCTAGGTAGGGAAATACCTGAAGACCTTGATTCCTTAGAGCTGCTACTACTACCAGGCACTTAGTGAACACTCTGGGAGACGAGGCCAGGCCGAAGGGTAGTACTCTGTATTGAAAATGCAGATTCCCCACCCGAAATCTGAGGTACTGACGGGAGGCGGGATGAATGGGGATACGAGTGTAGGCCTCCTTGAGATCCAGAGAGCATAACCAGTTGTTCTGCTCGAGAAGGGGATAAAGGGATGCCAGGGACAACATTCAAAACTTTTCTTTGACTAGAAATTTGTTGAGAGCACTGAGATCCAGAATGGGTCGCAGATCGCCCGTTTTCTTCGGAACAAGGAAGTAACGGGAGTAAAATCCCCTGTTCTGCTGCTCCAAGGGAACTGGTTCGATGGCACGGAGACGAGCAGAGCTTGAGCTTCCTGAAGAAGAAGGGCGGTCTGGGAAGGATTGGAAGACCATGATTCCTTAGAGCTCTCTTGGAGGAAGCTCTGGTGAAATCTGAGAGAAATGAAGAGAGTATCCTTCCCTGATGATGGAAAGTACCCAGAGGACGGATGTAAGTATCGTCCATCGGTGGTAAAAATGATGGAGACGACCTCCTATAGGAGGAAAATGAGACAGAGTCAGAACGGTGGAGGTTATGCTCTGTTGTAAACAGTCAAAAAGGCTGAGTAGCCTTAGGTGCAGTAGAAGGTTAAGGTTTCTGTTGTTTCTGAGGCTGCTGTTTCTTTAGAGGAGGGTGATTATAAGGAGGTTGTAGATTGAAGCTCCAGAGGCTTAGTGGAGGAACCTCGATGCACTCCCAAAGACTCTGCTCCTTGTATAGAGTGTGAAGATTCCTTCCGAGGCACTTGCAAAGAATCTGCTCCTAGCTATATGTGCACTGACGCCAGACCAGACACTCTCAGAGACTCTGCTCCCTGCAAAGAGTGTATAAGGTCAGCCTGAGGCAGTGGAAGTGGCTCGACCTCGCAAGAGACTGCTGAATGCCCAAGCTGGATGAGAGGAAGAAGCTTCGGTCCCACATTAGTAAGGAACTGAATGAATTGCTTCTCCAACATGGTCTGGAAAGAAGCCGGCAAGGATGGATCTGCATCTGAAACCGGACCACCTGCCTTGGCTGGAGGTTCCTTCGAGGTAGTGTGAGTGTGTTTCGACTTGGAAGTCTTAGGCACTTTAATTACTACCGCTGGAACAGGCTGCTGAGCTATCCGACATGAGGAAACAGGGGAAGATACAGCAGATGTCATCAAAGAAAGAACCGCTGCAAACAACAAAGGTCTGATGAGGCTTGAGGTGGAAGCAGTAGAAGCAGAAGGAACCTCGGTAGAAGTCGAGGCCGCCTTTGAAGTCAAGGGATCAGTAGAAGATTCCATCTCGAAGAGCTTGTCCACCAAAAGACAACGACGATTGAAAGCTTGAGGCTGAAGCATAGCACAGCGCAGGCACGACCTAGGATGATATTTCGGCCCAAGGCACTAGAGGCAGCAACGGTGAGCGTCCGTAAGAGAGATCGCGCACTGGCACTTGCTACACTTCTTGAAGCCAGTGACAGGCCGGGACATAGAAGTGAAAATAGCCGCCGCAAGATCGAAGCCCTTGGGCTGCGGCCGAGCGGCCTGTCCCGAAAAATGGACGGAAGAGGAAAAAAAAATTTTTATTTTTTTTTAAAACTCAAAATAAGATAAATAAAAGAAGAACAGCGATTCGTGAGGAAAAAAGTTACAAACCACAGTTCAGAGAAGGCACAAGTAACAAAGTTAACGCAGAGAGTCAAAGACGGACTTCTCGGCTCCGCGGAAAACTGAGAACTGAGGAGAAGCGCCCTAAGCTGGGTGGGAAGGCACTCGCGCATGCACGATGCGGGCGACTCGAAACTTTGAGTTTCTTCAAGCAAGTCTGCTTGTGAGGCGTCCGCATCTGGGCTCCGTCGATGACGTCACCCATATGTGAGAATACCTGCCTGCTTGTCCTGGGATAATCTACCCTACTTCGGCAAGGGACGATTACTAGCTTTCTAACATCTTCCCCAGGGGGCAAACTGGCTCTGCCGAACGCGAGAGAGACGTTGGCATTCAGTAGCGAAGCTTCGCTAAGCCCCACTGGACCTACCCCTCACCTGCAGCTGTGAGGGTGGGGAACGTCGGAAGCCTTGCAGAGATGAGAATCTACATTGGCTTCGATGGCATCGGGCTTGCCGGCTTCCCCAACAGCCACAGCGAATACACCACAATCAGGAGAGGAGAGCTTAGAAGATTCAGCAGGCCCAGGACAGATACCATCAGTCCCTCCCTTGGTAAGACCTGCTGAATTTACCTTAGAGTCAATTTGGACGGCATTAGACTCTCACCATAAACTATGTGCTGGAACCTTTCCCTTGGGACAAGCTCAGACAATGAGGCTGGATAAAACTGAGGAAGATTTAAAAGTCTCAATGTAACTGTATAACTTGTTTTCATGTAATTTTATTATGTTAACCGCTTAGAAATTAGATTAAGCGGTCAAAAAAATATTTTAATAAACTTGAAACTTGAAATAGTTATACACCTAGACCAAAAGGTCCAAGGGTTACAATCCTCTTTAATGCAAGATAGACTATTGTTGGTAAGGAAAGCTGAGAACTTTGATAACTATATAAAAGCATTGAATCTTAGGATCCTAAACTTTCCTAAATTACTGACAATGTCACCTAAGGAACAATTCTATAGATTTTTGAAAGAAGTATTTAAGTACCGGGAAGATGGACTTCCTCCTCTTCAAAAAATATATTTCCTACTGATCTCAAAGAAAAAAGTAGCTTCAGCCCCCGCGGCGCAACCTGATTCCCCAAGTCCATTGAATATAACAGGAATCTTGGAAACCTCTAGGGATGAAGTTATAAGTCGACACTTCTGGTTACTTTTGTTTTTCACCAGGATAAAGAATCACTCCTTAGGCTCTTTTTTAGGCTGAAAGAAGTGATTTTTTTGGGATAGCAATATTTCCATGTTTCCGGATGTCTCGAAAATAACACAAACCAGGAGAAAACGGTTTCTAGAAATGAAACAGTTTGTGATTGTTTTGGGAGCTAAATTTCAATTAAGATACCCATGTAAATGTATGATCTATTTTGATCAAACATCTTATATTTTCTACGAAACCTCCCAATTAAGATATTTTCTCAAAGGAAAAGGAGTAGTAATGTCTGCCCCTTCTGTCGAATTGCTTAGTGGTCCTTGAATTAATGGAAGTAGTAACACCACAATATTTCATGTATTATTCTTATTTCTTTGTTTGTTTTCAAAGTAAGTCGCTCTCTCTGATATGTGAATTGTCTCTCCCTAATGAGGACTGTTAAGAGCCAGTGCATTGTTTAATTTTGAATTGTATTTTCTTATTTGTTAAAATTGTGGCAAAGTCTCTGATTATACATATATAAATTTCTTTGAGATGTATATGGTATATATAAATGATATAAATAATAATTTTAAAAAAAAACCTAAATCTTGAAAGCATATACCATACGCCACGCAGACAGTTGACTCGCAGATGACTCTGTAAACCGTTCTGAGCTCCCTTGGGAGAACGGTATAGAAAATTGAATACATAAATAAAATAAAATAAAAGTAGTCAGATAGCTTCTACAACAGAATTTGGGGGAGGTGACCAATTACCAAACAAAGACAAAAATTGCTCTCAAAAGCAGTGTGGGTGTTAATGATTTAAAGACTATTTCCTATGAGTGATGGGGGAAAAACTAAAGCACATAAGACTGGCTTTAAACAATTTTTTCCATTATAGATACATGTATCCAACCAACCATTTGCTCTCCAGGAAAAGACAGGAGGAAATTCTTACAACTAAAAATAAAAATCATTTACAAGAAGGTCATGCAAGCTCACCCCTGTATGCTTTACTGTCATATACCACTGGTATGTACAAATCCTGACCTACAATACTACCGTCATCACTAGGAAAAGCTAAGGTCACTGTAGAAATATTGTCCTCTATATTTATGTTTGATTTTAAAATTTGATGTTTGAAAATACCAGCCTTTAAAAACTATATATGTTCTTTCTTCCATGCTGCTCATTATAGAAATATAAATGTCAGAATTCAATGTCAGGCAGTTCCCAACTCGTACTTCCTGTGCCAATGAGCCCCCCTCCTCCTTCCTTCCTGTCTAACCATGACCCTACGCCTCTCTTCCAACACTTAGTAACATAGTAGATGCAGATAAAGACCCGAATGGTCCATCCAGTCTGCCCAACCTTATTCAATTTAATTTTTTTTTAATTTTTTCTTCTTAGTTATTTCTGGGCAAGAATCCAAAGCTTTACCCTGTACTGTGCTTGGGTTCCAACTGCCGAAATCTCTGTTAAGACTTACTTCAGCCCATCTACACCCTCCCAGCCATTGAAGCCCTCTCCAACTCATCCTCCCCCAAACGGCCATATACAGATACAGACCATGCAAGTCTGCCCAGTACTGGCCTTAGTTCAATATTTAATATTATTTTCTGATTCTAGATCCTATGTGTTCATCCCACGCTTCTTTGAACTCAGTCACAATTTTCCTCTCCACCACCTCCACGCCCCTCTTCATCTTTCCCTCCATTCTGCGTCCCAAATTTGTGCCTCCCTCCCGCAGGTGTTTTACCTCCAGTGGCTGGCTGCCTCCTCCGAGCCGCACTTCTCTTCACAAAGCCACAAGCAGCAGCTCCTGCACATGTCTCATGGCTGACCCAGAAGGCTTCTGTCTGATGTCAAAGAAAAGATTTCCAGGTCAGCCGCAAATCACATGCAGGAGCTGCTGCTTACAGCTTTGCGAAGAGAAATGCGGCTGGGAGGAGGCAGCCAGCCATTGGAGGTAAACACCCGCAGGAGGGAGGGAGGCACAAATTTGGGATGCAGAACAAAGGGAAGGACAGACTAGGAGCATGTTGGGACAGGTAGGGAGTGAGCAAAACTTCAAAGGATGGAAGGAAGGAAGAAAGAAAGGAGTGAGTGAGGGAAAGAGATGCTGAGGTCGGGAGGGAATAGACAGAATTGTTGGGCATGGGTAAATTGAGTGAGGGAAAGAGATGGTGCACATGAAATGAAAGCGGTGAAATGTTGGGCATATAGAGGGAGAGAGAAATATTGGACATGGTTGTGGGAGAGGTGGGAGGTACAGATGCATGAGGAAGAGATTGATGAAAGGGAGAAATGTTGGATGTGGTGCTGGAGAGGAAACAGTGGGACAAATGAAGGACAAAAGTAATTGTAAACCTATCTTTTCTTTCTATTTAAACTTAGCAAAGGTAAGGACCTAATCTTTTGTTCATGAAAAATTCCAGTCTATTTCTGGACAAGTGGGAAGCAACAGAGCAATCCCTTAAAGTCAGGGTGGGACTCATGAGCCTACTGCCAAAATGAACCAAAAGCAGCATCCTGCTTGGCCGCCATATTGATCCTGTAAAACTTCATAAAGGTATGCAAGGAAGACCAAGAGAAATTGCCGATGACAATGCCTCTAGTAGAATGAGCCCTCACAGAAAGAGGGGGCTTCTTTCCGGCAGCAATATATGCTGATGAATCTATCTCAAAAATGTGGCTTTTGAAGCCAGCCTGCCCTGGCAATGGAGGCACATGCAGTTCTCATGTACATTTATAAACATTAGTGTCCGTACATGTAACTTGCCTTTTACATGTCTTCCCCTGTAGTATGGCTGCTCTGTAAACTGTATATTTTTATCCCTTAATACTCTAAACTGCTCCAATGTTAAAAATTACTAAGTGCAATACAGTATATTACTACTGAAAATGCCAAAGCTAAAGCCAGTCCAGACACATATGGGAAATGAGGAGTGATATCTCAAAAAAACAATCTAAACTTGCACACCATTTCAAGTTACATGCTAAATCCCCAGCATTAGAAAACAGGTATTTAAGGTTTCATGTCACATGCACACTTGACCACTGCATTGATGTTTAGCATATAGTAAGACAGAAAAGCATTGCAAAATAACTCCTGTGAAACATATACACTTGCAGCTGCCCTAAAAATATTGCCCAGATCTTAAACTGTACACAAATCCTTCTACACTTTTAATCTATCAACCACTCAGTGAGTCAAATGTTTTTTTTGTGGGGGGGGTGGGGTTGGGAGGTTGTCTACCATGAAACTAAATTCTGTAAAACCTTGAAGGCATCTAGAAAGGGTAACAGTGCTAATCAAGTCAAACTGCCTCTGTCCATTTTTAAACCTGTCCACAATGTAAATTGTATTAATACCACCACAGCTTATTTTAGCAAGCTATACTTATTAACCAGGCCTGGTTAAAAACTGAATTTTTTGGCCAAGATTCAGCTCCTTAAAAGTTTTCTGCTGTATCAGAATGAGTCATAACCTGACTCAGCAAAAGGCCTTCCAAGGATGGTGTAGTAAGGAGAAAGATGGACCAGTATGCTTCAGCAGCATGTCCCCTCCCCTCCCCCCAGCAAGCCAAGTCTCCACCGCCATATAAAGTACACATAGAAAAATAACTTAGTTGTGGCTCCAGACCAATTTATGCTCGAGTGTGTCTTTTGAAAGGCAAAACCCGATTAAGTGTCTTAGATGTCAAAGAGAAGTCTTAAAAAGTCTGTTTACGTCATCAAACTAAAGAAGATAAAAACCTAACTGCAAAAGTAGTATTTGATGATCTCACAAATTATCGGATCTCATTTTGGAAATCCCATAAAAGTCTTAACATTTCCAAATTTAGAAATGGTTTCAAGCCAAAGTTAAATTCTTCCCGAGTGCATGCTGAATATGAAAACAGGTCTCTCACTAAATATCCATTGATAGAAAGCGTAATATTTTGAACATATGGGAGAGAGAAGGAGTGCAGGAAGCCGTTACTATCGTCTCAAAGAAAAAGCGCGTCACCCGCCATGTGTTACTTCTTTCTCAGAATTAGAAAACTCAACATATGCTCGGCGTTGCATCAGATTCTTAAAGAGATAGGACCGGCCTGCTCTTGGCTGTCCAAAATGCCCTCCTAAAAGGACCAGCAGCCATCCTCTCATGCCTACCACGACTCCATAATTATTTTATTCATCTATAGCAAAATGCAAGATGAACAGCGATGGAGCCTGCTTTATTTCTTGGGGAAAAGTCCTACAAAATGTCTGAAAACCTCACAGGAGGGGGGAATTTACAGAGGACGTGCCAGATAGAAAACTTATAACCCAAGATTAGTTCAGTAAGTACAGTATTCAGGCGAAACATAAAATAAAGCAAGTCAGGCGTAGGGGGATTCTTATAACTCGTATTATTACTGCCCCCCCCCCCCCCCCCACACACACACACACACACTTCACAATCCGGACTCCAGGCTGCAAACAGCTGCTTTTTTCCGATAAAACAAACTACTTTACTTTCCGAAAAGATCCTAAAGTTCACATTTAAAATTGTCATAGAGCTCTGTCAGAGCCAGAGACTAAAAGTGGCGCGGACCTCGGATTTTTAAGGACGTGCGGTTTTAGATCCGTGAGGTCCGCGTTTTACCCCTTCCCACATTTAAATGACAAGATGTGTAACGGGAACATTTAAATAAGGTAAGAAAGTGTGCGGTTAGAAAAAAACCCAGTACTCTCTATTGAACAAAGATAGTGGGTTTCAAATTCAGGCTAAAAACTGCGTTTATACACTCCCAACTTAGATTTTGACATTTAATAGACGGTCCCTTCTCATAAGAGCTTACAATGTAACTTTGGACAGAAAGACAAGACATATGTAGAACCGAAGGTGAGAGGAGTTAGGAGTTAAAAGCACAGTGCAGCGCTTAAAATAATTAAATTGTAATAATGGTAGTTAGGACTCCGGCACAGAGAAATGGGGGGAGAGAGACGTCGTGTTCATAACCCATAGATCGGTCTTCAGCATTAGGAGCCAGATTTTCCGAAGTGATCGGGGATATTAAACCCGTGGAAACTGCCACTCTGGACACAAGAGTTGCTCAATATGGGGAGTACTCAAGCACTCGCTACTCCACGGAGCTGGCTCCGATGGTCGTCGCAGTGACAAAGACCCACTTCGAGCTTCAGGCAGCGAGGTCTGGGGGTTCCCCCACCCCATTCTAAGTCTGATTTAAAAAAAAAAAAATCTCTACATCGCCCCCATCGAATTATAGGCAGCATCTACGCAATGAGGAATCCCATCCCACCCTAACAAACCTAGCCGAGACAAAGCTCGATTCCACTATGGCAGGGGTGTCAAAGTCCCTCCTTGAGGGCCGCAATCCAGTTGGGTTTTCAGGATTTCCCCAATGAATATGCATGAGATCTATTAGCATACAATGAAAGCAGTGCATGCAAATAGATATCATGCATATTCATTGGGGAAATCCTGAAAACCCGACTGGATTGCGGCCCTCAAGGAGGGACTTTGACACCCCTGCGCTATGGTCAATAGTCACCTGCTGCCATTTCCCTCCTTTCTCTTTACCTAAACAGATCGAGAAAAGAATCCACCACCTCCTTGGACTCGGGGATACCCCCCTCGGACAGATCGGACAGCTGGGAGGCGGCATCACCCGCCCCATCTCCGGGCCTTATAGCGAAAGCCAGCGCCACCCCGATGGACGAGGCGATGAGCGTGGTGACCAGGAAGAAGAGCATAGCCCAGCCGCCAAGGCGCCCGAGCACGGACGGGTCCAGGGAGGCGGCGCCCGACACCAGGCTGCACACAACCAGCGGGATGATGATCATCTTGAGCAGCCGCAGCAGCAGCTCACCGGGGAAGCCAAAGGCAATGATCTGTGCCTGGCTAAGGGGCAGGGGGCGCACGGCCAGCCCCAGCGCCACGCCACACAGCACGCCAGCAACTGTCAAGAGCACCAGCAGGTTCCCGCGCAGGAAACGGCTGACGCGCGCGCAGCAGCTGAGCGACTTGTCGCCGCCCGGGGGATACGAGCCGTTCACGGCCACCACGGAGCCGTTGGAAGCGCTGCGCTTCACGGCCTCCTCAGGCACGGTGTCACCTCGATCCATGCTACGAAGGAAGGAAAAGTCTACGCTTCGTATCGCTCTCGATCCACCGGTACTTGTGAGCCGGCAGTGCCAAGAAAGCCACCGTTCTTTGCAACTCCTCCTCCTCCTGCCGCCCACGCCTGGCCTCGGTGGGGGCGGTTCGTGCGTACCCCAATCACAAGCTCCGGGAGGAGAGGGCTGGACACGTAAGAAAATGGAGGATTAGGTAGTAAGAAAGTTCAGGGGCACGTGTAGAAAGAAAAGAGGAAGTGAAGTTGGATTTAGCTCAAGGTGACATATATTATATTTCCCTGTCCCTAAAGGGTTCACGATCCTTTTGTTCCCGAGGCAGTGGAGAAACCGCGATGGGATTTGATCTGGGCTTTCTAATTATTGTCTATCCAGGGGCGGAGCGGAGAACTGGAACCCCTCCCCAGCTGCGCGCGTGCGTCCCTTCCATTCCCCCCCCCCCCCCGTACCTCATTCATTTTCCCGGCACTAGCAGCATGACGAACTTGCTGCCCAAGCCGGAAAAATTAGAGGCACGAGGGAAGGGAGAGGGCGCCGCTGGCTCTATCCTTTATGCTTCAGCACTTCGCCCAGTTTAAAGCCGTCTTTGGGCTACGTATCCTATAGCGTTCTTTTTTTTTTTTTTTTTTTAATCAGAGACACGTGTTATCTCTACAGCGAGCACAGCTTGTACCGTGAGAAGACACCTCTGGTTGTGTAACATTGTTCCTTTAACCTTTGCCAGCTTTTCGCGGATAAGCTGTGTTTTTTTCAGTGAAGACTTGCAAGCGATAACACGTTCATGCACAATATAGCATTTCTTCACAGGGTAGATTAACCTGATACCGTGGGCGTACTCGGGGTTGATGAAAAGGTGGTAGACACAGACTTTCTAACTTTAATTCTAGGAAGGATATTTTATTTTTGGATTTGCTTTGGTAAGTGGACTATTTGAAAAGTGCTGTCTAATGATTCTTTGAGGCTGTGGTGTTTTGTCATGATTACCACTATTTGCAGCAACAGCCTCCACCCCAAGATGCTGATATCGCCAGGCAATCATCTGGTCTGCCTAATAATTAAACTGTCCTGTGATTTACTTCCATTCATCACAGTTTAAGAAATGTTTGGACAAGTCCCTGAGGAAAAGTCCATAGTCTGCTACTAAGAACTTGTAGACATAGACAAGGGAAGAGGAGGAGGACTAGCCATCATTGTAAAAGACTAATTTGAATCCACCATCCTAGCCTCGAAATCCTCAGTAGACATCGAAACAGTGGCGTACCTAGCATATGTGACACCTGGGGCCCATCATTTTTTGACACCCCCCCATCTATATGAAAAATATGATTTTTAGTAACAATCTACATATCGCACAACAAGAGTGTACCTAGGAAAAGGCAGCATCTTAAACACTGCAATGAGCACTAGAACACCAACATATACATTGTAAAACTAAACAAACCAGATCCTGCACAGTCAATTGATCCAGTACAGTCGATGCTATCAGAAAGCCATGTCCCTTTCATACACACAGACAGATACACCTTTGCCCAGTATGGAATAATCACAAACTAAAAATAGAAATATGTAGACAAAAGTTAAACTGAAACATCAGAGGTGACCAGCGGAGTGCCGCAGGGCTCGGTCCTGGGTCCTCTCCTTTTTAATATATTCATAAGGGACTTGATATGAGGGCTACAGGGTAAAATAACATTGTTCGCCGACAACGCAAAACTGTGCAACATAGTAAGTGAAAGCTTTTTACAGGATAGTATGACACAGGACCTTCGTACGTTGGAAAACTGGTCCTCGACATGGCAGCTAGGCTTCAATGCTACGAAATGTAAGGTCATGCACCTCGGTAGCAGAAATCCGTGCAGAACTTACACCTTAAATGGAATAACATTATCTAGAACCTCAGTAGAACGAGATTTGGGAGTAATCATCAGTGCAGACATGAAGGCTGCCAAGCAGGTAGAGAAGGCCACATCCAAGGCAAGGCAAATGATGGGATGTATCAAGAGAAGCTTCGTCAGTCGGAAACCAGAAGTCATAATGCCACTGTACAAAACCATGGTGAGACCTCATCTGGAATACTGTGTGCAATTCTGGAGGCCACATTACCGTAAAGAAGTGCTTAGAGTCGAGTCGGTTCAGCGGATGGCCACTAGGATGATCTTGGGGTTCAAGGGTCTCTCGTACGAAGAGAGACTGAGCAGACTGTGGCTCTATACTCTAGAGGAACGCAGGGAGAGGGGGGATATGATTGAGACATTTAAATACATCACAGGACGTGTCGAGGTGGAAGACGATATCCTCTTCCCCAAAGGACCCTCGACCACAAGAGGGCATCCGCTTAAACTCAGAGGGGGGAAATTTAGTAGTGACACCAGGAAGTATTTTTTCACGGAAAGGGTGGTAGATCACTGGAATAAGCTTCCGGTGCAGGTAGTCGAGGCCGCCGGGGTGCTTGACTTTAAGAATAAATGGGACATGTACGTGGGATCCCTACGTAGGACGAATCACTAGCATCTAGACTTATTGGGGTGGGTCAGTAGAGTGGGCAGACTTGATGGGCTATAGCCCTTTTCTGCCATCATCTTTCTATGTTTCTATGTTTCTAACTGCCAAGAAACCAGACTCTGCATACAATGCAACACCACAACACCACAAAAACAGTAATACATGTCCTCTAATACTGTGCAAAATATAAAGACAGTAGATGTAAATTTGAAAAACTGATACATAACAATCACCACTTTACAAATTAACAAATAAAAATAAAACAAATAATGAGAAATATGAAAATACCATTTTACTAATCCCCGTAAGCTCGGTCCTCATCCCCACAAACCACCTGATTCCATCCACACAAGCCTTGAATTGTTTTATATTGAACTTATTATATTAAAGTATAAAAAGAAACAATATTCTGTACAATTGTCAATTTATAAATCAGTGTCTTCTCCCCACTCTCTCTTCCCCATTTCCCTTCAGCGTCCTCAGCCCACTCTCTCTACTTTCCTTCAGTGCACGCACGTAAAAACAAGCAAGTAATTTTATATCATTTTCATTCTATTCATTCATAGAAATTAAAGTCTAAATAATGCCAGTCACATAACAAAACATGATTTTACAAAAATAATTCCCTGCAGTCAAGCCTGCAAGGATTACTAATGTCTTTCAGCACCTCTCCTCCCTCCCTCCCCGTTACCTTCGTGGTCAAGTCAAAATGATCTACCAACAATAAAATTTTAAAAACACAAAGCACATTGTACGCAGAGAAAATGTTAATTATCATCTGCGGGTTTTCAAAGAGGTCAAGGCAGATGACTTTATGCAATGTCACCTCAGTAACAACTATACAAAAATAGACAAATATACCCTCTCCCTTTTTATTAAACCGCGATAACATTTTTTAGCACAGGGAGTTGCGCTGAATGCCCCACGCTGCTCTCGACGCTCCCTGCGCTAAAAACTGCTATTGCAGTTTAGTAAAAGGGGCCCATAGTGCAAAATATAGACAGCATATATAAATTCTCAAAACGGACACATTTTGATCACTAAATTGAAAATAAAATCATTTTTCCTACCTTTATGTTTGGTAATTTCATCAGTCTCTGGTTGCACTTTATTCTTCTGACTGTGCATCCAATATTTCTTCCCTTCTTTCAGCCTCCTGTATGCTTCCTCTCCTCCAGACTTCATTCCCTCCCCCAACTTTTTCTTTGTTTCATCCTGTCCCCTTCTTTCTTTCTCTCTCCATGCCCCCTTTCTTTATGTCTGTCTTTCTCTCTCTCTCTGTGCCCCATTTCTTTCTTTCACCCTGCCCCCTTCTTTCTTTCTCTATGTCTGTCTTTCTCTCTCTTTCCCCATGCCCCATTTTTTTCTTTCTTTCACCCTGCCCCCTTTCTTTCTGGATCCCTGTCCCCCACCCCTTGCTTTCTTTCTGCCTCCCCCCCCATTTCTTTCTTTCTCCCTTCCCTCCCCCATGCCACCGCCGCTACCACAGCCATGCTGCCACCACCGCCGGGGAAAGGCTGCCACTGGCCATCGGAAACAGGCCGGCGCTGAATTCGCCCTCCTTCTTTTCCCACGGGCCGACCAACTCTGGCTGCCCGACATCAATTCTAACGTCGGAGAGGACGTTCCGGTCCAGCCAGGCAGCAATTGGCTGGCCCAGAACGTCCTCTCCGACGTCAGAATTGACGTCGGACGGCTAGAGTTGATAGGCTCGGGGAAGAGAAGCAGCAGGGAGGGAGAATTCGGCGCCAGCTTCTTTCTTTCCCCGGCGGCAGCCTATTCCCAGGTAAGTGGCCAGCTGAACACCCCCTCGGGCCTTGCACCTGGGGTGGACCTCCCCCCCTCCCCCCCCCCCCCTTGGTATGCCACTGCATCGAAATCCTCTCTTGTAAACTCTGGTCAGACTAACTAGAAAAGAACTTAATCATCACACTATTCTACATTCCCCCCAAGAAATTGTCCACTGCCAAGGATACCTTCTTTGAATTCCTCCTTACAAACTCTACCACTGGTCCCTACAGCTTACTAACTGGTGACCTGAATATCCAGGTAGAGCAGGGCGATGCCAAATAATTACTATCCTTTATCGATTCGCTAGACTTCCTTGTGCCTCTCCCAGAAAGAACCCATCAAAAAGGACATCAATTAGATCTAGTCACCTTTTCATCCAATGACCTAATCCACCCCAAAATATTCTGGCACCAAACCACCTGGACCAATACGCTATGATCGGACCACCGTCTATGCAATTTCCAACTCAACTGGCAATCCAAACACTCCCCATCCAAACCCAAGGTAACTAAAAGGATTAGAAAAATGACAGCCACCAGAGGCCTAGTAAACCCAGTGGAATTCTGGACACATTACGACATCTCTTCAGACTCAGACTCCCTCTCTGTAGACTCTTGGACCGAAACAAGCACACAAATTCTAAACAAGTTGGCCCCCATCAAACTAAGAAAAATGAGAAACAAAAATCTAGACGGCTGGTTCGATGCCGAATTAGGAACAGAAAAACGTGAACTAAGAAAATTGGAAAGACAATGGCTGAAATCCGGAGATAATACAAGTAGAACAAATTGGAGACTAAAGCTAAAAGAATACAAAAAACTCATAACTACAAAACGCACTAATTTTTATGCGCAAAAAATAGGCCTCCCCAACACCAACACCAAGATCCTATTCAAACTTGTCAACAATCTTTACGATATACAGGCCTTTTCCCACCCCACCAGAGACCCCCCCCCCACCATCAGCCAATGCGCTAGCTGAATTTTTTAACCACAAAATCAACAACCTAAGATCCAACCTATCGATCTCCACATCCAACCATTTGAACTACCCAGTCGCCCAACATATTGACGAACCCAGGGTTGACATGTACTGGAACAATTTTTCCACTCCCACCTGGAATCAATTCTGCAAACTCTACTCAAAATACTCCAATTTGTTCTGCAGATTGGACAGTTGCCCACCAAATGTCATGAAAACTGCCCTAGTCACCTTCAAAGCCAAGCTACATGATTGGCTCTCCTCTCTACTATCGTCTGGTACATTCCCCGAGGAGTTAGGTCAGATTTTAATCACACCGATTTTAAAAAAACCCCAAGGAATCTATCCAGTTAACATCGAATTACAGACCCATTGCAAACATCCCCTTTTTTGTTAAGCTGATGGAAGGCTTGGTAAACCAGGACTTAGTAACGCACCTAGATAAATTCAGCATATTTCATGATAACCAATCGGGTTTTCGCTCCGGGTTCAGCACAGAAACAGTTATTGCTTCTTTACTGGATTCCCTCCTGAATCTAGTCAGCCAAGGTTTCAGTGCACTAATCCTCCATTTGGACCCGAGTAGTGCTTTTGATTTAGTCGATCATGCCATCCTACTTGACTGCTTAGAGACAATTGATCTCTCAGGCAATGTATTAAAATGGTTCCAAGGATTCTTGACTAAACGATAGTACCAATGATAATCAACCGATGATAATCAATCCTCCAACTGGGCAAACCCATGCGGAGTCCCACAGGGTTCCCCCCTATCTCCCACTTTATTCAACATTTACCTTTCCCCACTGACGAATCTACTACAAAAACTAAAAATCAAGTTCTACATCTACGCTGATGACATCACCATAATACTTCCCCTAACAAGCCTGACTCCTGAGACAAAGAAACATCTAGAACTAACTTTAAAGCAAATCGAATCATGGATGACTGAGTTCAAACTGAAACTCAACTCCGAAAAAAACAAATTCTTCCTGGCAAGCCCGAACGACAAAATCAAAGACACTTCAATTTCCCTGAATGGACAGAACTTCCCTTTTGTCGACACCATAAAAATCCTGGAAGTGATGCTAGACCGTCACCTCACTCTTGATTCTCACACAGAGCTACTGATCAAAAAAGGCTTCTCAACACTATGGAAATTAAGAACCATCAGAAAGTTCTTTGACACAGCTTCATTTCCACTACTGGTGCAAGTCTCAATCTTAAGCCTGCTCGACTATTGTAATATCATTTATCTGGGGTCTCTCAAGAAAACCATTCGAAGACTCCGAAGACATACAAAATTCAGCAGTGTGACTGATCTTCAACATAAAAAAATGGGATCACATAACCTACTACCATAAACTCCACTGGCTACCCCTAGAAGCAAGAGTGCTGTTCAAATTTGCCTGCCTTTGTTTCAAATCCATTCTGGGTTTGGCCCCCCCATACCTAGTCGCCCATATTAAATTGGACTATTCCACCAGACCAAAACGCAGATTACAAATATTCAGCCACCCAATAATAAAAAATTGCCGATACAAAAGATTCCTTGACAGAACTCTTGCGTTCCAAGCATATCAACAGAACGGCTGGCTAGGTAATCTTATCAAGCACTCTTCATCCTACCTTAACTTCAGAAAACTAGTCAAAACCAACCTGTTTAACCGATTTGTAACCAAGAACTCTCAATGACTTCCCCCCCCCTATATTCCTACTTACTTGTACTTGACATCCCTACAATGTGACTTTCACTCTGTTTCTCTTCCTCCCCACAAATATGCATGTATTCAAAGACATCACTGTTATTCTAAATATTCATTGTATTCAAGGACTTGATTGTTATGTCTTCGCTGACTGTCCAGCTCTTCTTATTGTAAATCGTCTCAAACTACTTTGGCTTTGGCAGTATATAAAAAATAAAATAATTATTATTATTATTATATGGGAAGTCACTGCTTGCCCTGCCATAAGTAGCATGGCTTGCTACTGTTTGGGGGGCCTAGATAAAAGTGGGATTCTCAGGATCTTCTGGATCTTCAAAGTACCATCTTAAGACCAGAGTATAATTTTAATTTGGCAGCCACCATGCTGCCCTGTTATGTCTGTCTCTTTGCCCTGTCCTGACCCCCTGACCTGCAATTCTCCATTTGTTTGGGGTGGGACTAAGCAAAGAAGGAAAGATCAGGTCTATGGGCTAGATTCACTAAAGTCCACAAATCGCTCCAATTCGTGTCCTATCCATTTCCGAGTCATTCTGGCCAATCGATTCAGTAAAGCTTGTCCATGCAAATGATCAAATCATAAACACGCCCCCATTCGCGCACACATTTCGCTGTAACATCGATCGACACACGTGCACACTTTATCCTTGTTGGTTTTGAAGCTCTTAGGACTTCACTGTGTAGAAATAGGGCGGGGTTTAATTGCAGACATCATTGGCGGGCTCCGAATGCGCCTACCACAAAGCATTGTTGTCGTAAAAAAATGCAATATAAGAACTGTAGTTTTTACCAACCTCTCCTTGGCATACTCGTGTTCCAAAAGAAGCAGATAGCGTAGCCGACGAGCACCGTCCATTTCTCTCAGGAAAAGAACTGTTAAGTTGCTAGAAGGCACAACAGTTAACAGCAGTTGAATGCACTGGGATCACGCGCTGTTTTATACAGTCTACGAATCCCATGAGGCTGTGCGGCTCTGTCTTCCGTGAAGCACAAAGCAACCAAAGGCAACCCCGTGACGTCAGATGCAAGTGACAATCTGGCTAGAAGGAAGGGGGGAGGGATAGCTGGCCCTTAAAAGTTATTTTTAATATATTTTTTTTAATTTGGCATTGATATATGAAATGTACAATGCACAAGGAGAGCACAGGGTTAATCCACAATTTTCTTACCATGGTCATTACAAATCCGAGATTCACTCCCACGCTCACTTGCGCATTCCAAAAAAAGATTTCTAACGATTATGTATATGAAAGTTTACATATATTTAAAGTTTAGATATATTTTGGATTTTTTGCGGGGTAGATATATATTTTTAATGGGGTTCTTAACATGCACGTGGCAGTTGCTAGGCAGGAATAGTCAGCGAGGATATAAAGCGAAAGAAGTCAAAACTTTTTAGATCAGAAAGGCCAGTTGGTATGGACTTAATGGTTTCATGAATCGATGCCTTAAGAAATTTACATGCTTTTTTACTCATTTGCATGCACAGATCGTATCTGGTGCGGAAGGTTAGTGAAGGTTAGTGAATCGAGCCGTAGTCAGAAAGTGAGCGCAAACCAATCGGTACACTTAGTGAATCTAGCCCTTTGTTTCCAGAAGGGCTGCATCCACTTAGATCCAGCTCCCTTTGCTTCAAAAACCTGGGTAAACTTCTCTATAGGGCACTGTACTGACCCCAAAACAGCTCCAGGAAACTGCTAGCAGTTCTGACAAGACTGGCCATAACATCTGAATATATCATAAAGGCTGGTACTATAACATATTTAGGGAGTAAGAGTTACTTTGCGGCCCTGCATGTTTTATATGTTCATTTACTGAAGAAAAACATCTAACTCATCAACCTGCTCATGTTCTGAACATGGCCAAATAAGAACCCTCAAGATTTGGACAGGCAGTGGACTGACTCCATAGAAATCGGTATTAAAATTTATTTTCATGATATTGTGTTCCGCCACTTATTTCTGCCCAATGGGATGATCAGTGACACTCAGAAAAGCACACAGACAATATCAAAGCATAAACAATAACCCTTTATTATACATATATATATATATAAGAATAAAATAGCATCACCTGGACCCCATACACTGACCACCTTCACAATTGGGAATCCTTGCAATTGATAGGCGGGGGGACTAAAGGACTGCATTGATAGGCGGGGGGACTAAAGGACTGTCCCTTTTGACATAATGGCTTCTCCCTTCAGACATCATGGATTCTGTCTGTCAGGGTCAGAATCCCGGTTTTATATAGGAAGCAAACTGCGGAGTTCATAGTAAAAGCATAAACAGCTGGTCCTGAATACAGCTGGTCCTGCTCCTTTGTTCTCTGTTTTGACAACACCTAGGCCAAGGAGGTGTGGCAGAGACCGGACCATCTGGATTTATTGTCCTTTTGATGTTATTGTGGAGGTGTTTGCAGAGATTGTTTTCCCATGAGACTGGTTTCACTGTCCCTTTGGAGATCAAGGAGGTCAGGATGTTAGATACTTGTCACTGTCCCTTTGATGCTGTTTGGGCAACTCCTAGGTCAAAAAGGTCAAGTTAGCAGATACTTGTCACTGTCCCCTTCCTTTTGATGTAGTTTCCCCTCTGTCTTTACTGATGTTATTTGAGCAGCTTGCCTGCAAAGGAAGTCAGGCTCTCATATGAGCAAACTTTACTGCCCTTTTGAGATCAAGGTAACGCTCATGACACGGAGGTCAGATAAGCAGACTTGAGGAGACATGTCACATATTATGCTGATTACCCCCTGGGTATAACACTCCACCCCTGGATACTCAAGTCTGCTCCTCCAAATTAAGAAGTCCTCCGAATTAAGGGATAGAGTGTCTGTTTGTATATACAAGAGGTAAACCCACAATTAAGAAATGTTAACATAAAGATAGCTAAACAAAATAATAGAGTACAAAATGAAGAAACACCTTTTGTGCCTTATCACTGCCTCTAGTAATAGCATCCCACCCATGGAGTGCAGTGGTAGCTTCAATATGATCTGCCACAGAATGCAAGTTAGTATTTCAAAATTCAGTATCTATTTTATGCCATAGCAAAGTAAGGTTACATTGCTGTTTTGCTTTATTTAGAATTGCTAGGCTTTCTTTATAGGTAGCAATAAAACAATTGGAGTAAGTACCTCGGCAAAAGAAAAATTAATCATAAAAATGATAAGTTGCATTATTTGCCCACTGCAACACACTAACATTCTGTAAACATACTGAAAAGGGAGCTTGACTAGCAGGAATCACAAGTTCAACAGTACTAAGGACACATTGTTTCATTTCAAAATTTACACCATTTTCTATCTAAGGGTACAGAATGTGATGTGGTTTTAAATCAATGCGATAAAGTTAATTCTTTGTGATATCATTAACGACATGTAATATTAACTGATCATATCGTAGCGTTAGTTCATATTTTATGTACAGTATTTGGCACCCATTCACCTTCCCATCTAAATACATCCGCTACTCTGGAGCCAAAATATGCTTGTTTGCCAGCCAGTATTTCAGAAACAATAGTATTTATTCTACATTTAAGTAAAGGTAAAATGGGAAAATTAATTTTCCCTTCATAAATTATTTCCTTATGTTCTAAACCTGGTATTCTTGCATTCCCTAATATTTTGTGCTAATTAGGCATTTTACTTGAAAGTATCACGTATAGGGAATCATGGAAATGAATAATCTTATTAATATTATATTTGTGCTCTTACTCATGGCTTACATACATTTAGGGTAGCTTCATATTCACCATCGATCACTGCAGTTATCTGGTATCCTGTTTTTCTTAGCAGCTTTGGTTAGGGTCTGGCTATGCTCCAGTTTCAATAGGCTTGCTATGCCACTCACATGCCTTCACTCATGTAAGATTCACGTGCACCACCCCCAGAGACCAGCCCTAATGTGAAGTGGCAGGATATAGGCTCACTTCTATTCCCAAGTCAGTGCCACATAATAGCATCATGGCACGGCACTGTATGTCTGGTTGCGTGTCATCATCTTCTCGATCTGGTGAAATTTTCTCTTAACCCAGCATGTTAGCCAAATCATCAGAATGAGAGAGCAGAGCTGACCAATTTTATCACAAAAGGATGAAAGTCTATATGGAATAACATTTCCCAGTACGTGATTTTTCAAGGAAAATATTTCATCATGACTGTTTAGCTTCAATGCTATAGAAACATAGAAACATAGAAATTGACGGCAGAAAAGGGCCATAGCCCATCGAGTCTGCCCATACCAATGACCCACTCCCTGACTTTTACTCCCCTATAGATCCCACGTGAATATCCCATTTTCTCTTAAAATCTGACACGCTGTTGGCCTCAATCACCTGCTGAGGCAGCTCGTTCCAATGATCGACCACCCTTTCGGTGAAGAAGTACTTCCTAGCATCACCTTGAAATTTCCCTCCCCTGATTTTCAGCGAGTGTCCTCTGGTTACCGAGGGCCCTGTAAGACTAAAGATATCATCTTTCACCTCTATACGCCCCGTGATATACTTAAAGGTCTCAACCATGTCCCCCCCTCTCTCTTCGCTCCTCCAGTGAGTACATCCGCAGTTTCTTTAGCCTTTCTTCATACGTGAGATCCCTGAGCCCCAAGACCATCCTGGTAGCCATTCGCTGAACTGACTCAATTCTCAACACATCTTTCCGATAGTGTGGTCTCCAGAATTGAACACAATACTCGAGATGAGGTCTCACCATGGATCTGTATAGTGGCATTATGACTTCAGGTTTTCTGCTGACAAAACCCCTACGGATGCAGCCCATCATTTGTCTTGCCCTGGACGAAGCCTTCTCCACCTGATTGGCAGCCTTCATATCATCGCTAATGATCACTCCTAAATCACGTTCCACCGTGGTCCTGGACAAGGTTTCACCATTTAGTGTGTAAGTTCTGTGTGGATTTTTTTTGCCTAGGTGCATTACTTTACATTTTTTAGCATTGAAGCCTAGCTGCCAAGTTGATGACCACTGTTCCAGCTGCCGTAGGTCCTGTGTGATAAAGTCTGGAACACTGCTTTTGCCTACTATGTTGCATAGTTTGGCGGCGTCTGCAAACAGTGATACTTTTCCTCTAAGCCCTTGGGTCAAATCTCCTATGAATAAATTGAATAGAATCGGCCCTAAGACGGAGCCCTGAGGTACTCCACTCGTCACTGCTGACGTTTTGGAGGGGGTACCGTTTACCATCACCCTTTGAAGCCTACCATCTAGCCAATCCTTTACCCATGTAGTGAATGTATCCCCTAATTCCATCGATTTAGTTACAATAAACACCCCTAGTGGTAAAAGAGAAGATAAGAGAAAAAGGAGAAAAACCACTTTATGTACAGAAGGTGATAACATGTGACACAATACTTGTGTGTAAGGTAGTATTTGTGTGAGATAAGAGAAACAACACTAATGCACTTAAAGGTATTCTGTAGGACATTCAGAAAATACACCTTTTTATGTTCTGGACATAATTATTATGTCATTTAGGAGAGACCATACACACGTACAGAATGTGATACCAAAATAACATGTCAGAGATGTGCACTGCACTGTTTATACCTGGTAAGTTAAATAAAGATAGACCATTTTTTTATTTTATTTAGCAAATATCAAATACCAATGAACACCATTTTACCAGGTATAAAGCTTTCTAATTTTTTCTCTTCAGATATCCTTTTATAATATAACCCCTAACTAAATTATCATTGGGCTGTATAGAAACATAGAAAGATGACGGTAGAAAAGGGCCAAGGCCCATCAAGTCTGCCCACTCTATAGACCCTCCCCTTAAGATTAGCCAATGTTTTGCCCTGACCCACGTAGGGATCCCACTGGGCGTCCCATTTATTCTTAAAATCTGGCACGCTGCTGGCCTCGATTACCTGTGAGCCATAGCATAAAATCATTGTGAGCATGGTTTTCATAAGATACTTTCTTGTATGTGGGGGAATCTTTTTTGGAAAGAGATATGGTACCATTTGGACTAATAGAAGGGGTGGAATAAACTCTGGAAATGGCCAATGTGCAATGTTGGGGTACCCCATAAGCTAAAACAGACAACACATAACAGAAACAGACAAACACAGAGCTCCGGCATGCTTTCTTCCATCGGTAATGATTCAGGGTTGAATTTAATCTGTAAATAAGCACACTATTAATCAAAAGAGTCACAAACAAATGTGGTATCCATTGGATTCCCACTATCAGGTCACAGTGCTGGACGTATTTTAAAGATGGCACAGTGAGATTGGTTCTCCTGACCATGTCTGGATACTAAGCTTCTAAAAGAAAGAGAGATAGAAACTTAAGTTAATTGCTCTATAGAAAGCTGGTCTTCTTTCTATCTTATTCCATTTCAAAGCTCTGTCACACAATCATAAGAGAATGCAAGCAGGGACTTTTTCATCTATAAAACATACAAGAGAAGTTTACGTGCAGGTACAGTGGTTCACAATGTTAGTGTTTGAGGTAAAAGACACATTTGTAAAATCACTTGGAGTGCAACTTCCTTATACTATCTAACAAAACTTTATACTTTATAAAGGTCACTTAGCAATATCTCTACTTTTTTATTGTTCAACCTACCCCATATGTTACCCCAGATGTGAAATATGTTGCCTCCAGACTCAAAAAAAAGGCCCAAGTCTGTTTTTTTTGTTTGTTTTTTTTTACTTTGGGGAGAAGGGAAGTTTACAATTTTCTGTTTAACTTTCTCTATCACCTCTCGGCATCCTTTTGCCCACTTTCTGCTGTAATCTTGTGATAGAATACTATAAGTATTTTTGTGGTAGTCTGGTATATGTATATTGCATCCCTTGCCAAGTGAATGCAAATTGTTCTGGACATTGCTCCACTATAGAAATAGTAAAAATGCATTGGTTCATATTTACAATTTTTGTGGAGATCGGTACTACTATTGGTTTCCCCACCACTACTGATCTCATAGGAATGTCTGGCAATTTACCAAAACTATAGATTCCATCGGAAAGCTGTAATGTTAACCCCTTTTTGGATATCTAGCCCTATTATATTTTAAGGAATCCCATAGATTAATACAGTATATTCCCAAATTGGTAATTGTCCAATTTTAAAATTTGGAAAAAAATTTTTTTTTTTTTTCTTCCTGCTTGTATAATTTCCCCCCCAATCCTGATATTTATATTCCTCCACCCCAGTGTCCACTACAGCTTGTACCTTTTGCTCCCCAGATTTCTACTAAATATTTATCTCTACCTGCGGACGCTGTTCTAATTTGTTCCAGGCAAACACTGAGGCTCGGCATTCACATTATTGATCCTCCCAACACTTCCACCCTTTTAAATCAGGATAAAGAATGGAAGCAGTTTCCTCAGGGGGAGCCGTTGGCACCAAAATATCCTCCCTCTCTCCTTTGTTCATTTGTGCTTGAGATATAGATTTCTTTCCCAGTCCTCTATTTTTGTACATTTCCCCTAATGTCCTTGTATTCTTCCCATCTATTTCTTCCCCCTCTATACCATCTTTTATTAATTTCAAAAACATATTCTTCCGAGACACCCGATTAGCCCTGTTTGAATTGGATTGTCCTTTTCTCTTTTTTTTTTTTTTCAAAAGTATTTTGAGGTCCCCAGTCCCCCCAATCTCCTAACTGTCGGACCACTTCTAAGGCTTCCAAAATAGTCCTGTCTAGTTGATTGATCAACAAAGTTATCATTACCTGTTTGTATGCTGGTGCAGCATACTTAATAATTTTATTTCTCATGGACACAGTAAAAGGTAATGACATATCTATGTTAGTGTGACCTATTACTAAGGCTACCTTCATAGTCTCCTCCTTAATCTTTATTTGAGCATCTTTTAATGTATACCAAATTTTATCATTTGAGGGCCAATCAGATTCAAGTGGATATCGCTTCGTGACACCCCTACTAATTATCTCTAATAAAGACCTTTGGGCATTTTTTGCAGGATAAGGATCCTCCCGTAACGCATTTTGTACTGCTACTTCTTGACTAATTTGAACAAATTTAGGGGCATCTGTGGCATCCCACATAATCCCAGCTGCGCCCAGCTCCTGCACCCGAATTACCTATTGTATTAGTGGTTCCCCAGGCTGCTGTGTAAAGCGTGCCATCGTATCCATGATTTCATGTGGAGTAACATTCTCCCTAACATTATTTCTAGTTAGATTTTCTCCTGTTTGCAGATTTCCCTGTTATCTTTGTTTCCTCACAGGCTTTGCTTCTAAACTTTCTGTCTGCTCTCCTTCAACACATATATCCTCCTCACTGTTATTAGAATTTGAATCCCAAATATTCCCATCCCGTTTGTTTGGATTCCAATCATCCAGCAGATGATAAATTAAGGTTTTAACTTTTCTGTAACTCACTTTCCACCTCCGTTTCTTGTATTTATATCGTGCATATCGCATAGCTGACTTTTCTGTTACATTTTGATAGGTTTCTACCTTATCCATTAACAACTTATTCTGACATTGTAGCATTGTAATGGCATGCTGTTGATTATTCCTTTTCTTTTCCAGCTCTTCTAATTTCAATTGTAATTCCTGTTTAGCTTCATGCAAATTCCTCCAGTCTGACAAAATCATCCTTCCTTGTCTAGAAATTCCTTCTTGCTCTTCTCCTTTTGAGATTTTCACCTTTTGTAAGGAGGCACATAATTCATGTGGATCCCCACTTCCAAAAGTACAGGATTCACTTAATCCTGCTTCTACAGACCATTCAGTGGCCATTAATTTACCTATACTGTCATTCCCATTCGGAATGGAGGGATTGGGAGCCTGCTCCTCAACCCCATGTTTTATCTGGTGCTTTTGTGACCACATTGATCAACCCCACTTCTGGTACCAATTTGTTCCGCCACTTATTTCTGCCCAATGGGATGATCAGTGACACTCAGAAAAGCACACAGACAATATCAAAGCATAAACAAAACCCTTTATTATACATATATATATAGCTTTTGCTATTTGAATCAAGTCAAGCTCTTAAGCTAAGTTGAAAGTATTAGTGGCAACCTGAATTGCAAGAAAGTTTCTTTTGACCTATTTGCATACAGTAGTTTCAATTAAGTAATCAAGTGTTACAAACTTAGTTGATACACTTTTACTCCTTTGAGCTGGTCTCGCTTTTAACATTGATTAAGCAATGATTGGAAGACAAACTCTTTTCCCAAGAGGGGGTAACCTCTCCCTCTTCAGAGTTTTATTTCTCTGAGCTAAGTTTTTGTATAGCGAGCCCTCCTCTTAGGCTGTGTATACTATTGAGTCAGTTTGTTTTTTCTTACAATATCTGTGCATGTCATGCTGTGCTGAGCTGTCCCCCCCCCCCGGCCTGCCACTGATGATGGCCCCCCACTACCACATCATGCAACCTTGACCCCCTACACTTCTGACCCTCCCCACCAAATATTGCATCCACCCCTGCAAAGATATTTGGCAGGAAGAATGCCCACTCCTACCTCGGCACATTTTAGTGCATCAGCCCCCCCCCCCTTCTGACTCTTCCATCACCCCATCAAAGTTCTCAAAAGAAAGCCCTGGTTGCTGGGGGTCAAGTTAGAACCCCTCCAGCTCAAGAACATCCCATCCCCCCAGTACCTTGTAGGTATTTTCATTGAAATCTGCTGGCATTTATATATATATATCTAAAAATAAGTACCCCAGACAAACAGGCTCCAACAGCGCACGGAAAACGGGAGCACGCAGGTGGGAGTGCACATGCGCGCTTAGGGCTTTATTATATTAGATATGTATAAGCTGAAAACTCCAAAGCTCCCCCAGTGCACATCAGTGCTGGGGCCAATCCTGTTCAATATGTTTGTGAGTGACATTGTTGAAGGGTTAGAAGGAAAAGTGTGCCTTTTTGCAGATGATACCAAGATTTGTAACACAGTAGACACCGAAGAGTCACAGGTTTGGAGTTGGGACCGTGGGAAGGAAGTGGGGGGGAGGGGTGGGAAAGGACTAGGATCATGGGAAGGGGAGGCGGGAACGGACTAAGTGAGCCGGTTGGATCGCGGGAAGGGAAGGGGGGGGGCAGCAAGGGAGTAAGTGAGCCTTACCGATCGTGTGGAAAGCAGAGAGTCCAGCGCTGGCGGCCAGTCCAAGTGTAGGTAGGGGCTGGGGACTCGTGCATGCGCACTCCTGCAGCCATGGATCTACATCTCATGGATCAGGGAAAATGGAACATGCAAGTAGGAGTGCGCATGCGCGGCTAGGGTTTTATTATATAGGATATATATATATATATATATATATATACACTAGTCATTAAGCCCGTTACATTAACGGGTGCTAGAATATATGTCTGTCTGTCTTTGTGTCTCTCTCCCTCCCCTGGCCCCCTTTCTCTGTCTTTCTGACCCTCTCCCTTCCCCTCCAGGTCCCTGTGCAGCAGTAGCAGCATTTTCACCCACCCCCCTTCCCTACTCTTACCAGATGTGGGCTGCTCCTTTTGGTCCCTCCCCTTTCCCTCCCACTGTCTAGCCTGCTCAAAGGGCCCCCCCCTTCCCTTATCGAGTTTCCCACAGGCAAGCCAAGCTTCTTACCTTTTTTTTTTTCAGTCTGTTTCCCTCCCTCGCATGGCTCGTGGCTGGAGTCTCTTTGGCGCGTCCCTGCCCGGCCCACGTTCTGGCCTAATCCGTGCAAGTATCGCTGCGGCTCCTCACGATCCCCACCAGCGTCGGAAGCCTTCTCCGATGCTGGTGCAGCTCATGAGAGGATCCGACATCGCTGGTGCGGCTCATGAGGGAGTCCAACGCTGGCAGCCATTCCTTTTTAGGTAAGTGCTGGGGACCCGCGCATGCGCACTCCTGCGGCCACGGAACTACATCTCACAGATCAGAGATCTTGGAAGCACGCAGTATGAGTGCACATGCGCAGCTAGCTTTTTATTATATAGGATTATCTATCTACTAGTCTTATAGCCCGTTACATTAATGGGTGCTAGATTATATGTGTGTCTCTCTCTTTATTTCTTTCTCTTTCTCTCCTTAGCCGCTTTCTTTCTTTCTGTCTTTCTTTTTCCTTGGCTGTCTTTTTCCTTGCCTGCTCCCCCTGTCCATTCTCCCTTTCTTTTACCTCCCCTGTGTCCACCACCACCCCTTCACAGCTCTCCTTATGCAACAGCAGCCCTTCTCCCTTTGTTTTACCTCCCCCCTGTCCAGCATCACCTTCCTTCTCCCCCTGTCCAACATTAGGCCTCCGTTCCTTTTTCTTCACCCCCCTGTCCATCAGCACCTATTTCCTTCTCCCCCTGTCCAGCAGTAGGCGTTCCTTCCTTTTTCTCCCCCCCTCCTCCTTCTTATCCCTATGATACACTTACCTTGCTCTGCCCCTGATCAGAGGTTCCCGACAGCCGCCCAGTTGCACCCATTGGAAAAGTTCCCTCTGCGGCATCCCACACCCCTCCTGATGTGACTCCCGCTGTCTTTCTTTCTGTCTGTCTCTGTCCTTGGCCCCCTTTGTCTGTTTGTCTTTCTGTGTATCTCCCTGCCCCTGTGTCTTTCTTCTTTTCTTTCTGTCTCCCTTACTCCCTCTGTCTGTCTGTCCAAAGCAGCATTCCCTCCCCCTCCATTTCCCTCCCCCCACACCAGTTCCCTGTGCACCTGGCCCTGTGTCTTTCTTCTTTTCTTTCTGTCTCCCTTCCTCCCTCTGTCTGTCTGTCCGAAGCAGCATTCCCTCCCCCTCCATTTCCCCCCCCCACACCAGTTCCCTGTGCACCTGCCCCTGTGTCTTTCTTCTTTTCTTTGTCTCCCTTCCTCCCTCTGTCTGTCTGTCTGTCTGTCCAAAGCAGCATTCCCTCCCCCTCCATTTCCCTCCCCCCACACAAGTTCCCTGTGCAGCAGCATTAGCGTTTCCTCTACCCTCTTTCCCTTCCCGCAGTCGCGACTACAAATGCGGTCCCGAGTCCTTTGCCACCCCTACCCCTTCCCGTCCCTTCCCGCGGGCCCGACTACACATGGCGATTCAAGCAGCGTGTGCAGCAGTCTTCACACGCTGCTTCGGGTCCTTCTACTGCCCTGATTTACTCTGGCACGTCCGGAGCAAATCAGGGCAGTAGAAGGGCCCGAAGCAGCATGTGAAGACTGCTACACACGCTGCTTAAATCGCCAGTCGGGCCCGCAGGAAGGGAAGGGGGGGCGGGGCGGCAAATGACTCGGGTCCCGGGCAGCGGAAAGTTGCTGGGCTCATCGGTGGGGGCGCTGAGCGGCCGCAATCCCTCTCCTCCCAGACCCCCCCCCCACTGGAGGAACGGAGATCGGCGGCTACAACCGCTGGCTTCGGCGTCTTCTATCCACTGCGGCCAACCCTAGTGGAAACAGGAAGTAGTCAGAGAGGGCGGGCCGCAGTGGACAGAAGACAGCAAAGCCAGCGTTAGCGCAGTGCAGCGCTTTTCTCTTAATTTTAAGGCGGGTGAGCCGGCGAGAAGGAGGAGGTGGTGGTTTTGGCAGTGAGTGAGGGCGGGAGGGGGAGTCGCTGGCTGTGCTGTGCTTTCCCGATCTGGCCGCCACATAAGCACTGTGACCACGGACCTACGGATCACAGATCAGGGATCACAGATCACGCAGGTCTGAGTGCGCATGCGCAGCTAGCGTTTTATTATATAGGATGTGTTTCATTTCCCCTTTAATTAATATATATTTTTAACTTATAGTATAAAACAGATGACAAGGAAGTTTTTAATTTAAGATTCCCACATTCAGAAGAATTTGAGGTATGTCAGATACAGTAAGGCATTTGCACCATATTTATTCTTTATATTGGTTGATTAATTTATAGATGTCTGTATGAGATTGTGTGAAGTTACTTATGAGAAGGTCTGCATATGTATATATATGTTTCTTTAAAAATTATTGTATTAATGTTTTTACTTTATGGATCATGTGATCCTTCATTACATGAATTATACGTATTAGTTTTGTAGACTGGTGCTTGCCCAAGAGGAGGCGTTAGCGGCTAACGCAGCCGGCAAATTAGTGTGCTATTACACGCGTTAAACCGCTATTGCGGCTTCATAAAAGGAGCCCTAAATGTGTCTATGCAGGTATCAGTAGAGGTTGTATTTGATTAATTAGAAAGCCTCACTGTTTTATATATATTTTTATTAGCTTTTTTTTGTTATATAATATATTTTTTGTTTTATATATTTTTCTGTTAAATATTATTATTTTTAATATGCTGCCTTTGTGTGTCAGTTGTGTGTTCTTTATATGTTTTTTTTGTTTGTTTGTTTTTTTGAAATCATGTTTATTGAGGTCAACCAAAGTAACAAAGCTGCTGCGAACAGTGCAAAACAACATATTCAACCGCACCATCAGAGAACACAGTAATGGTATTGAGACTACAGTATATGCATTCAAAAGACAAAAGAACCACAAAAGAGCCAAAAGAAGCCAAAATCAAAAAGAATGAGAAGTCTACTACTACTTCCCCCCCCCCCCCGAGAATGCATCAAAAAGAGCTGGTAAAATAGCCAAGAATTGGATAGGGCTACAGAGCTGAACAAGCTCCTCAGGGTAGGAGAAAGGATGAAACACGGAGCCGCATATAGCTCCCATCTGCGCTCTCATAACAACCCAACCACAAAACCAGCCCATGTCTCCCGTTTGACCCCATGGATTTTTTTTTTTTATTGTAAAAAAACATAATGCCTATCCCAAGGAATCCCTGTCTCAAAAGACAGCACCCACACCAATCATCACAAACCAATCATACAATCATGCATGCACCTCACATCCTCCCCAAACAAGCACCCCCCCTACTTCCCCTCCCCATGGCAAGAGACTAGAGGCAATTGCAGGAACACTCCATAAAGCCAGGTTTCCCGAACCTCTGGACTGGTAGAACATTTGTGATAGCAGAGCTCAAACTGTGCCAGCTCAGACATCTGAGTGAGCCAGCAGGCCAAGGAAATAGCCCCCTCCTGAGTCCAATATTGTAGAATCGTCCGTTTGACTGTGAGCAGTGTCAAATAGATAAAGCGGCACTGAGGTACAGTGAGGCCTTGTGCTTCCAGCAGGGATTGATCGCCAAGAAGCAGTGTTTTATAATCCCACTCCAGGTCATGCTGTAAAACCAATTGAAGCTGCGTAAAGGAAGAGTTCCATATGGTGAGTTCAGGACACTCCAAAAAGGAATGCAGGAATGTCTCAGGAGCCTGCTTGCATTTAGAACACAGAGTAGCATCCCAGAGACCCATGCAAGCACCCCTTTCCTTAGTGATGTAAGCCCTATGAAGGATCTTGAATTAGGTCTCCTGCCAAGCCGCAGATTTCACAAAAGCATGTAAAATGTGGAAGAGCTCCAGGAAGGTATCGGAGCTATAAGACGCAGCAAGCTCCCTATTCCACAAGTCCCGAAGAGAATTTAAAGGCCCCGGGGAGACAGAGGATCAAACCACCCAATACCACACTAATAGGGAACTCTGGGAAGCCGGCACACTAAGGAGAAATTCATCAAGGGGGCCACACTGCCCCGCCGTGCCATACTGTAAGTGGAGACTCTGAAAATAATGTTGAGCTTGCAACTATGCAAAGAATTGTTGGCGAGGGATGGCCCACTGGTCCTGAAGTTTGGTAAAAGTGGAAAAGACCCCCGATTCCCGATCAATCAGGTGGAAAAGATGGGAAGCCCCTCAGGAAGCCCAACCCACAAACGAAGAATGACCAAGGCCCGGTAAGAAACTGGGGTTGCCCTGCAGTTGTAAGAAAGGAGAAGCAAGGGGAGTCTGGGCTTGTGCCATGCACCACCAACGCCAGGCCTTACAAAAGGGGCGCAGAAACCGCAATTTAGAAGACAAGACACCCCTCAGTGTACGGGGTGAATGGAAAAACCTAGCGATCCCCATCACCCCTTCATGATTAAAATGCATAAGGGCAAACATCAGGAAGGCTCAATCCCCCCTCCCTCTTAGAAAAGGTGAACTTCGCATACACAATGCGCGCCGAATGATGACGCCAAAGAAAAGCAATAAAAAGAGAACGCAACCTGCGGATGTCCCGCTGTAACATCCAAAAAGGCACCATTTGTAGAGGATATAATAGTTTGGGCAGTAGTATCATCTTAACCAATGCCACTCTCCCCAGCAGGGACAACGGGAGATCTCTCCATGCGGCACAAAGAGCTCCAATATTATCTTTAGCAGCCACCACGTTACTTCGGTGCATAACCCGATGATCCGGATGCAGATATATTCCAAGATAATGCATCGGTTTACGCACTGGAGGGATTGGCAAGGTATCATGCCAGGGCTCCCACCCCAGCCCTGACAGAGGTAGCAGTTTAGATTTCGTGCAATTCACTTTAAGACCAGAAATAGAACCAAACTCAGTCACCAAGCGTAACGCCACCGGCAGATGGCAGGGGGCCTGGTCCAAGAATAGCAAGATATCATCCGCAAAAAGGTAATATGACACTCTGTGCTCCCTATTTGGATGCCACGAAGCTCAGAGCTGGAGCAAATTTTAATGGCTAAAGGTTCAATAGCAAGGACGAACAGCAGGGGTGAGAGGGGACATCCCTGACGCGTCCCCCGGCAGAGCTGGAAAGGAGTCTAAAATGTAACTACTCCCTCCCTCTCCATTATACTAAGTCCCCTCTATCTTTTTTTACTAAGCCCTTCTTCTTTCCATTGGAGTTCCTTTCTATATTAATTCCTGTAAACCGTGTCGAGCTCCACTTCTGTGAAGATGATGCGGTATACAAACTTAAGGTTTAATTTAGTTTAGTTTAGTTTAGGAGTCGATAAACCACCATTGATGATAAGATATGCCTGCGGCGCAGTGTAAAGACCCTGAATCCAATGAAGGAAAGGCCCCATACTCCTGCAAGACCCAAAAAAGATACTGCCAAGAGATACTATCAAAAGCCTTTTCCATATCAAGGCCGGCTATTGCCGAAGTGTCACCCCCTCCCCGATGTTCATGTAGCGCCGTCAATGCTTTAAGGAGATTCACAGAGATATAACACTGAGGAACGAACCCTACCTGATCATCCCCTAAGAGCCAAGGGTCAAAAACTCTCCCCCCCTTCAGAACCCAAGGGACTCTTAGATCCAGTACACCCCCCCCTCCCTCCAAACAATGGTAACCGAAGGCAAGATGAAAAATGACAGAACCTTTGAATGAGAAGGCTTATGCACCAGAGCATCATATAGGGCAGAATACAGATAAAGAGCATAGTCCTCGCAGCTCCGTCAGAGCAGCCGGGCTACCATCAAAACATGCAAAGTCTCACAGGCCAACAATGCCAGTAGGGTTATCTAGTACATAATAGCCCCAGGCCACCCAGAGAATAGGAAAAAACCTCAGCCCCCCAAGAAAGAATAGAAAGAAGAAAGAGCTGAAAAAATTTAGAGAGGGAAAATGAAACGCCCTGATCCAAATGACAGACATACCCCCACCCCAGCCTCAAGCAGGTGCAGCCCAAGTCATGCCAAACATGAGCAAGCACTCCGACGTGGGTGCATATTTAATAATGGTGGGGGGTGGGGGGGGCGAAAGAGAAAGAAGAAGAAGAAGAGTAGAAAAAAGCAGAGACCAAGAAAGCCCCAATCAGGAGGGAGGGAAAGAAAGAGAGATAAGGATACAAGGGGAAAATCAAAAGCAGAGACCTAGAAAGCAACAGGGAAGAGAAAAGAGAAGTCATTCTAGGCAAGATATTCAATGGTCCTCAGGCAGTACAAAGCAGGTCCCGGTCTCCTACAGCAAGTCCACAAGTAGGAAGCAGAATCTGCAGCGGCCACGCTGGTTGGAATATCAGCCCTGCAAGACCTCCAGGAAATCGCGGATCTCTGCCGGCGTGGTAAAATAGATAGCCTTGTTTTCATGTTGGATGCGCAGTTTCACTGGATACTGCAAGACGAAGCGCATCTGCCGTTGATGGAGTTGGGTGCAGTAGGGCGCCATCACTCTGCACTGCTCCGAGACCCAGGGGGAATAATCCTGGAAAATCAGAAGCCGCTGGCCCTCATACGAAAGTCTACCTTTCGCCTTGTAGCATGCCATGAGCTGGTGTTTGTCGGCAAAATTAAGAACACGGGCTATGACCAGCCTCAGTAGACGATCTCCATTACGGCACACTCTCAAGCAATGGATCTGCTCAATCAGCAAGGGGTGTCTCCCAGCTCCGTGAGTGACTCCGGCAGACCAATGAGCCGGACATTGTTCCAGCGGCTCCGGTTCTCCAAATCTTCAGCCCAGTCCTCCAACTGGTGAACCTTCTCTTCCAGGGCCTGGGTTTCCGCTTCTAAGACCCCTGTACGATCCTCCTGCGTGGATACCCTATCCTCCACCTGTTGTAATCGCGCGGCTTGCCTCTCCACAGTATACTTGATACTATCCACGATGGATTGCAGGTGAGTCAGTTTATCATTTAAAAAGGTGGTAAGGTATGTTTTCAACTCCTCGATCGCATCCGCCGGCAAGGTGATTGAGGGGCTTGGCAGGGCCCGCGTAGGAGGTGTCAATGGCGCCATCTTAGCGGAAGTAGAAGGGCCTCTCAGAAACCTAGCAGGCTTCGAGGCTCTGGTCGGCATACTGCAAAAAACGCTCCAGAAAGGAGATAAGCAGGCAGCCCACAGAAACCCCTGCAGGATACAAAAAGCTTAGGACCCACAAAGCAGAAATAATTTGAGAAAAAGCCGCTGAAAAAGCACTGGGGTCATGAGAGGTGCTGAAACACGTCTTCCTAGGCTGAGTGACCCTGATGATTTTATATGATGATATTTTTTGCACATTTATGTTTGCCTATGTGTATAGACTCCTGAAGCAGACCGGTTAGGCCGAAACATGTACATGTCGGGTTATTGTTGTTCTGGATGAATAAAGGACTTTTTAAAGAAGATCGCATTCACCAGGTTTATTGGACATTTCCACTCTTTGTTCTATTTTGTTGAGTTTTTGTGGATTTGGGTTCTCCCTTTTTTACCTGATTCACATCACGGTCATTTCATGCATTGGATAGAGGGAATAATAGACTAATGGATTTGTAGGTGAATGATTCATGAGCTTCTATGGCACTGAAGCTCTTTGATTTCTGAAATATATTTTATGTGCTAAGAATTTATTTTTTTCTGAAGGATAACTTCCTCTTTGTTTACTCCTTCTTTCTTCTTAGGAAGAACAACAGATGTGGAGATGGAAGGAGGAGGAAAGAAGTTAGTGCACTCGCACACCTCGCTGGTGAGGGACAGATACGGGACTTATTTGCTATTTAATATATTTAATATATATATTGCTATTTAATATATTTAATATAAATGAAATCCACTTGGATTTCATTTATATTAAAAATAAATTAATATACAGGACTGCCTTTCTGTGGTACAACCAAAGCAATTTACATATTACATACAGATACTCTATTTAGTTAAACTTAATTACATGCTTAGTAGCAAAACTCTCCATGTGCTACAAGCAAACAAAAGCACAATCATAATAAACATGTCTCATCCCATCAAGTCATTTCATCCATTATTCAAATTGTAATTCACATTCCTTTTCGTTCACACCAAACCAGTCCAGACAAGTGTTTGTTTCCCTCTACCAGCAGAAACAAATAGAGAAAAAAGTAGTTCCAGGTAATTAATCCCTTAAAGATACCATGGCACATGGAATGCTTAATATTTTCTCTGTCTCCAAGTAGATGGTAGAACAGATTGTGGCCATTCCTCCTTGTTTCCCTCTGTTAGCTCCTGACCAGATTCTTATCTTGACATCAGTTGGGCATGGGGCTTACTTAGCAACCCAGGCTCATTTTCCTTTCAGCTTTACTATATTTGAGCCAAGATGATCCTTGGTGGTGCCAAGTCCTTTAGCTCCAAACTAGGGTGACACCCAATAGTACTGGGTCCCTCCAGCCCCCCTCAATCCTTTGCTCCTTCCTTAATATTCTCAAATAAAGAGCCAAATGAGACTACAGGTTTGTTTTAGACAACCTTCTATGAGTGGTGCCTCTACTTTGGTGAGGCAAGTATACAACTTTTTTAAATTTACACTCGGTATGAGATATATTATGCTTTTATTTTCATTGTGCACTATGGGTTTGGTTTTTTTAAAAAGTTATTTTAAACCTTTTTAGCATTGTCATTTGAAAACCGGGGAGTTTTTGTGGCTGTTGACTGACCATTGGCTTCAGTTTGTCTCCACCGAAGCAAGCTGTGGGAATCCTTCTCCCTGAACTGTATTAGTATTGCAGATTTCAAATGGAAACAATATAAGCATAAGGGCCTTTCATTTTGGTGCCATTTATCATGCTGATTTCTGTAACTTGTTGTTAATTGTTTTCTTGTTTTGTCCACTGCCCCTTTCAGGTCTGGGACTATTTTTTAGTCACTTGTTCTGGCAGAGTGGTGCTGTAGAGAGCTGACTAGCTCTTCTCTAATTCCTTCAGAATTCCTTCAGAGTTCAGATTTCAAGTGTTTTGTTTATTTAAAAAAAAAAAAAAGGGTCCATGTTCTGGAGTAGTTAACAATTTCCTATTTTCCTCAGGCTAATTTACTCATCTCCAATTCTCTGATATTCCTTTGGTATGCAAGATTACATAAAAACATAAGTGTTGCTATACTGGGACAGACCGAAGGTCCATCAAACGCAATATCTTGTTTCCAACTAGTGGCATAGTAAAGGGGGTATGGTCCGCCCTGGCCGCAGTTCCCCTAAGGGCACGACACTCCTCCACCTAACCCCCACCCCCCGCTCCTCTCCTTGCCGCGTGTACCCCTTGCCTTTCCTGTACCTTTTTTACTTCCCCAGTGCAAGATTGCTGTCCCCAGCGGCATTGGCGCACTCTCTAATGTCACTTCTGGGACCCGCGCTAGGAATTGATATCAAAGGGCAAGCCAACACCGACGTGGGCATGCTGCTTATGCTGAAGAAGTTAAAATGTACGAGGAAAGGGGCACGTGCGTGACGAGGGGGAGGGGGGGCAGGGAAGATGGCAGGGGAGGGGCGTCGCTCACCCTTACTACACCACTGTTTTCAACAGTGGCCAATCAAAGTCACAAGTACCTGGCATGATACCAAAGAGTACAACGGATTTTATGCTCTTATCTTAAGAAGAAGCAGTGGGTTTCCCCTGGTCCATCTTAATAATGGCTTATGGACTTTTCTTTTAGGTAATTATCCAAATTTTTTTAAAACCTGCTAAGCTAACTGCTTTCACCACATTCTCCAGCAACGAATTCCAGAGTTTAATTTACAAGTTGAATGAAGAAATATTTTTTCTAGTTTGTTTTAATTCTACTACAGGCCACCCTTGCAAGATTATTATACCCAAGTTATAGATAAGGGGGGAATTCCCTAGGGGGGCCAATGAGGCTTTGATCACACTGATTCTAAAACCGGGTAAAGAGGCGACCACCCCCGCGTCCTATTACCCTATTTCGCTCCTATACATTGATATCAAAATTTTGGCCAAAATTCTTGCTGACTGACTTTCTTCCATTCTTCCGAGACTCATTGGGTCAGAACAGGTGGGGTTTGTGAAGGGCAGACAGGCTGTACATAATGTTCGTAAGGCAATTCTCGCTCTTGCTCATGCACACTCTCCAGATTTGTCATTGTTGCTACATAGCTTAGATGCAGCGCATGCCTTTGATCAGATGGATTGGACATATTCATTTCCTCTAATATTATGTAACTTTTCCCTTCCTTCCCATCTCTCCTCACGGTCATGTTTGTCAGTATATGTCTAATATGTTTTCGCATATTTCTCAAACACCCCATTAACTAGTTCTTACTCTCCTATTTTAAATTTTTTTTTATATTGTTAACCGGTCAGATATTTGTTTTATGATCGGGATATCAAAAATCAATAAACTTGAAACTTGAAACTTCGGGGTGCTGGACTGGGGATGACTGTTTGGTATGCTCGGGCAATACGTATTTTATATGCATTTCCAGTGGCACACCTACTGGTTAATGATGTTATTACAGATGCCTTTCCAATAGAACAGGGAACTAGACAGGCTTGTCCTTTGTCCCCACTTCTCTTTTTGCTCTATTTAGAACCTTTCGTGTGAACTGTAACCAGGGATCCTGGGGTCTCGGTGATAGCCTTTGCAGAACACACAGTAAAGGTATTAGCCTTTACGGATTATTTACTTTTTACTTTAACGCAACCACGCAATTGTCTCATACTCATAATATCCAATTTACTAGAAGCCTATGACGTTATGTTTGGGAGGGTAAGAGACCATGCATGACATTTTCCAGGATGTACCTGCCCAGGGAGAGGGCTAAATGTACAATGGTATGCAATGGCTTGTCAAATGCGACACATTAATGACTGGTTTCGAGGCACATCTTGTTTTACTGCTACTCAGTTGGAATTAACGTTGTTACCTCCCTATCATATTAGCTATTTGCTCCATGTTTCTGCTCCGGCCCTCCGCCGGATGGTGGCACAATATCCTATATTTGCCCTTGCACGGCAGATGTGGCGATGGGTCTGTAACTGTTTGAAGTTGTCATCTGTATCTACTCCATACTTACCAATCCAGGGTAATTGTAATTTCTTGCCTGGTCTACAAAATGCAACTTTTAAACGGTGGGCTGATCAAGGCATACAATATTTATTTCAGTTATTTACTGACGAAGGACATTTGGCTTCTTTTTCCTCATTACAATCTACGTTTGATTTACCAGCGACGGATATTTTTGCCTATTATCAAATCCGACACTATGTTCAGTCACTGCCAGCTAGTACTTTGACAGAGGCCTGCAGAGAGGCCATATCCGAACTATTCAGTTTTTCTGCTCAACAATTGGTGCCTCTTCAATTTAACTATGTGGGCCTACATGACAGCCAACCATGTCCCAATTTGAAGGTCTTGGCAACTTCTTGGACAGAAGACCTTCACTATTCTTTGACTGCTTCACAACTACAACAAGTGCTAAAGAACCTGCGGAGGGTGTCTGCTAATGTTATCCATTGGGAATTTCAATTGAAGATTGTTTTACGACTTTATATATCACCCATGCGTGCTTATCGGATGGGGATTACTCCGGTTCATACTTGTCCTAAATGTGCACAAGCTCACGCTTCCTTGGGACATATGCTTTGGTCTTGCCCCCGCATTCACCAGTTTTGGCTCTGTTTGGACCACTGTATTACTACTTTGTAAGACCGGCGCTGGACTCCAGCTCCACAAGCACTATTCGGATACTATGATATTACATCCCAGAAGCCAAAGGGAATGACAGCTTTTATCACCAGAGTGATGCTCCTGGGCAAGAAAGCTATTTTAACTAATTGGTTATCTAGTGATCCACCGTCTTATGGTCAATGACGATCATTAATGATTGCCCATGCCTCTTTGGAACGCAGGCAATTTGGTAATCTTGATGCAGGACCTGGCCGCCGCATTTCTTTTTTTTTTTTTATATATTTAAGATTTTTATTGAATTTTCCAAGTTATACAAAAAGAAAAAGAAACAACTTCAAATCGCAGATCCACTACTCAATACAACATACAAAATCATACAAGATCCCCAGCAAGAAATAAAAAATAAAAGAAAAAGAAACGCAAAATAAACTCATCAAACATACATACTCAAAGTCTTCGGACTAGCCCGCTAAGCATCGAGCTGTACGATGAGATCATTCCCTCCCCACCCTACCCCACAGGTGAACTCCTAGGAAATCACCCTCCCCTCCTTTCCTAAAGTTCCATACAGCAAGGAGACTATATGCAGCCCATTTACAAAGAAGCCAATTTATCAGAAATGAATGTCCAGGTTCCCACTGAGTGAACATAATAACCTCTGTGATAAGCTATCCTCTCTTCCATGTGTCCCAATTGTTGTAATCTCGAACACCAGGCCTCCCAATTGGGTGACCCAGCAGTCTTCCAAGCTCTGGCAATTAAACATTTAGTAGCTGCTAAACCCCAACACAATATCTTAGTTTGCCACTTAGAATATTTAGCATTATATAGCCCCAGTAAACAGCCCATGGATGTATTCCCCACCCCTACTCACAAGCCGGACAATTCCCCTACTACCATGCTCCAAAATGGCTGCAGTGCTGGGCAATCCCACCAGATATGTAAAAATGTGCCCAAACCCTGCTGACAACGCCAGTACCTATCGGAAGCTGTAGGGTACATGATATGTAATCGCACAGGTGTGTAATACCATTGAGTAAGGACTTTATATGCATTTTCCTGTACTAAGGCACAAGTAGATGCCCTACTCATTTCATCGCAAATAGCCCTCCATTCCCTAGAAGTGAAACTCCTACCCAAATCCCTCTCCCATTGAGATCAAAATTTAAAGTTGGGAAGAACACTCCCCTTCCAGTATTGATACAAAACTGAAATAGGCCTTGGCACCGTCTGCAGAGTAATCCACAGTTTTTCCATATGTTCCCCCCATAAAGGTGATGACCTATCCCAACCTTTTGATCCCATAAAATGTTGCAGTTGTAAGTAGAACAGCAAAAAAAAAAAAAAAAAAAATCCAACAAAATCTGCAGAATGAACACCGGAGCAGGAAAACCAAATAGAAACTGCAGACAATGTACATGATATGGAATTAATCGGAGATATAGAGAATATCACCTTTCGGGGGGACACAGTATTGGTAGGTGACTTCAACATGCCCAATGTGGATTGGGTCACGCTTTCCTCTGCTTCCGGCAGCAGCAGGAAGCTATTAAACTCTTTGAATAGAGCAAGACTCAGGCAACTGGTATTTGAGCCAACAAGGGATCAGGCAATTTTGGACCTGTTACTTACCAATGGAGAAAGTATCACAGAGGTCTCGGTGGGTGAAACTTTGGCCTCCAGTGACCACAATATGATATGGTTCAATCTCAGGAAAGGTTTCACGAAATCTACCACACTGACCAAGGTTCTCAAGTTCAAGGACACAAACTTCCAAGACATGGGAGACTTCGTTCACCAGGCGCTACAAAGCCAAGCAGACACCGACAGCGTGGAAGAAATGTGGTCAACTTTGAAAACCACCATACAGGAAGCAATAAACCGCTATGTTAAATCAGTAAGCAAACGGAGTAGGAACAACAAGCCACAATGGTTCTCTACGGAGATCTCGGACCTCATCAAAGAGAAAAAAAAAGCATTCATCTCTTACAAACAATCAGGGACACAGAACTCCAGAGTAGAATATCTGGCCAAGTCAAGAGCAGTCAAAGCGGCAGTTAGGGAGGCCAAATTCCGCATGGAGGAGTCTCTAGCAAAGAACATCCAGAAGGGAGATAAATCTTTCTTCAGGTATATCAGTGACAGAAAAAAGAACTTGGGCGGGATAGTACGTCTCAGAAAACCAGACGGAGACTATGTAGAGACGGACTCGGAAAAAGCCCAACTGTTAAATGAATACTTCTGTTCAGTCTTCACCCGCGAGGCACCGGGAATCGGCCCTCAGCCACAGACAAGGATTAAATCAGTAGACCTGTTTAGTAATTTCAGATTTACACCCAGCAGCGTCTACTGCGAGCTGTCAAAGGCAATGGGGCCTGACAACCTACAACCTAGGGTACTCAAGGAGTTGGGTGATGTCTTGGCGGAACCGCTATCCGCGCTCTTCAATCTCTCCCTTAGTACAGGTAACGTCCCGATGGACTGGAAGACGGCTAACATCATTCCACTACACAAGAAAGGCTCCAGGATGGAGATGGCAAACTACAGACCAGTGAGTCTCACTTCAATAGTGAGCAAACTAATGGAAACCCTAATCAAACGCCAATTGGATAGGATCATGGACGAGGAGAATCTACAGGATCCCCGCCAACATGGATTTACTAAGGGGAGATCCTGCCAATCCAATCTGATCAGCTTCTTTGACTGGGTGACGAGGAAGCTGGATGTTGGTGAGTCCCTGGACATCGTCTACCTGAATTTCAGCAAAGCATTTGATAGCGTGCCACACCGCAGGTTGCTGAACAAGATGAGTTCTTTAGGTTTGGGCGACACATTGACCAAATGGGTTGGGAACTGGCTTGGAGGTAGGCTTCAGAGGGTAGTAGTGAATGGCACCCCCTCTGAAATGTCAGAGGTGATAAGTGGAGTGCCATAAGGCTCCGTCCTGGGCCCGATCTTGTTCAACATCTATATAAGAGACTTGACAGAAGGGCTCCGAGGTAGAATAACATTATTCGCCGATGATGCCAAACTAAGCAATGTAGTGAGCAAAAGCACAACAGACAAAAATGCAATGGCAGACGATATGATGCATGACCTACTTCTAATGGAGCACTGGTCTAGGTCCTAGCAACTCAGTTTCAATGCCAAAAAATGCAAAGTCATGCACCTGGGAAGCCAAAATCCATGCAAGATTTACACCCTAAATGGCGAGATCCTGACAAGAACTGAAGCAGAAAGAGACTTAGGGGTGATTGTTAGGGAAGACATGAAGTCTGCAAATCAAGTGGAGCAAGCTTCATCCAAACAAGGCCAAATCATAGGTTGCATACGCAGGAGTTTCGTCAGCCGTAAACCTGAAGTCATTATGCCACTGTATAGATCCATGGTGAGACCGCACCTGGAGTACTGTGCGCAATTCTGAAGGCCGCATTACCGCAAGGATGTGCTGAGACTGGAATCAGTCCAGAGAATGGCCACCAGGATGGTCTCGGGACTCAAGGAGCTCCCGTACGAGGAGCGGTTAGGGAAATTGCAGCTCTACTCACTCGAGGAACGTAGAGAGAGGGGAGATATGATCGAGACATTCAAGTATCTCATGGGCCGCATCGAGGTGGAAGAAGACATCTTCTTCAAGGGTCCCGCAGCAACAAGGGGGCATTCGTGGAAAATCAGGGGCGGGAAACTGCACAGTGACACTAGGAAGTTCTTCTTCACTGAAAGGGTGGTTGATCGCTGGAATAGTCTTCCACTTCAGGTTATTGAGGCCAGCAGTGTGCCAGATTTTAAGGCCAGATGGGATAGACATGTAGGATCTATCCGAAAAGATAGATAGGGAGGGTCACTGGAGTGGGCAGACTTGATGGGCCGTGGCCCTTATCTGCCGTCTATTTCTATGTTTCTATGTTTCTATGATGCAGGCAAAAATGTATTATCCCAAAATTAAAATGCAGTAATATAAAAACTTTTTTACCAACCAAGGGACCCAACACGGTCCATGTTTCGGACAAACACCTTCATCAGGGGTCCATGGTAAATAAGATATAAAATGTACCGCAAAAAATGAAGATAACAACAATTGCCTGTATATTAAATTCGCTGAAAGTGCTGCCAGAAATGAAGTCACTTTCGGTGAATTTAATATACAGGCAATTGTTGTTATCTTAATTTTTTGCGGTACATTTTATACCTTATTTACCATGGACCCCTGATGAAGGTGTTTATCCGAAACACGGACCATGTTGGGTCCCTTGGTTGGTAAAAAGGTTTTTATATTACTACATTTTAATTTTGGGATAATAAATTTTTGCCTGCATTGTGTACATTGTCTGCAGTTTCTATTTGGTTTTCTTGCACTTGTAAGTAGGCCAAATAATCACCCACTGGAATCCCAAATTTAATCTGTAGAGCCTGGAAGGACATAATACCAACTGAATTAAAAAAATCTCTAAAAGTTCTCAGGCCCATGCTCTCCCAACGCGCAAAAAATAAATTTGTACCTCCCGCTGGAAATTGAGGCTCCCCTGGAGGGAGGCTAAAGAAGATACCACCACTCCCCTGTTGAAATCTCTCCTAGGCTGATCCCAAATCCTAAGAAGGTGTAACAGGAAAGGGTTGGTCGTAACTGGTGCCTGTGTTGGTCATCCAAGGAAGACCACAAAATATAGCGAAGTTGCATCACTCCCAAGTGCTGTTCCAATTGTGCCCCCCATTTCTGGGCACAATTCCCAATTCCCAATCCAGCACCATTAGTTGGGCAGCACGAAAGAACCAGGATAAATTAGGTACCCCTTCCCCCTCCCCCCCACCCCCCTATCACCCCACAATATCCCCTGCGAAATGTGCTGTGGTTTTCGCTGCTAAACAAAACTTCAAATTAGGCCGTGCAGTTTCCGAATAGTAGTAACCGGCACCTGTACCAGTAATGTTTGAAAAAAAACAACAACAATCGAGGTAAAACGTTCATTTTCACCACCGCAATTCTCCCCCACCAGGATAGCCAAAGTCCATGCCATCTCTGGAGGTCCATGCGCACTTTATGAATTATGGGACTATAATTAACATCATACAGATTAGTGAGATCACTCGTGATATGAATCCCCAAATACCGCAATGACCGGCTAGCAGGGAAACTTCTCTCGGAGATACTAATATCCATTTGCTCCAACATATGATTTAAGAGCTCTGTTTTATCTAGATTGATTTTAAACCCAGATAACTTTCCATAATCCTCAAAAATTGATAACAATAGCAAGATAGAAGAATGAAGTTCAGTAATATATCATCTGCGAAAAGCGCTATACAATGATCATAAACCGAATACCTTGAAGCTCTGCATGCTGTCTGATGTACTGGGCCAACGGTTCTATTGAAATAGCAAATAGTAATGGGGAAAGAGGACACCCCTGCCTGGTCCCCCTCTCATTGGAAAAGAAATTGGTATAACCACCATTTATCCGGAGACAAGCTCATGGAGACCGATAGAAAGCCTGAACCCAACCACAGAAAGACTCCCCTAAACCCATATACTCCATAACTTCCCATAAAAATTCCCATGAGACTCGATCAAACGCTTTCTCCGCATCTACCGCCATCAGCACCGCCGGCTCTCTATTCTGCTGGATCTTCCACATCAAATTCAAAGTACGTCTAATATTGTCACCAACTCGTCTACCATGAATAAAACCGGCTTGATCTTGATGGATGAGACTGGGGAGCACTTTCCCCAATCGAAGAGCCAAAACTTTCGCAATGAGTTTAGCATCAACATTCAATAGAGATATCAGTCTATAGGACCCACAGCTCAATGGGTCTCGACCCGGTTTCAGCAACAAAGAAATGCCAGCTCCCCCATAGTTCCAGGTAACGCCTGACCCTCCCTGACACCATTCGCCACTCTAACCAAAAGAGGGCCCAGGAGGTCTCCAAATTGCTTATAAAATTTGGCGGTATAACCATCAAAACCAGGAGATTTGCCCTGCTTTGCCAATTTAATAGCCCCCAATATCTCATTGAGGGATATAGGCTCTTCAAGAAAACCTCTATCCTTTGGTGTCAGAGGGGGCAGCGGGATATCCCTGAGAAAACCCTGTATCACCTCCGAATTCTCTCCCGACCATATAGTTCCCAGTAATACTCCACAAAAGTCTTACCAATAGCAATATCTGTAAACTGCAACTCTCTTTTAGCATTCTGTACTCACATAACTGTTTTAGCTTGCTTAATACTGATATAGCGAGCCAAAAATACACTTGCTTTGTTACTATGTTCATAGACATGAATTTTAAGTCGTTCTCTTGCATATTCATAATCCGCTAATTGAAGTTGTCGGAGCTCTAACTGGACCTGCTGCAATTTTCCCAAAATCCTAGAATCTTGCGTGTGCTTATGTTCCAACTCCAAAGAAATCAGTTGTTCCCGCAATCGTAAAGAGTCACGACTGCGTCTCTACTTGACCCTAGCTCCCCATTTGATAAGTACTCCTCTCACCACAGACTTCAGAGCATCCCACAATACCCCATCTGATACCGCTCCATTATCATTGAAGGTCTTATAATTTCTAATCTCCTTTGAATCTCATCCAACTGGAATACCCAGTAGTGATTCATTAAGCCTCCAATAGCAGACACCTCCACTCTGCAAGACTCCACACTCTGCACCATCACAGGGGCATGATCTTACACCTGAATTGCCCCAATGTCCGCCTCCTTGATAGTATCCCATAAATTTCTATGAAACCAAACTCCATCTATACCGGTATATGTTTTCTGAGCATGTGAATAGAAAGAATAATTACGCTGCGTGCCATGGCGCATGCGCCAACAGTCAACCATGCCTAGTGTCCGCATGAAGGTTTGAAAAGCTCGAATGGAAGGTTATGTGTCCCTTTGCCCCATTTAGAATGATCCAGTTGAGCATCAGAAATAACATTGAAATCCCCACCTATATATATAGACCCCATAAGGAAACCTTGCAGGCATTCCTGAAGCTGGGGATAAAAACGATCCTGATCGCTGTTGGGTCCATAAATATTCACTATGGTCACCACTTTCCCCTGAAGAAGACCCTTAATTGCTATACAACGGCCCTGGGGATCCCGATAGATGTGGTCAATAGTGACCCCTAACCCTTTCCTTACCACTATAGCAAGACCCCTTCCTCTTTTGTGAAATCTCTTCCTGATGTGTCCAAATCTGAGCAAAATAGGAAGATCGTAATAAGGCTGCATCACGAGGTCTCAAATGGGTCTCCTGGAGCAATCCAGTATCCCACTTCATCCTTCTTAATTCCCTAAACACCACACTTCTCTTATCTGGGCTATTAAGCCCATTCACATTCCAAGAACCCACCCGCAGTACAGGATTCTCCACTGCCCATTTCCCACCTTGCTGTACTCTAAGCCTAGGAGCATCCCTACCCATCTCCCTTGCCCACCCCCCCTCCCCCCTTGCAAACCGGTCCCTCTCTAGCAGGATCAGTCAGAGTAAAAATGAGGTCAGTCTCAGAAGGCATTGCACCCCACTACTCCCCTTGTCATCAGCAAAATACAGTCAGGATAGTGCAATAACATCCCCCACAGCAAAATTCCCATAAATACCACCCCAAGCATCGTCCTACCCCCTACTGTCCCTTGTTCTATTTAGCAATATCCCCCTACCCAGCACAAGTTGACCCCCTAGTTCCCAAACAGATCCACACTTCAGCACACTCCCACCCCAGTACCCAACTCAACACTCAAATCACACCAGCCCATTTAGAGCTAAAAGTCATAACCAAACTATCCCCACAGGTCTTACGACCCAGGGACTCAACAGAAGTCTTTATCCCATTAGGAAGCTCTCTTCAAGTGCCCGTCTTGGTGGACTTCTTCCCCACTTGGGTAATCAGCTGCCACGGGATCAGTTTGGCAACCCCACCTGAAGAATCTTGGGTCGGCAATCCTCCACATCCTAAGTCTTTTAGCGCCAGCCACGCATCCGCCACTTCTTCCACTTTCCTGGACCTCCCGTTCACGGTTATCCAAAGTCCAAAGGGAAACAGCCAGCGATAACGATGCCCTTCACGGCGGAGCACCTGTGTGACATCACGAAAAGCTCTCCTTTTTTGCAGCGTAACCAATGTCAGGTCTTGATATATTCCAACTGTAATGCCACTCCATTCAAACTGCTGATGACGCTGTGCTGCTTGCAGGATGCGTTCCTTGAGCAAATAGTCCCCAAAACAAACAATAATATCTCGGGGTCCATTAGATCTGGCCGGGCCAATGCTTCTATGCACGCCGCGAGGAGGGAAGCTGAGCGAGAGGTGGCTTTTGCAGCAGGGGAGCGGGTGAGGCGGCTGTTGCAGCAGGAGAGCGGGTGAGAGGAGGCAGGCGAAGGAGAAGGAAGGGGACGGTGCGAGCGGGTAGCGGCGAGAGTTAGCTCCGCCCACCCGCACCGCGTCACCACCGACGTCAGCGCCCGGACTCCACCCTTAATAGGAAGGGAGCCCCGGGTGAAGAAAGCAGCCGCGAGGAGGGAAGCGGAGCGAGAGGCGGCTTTTGCAGCAGGGGAGCGGGTGAGGCGGCTGTTGCAGCAGGAGAGCGGGTGAGAGGAGGCAGGCGAAGGAGAAGGAAGGGGACGGTGCGAGCGGGTAGCAGCGAGAGTTAGCTCCGCCCACCCGCACCGCGTCACCACCGACGGCAGCGCCCGGACTCCCCCCTTAATAGGAAGGGAGCCAACGGCGCGCAGCCATTCGGCGCTCGCCTTAGCGAGAGCGCCTTTGCAAAGGAGCCTTGCGAGGGAGACAGAAACACCAAGAAATCACCTTCTTTTCTCTTTTCTCTCTGCAGGAGCACACCAGCACTTTACGAGAGCGATGGAGGACCCAGGATCCCAGAGGTACTTTCCGGTATACTGCACAGAGTGCAATATGTACGACTACCTCCCTTTGGGAAGGCGGGAGTACATATGCAGTCGGTGTCAGGAACTGGAAAGCCTGAGGATGGAGGTCGGCAGATTGAGGGTCAGGGTCCAGGAACTGGAGGGACTGGAGGGACTGCGCACCACAGAGGAGACGAGCTGGTCTACCCAGAACACAGACGGAGCAGGTCCCATTGTGGACCAGGTGAGGGACCTTGAGAGATTCATCGAGGAGGCCTATAGGAAGGTGGAGGAACGAGATCAGCAGCAGCACAGACGGATGTCGGCAGACGAGACCCAGGATCCACAAGGCGACACCGGGGAAGGACCTAGCGGACGAACCACGCAAGAGGATGAGTCCGCGACTCACCGGGACCCCGAGGGAGAGACACCACACTACATCGAGGACACGGACCTGAGGCAGAGGAGGTTGCTGAGGAAAGGGAAGTCTGCTATTGTGGTGGGAGACTCGATCTTGAGAGAGGTAGACAGTCACGTAGCTGGAGGAAGGGAGGACCGGCTAGTGACTTGTCTCCCAGGGGCCAAGACACAAGACATCACTGACAGGATTGAGAGGATCCTGGACGGAGCAGAGACAGAGGAGACTGCGGTAATAATCCACGTCGGAACGAATGATGTGAGCCGGAGGAACTTCAGCATGGCCACACTGACTGACCAGTTCAGGGTCCTGGGACGAAAGCTGAAGCGGAGCACACGGAGGATAGCATTCTCGGAGATCCTGCCTGTACCGAGAGCAGATGCAAAGAGGCAGGCAGACCTCCAAGCTGTGAATGCATGGTTGAGGAGATGGTGCCAGGAGGAGGGCTTCCACTTTGTGAGGAACTGGACGTCCTTCTGGGGAAAGAACAAGCTCTACCGGCGGGACGGCCTGCACCTGAGCACAGTGGGAACTAGACTACTAGCAGCCAATGTGAGGAAGGAGATCGAGAGGGCTTTAAACTGAGGAAAGGGGGAAAGCCGACAGCTGATCTGATGTTGACGCTTCGGACAACAGTATCCAGAACAGATGCTGAACGGGCTGACTGCAAGGAGGAAGCAGAGGGACCGGAAGATCTTAGAATCAGACAGCGAGGGAAACATCAGGTAAAGGGAGCTTGCTGGGAGAAAACTAACTGGGTGGCACGAGGGCGAAAGCCGAGGGTAATATAGAGGTACCACAAGGCGAGGGGGATCAAACAGAGGCTCAAGGGATGATAGCCCAGGAGGGGGCCGGTAGGGTTAGAAAACCCAGAGGAAAAGTGGGGAAGTGGGGTGGCAGGGATGTGGAGAAGCTGAAAGCTAAGAGGGTAAAGGCTGAGGGCAAAGCAGAAGCAGGGAACGGGAAAACTGCCCGAAATCCAAGAGCAAGTGGCCCAGGTAAATGCAAAGGTGGAAGAAAAACGACGGAACCTGAGGTGCTTATACGCAAACGCAAGAAGCCTCATGGCCAAGATGGGTGAACTAGAAGTCGTGGCCAAGGGGGAGGACCTGGATATAATTGGAATTGTAGAAACCTGGTGGACAGAGGAAAATCAATGGGATGTGGTGCTGCCGGGGTACAAGCTCTACAGGAGGGACAGGACCCACAAGAAGGGAGGAGGCATAGCACTATATATAAAGGACTCTATCCACTCGGTCGGGATGGATATGGCAACAAAGGCAGAGGGGCTGGAATCGCTATGGATCAAATTACCCGGAAACAAGGGTGCGGGCATAAAACTGGGGCTGTACTATCGACCACCTGGTACGCCAGAAGGAGTCGGACACGACTTGGAAGCAGAATTGAGACAGGAATGCAGGACTGGAAGTGTAACAGTGATGGGGGATTTCAACTACCCGGGAATAGACTGGAGTACGGGTCACTCCAACTGCACTAGGGAGACAGGATTTGTAGAAACTGTGAAGGACTGCTTCATGGAGCAACTAGTCAAAGAACCGACGCGAGGGGGTACTACTCTTGACCTCATCCTAAATGGATTAGGGGGGCCTGCTAGAGGGATAGAAGTGGGAGGACCACTAGGCAACAGTGATCACAACACGATCAGATTCACATTAGAAAGAGAGACACCCATAGTAAGGAGGACCGCAACAACTGCGCTGAATTTCAAGAAAGGGAACTATGTTGCTATGAGGGAAATGGTGGGGAGGAAGCTCAGAAACATCTTTAGGATGGAGACTGTGGGAAGCGCCTGGACCCTATTCAGGGACACCCTGCAGGAAGCACAGAGAATGTACGTCCCCAGTTTCAGGAAAGGCTGCAAGAACAAGCGATCAAAGGACCCGGTTTGGATGTCAACAGAAGTAAAGAGGGCGATAAAGGACAAAAAGGTATCCTTCCGGAGATGGAAAAAGGACCCAACGGAGGAAAATCACCAGGCGCACAGGAAATGCCAAAAGGAATGCCACCGGGAGGTTAGAAAAGCAAAAGGGGAATACGAAGAGGGGCTGGCCAGAGAGGCGAAAAACTTCAAGGCATTCTTCAGTTACGTTAAGGGGAAGCGACCAGCGAGAGAGGAGGTGGGGCCGTTGGACGATGGGGATAGGAAGGGAGTGATTAAAGAGGATAAAGAGGTAGCTGAGAGGTTGAACACGTTCTTCTCGTCGGTTTTCATGAGCGAAGATACATCTAATATACCGGACTCAGAGGAGCTCATGAGTGGGGAACAGGCTGAAAAATTGGATCACATAGAGGTAAGTAAGGAGGATGTCCTCAAACAGATAGACAGGCTAAAATGCGGCAAATCACCGGGCCCGGACGGGATCCACCCAAGGGTTCTGAAGGAACTAAGACAAGAAATAGCGGGCACAATCCAGCATGTTTGCAACCTATCTTTGAAAACTGGTGAGGTACCAGAGGACTGGAAATTGGCGAATGTCACACCTATCTTCAAGAAGGGATCGAGGGGTGACCCCGGGAACTACAGGCCGGTGAGCCTGACTTCAATTATAGGGAAGATGGTGGAAGCTATGATCAAGGACGGCATTTGCGAGCACATCGAGAAGAATGACCTATTGAGAACAAGCCAGCACGGATTCTGTAAGGGAAGGTCGTGCCTAACAAACCTTCTGTACTTCTTTGAGGGAATAAGCAGTCGGGTGGACAATGGGGAACCCATAGACATCATTTACCTTGATTTTCAAAAGGCTTTCGACAAGGTGCCACATGAAAGGCTGCTTAAGAAGCTGTGGAACCACGGGGTGGGAGGGGATGTGCACAGATGGATCAAGCACTGGTTGTCGGGCAGACTGCAGAGGGTCGGAGTAAAGGGTCAATATTCTGACTGGCGGGGAGTCACAAGCGGTGTGCCACAGGGGTCGGTGCTGGGGCCGTTACTCTTTAACATATTTATCAATGACCTGGAAAAGGAGGCAAAGTGCGAGGTTATAAAATTTGCAGATGATACCAAACTGTGCGGCAGAGTTAGGACCAGGGAGGAGTGTGAGGACCTACAAAGAGACCTGGACAAGCTGGAAGACTGGGCAAACAAATGGCAAATGCGCTTTAACGTGGACAAATGCAAGGTCATGCATATAAGGAAAAAGAACCCGTTGTTCAACTACAAATTGGGGGGGGGTATTGTTGGGAGACAGCAGACTTGAGAGAGACTTGGGTGTGCTGGTGGATGCATCACTGAAGCAATCTGCACAGTGCGCAGCAGCCTCGAAAAAAGCCAACAGGATGCTTGGCATCATAAAGAAGGGCATAACAACCAGAACACGGGAAGTCATCATGCCATTGTATCGAGCGATGGTGCGTCCACATCTGGAATACTGCGTTCAGTATTGGTCGCCGCACCTCAAGAAGGACATGGCGGTACTTGAGAGAGTCCAAAGGAGAGCAACGAAAATGGTAAAAGGGCTGGAACACTGCCCATACGACGAGAGGTTGGATAGGCTGGGGCTCTTCTCTCTGGAGAAAAGGAGGCTCAGGGGAGATATGATAGAGACCTTCAAGATCATGAGGGGCATAGAGAGGGTGGATAGGGACAGATTCTTCAGACTGAAGGGGACAGCAAATACGAGGGGGCATTCGGAGAAACTGAAGGGAGATAGGTTCAAAACAAACGCAAGGAAGTTTTTTTTCACCCAAAGGGTCGTGGACACTTGGAATGCGCTACGGGAGGAAGTGATCAGGCAGAGTACGGTACAGGGATTCAAACAGGGATTGGACGGATTCCTGAAGGATAAAGGGATCATGGGATACTGAGGGAGGAGCTGGGATGTAACACAAGTATAGAAAGCTAACCAGGTAATGAGTATAGAAACCAAACCAGGTCGTGCATGTGCAAGACCGGAGGGTTAGGACTTCGATAGGAAGACAGGACTTAAATGAGAAACCAAGGTGGCAAGGGAGCCCCTTCTGGTGATACAGACAGGTCGTGACCTGTTTGGGCCGCCGCGGGAGCGGACTGCTGGGCAGGATGGACCTATGGTCTGACCCGGCGGAGGCACTGCTTATGTTCTTATGTTCTCAACAAGATGATACTGGCAGGTGCCACAGGATTCTCTTCCCCCAAAAGCTTACTGCAAAGGTCTTGAGCTACCTGTTTACAGTCTTTATAACGATCCGAGTCGGGAATTCCTTTAAATCTCAGATTGTACCGTCTTGATCTATTCTTTAGATCTTCCAATTGATTTTGCACCTCAAGCAGACTAGATATTGTTTTCTCATTCACCGCTATAGTTTCTTCCACTGTGGTTGCCAATTGGGACACATGCTCCTCCGACGCTACAACCCGGCCTCCCAGCTCCCCTACCTCTGTCCGAAGGTCGGCCAGTGCGGTCTTCACATCGTCACCCCCCCCCCTCCCACACACACACACACACACTCACAATTTCAGCTTTCAAATCTGCAAACCAGTGTTCCATTTTAGATTGGAACTCCAACATCTCTGACCCCGATGTATTGGTGGAGGCTGAAAGCGCGGACCCCGACCTCATCGCCATCTTGTTCCCAATCGATGGGGATCCGGGAGAGCCTGCACTGCTTTTATCGCTTGCTCCGCCAGCAACTTTCACTTTATCCAAGCGTTTGCGGGTCGCCATCCACTGGGCAGCACCAACGGTACTCAAAAGGTAGCAAAATCGCTCCTGGGAAGCAAATCTATCGCATAATTACTCAAGCCCAGAGAGAGCTCCAGATTTAAGCCGCCATCTCTCAGTCTGACGTCACTTCCTCTCTTCCTGGCCGCCGCTTTTGTCTGATTTGGGAATGTTTTGGATGGATCTTACTCCTTGAGCCTCTTGAACTTGTGATTTTATAGTTCTTTTGTGTTACATGCTCCTGAACTGCTGTTGGGGGGAGGGGAATGTGTTGTGCACCTCTGTAAGAATTCTGTTATTTTCCATTGTTTGCTTAACTAGCACTTCTTTGAAAATTAAATAAAAATATTTAAACATAATTCTACTACCAGCAGTCCCCAAGTTACAGATGCCAAACTTAAGTGCGACTCGTACTTAAGAATGTGGTTGCGGCTTCATTTGATTTCACTGAGCAGTATTTCCAGTGACAGACTCCTACACGTCTCCTGTAGCAGATTCAGGATTGATGCATGGCCACATTAAGAACACTACTGTCTAGAATCCTATTCCAGATGAAATGGTCTTTACGGCCAAGCAGTATTGCAGAATCTATTTTCTTTTTAATGGCCAACTCTCCCTCCATTCCATTATGTTCAGCTATGGAGTTCTACATGTGGAAATATGCTGCCTGCTTGTCCTAGGATAAAGCACAATTACTTACCATAACAGGTGTTATCCAGAGACAGCAGGCAGATATTCTCACATCCCACCCACCTCCCCTGGTTAGCTTCTTAGCTTGCTTACGGAACTGAGGTACCGCGAGCCCTCGTCAGGCAGGAAGGCACTACCGCATGCACAGTGCGGGCAGTCTAAAAGCTTATGAATTTTTAAAGTACCGGTGCACTTTCACTGTCTGTACTGGGTTTCTTAGATGGCGTCACCCACATGTGAGAATATCTTCCTGCTCTCTCCAGATAACACCTGCTACGGTAATATTAAGACAGGTATGGAGAGGGCTCATTCAAAAGTAAAGGTTCTAGACTTTAAAAAAACTAACTTTGTTCAGATGGGGGATTACGTTTGGAAGGAGTTATTGTAAGGGCGACAAACCTTTATGTAAGGCAAATAAGTAAAAGTCAGAGAAAAAGAACGCTGCTTTGGTTCTCAAAAATAGTAGCTGAGAAGGTAAGAAATAAAAGGTTAGCTTTCATAAACTACAAAAGATCGCAGAAAGAGGATGACATGCAAAAAATATCTAGAAAAGTTAAGAGAGGCTGGTCGAGTAGTCAGGAAAGCATAGATACAAATGGGAAAAAATAGTTGACATGGTAAAATGGGAAGACAAGACTTTTTTTTTTTTAGATATATCAGTGATAGGAAGAAGTACAAAAGTGGCATTGTGAGACTCAAAGGTGAAGGGAAAAATATGTAGAAACTAATAAAGAAAAGGCTGCATTGCTTAACAAATATTTCTGTTCTGTGTTCATGGCTGAAGCGCTAGGAGTGGGACCACAGAAGATAAACATGAATAGGGATGGAGAAGAGATAGACCCTGATTGATTTTCAGAGGGTTGTGTTCATGAGAAGCTAGCTAAATTAAAGGTAGACAAAGTGATGGGGCCCAATGGTGTACATCCAATGGTGTTGAAGGAACTTAGGGAACTTCTGGTGGCTCCGCTGACTGACCTTTTCAATGCTTCTCTAGAGTCAGGAGTGGTACCAGAGGACTGGAGAAGAGCGTATGTGGTCTCTCTACATAAAAGTGACAGTAAGGAAGAAGTAGGGAATTACAGGCTAATAAGTCTGACTTCTGTGGTAAGCAAATTAATGGAAACACTTTTAAAACAGAGAATGGTGAAGTTTCTGGAATCCTATGGATTACAGGACCGGAGGCAACATGGATTCACTAGAGGTAGGTCTTGTCAGACAAATCTGATCAATTTCTTTGACTGGGTGACCAGAGAATAGGATAGAGGGAGTGCACTAGATGTAGTGTGTTGATTTTAGCAAAGCCTTTGACAGTATTCCACACGGACATCTAATAAGTAAGCTGAGTGCCCTCGGGATGGGTCCCAAAGTGATGGGCTGAGTCAGGAACTAGTTGAGTGGAAGATGACAGAGGGTAATAATCATTGGGGATCGCTTTGAGGAAAGAGATATTACCAGAGGTGTGCCTCAAGGTTCTGTGCTTGCGTCTGTTCTTTTTAACATTTTTATAAGCGATATTGCTGTGAAGGGCTGTCAGGTAAAATTTGCCTCTTTGCAGCTGAAAGCAAAATCTGTAAGTGTAGACACCCTGGATGTTGTGAATAACATGAAGAAAGACCTAGTGAAGCTTGAAAAATGGTCCATAATTTGGCAGCTAAAATTTAATGCTAAGAAATGTAAAGTCATGCATTTGGGCTGCAAAATCCCGAACTAACGGTACAGTTTAGGGGGTGAAGAACTTATGTGCACAACCAGAAGAGCAGGATTTGGGGGTGATTTTATGTGATGATCTTAAAATGGCCAAACAGGTTGAAAAGGTGACGGCGAAAACTAGAGAGATGCTAGGATACATAGAAAGTGGTATGGCCAGTAGGAAAAAGGAGGTATTAATACTTCTGTAGAAGACTCTGGTGAGATCTCATTTAGAATATTGTGTACAATTCTGGAGACCGCACCTTGAAAAGATACAAAAAGAATGGAGTCAGTCCAGAGGAAGGCTACTAAAATGGTGTGTGGTCTTCATCATAAGGTGTATAGAGACAGACTTAAAGATCTCAATATGTATACATTGGAGAAAAGGCGTTGAAGGAAAGGCGGGAGAGGAGAGATATGATGGAGACGTTTAAATACCTATGTGGCGTAAATACACATGAGTCAAGTCTTATTTGAAAGGAACTCTGAAATGAGAGGGCATAGGATGATAGGCTCAGGAGTAATCTTAAGAAATACTTTTTTACAGAAAGGATGGTAGATACGTGGAACAGTCTCCTGGAAGAGGTGGTGGCGACAGAGACAGTCTGAATTCAAGAAAGCATGGTATAGGCCGGGGGTCGGCAACCTGCGGCTCCAGAGCCGCATGCGGCTCTTTTCCACCTTTGCTGCGGCTCCGGTAGTGTGTCACGCAGGCATGCAGGTTACAAGTCCGGCGTCGCGGCGGGAAATAGCCATGCTGAGCAGTGAGCTCAGCACATACACAGATGAAAGCCTTGCTTGCTGATTGGTCCGGCGGCCCCGCCCCGCCGTGCCGCCGGACCAATCAGCAAGCAAGGCTTTCATCTGTGTAGTGCTGAGCTCACTGCTCAGCATGGCTATTTCCCGCCGCGACGCTGGACTTGTAAGGTGCCTAAAAAAGAAATCATCCTGGCCGGGGTCGGTGTCATGCTCCGGAGATCTACAGCCTTCCTATCTCCCTCTCCCTTCTACCTGCTTCCGGCCACATCCCCTGCTCCGCGGCTCTCTTCGGCAACTCAGCAGCAGCTTCTGACGTCGGGGCCTACCCTCTGCGAGTCCCGCTTGTTTCAACTTCCTTTTTCCACAAAGGCGGGACTCGTAGAGGGAAGGCCTCGATGTCGGCAGCTTGTCTTGATCACTGCTGCTGACGAGTTGCTGAAGAGAGCCGCGGAGCAGGGGGGTGTTGCCAGGTGCAGGTAGAAGGGAGAGGGCCAGATGCAGGACTCGTGGGTGAGGGAGCAGAAGAGAGAGAGAAAGAGAGAGGGGAGGGAAACAAAAGGAAATCTTTCATACTGGGCTGGGCCGGAGTGGAGGGAGGGTGGAAAGATTCTAGCTACAGGGTGCAGTAACAAAGGAAAAGGGGGGAAAGCTGAAAATGGAGATAGTGACACAAAGAAGAGAAAGGGTAAGCAGGACCTACTGAATAAGGATAGAGATACAGAGGGGACATGAAGAGGAGGTGAAAAAGAGACATAGAAGTAATGTTGAAAAAGTGTGTGGGGGGAGATAAAGACATTGAAAGGGCAAATGGTGAACATGGCGTAAAGATAAGGACAGAGACAAATGAAGATTCTGAAAAAGTGGTGAGATAGGGATATAGGTGAGATGGACACAAAGAAGGGTGATGCTGGAAAATAGGTGGAATGGTAATTCTGACAGACACAGAAGGGAAATGCTGGATCAAGGAGAGATGGGGCTCAGGCTGGATGGAATGAGGAGAAATGCCTTGTTGGCCCGGAACTTCCTCTCCTACGTCAGAATTGACGTCAGGGAGCGGAATGCTGGTCAGCGCAACACTTCTGCAGGGAAAGCTTGGGACGGCGGTGGCTTGGGGGCTGTTCCCCGATTGCGGTGGCAGCAAACCGAGTGGCTTGGGGGATGGCACGGAGACAGAAAGAAGGGGAAACAGGGAGACAGAAATAAAAAGTTGGGGGAGAGAATGAGGTCTGGAGGAGAGGAAACATACAGGAGGCTGAAAGAAAGGAAGAAAGATTGGATGCACAGTCAGAAGAAGAAAGTGCAACCAGAGACTCATGAAATCACCAAATAGCAAAGGTAGGAAAAATGATTTTATTTTCAATTTAGTGATCCTGTATATAGCATTAAGATAAGAAACAATATATGCAGTGTTAGATTTGTTTTATAATGGTTTTGCGGCTCCAAGTTTTTTTTTCTTTTCGAAAACGGGTCCAAGTGGCTCTTTATGTCTTAAAGGTTGCAGACCCCTGGTATAGGCACTTGGGATCTCTTAGAGAGAGGAAGAGATAATGGCTACTGCGGATGAGGAGACTAGATGGGTCATTTTGGCCTTTCTCTGCCATCATGTTTCTGCTTCTGATGTTCTGCATCTGATAGTCTATTTTCTTGCAAATAGGCAATAGTCACGTTGTGTCTCTGAAAGGCTGCCAAAATCTTAATATGCTTTATGGGGGATGAAATTCCTCCTACATTCCAGGAGAGAATACGATCACTGGAACCGAAAGTCACCCCATCTTCACCAAGGCCTTTTAGATTGTTCCAGATGGAACCAAGGTAGGGGTGCCCAGCCTTCACCTTCACCTCTACAACCCTTCTTAATGAAAATAGGACACTATATTTTGAACTAGAAAGCAAGGTCAATGTAGACTCTCGATAATCCTAAAAGGAAATGGATAAAATTCCTGCAAATCTCACTTTGAATGACAATAGGGTAGTCGTTCCTCATATCTCGAAAGCACATCTTGCATTAATTAGATGAGGGTGTCCAACCCGCGGCCCATGGGCCGCATGCGGCCCCGTGAAGTATTTTGTGCGGCTCAGCTCGCGCTCGAGAGCAATGCGGTGTTTTCTTCTACCGCCCCCGGGTGTTTACCGTCTTGCCGGCACCCTCCTCCATCTTGCTGCAGCGTTTGCTCAAAGCCACGAGCAGCGGATCCTATGTGCCTCTTGCAGCTGACCCGGAAGTGTTCCCACTGACGTCGCAACATCAGAGGGAACGCTTCCAGATCAGCTGCAAAAGGCGCATGGAAGCCGCTGCTCGTGGCTTTGAGCGAACACTGCAGCAAGATGGAGGAGGGAACAGGCAAGACAGTAAACACCTCGGGCACAGAAGGGAGGGAGAAGGGCGTGAGACTTGAGAGGGCTTGAGAGGGAGGCACACAAACTTAGGAAAAATGATGGAAGGAAGGAGGGAGGGACATGAACTTAGGACACAAAATGAAGGGAAAGATAGAGGGGAGCATGAGCCATAAGATGGAAAAATGGAGGGAGTGAAGGAAAGAGATGCAGACTTGAGGGAGATAATAGAAAGGGAGAAAGGGAGAATTGGTTTGTCTGAGAAAGGGAAAGAGATGGTACAATTGGGGAGATAAAGAAAGAGGAAAACTGTTGGGCAGAGAGAGGAAGGACGGAGACAGAGAGAGAATTATTGGACATGGTGGTGGGAGAGGAGTGAGGTTGAGATGCATGGGCACAGAGAGTAGGTGGAGAACATGCTGGGCCGAGGAAGTCTCCTGGACTTTTTTTTTGGGGGGTGGGGTATTAAAAGAAGTGCCAGATTGGGTGTGGGGGGAGAGCTTATGGGTCCAGAAACAGAGGATAGAGAGAGAGGTGGTGGGCAATGGTCTGAAGGGGGAGAAGTTGGACCTGGGGTGGTATGGAGGAAGAGGGAAAGAGATACTTGAAGGGAGAACTGTTGTGAAGAGAAAGAAAGAAATGGTGGACCTGGGGGAGGCAGGCAGGCAGGGGAAGAGATGGGATGGGGGGGGCACTTGGGAAGAGAAAGGGAGAGAAGTTGGATCTGGGGATGGGAAAGAGAGAGAAATGTTAGGCCTGTGGATGGAAGGCAGAGAGATGCAGCAACTTTCTCTCTCTCTCTTTTTTTTTTTTTTTCTTCTCCATTTCATTGTTCAGCATCAAGGGGAGGGAAGAAGAAAAATAGAAAAGAGAGGAAGCAAAATGTTGGACCATGGAGATAGGAAGAGAGCTGGGATAAGATGATGCTAGGGGATGGAAAGAAAGGGATAGGGAGTTATAGCCTGACCAGTGGAAAGAGGGAGGGGGATTCTGAAAGTGGTGAGCCATGTGGATGAGGTCAAAATGGAGATGACAAGATGAGTTAGAGAGCAGTGAGTACAGTGGTAGAAATGTGGTAATGGGGAGTAGATAGAAAGGAATAGGAGGCTGGGAAAGGAGTGAGATGGGAAATGGGAGAGCTAGAGACTGAGAGAAGATGGAGAATTGAAAGGTAGCTGAACATTTAAAAAGAAGAAGGGTGAGAAAGAAGGCAAGATTTGAGTAGACAGAGGCATAAAAGAAAAAGTTAAGAAAGCTGAAAGGGAAAAATCAATACGTTGGAGACAGGCATAAGAAGGAAATGGAACGAGAGAAGAGGAGGAAAAAATGGACAGCAGACACTGGAAAGAGAATTAGTTGAAGACAGAGAAAAAGCAGAAAGAGAAACTGGGACCAAGATGATGGAAAAACAACATCCAGACAAGGTAGAAAAAATTGTTTTATTTTGAATTTATTAACTGGAATATGTTAGCTTTGGGATATGTGCATCACAGTTATTTTTGTATTCAGTGGCTTAGTCATATACAGCTGATTTGGGGGAGGGACTGGAGCCCAAAATTAGTGGATGGGCACCAAAGTTTCTCTCTGCCTAAGTGCAATTTATAAATACTTGAGCTAGTGGGGATTCTCAAGCCCTGGCAACTGAAGATATCTTCCTCCAGTCTGGCAACTCAAAATCTTCAAGCTTTGCAGCCAATGGCAATATCCTCAAGCTGTCCCTGCTTTCATGCATGCATGAAAGCCAAGGGGGAGGGGCAGGGAGAAGGGAAGGCAGCAGCTCTGCAATATTGCTGCCAGCTGCAGAACTTGGGAAGTTGGAGAAGGGGGAGGTGGCTGTCATTTGGTGAGGCTTGGGGGATCTCTACTAGCTACAGCAGGGGAGATATTCATTTTGAGGGAGCCTAAGCTCAAAGTGGGAGGCCAAAAAATGCAGTAATATTTACAGATTAAACGATCCTCCATGTGCGCTGCTGACAGCTGATTCAGCATCTCCACTCTGATGAGGCTCACCATAGCTGTAATAGAAGTGAATGGGAGAACCAGGAGCACGCATCCCTGCTCATCAGAATGGGGATGCGGAAGCCTATGGCTGCTCCCACTGTCAGCAGTGTACGTGGAGGATCACTCAGTCAGTGTAAGTATTACTGCTTTTTTAGGTTCCTCTCTAGTGTTCCTTTAATGAAGGTTTATCATTAGATACGTACATCTTCTATATTAGTGATTGCAAATTTGTGACCTGCTCAACCCTTTTTTGGCTCATCAGCAAGTGTTAGTGTTTGTGCGGCCTCAGAAAAAATTTTTCGGCCAATGCGGCCCAAGAAAGCCAAAAGGTTGGACACCCCTGAACTAGAGATTGTGCATTCTTTTATCTAGCTCCTTGGTTATGGAATAATTTGCCCATAGATTTGAGAAAAGAAGAATCACTAATAATAAAACTCTAAGCGCGCATGCGCACTCCTACCTGCGTGATCCATAGGTCCGTGGCAGGTAGGAGTGTGCATGCGTGCTTAGGGTTCTATTAGCTTGGGAGGAAATGCCCGGGACCTCCGGAGTGCAGAGGGGCTGCAGCTACAGAGGCGGCGCGGGACGACGGGTGGCGGCGGAGAAGCAGCGGCATTGGTGGCAGGAGCAGGAACTCTGTGGGGAGTGTGACTGGGAAATTACCGCGAAGTGGTGTCGGAGGAAAAGGAGCAGCGACACTGGCGGCAGGATCAGGAATGAGGGGAGTGGGACCGGGGAATTGCTGCGAGGTGACGGGTGGCAGAGGAAAAGGAGCAGCAGCGGCACTGACGGCAGCTGCAGGAACTCTGAGGGGAGTCAGGGAGGAAGGTAACAGGAAGGGAGGCCTACTGCTGGACAGGGGGAGCAAGGAAGAGGTGCTGCTGGACAGGGGGGGAGATAACAGGAAGGGAGGCCTACTGCTGGACATAGGGAGCAGGGAAGAGGTGCTGCTGGACACAGGGGAGGTAAAAGGAAGGGAGAATGCCTACTGCTGGATAGGAGGAGCAAGGAAAGGGTGCTGCTGACACGGGCGAGGTAAAAGGAAGGGAGAAGGGCTACTGCTGGACAGGGAAGCAGGCAAGGGGTGGTGGTGGACAGCCAAGGAAAGAGAAAGAAAGAAAGACAGACAGAAAGCGGCCAGGGAGAGACAGACAGAAAGCGGCCACATCTATCCTAGCACCCGTTAATGTAATGTGCTTAAAGACTAGTCTTACATAAATTTTAAGACACCTAAAAGCACATTTTTTTCAATTGGCTTTCTCAAATTGAATAATTGAGTTTGGGACTGTAATCTGTATTTATATAAGGATTAATTTTTGATATGGAATCATTTTTAACTGTATTTATTTATTAATTATGGTTTACTGAGATTTGATTGTTTTTATTAGAATTGCTATTAGAATTATTATTATGGAGAAGTTGATTGCTTTGTATTATAGGAAAAATTTTTTTTAACTGTTGCTTTTATTCTTTTCTATCCTATTTTTAAATGGAGTTCCTTTCTTGATGAATGTGTATTATACATTGCACACCACTTGGTCCTTTTTTTAGGCTGTTATGTAGTATAGAAAGTCCAGCACTGGTTGCCATACATGAAGAAGGACACGGTACTACTCGAAAGGGTCCAGAGAAGAGTGACTAAAATGGTTAAGGGGCTGGAGGAGTTGCTGTACAGGGAGAGATTGGATAAACTGGGCCTCTTCTCCCTTGAAAAGAGGAGACTGAGAGGGGACATGATCAAAACATTCAAAATACTGAAGGGAAAAGATTTAGTAGATAAAGACAGATTGTTCACCCTCTCCAAGGTAGGGAGAACGAGAGGGCACTCTCTAAAGTTGAAAGGTGGATAGATTCCGTACAAACGTAAGGAAGTTCTTCTTCACCTAGAGAGTGGTAGAAAACTGGAACGCTCTTCCGGAGTCTGTTATAGGGGAAAACACTCTTCAGGGATTCAAGACAAAGTTGGACAAGTTCCTGCTAAACTGGAACGTACACAGGTGAGGCTGGACTCATTTAGAGCACTGGTTTTTGACCTGAGGGCCACCGCGTGAGCGGACTGCTGGGCACGATGGACCACTGGTCTGACCCAGCAGCGGCAATTCTTATGTTCTTATAATAAACATAGCAAAAAGACTCAAGTGCTGTGAAAAACTAATATATCAAATGAACACTTTCACAAAAAATGTAAGAAAGACGTCTGCTGGATGTCTATGGTTCCTTGCAAGCTTAATCATAAAAGACAAACAGAGGAAAAAGCCTCAGACTAAGGCCCTCCCATCACCACAATGGTGGTTTAAAGGTGGTTAGGCGATAACCTCACTGGCAAAAAACCTCTGTGATATTGCAAATAGATAAAAGCATTGCTCGGTGCTATTTAAATTATTCTTAAATTATATGCATTTGAAGATAGAGGAAAAGTCTTCCACTTATCTGCTGTTGATCGGTACACCAACAGTGGCCAGCGTTTCACAACTCTGCTGCCTCAGGGTGTAACAAATCTGATCGAACTTAAAGAGGGCCTCAGTCTGAGGCTTTTTCCTCTTTTTGATTGATTGTCTTTTATGATTAAGCTTGCAAGGAACCATAGACATCCAGCAGACGTCTTTCTTATAATAAACACTAGTCGTTAAGCCCGTTACATTAACGGGTGCTAGAATATATGTCTGTCTGTCTTTTTCTTTCTGTCTCTTTCCTCCCTCCATTTCCCTGTGTAGCGCTGTCTCTGCTTTCTTCCTCACTCTGCACTCTCAAGCTGTAACATTACTGCCTCGCTTTTTCTCCCTGCAAGCATCTCTGCTCTCTTTCTCATCCCCATTCTCTTTGCTCTTTTTCTCTTCTTGCAGGGGGTCTCTGCTCTCCTTTCTCTATATGTTCCTGATTCCTGCAAACTTTTGTTTTCTCTGTATGCTCCTGATCCTGTGTTTCCCTGTAGGTGTCTCTTCCTTTTTTTTTTTTTAATTCCTTCTTCAGTCTGAGTTCTTTATCTGAACATTCCCTTCCTCAGTCTCTCCAGCTCTCTTGCCCTCTAAGCCCCTGCTGTGCATGTCGCTTCTGATCCCCTCTCACTGACCCTTGCGACTGCATCATTTTTGTTATGCCGGCTGGGTTTCCATGGCAACCCTGCTTGCGGGTCTGAGTGTAGGGCCATTTTGTTATTTCCTCGTGGGAAGCTGTCTGGGTCTGGCAACGCTGTGTTGGGTGGAAGTGGGGAGGCGGGGCCTCAGCACCGGCCAGGGTCCCGTGATCGGCTCGCGCCGCTGGCCCCCAGGAGCCCGAGCCCGGCGGCAGAGGAGGCAGGGACATGCCTGGCATGCCATGGTGCTGACCTCAGCGCTGAAGCTGCTGCAGAGACAGACCTACACGTACCTGTCGCACCGGCACAACCTGTACCTGTGCTTCGGAGGCATGCTGCTGCTCATCGTGTCCGCGTTGCAGTTCGGAGAGGTCAGTAGGCAGCTCGGCCTCACTTCGGGGGAGGCCACGAAGGATGGTGTGAACTCTATCGGCGGTCGCCGTTTGCGAAAGGGGAATGGTCCTGTTTGGTCTGCTACTGCCTGGAGGAGTTGAAGAGCAGGGAGGCCCGCGTCCAGATTCTCTGCCGGGTACTGTCACAGCTAGGCGCGCATGCGCACTCCTGCGACCACAGACCTACTGATCATGGAAGCACGCAGTTAAGAGTGCACATGCGCAGCCCATCAGGTCCATGATTTGTCAAGTGGTCCCTGACTCTTCCTATAACCTATATCTACTTCCATCCATACCCCTCAATCCCCTTATCCTTCAGGAATTTATCCAAACCTTCTTTGAATCCCTGTAGCGTGTTCTGCCCTATCACAACCTCCGGGAGTGCATTCCATGTGTCCACCACTCTCTGGGTGAAGAAGAACTTCCTGGCATTGGTTCTAAACCTGTTCCCTTTCAGTTTCTCCGAGTGCCCCCTTGTACTTGTGGTTCCCCACAGTCTGAAGAATTTGTCCCTGTCTACCTTGTCTATGCCTTTCATGATTTTGAAGGTTTCTATCATGTCTCCTCTAAGTCTCCGCTTTTCCAGGGAGAACAGCCCCAGCTTTTCTAACCTGTCAGCGTATGAGAAGTTTTCCATACCTCTTATCATTTTCATCGCTCTTCTCTGGACCCCTTCAAGTATTGCCATGTCCTTCTTGAGGTACGGCGACCAATACTGGACACAGTACTCCAGATGCGGGCGTACCATTGCACGATACAGTGGCATGATGACTTCCTTCGTCCTGGTCGTGATACCCTTCTTGATGATACCCAGCATTCTGTTTGCTTTCTTTGAGGCTGTCGCACATTGTGCCGATGCTTTCATTGTTGTATCCACCAGCACACCCAGGTCTCTTTCAAGGTTACTTACCCCTAACAATGATCCCCCCATTGTGTAGCTGAACATCGGGTTCTTTTTCCCAACATGCATGACCTTGCATTTCTCTATATTAAAACGCATCTGCCACTTTTTTGCCCACTCTTCCAGTTTTGTTAGGTCCCTTTGCAGGTCTTCACAGTCTTCCGTGGTTCTAACCCTGCTGCAGAGTTTGGTGTCATCTGCAAATTTGATAACCTCACACTTCGTCCCCGTCTCGATCATTTATAAATATATTGAACAGGAGCGGTCCCAACACCGACCCCTGCGGAACTCCGCTCGTGACTCATTGCCAGTCTGAGTATTGGCCCTTCACTCCAACCCTCTGTTTTCTGCCTGCCAACCAATGTTTAATCCATCGGTATACATGCCCCTCCATCCTGTGGTTCCACAGCTTCTTAAGCAGCCGTTCGTGTGGTACCTTGTCGAAGGCTTTTTGGAAGTCGAGGTAAATGATGTCTATGGGTTCCCCTTTGTCCATCTGGCTGTTTATTCCCTCAAAGAAATGTAGTAAGTTCGTGAGGCATGACCTTCCCTTGCAGAAGCTGGCTCGCCCTCAGCTGCCCATTTTTTTCTATGTGTTCGCAGTTGCTGTCCTTAATCAGTGCTTCCATCATCTTACCTGGAACCGAAGTCAAGCTCATCGGCCTGTAGTTTCCCGGGTCACCTCTTGATCCCTTCTTAAAGATAGGCGTGACATTTGCTATTTACCATTCCTCCAGGATCTCCCCAGTTTTCAAGGATAGGTTACATATTACATATTTGCCAGAGTGTTTCCACTATTTCTTTTCTCAGTTCTTTTAGTACCCTTGGGTGGATTCCGTCCGGACCCAGTGATTTGTCACTTTTCAATCTATCTATCTGTCGGAGGACGTCCTCATGGCTTACCTCTATTCGCTCCAGCTTTTCATCTTGATCCCCACTTATGATCTCCTCGGGTTCTGGTACATTGGATGTGTCCTTGCCCTTGAATCTAGCAATGCCACATTTGCACATCCTCCTATTATTAACATATTTAAAAATGCCTTGTCTCCAATTTTAATGTATTGACTATTATTTCTTCCATTTGTATCTTTGCTTTCCTAATTTACTAGCTTCTATTAGCTTTTCCTTATAATGTTACTGTATGTGTCTTCTTTCTGCAATTTCTGTAGCTTATAAATACTAACCTATTTTTCTTTCCCTTTTTAGCTACTTATCTGAGAACCAAAGCTGCATTCTTTTTCTCTTATTTTTATTTACTTTTCTAACAATTAGGCTTATTGCCCTTTAAATATCTCCTTTAAGTTTTGCTATTGCTTTCCTACTTACCTGAAATGTTCCCATCCATCTAAGAACTCCTTGAGGTATTCTATCTTGACAATTTTTTTCTAGTCTAGAACTTTCATTTTTGAGAGAATTCTTTTCCAATGACACTGAAACGGGAAAGGAGGAGGGGATGAAAAAATAATGTAGAAAATAAAAAGTCAGCTAAAACCAGATATGTTTGATAACCATTGGAATAGATCATTAGAGGGTCTACTTAACTTCACTAAACTAAACCTTAAGTTTGTAAATCGCATCATCTCCACAGAAGTAGAGCTCGACACGGTTTACAGGAGTTGGTATAGAAAGGAAATACAATGAAAAGTAGAAGGACTTAGAGAGAGAAGTTTAGAGGGACTTCGTATATCAATGAGGGAGTGGTCATTGCATTTTAGAGAAAAGCCAAGTTTCAAATGTTTTCGGAAGAGTTGGAGGGAGGTCAGGCTTCGAAGCGGGGTAGTAAAGCTGTTCCAGAGTTCGGTGATCCTGAAGAAGAGGGAAGTCCCTAATTTTCCTGCATGGGATATGCCTTTTAATGAGGGGAAGGATAGTTTGAATTTTTGAGTGGATCTGGTGGTGTTGGGATTAGAGGAGTTCCAGGATAATGGAAAAAGGGAAGGCAGGATACCGTGTAGAGACTTGAAGGTTAGGCAGGCGCATTTGTAATGAACCCTAAGGATTACTGGGAGCCAGTGAAGCTTAGACAGAAGTGGGGAGACGTGGTCAAATTTGCTTTTTGCAAAGATTAGTTTAGCCGCAGTGTTCTGGATCCGCTGGAGTCTATGAAGGCTTTTCTTTGTCAGGCTTATGTAGATGGAGTTACAGTAATCCAGTCTGGAAAGAATGATGGATTGTACGAGGACAGCAAAGTGATGATGATGGAAGCAGGATCTCGCTTTCCTTAACATGTGAAGGTTGAAAAAGCATTTTTTTACTAAGGAATTAAGGTGGTCATTGAAGGACAGTGTGGAATCAATGATGATGCCCAGAACTTTGCATGAGTGTTCAAGCTGCAATGTGGTGCCAGAGGACAGTGAGATGAGGGTGGGTAACTGATCTAATTTTGGGCCGAGCCAAAGTAGTTTTGTTTTGGTCTCGTTTAATTTCATTTGTACGGTGAGGGCCCAGGATTGGAGGTTCGATATACATGAAGAGATGTTCTCAGAGAGATTAGTGAGGTTAGAGTCGGTCTCGAGGAGGACAAGAATGTCATCGGCGTAAGTGTAAAGTGTTTCCAAGGGGGACAGTTGGAGGAGTTTCTGGGAGGACATATAAACATTGAAGAGAATCGGGGATAGAGGTGAGCCCTGAGGAACTCCACAAATCGGTTTCCACGGGAGGGATGAGGAGCCATTCATGTTAATGAAGTAGGAGCGGGAACGTAAGAATTTTGAGAACCAATCTAAGACTATTGAGTTTATGCCAATTTCAGAAAGTTGGAGAATTAGTATATCATGATGGACCATGTCGAAAGCTGCAGAAAGGTCGAATTAAAGAAGAACAGCAAACTTATTGCGAGAGTGAAGATGTTGGACCTTTGAGATTAATGAGGCCAATAGGGATTCGGTGCTGAAGCTGGGTCTGAAGCCATGTTGGTAAAGTAGGAGAATGGAGAATCTTTCAAGATAGGATGAAAGTTGGGTAGAGGAATATTTGCTATTGCGATAGCTGGATGGTATGGAGGGGTCTAGATCAGCTTTTTTCAGTAGTGGGGATAGGGCAATGCTTCCCATTTCTGCAGAGAATAGGCCTGAAAGTAAGGCAGAGTTTATCAGATTGGTGAGAGATGAGATGGCTTGTGTGGGAATTTTCTCGTATAGGTAGGAGGGGAAGGGGTCCAAGGTACAGTTGCAGGATTTCAACTTGAGGCAGAGTTTAGCAACCTGGGAATCAGAAACGAGCTCGAAGGTGGTCCAGGATCTGTCGACTGGAATATGGTTGGCGACAGTTGGAGTGGGGTTGGAGTCGGTGGATACCAGAGAGATGTAAGAGGGTGCTGGTGGGAACGAGCATCGTAAGGTAGTGACTTTCTCATTGAAGAATTTTGCTAGATCATCTGCAGATGGAGAGGAGGGGAGTGTGGTAGTGTCATGTTTGGAGGATAAGGAGTGCCAGATGTTGAACAAAGTATTACTTTGGTTGTTGGACCTGGAGATTTTGTTACCGAAGTAATTCTTCCTTGATTTTTTTAGTTCAGTATTGTAAGACTTAATATTAACCTTCCAGGACTGTCTGTCTGTGGGGGATTTAGATTTTTTCCATTTGCGTTCCAGTAATCGACACTTCAGGAAAGCAATAAAAACCCACCTCTTCCCTTTGAGAGTGCACCTACCCAAATCCCCAAACTTAACAAAGAAGAGCACCAGCCCTTTGCTGTCACAAATCTTAAACGCTGAGGCGCTTTGCCCACCGTACCATGAACTGTCGCACTTTATATTGTAAATAAAGAATTGGCTAAACGGTCCTCATCCCTTAAAGGGAATGTAAAGGCTAGAAACTAGTTCAAGTTTCAAGTTTATTTGTTCTTAATGAATCGCCTATTTAAATTGCTAGGCGATGTACAACATAGTAAAATATACAAATAAAACATTGGTGTTGACATCTAAAATAACTTAAATGATAGATAATGGACATCAGTATGAGTCTTTCATGGATCAACGGAGGAATATAGGCTCAGGCTGTACCTCATGGGTGACTAGCACCAGACGTAAGTCCAAATGAGAATTGCCCCATACATCATTTAGTCCATCTGGACATGACCGCTCTATTCAGGGGGAACATAAAAAATGCCTATTAAACATTACCATCAAGGGAGAGGACACAATGAAATTTAATGAAAAAGAATTTAAAGAAATGTGAAAGAAATATATAATAAAAAATAGAAAATAAGAAATCTTATTATCATCAATAGACTCCCAAAGACATCACAGCATTTAAGGTCCTTAAAGTGCTTGCAGAAACGCTGCGTTTCATGGATTTTCCCATGCTCCGGGATATGGCATTGACAGAATAAATGTAACTTCTGCCGCCTTAATTTTGAAAGCTTGCTTTATGTGCATTCTTGACGAAGATAGTCTGCTTTATGTGCATCTCCGCTCCTGGCGAAGGTGGCGAAACAGAGCTCTGTCGAGTGGCGACATTACTTCTTAAGGCAGCATATGTTCTTCAACAAGACGCATCTAAATACCGACTTGTATCAAACAGCTTCTAATGAATTTCTATAATAGAAGCAGTGCTACGAATAAGTGGTGCCATGAACTTTAAATTTACAAAGTTTTTGATAAAATTTTTTATAGTACTAGTAATGCTATGAACTTTAAACCTACGAATTAGACACTTTATTGATTGTTTTCTTTTTTAGTATTTAAGAACTTTTCTACATATTTTTTTTATTTTCACATGAACTTTCTTCTTCATGGATTGAATTACGTTTTCTATTTATTAAGAGATTGTCACAAATTTTCAATCTAAATAATTTTTTTCAATATTTAAGACTCATAACAATATTAATTTTTATAGCATGGATTTTTAAAGCACACTAGCGTGAATTTTTTTCAAGCACTTGCACTTTAAGGACCTTATATATACTGTGATGTCTTTGGGGGAGTCTATTTTTTATTATATATTTCTTTCACATTTCTTTAAATTCTTTTTCATTAAATTTCATTGTGTCCTCTCCCTTGATGGTAATGTTTAATAGGCATTTTTTATGTTCACACTGAATAGTGTGGTCATAGAAACATAGAAACATAGAAAGATGACGGCAGAAAAGGGCTATAGCCCATCAAGTCTGCCCATTCTACTGACCCACCCCATTAAGTCTGAGTGCTGATGACTTAGTTCCTTTGCTCGACCCTCGTAGGGATCCCACGTGGATGTCCCATCTATTCTTAAAGTCGAGCACGCTGGTGGCCTTGATCACCTGCCTCGGAAGTTTGTTCCAATGATCCACCACCCTTTCCGTGAAAAAGTACTTCCTGGTGTCACCACTAAATTTCCCTCCTCTGAGTTTAAGCAGGTGCCCCCTTGTGACCGAGGGTCCCTTGGGAACGAATATGTCGTTTTCCACCTCGACTCGACCTGTGACGTATTTAAATGTCTCAATCATGTCACCCCTTTCCCTGCGCTCCTCTAGAGTATAGAGCTGCAATTTGCCCAGTCTTTCTTCGTATGAGAGACCCTTGAGTCCGGAGACCATTCTAGTGGCCATCCGCTGGACCGACTCGGCTCGAAGCACATCTTTACGGTAATGCGGCCTCCAGAATTGCACACAGTATTCCAGATGAGGTCTCACCATGGATCTGTAAAGTGGCATTATGACTTCAGGTTTGCGGCTGACGAAGCTTCTCTTGATACATTCCATCATTTGCCTTGCCTTGGAAGAGGCCTTCTCTACTTGTTTGGCAGCCTTCATGTCTGCACTGATGATAACTCCCAAGTCCCATTCTTCTGAAGTCCTAGCTAGTGCTACTCCATTCAAGGTGTATGTTCTGCATGGATTTCTACTGCCAAGATGCATGACCTTACACTTCTTAGCGTTGAAGCCCAGCTGCCATGTTGAGGACCAGTTTTCCAACGTGATCAGATCTTGCGTCATACTATCCTTGAGATTGCTTTCACTTACTATATTACACAGTTTGGCGTCGTCAGCGAACAGCGCTACTTTACCCTGAAGCCCCCGGGTCAAGTCCCCTATGAATATGTTGAAAAGGGATGGTCCCAGGACTGATCCCTGCGGCACTCCGCTAGTCACCTCCGATGTCTCAGAGAGGGTGCCATTGACCACCATTCTCTGAAGTCTTCCACTCAGCCAATCATTGACCCATGCAGTTAGTTTCTCACCCAACCCCATCGATTTCATCTTGTTTAATAGTCTACGGTGCGGGACACTGTCAAAAGCTTTACTGAAATCCAAGTACACTATGTCTAGAGACTCTCCCGAGTCTAGCTTTCCTGTCACCCAGTTAAAGAAGCTGATAAGATTGGATTGGCATGACCTGCCCCTAGTGAATCCATGTTGACAGGGATCCCTCAGATTTCCCTCATCCAATATCATGTCTAATTTATCTTTAAGTAGAGTTTCCATGAGTTTACACACTATTGATGTGAGACTCACTGGCCTGTAATTCGCAGCCTCTGCTCTGCAACCCTTTTTGTGCAGAGGAACAATGTTGGCTGTTTTCCAGTCTAGGGGGACTCTCCCCGTACCTAGGGAGAGATTGAAGAGCACGGCTAACGGTTTCGCCATAGCTCTCTGAGCACTCTTGGGTGCAAATTATCCGGTCCCATGGCTTTGTTCACCTTGAGTCTTGATAGTTCTCTGTAAACATTAGTTGGTGTGAACTAAAAATTCTGAAATGGGTCTTCCATGCTTTGCTTTGCTTCCAGCCGTGGCCCGTGCCCTGATGCCTCGCAGGTGAAGACTGAACAGAAGTAATCATTCAGTAGTTTGGCCTTATCAGAATCTGTTTCCACATAGTTCCCTTCTGGCGTTCTAAGGCGTACTATCCCGTTTGTGTTCTTTTTCCTGTCGCTAATGTACCTGAAGAAGGATTTGTCCCCTTTCTTAATGTTCTTCGCTAGAGTTTCTTCCATTCGAAGTTTGGCCTCCCTGACTGCTGTTTTGACCTCTGCAGACTTTGTCCTGTATTCAATGTTTGCTTCTTTTTTCCCCGTGCGTTTGTATGAGAGAAATGCTTTTTTCTTCTCTTTGATGAGGTAAGAGACCTCATCATTGAACCATTGGGGTTTCATTTTTCTTTGCTGTTTGGTTACCGATTTTATGTAGCGTTTAGTTGCCTCATGAAGGGTCAATTTCAAGGTTGACCACATAGTTCCACATTATCAGTTACTTCTTGAACCTGCAGCGTCTGATGGACGAAATCTCCCATGCGTGCGAAGTCAGTGCCTCGGAAATTGAGTACCCTTGTTTTTGTTTGTGACCTGGGGAAGCCTTTCTTAAGGTTAAACCATACCATGTTATGGTCACTGGTGGCTAGCGTTTCTCCCACCGAGACCTCCGAGACGCTTTCCCCGTTCGTAAGTACCAGGTCCAGGATGGCCTGGGCCCTAGTGGGCTCTAGTACCATTTGTTTGAGCCGTACTCCCTTCATGGACGTTAATATCCTCCTGCTATCACAAGTTGTCGCTGAGAGTGTGTTCCAGTCTACATCAAGCATGTTGAAGTCTCCCATCAGAACGACGTCCCCCCGTAAGGTGATATTCTCAATGTCTTCGATTAATTCTGCGTCCTTGTCCTCCGATTGTCTTGGAGGTCTGTATACCACACCAAGGTACAGACATTTTTCTCTGCCTCTGGCCAGGTTCACCCAGATGGATTCCCCAGTATACTTGACATCCGTGATCCTGGTTGTCTTGATGTTCTCTTTGATGTAAAGTGCTACCCCTCCTCCTAACTTACCCTCTCTGTCTTGTCGAAGCAGGTTGTATCCTGGTATAGTTATATCCCACCCATGAGAGTCTGTGAACCATGTTTCGGATAGTGCAACTATGTCTAGGTCTGCATTAACTATTTCTGTTTCTAGTTCTAGAAATTTATTCCCTAGGCAGTGTGCGTTAACATACATAGCTCTCCACTCTTTCTGTCTGCTAGGCTCCTGTAGTGAGCCATCCATTTGAATTAAAGTGTCACCTAGTGATTGTTTTGCAATAAGGGTACTTACCTCAGACTTAGAAGCGGAGATTTGGTTCGCCCCATCAGGATTGTTACTTACTGCTCCGGTGTAAAAGTGGGTACCCACCCCCGATTTACCTAGTTTAAAGCCCTTCGAAGTAGGCGGGCTAGCCTGTGTCCGAAGACATTCTTACCTCTGTTGGTCAGGTGGAGTCCGTCTGATCCCTGTAGTCCCTGTAGTGCCTCTCCGTGATTCAGGAATCCGAAGTTCATTTCCTGGCACCATCGTTGTAGCCACTCATTCGTCTTCAGGATACGTTCATCCCTGTCCCTTCCTCTGCCCCTAACAGGAAGAATTGAAGAGAATACTACCTGTGCTCCTGTCTGCTTTAGCCTCTTTCCCAGAGCTCCAAAGTCTCTAGCTATGTCCTCCAGGGAGTTCTTGGTAGTGTCGTTCGTCCCGACGTGAATGAGCAGCATGGGGAAGTGGTCCTGGGGCCTGAGAAGTCTATCAAGACAGGTGGTCACATCTCGTATTCTGGCTCCTGGCAGACAGCAGACCTCCCTCGACTGCATATCCGGTCTGCATATTGGTCCCTCGGTGCCCCTCAACATGGAGTCCCCAATGACTATCACTCTACGCTTCTTTTGGGGGTGTCGATCCATTGTCCTTGGAGATGTGTGTTGTTCCTGTTCCATGTCCACATCGGTAGTTTCTTCCTGCAAGACCTGGAATCTGTTCTTCAGGTTCAGATGTGGAGTCGATGTGGAGCTGCCCTGGTGAGAGAAAGAGTGAGAAGGTGAAGAGATTGTAAATGGAGGGGGGGTCTCCTACGTTTACCTGTGGAGGAGGTCACTAACTGCCAGGAGTCAGTGTCTCCATCCATCTCCTGAACAGCAACAGTTGGTTTCTTTATCGACGGCCCTGGTGTCATCATGGGAGATCCGTCACGAGCCCGTTCTGTGATTTGGGATAGCTCCTGCACTATCCCATCGATATAGGCCTCATCCTCTCTAATGCCTCTCAGACGTTTCACCTCCTCCCTGAGGCTCCTTAGTTCCTGCATGATGTCATCATCCTGCTGGCCGACCTCCTCTGTCTGTGTAGAGGCAGTAATGTACTGCCGTGTGATGGGCTCGGTTTGCACGGAGACGTCCCTTCCCGGTGCTTTGTCCTCCTCTGTCTGCGCGTAGGCTGAGGCCATCTCCTGGATCACCTCAGTGCAAGGGATGCCGACCTTGCTTGTAGGTTTCACACTCCTTGTCCGCCCTGCCATAACAAAACAAAACAAAAAGGGAGAGAGAGAGTTAATGCGATAGAGTAAATGAGAGAGAGTAAATGTGAGAGTATGAGAGTATAAGAAAGTATGGGGGTATGAGAGTGTGAGAGTATGAGAGATAGTATAAGAATGTGTGAGGTTAGGGCTTCTGAGAGGTAAGGTTGAAATAAAGTTGAAAGTTAGGTGTTAGAGAGAACAGTAGGGTGTCTGGAATGACGAATTTGCCCTAATGTGTCCTGTTGCCCCGGATTTGGCTCTTCTTTAGGCTCTTCGCAAAGGCGCTCTCGCTAAGGCGAGCGCCTTTGCCGCTCGCCTTCGCCGCACGCCGAACGGCTGCGCGCCATTGGCTCGCCTCCTTTAAAGGAGGAGCCCAGTCGCAAGCTGCTGATGCTGTGGGGGTGGGCGGAGTTACTCTCGCCGCTGCCCCAAAGTTCTCGCCACGCGCTCCGGTGCTCCTAGCGCCTCACTCTGCCTCCCCGCCTGTTCGCCTCTCTCCTCCTTCCTCTCCCGAACTGCTTGCCTGTCTCCTGCTAGCAGCGATCAGTGCTGCGCCCGTTGGCTCACCTCCTTTAAAGGAGGAGCCCGGTCGCAAGCTGCTGACGCTGTGGGGGTGGGCGGAGTTACTCTCACCGCTGCCCCGAAGTTCTCGCCACGCGCTCCGGCGCTCCTAGCGCCTCACTCTGCCTCCCTGCCTGTTTGCCTCTCTCCTCCTTCCTCTCCCGAACTGCTTGCCTGTCTCCTGCTAGCAGCGATCACGTCCAGATGGACTAAATGATGTATGTGGCAATTCTCATTTGGAGTTACGTCTGGTGCTAGTCACCCATGAGGTACAGCCTGAACCTATATTCTTCCGTTGATCCATGAAAGGCTCATACTGATATCCATTATCTATCATTTAAGTGACTAGTTTCTAGCCTTTACATTCCCTTAAGGGATGAGGACTGTTTAGCCAATTGTTTATTTATATTGTTTTGGACATTATCGGCTAAGCTAGTCCTTTAGGGTTCTGGTTTTTGAGCACTTTATATTGCCCAACATATAATGCTCTACCCTACCAAGTCACTATGTTTTTGTCATACAGTGCTTTGCCACACTGGCATACTGTCACCTTTTTCTCCCATTCTACTATACATTGTCTTTCTTACTATATATGCCACACCATATCTACCATGCTACAAATTCATGTGCTATGTCCACTACACAATATTTGCTATCCCGTGTTCACCGCACTAGGTTCTACCATGTTAAGTGCCATACTGTCATAATAGGTTAGCTGTGTTTGTATATTGTTTGCCAAGCTATGTTGCCACCCCAAACCCCCCGTCGGACCTCTTTAAAAATTACTTTTTCCCCCGCGTGCTTCTGTCTTGTGACGAATTGTCAGCGCTGGATTGTCAGCGCGCTGGCGTCTTGCGCGCCACTGTCTATGAACCGTTTTTATATTGTCACCAACTAGGCCTCTGGTCAGAACACTAGAGGGTGCTAGTGATGACCTTCGTTGGACTCTGGGCATGCTCCCCTGGAAATGGGGTAAACCCTTCAGGAAAAAACCCTGGCCTAAGTGTCTGCCTAGGGCTGCCAGATAGACTGGTCAGTGAAATTAACATCACCAATTCAAGAAGCAGTAGGTAATAAAAGTCATCAACTTTTATTTGGTCCTTTAACTGGACCCAGTTCAGAATAGTCAAATTCCAGAAGAACAAAAAAACAGTAGCACAAACAAAAGCATTTTTCCTTCTGTCTGTTTAAGCAATACATGTTGTGATTTCACTGCCCTGGGCTTTCTGGTCAACACAGGTAGGCATATTTCACCAGGCAGTATTGCATAAAATCTTTCAGTTCACTGTCTTCTTCATAATACAATGTCTGCCATGCTATCTCTGCAATGCTACACTTGTATATATAATACTACGTCTGTCATGCTTTGTTTGCCATGCTTGTAATACTATGTTTATCGTGCTTACTAAGGGGACTTTTATTAAGGCGCGCTAACCGATTTAGTGTGTGCTAAAGATCAGCGTGCACTAAATACTAAGGCATCCATTATATTCTATGGGTGCCTTAGCATTTAGCGCGCCTTAATAAAATGATCCCCTAAGTTTGTATATATGACTGTTTGCCATGCTAAGCTGCCATCCTCTGTTTTGTCATGCAATGCTTGTCATGCGGTGTCACACTGTGCCATGTTTGTCATGTTATATTTTACCATGTTTTGTTATATGTAAACTCGTAACCTGTTCTGAGCCCTCCTGGGAGGATGGGATATAAAATCAAATAAATAAATAAAATGTCCCAATCAACATGTGGCATATTGAAATCACCTATTAGTAGCACTTTGTCTCTCACAGCTCTATTAAGAATGTCTTCAATTAAATCTTTGTCCACTTCTGCCTATGAAGAAGGCCTGTATATTACATCAATATAAATAGATAATCCATTTCATCTTTCCAGATTAACCCTCAGACAGCGCACGTCAGCCTTTTCCCTCACAGCCTTTCCCGTGCTATTGTTATTGTCTACTATGACACCCACCCAGATCCTTTTCTTGAACGTTGACCCCAGGATCGAAAGCTTCTAGAAGATCAGCTGAGCTGTGGAAACTTTTTCCCGTGTGAGATCATCTGAATGTAAGGACTTGTATCCTGTTGTTTATTGGAGACACTTATTTAGAGGTAAATAACTTGGATTTATTTACATTCTGAAGACACTAGATGGAAAAATATAATAATAATACTTTATTTCTTGTATACCGCCAAACCAGTAAAAGGTTCTAGGCGATTCACAGCAAGACAAGGCTGAACATCCAGTGTGAAGGACTAGTCTAGAGATTAGGGCAGAAGGCTTAAAACCAAGGAATCCAGGTTTAAAATCCTACACCTCTCAGAGATAAGCCTTGTTACTGCTTCAGGTACAAATTTAGATTACAAGTCCTTTAGGATCATGGAAATACCTATGCACCTGAATGTAACTTGCCTTGAGCTTGGGTTTGGAAAAGAAAGTAATTATTCCAATGTACATAATTTCCCACATGTGATTAAACCAGACAAATATTTACAATCTGAGATCTAGAAAAGAGCCCCATTGCAAACATTCTATGACAGTCCTATTCTCTTGTCCCAGCATGAAATCTGTTTTAATGTTATTAAACTAGTGTTGTAATCCAGCCAGTATTTTATATGAGTGATTTCAAATCAGTAGCATTTTATGCTCATTTTGAACTAATGTGATAAAAAGAGCCAAATTTACAAGTGACTTGGTTCCTGGGGAGAAACTTTTGATCAGCCCTTGATGTATCCTAATTCATTGTGGGGTTTCCAATGCCAGCTTCTTCTAATGACAAATGAGCACAGCATAGAGTGGTAAGAGACATGCAGAGGAAGTTGGAAATGCGTGTAGTTAGTCTTGTCTTGGCATGCATGTGGTCAATCCTATTACTACTACCGTATATACTTGAATATAAACTGAGATTTTTGGGCCCAAAAATGCGGGTCTCAGTTTATATTCAGGTTCTCAAGTCTGTGCGCTTTTCCCCCCCCACCCCCCCACCCCACACAGACACGTTGTAGGCCTCTCTTAAGCCCTGGTGGTCCAGCGATGGGCTTGGATAGAGGCGATTCTTCCCGAGTCCTGTCCTGGCCAACTGCTAACCGCCCCGCTTCCTTCCTGCCTTCTGGACCCCTCTACAATATACCTTTTGAACCCCGGTGGTCTAGCAGTGAAGCAGGGCAGGAGTGATTTTTCTTCACTCCTGCCCCATGCGGAGTTGCGATGAGAAATAGCTGCGCAAGTTCCCAGGGCAGTCTCATGAAACCGTGCGAACTTGCACATTTTTTTGTGTGTCTAATAACCTTTGTTTCACAACTATTCACCTACTTTCTTTCCTATAATGCGCACTAGCATAAAAGTGTAAAGCTCAAATGACAAAATCGCCTTTGTTCTGGTTTCTTTACATACATTTGTATTTCAAAGGTTTCTCAACCTGATCTTTTTAAAACAGTTGCACATAAATTTAAATTCTAATGGGTTTTCAACTTTGTCTTCTGTTACTTGGTGTCAGCCTAAACAAACCAAAAAACTGCAGACCTTGTACACGATGCAGGCAGACTTTATTATGACAAGTAAATCTTTGATTAAAAACCTTTTACCAGGTAAGGGACCCAACACGGTCCGTGTTTCGGACTAACCTTCGTCAGGGGTCCTAATAAGTACAAATACAATATTTAAAACCAACATATTTAGAAATACAATATATTAAAAAAAAATTTTTTTTATCAAATGTATCAATATATTAATTACTATAATGGTCCAATTATTCCATTAAAAATAATTTAAAAAATAGAATTTTAAAAAAAGGTTTGAAAAGAAGGAAGGAAAGATATATTATAAAATAAATAGGTAATATAATAGATAATTTTGTTTTTGATTAAACTGTATATATCTGATAAGAGACTCTGTTAAACAAAAAAAATTCAAACAATTAAAATATACAAAGGGAGGAAAGAAAGAAGGGAGGAAAGAAAGAAGAACCAAGAAAAAATAAAAATATATATAAAATAATATAAATATATAATACATACCACTTTTGATAAAGGGGAAAATTATCAAAAGAAAAAAGCCTTGGATAAATAGCTATCAAGAGACATAGAAAAAGGCATATAAACATAACAATAGAAATAATCATAGACATATATCTTAGCCAAAATTAAATTAAATAAAATAAATAATATGGTATGGAATGAAGTGTAACAGTGGGCAAATTAATTGTCATAAATCACTAAGATATACAGCAATGAAAAAACAATGATAATTCAAAATAAGGCAATTAACAACAGTTGGAAGCAATTAGAGACAATACAACCGTTAAGTAGTTACTGATCATATGCTATTGAATGTAAAAAGACAACCCAGAGAATAAAAGATATATAGTCATGCTAAAATATCATTTTTTAAAAAAAACCTAAACCTGCAGTGATTATAAAATCAATAAAGAGATATATATGTGTATGCCAAAACAACCGTTAAGCACTATATATTTACTCATTTTGTTTCTTAAATTTTACAGAGGCACCCCAACGAATGTTATATCATATTACTTTAATTTGTAACAAAAGAAGCACCATATGGAAATACTTTTTTGGCTAACAGGGAAAGAAGAATTCAGAACAGATGTCACAGATTGTATACTTTAAGGACAAATACTGCATGACTATATATCTTTTATTCTCTGGGTTGTCTTTTTACATTCAATAGCATATGATCAGTAACTACTTAACGGTTGTATTGTCTCTAATTGCTTCCAACTGTTGTTAATTGCCTTATTTTGAATTATCATTGTTTTTTCATTGCTGTATATCTTAGTGATTTATGACAATTAATTTGCCCACTGTTACACTTCATTCCATACCATATTATTTATTTTATTTAATTTAATTTTGGCTAAGATATATGTCTATGATTATTTCTATTGTTATGTTTATATGCCTTTTTCTATGTCTCTTGATAGCTATTTATCCAAGGCTTTTTTCTTTTGATAATTTTCCCCTTTATCAAAAGTGGTATGTATTATATATTTATATTATTTTATATATATTTTTATTTTATCTTGGTTCTTCTTTCTTTCCTCCCTTCTTTCTTTCCTCCCTTTGTATATTTTAATTGTTTGAATTTTTTTTGTTTAACAGAGTCTCTTATCAGATATATACAGTTTAATCAAAAACAAAATTATCTATTATATTACCTATTTATTTTATAATATATCTTTCCTTCCTTCTTTTCTTTTCAAACCTTTTTTTAAAATTCTATTTTTTAAATTATTTTTAATGGAATAATTGGACCATTATAGTAATTAATATATTGATACATTTGATAAAAAAATTTTTTTTTAATATATTGTATTTCTAAATATGTTGGTTTTAAATATTGTATTTGTACTTATTAGGACCCCTGACGAAGGTTAGTCCGAAACACGGACCGTGTTGGGTCCCTTACCTGGTAAAAGGTTTTTAATCAAAGATTTACTTGTCATAATAAAGTCTGCCTGCATCGTGTACAAGGTCTGCAGTTTTTTGGTTTGTTTGTTCTGGATTGTTTTACACTGCAGACAGTTGAACCTTGGTTTCCTCCTTGGTTTTGGTTTGTTACTTGGTGTCAGCCTAGCATTGCTAGCAATCAGCATTTTCGATTAGCCTAACCAATGTCAGCAAAGGCCTATGGGAGATCTTATCATTCATATCTGACCTTAGGGAATGTCATTGCAACAACCTTAATTCAATCAGTGCTTAGAGGACCTGGCAGTAAAAAGGTGCTAAAGACAGCTAAGAGGTGTTAAGAAGATGTGTTAATGTCTGATGCTTAGGATGGACAGCTAAGGATGTACAATGGGTCCAGGTGCACAGATAACTAAGATTAATCAGAAACTATTGTCAGAGGCATACTGGAAATTACATTTGACTCCAGTCTATTCTTCTCCAGTCTAGCACACCTCGCTCACCTTCCTTATCAGTGAAACTAACCATTGTTTCAAACAGTTTACAAAGGATAGGGATACTTAACTTTAAAAGATTCTATTGAAGTTCAATAGATTCTATTTGTTATAAAAAGCCCCTTCTCAACATCAATCCCCTCTCTTGCTCTCTATCTTTAGAACCAGAGGCTTAGACCATCACCACCCCCATCCCCCTTTCTCTCTGGCTCTCCATGGAACTTCATGCTTCTCTGTCTCTCTTTTCCTCTGGACTCTGTAAGGCAGGGAAACTGCTTTGCTCTCTCCTTAATTGTAATGCTTATAAATATTGCTTTTCTGTAAGCCTATTTCTATAATATATTCTTTATGCAATCACTTCTGGCTGTGCTTGTTATTTGATTCTACTTCCTGATGAATCTTCTGTGAGGAATTGAACCTGGGACCGCAGATTGTAAGGCCGCTTCAACCATAACCCCTCCAAACCTTACATTTTGGGGGGTCTAACCTTACACTTGGTTTGTATTTTTGCGTGCAGGTTAACAGATATAGTGAGAGTGTTTACATATTTCCAACTGTAGTTTTACATCCAAAACATTGGATTGTAAAAGGTAAGTAACTTAACTGTATAATAGTTATGATCACTGTAGAGGTTATGGTTATTTCAAGACAGAGCTGCTTGAATCATCCCGATGCATTTTGCTATATTTTTGGGGAGTACACAACTGAAAGCAAATAGGAAACCTATTTCTAAGTTTGTAAAAAGAGCATATGTAGGTAATTTTGGTGTCAAGTTTGGAGATCAAGGTAAGCTATGGGCTCCTCATTGTATGCAAAATTTATACGGAGCATTTGTGCTAATGGACAAATGGAAAAAGAAGCTGCCTGAAATTTGGAATACCAATGATTTGAAGGGAACCAAAAAACCACTTTGACTGTTATTTTTATATTGTTAATATCATAGGCATCAATCAAAATAATTGTGACAAGTGGTCTTACCCTGATATACCTGTTCTGCGCTTGGATATTGTACCCGTTCCACATTTCCGTGAACTACTTCAGCTCTGAGGATAAGTCTTGCATGTGTGATATTGCACAAGGTAAAGAAAGTTGGGGCAGTGACAGTGATTCCCAAACAACTTCACATAGTGAACATTTTGACCAGAATGAATTGAGTGATCTGATCAGGGACTTAAATCCTTCCAAGGAGTCTTCTGAATTGCTTGCCTCCAAACTAAAGGAAAAGAAAGTACTTCAGCCTGGAACAAAAATTAAATTTTATCAAAGGAGAGAAAAGGACTTGCTGCCATTCTTTACTGAAGACAGCTATTTTGGGCTCCTTTTACAAAGGTGCATTAGGGCTTTAACACGCGGAATAGTGCACGCTGAATTGCTGCATATGCTAGACCGAAATGCCAGCATTGACCTAGCGTTAGTTCTAAAAGCGTAGCGTGGGTTTAGCGTGCGCTAAAATCCTGCGTGTGCTAAAAACGCTAATGCATCTTAGTAAAAGGAGCCTTTAGTATTCTTCAGTGACATCGGAAACCTTCAGAAGAAAATGGGTCTTTCAGAATATAACCCAAGTGAGTGGCGTCCTTTCATCGACAGTTCAAAATGTAGTTTGAAATGTGTTATTTTAAATAACCACTTAAACCAGCTGAGAAGATTTTAAGATTTGCTATCATACCAAAATTCACAAAATTGTGCAAATCATTCCATTTATGTTAAAGATCTTCTTCACAAAGCTTTGCAGTCAAATACTTTCACTGACTTCCAAACAATTCTCAGGTAGTGTTTAAAGAGCCATCAGAAGCGGCACCTAAGGTACACAAGTTATCAATTTATGGGGCTTTTTGCCGCTGGTGCTTCCTCATAGGCTCATACACCATTAAGTAACTGCATTATTTTTATTAGTTATTTTATAAGCATCCAGCTATTGAGCTTGAATAAATAATTTAATAGAGACATCTTTAAAGTCCTGGTTCAAATTTTAATAGATGCCAGGAATAGCAGAACGCCAATGCTGACATGCATGTTTCGTGCAACGGCACTGCTTCAGGACGTGGCAAAGCTACAAAGAAAAAACAACAAAGCACTGTTGAGACATTGATCTACCATCTAATAAATACATTTACAAGACATGAAATCAAATTAAACTTACTAGTTTTTAGTTGAATAGCTTCTTAAACATGGTGGGCATCAATACTGATTCAGCGAATAAGATTAAAGCGATGCTCCGCCCATCCCACATCATATAGACAGGGGAATGAATATGATAGGCTAGACCTGGCTCTCCCTACCAACCATTCAAAGGAAAAACGTTTCAAGTTAAAGACATCCAATCCAATTCTGCATTGAGTCCGTTAGATTCCAGAGTGTAGAGATCATAGATCCACCTCTGTTCTTTGTAATTAATCAGGGATTCAATATCGCCACCCTACTACAATCTCTTTCAGGATCCTCCATTTAAATTCCATGGGTTGATGTTGAGCTACTTCCCAATGGGATACTAAAGGAGCTAAAGGGGTTTTATTTTTCAACCTGTATTTGTGTTCTGTAAGTCTAGTTTTTATCATCCTTAAGGATCTACCTTTAATAGTTTGTCACAAGAGCAAATAATTACATAGATCACTGCTTTAGTGGAGCAGGTCATATTGGTTCTAGATGAAATAGAACGGTTTTGAGATGGAACCATCCAACATAAACCCTCTATCGTGGAGTCACACCACTAACAGTTACCACATTTGGTGTGACCCATCAAAGTTAGATCAGAGGTATTGTAATCAAGTCTTTTGTAGGATAGCATTTCACCAATTGTTTTGCCTCTACAGTAAGCAAACATAGGTGGGGGGGGGGGGGGGTAGTTAGTTCCTCATACATTTTCAGAATGGGCCAGTGCTTATAAATGATATTCCTCCACTGTATGGTGTGGGTGGAAAAGGGAAACACAGCCACTATTTTTTCTTCCTGAAGTGTTGAACTATATTGGAGCAATAATTCCCTATTGGCAAACTTAGCTCACAAGATAAGCTTGCATCATCTGATCTGATTGAAATTTAAAATCATCCATAGAAGCACAGGTTCTACACAACCTTAAAAACTGGCTCACAGTTAAACTACGTTTAAGGTGTTCAGGGTGCAGATATGAATTACGTGTGGTAGGTTTTTGATATAACGTTGTACATAGTTTGGTACCCTGATGAAAAATATGGACATCAAGAAAATCTAACCAGTGATTATGAAATGTAATGGTAAATTTCAAATAGGCAGCAAGAGAGTTTATCCATGAGAAGAATCCTTGCATCTACTCTTGAGTTCCTACCCAGATACAAATAATATCATCCAAATAGCGTTTCCAAAACGTAATATTCTAAAAGTAGGCAGAGGCATATATAAATTGTTCTTCAAATTCTGCCACCACTAAGGGTAGCCTCTAAGATATTTCATATTATTAAATTTTCCACACCATTCAAAGCATTAGTTCACTAATTAACCTTATACATTTGTATACTAATGTTTTGAATGGTGTGGAAAATTGAATGATATGATATATCTTAGAGGCTTATATTATTATAACGTATATTGACTACTCTAAGAAAAAACAATATTTCAATACCATCTTGAAATTAACCACTAGGGTAGCAACAGATGGAGCCAAAGTAGCCCCCATTGCTACCCCTTGGGTCTACTGGAAAAATTCTTTTTGAAAAAAGCAATAATTTTTATTGATGACTAACGATGCCATGTCCATCAAAAACTCTGTGGAAATACGCTGAGGCATTTCTCTTTCTGTCAAGACCCTATAGATGGCAAGTAATGCTAAATCATAGTGTATAAAGAAACAATATCAAATAATACTAAAAAAGCATGCTGGGGAAATCCATCTTCTCAATGAGTTGCAGCAGGTGACTTGTATCTTACATAAATGATTTGACTCCTCTTACTGCCGATTTCAGAAAAACATCTATAAAGTGGGACCGAGTTTCTCATGGCCACTATAGGTCTTCCGGGAGGGGATATCAAATCTTTATGGATCTTGGGAAGGAAATAAATTCTAGGAGTATTTGGAAAAGCAGGGAATAAAAATGATCTTTTTTTAGAAGTTAACATCCCAATATTATATACCTTCTCTACCCTTTGTTTGATGATCAACTGTAATTCAGGAAGAGGATTGGTATGCTATAGCATCATTAAGTTGACAGTTAACTTAATGGATATAGTGATCAGAGGTTTGAATCGTGATGCTACCACCTTTATCTGCACGCAGAATTATAAGATCATGATTGTCTCTCAGATCCAACAATGCCTGGTAATCCCTGGTACATAAGAACATAAGAATTGCCACTGCTGGGTCAGACTAGTGGTCCATCCTGCCCAGCAGTCCGTTCACACGGAGGCCCTCAGGTCAAAGACCAATGCTCTAAATGAGTCCAGCCTCACCTGCGTATGTTCCAGTTTAGCAGGAACTTGTCCAACTTTGTCTTGAAACCCTGGAGGGTGTTTTCCCCTATAACAGACCCCGGAAGAGCGTTCCAGTTTTCCACCACTCTCTGGGTGAAGAAGAACTTCCTTACGTTTGTATGGAATCTATCCCCTTTCAACTTTAGAGAGTGCTCTCTCGTTCTCCCGACCTTGGAGAGGGTGAACAGTCTGTCTTTATCTACTAAGTCTATTCCCTTCGGTATTTTGAATGTTTTGATCAAGTCCCCTCTCAGTCTCCTCTTTTCAAGGGAGAAGAGGCCCAGTTTTTCCAATCTCTCCCTGTACGGCAACTCCTCTAGCCCCTTAACCATTTTAGTCACTCTTCTCTGGACCCTTTCGAGTAGTACCATGTCCTTCTTCATGTACTACAGTACTACGCAGTACTACAGGTGAGGGCGCACCATGGCCCGGTAATAATAATACGGTAATAATTTTATTCTTATATACTGCCAAAGCCATATAAGTTCGAGGCGGTTTACAGCAAGAGGCGCTGGACAATCAGCGAAGAGGTTACAATCAAAGTCAGCAATACAATCTTACATAAAAAGGATATGAAAGCTAAAAGGTTCATAAGGTTACAGGATTGAATAAGAAATGCTGAGTGGATTCTTAGTTAACAAATTGATTGAACAGACTTGTTTTTAATAGTTTTCTAAAATTGAAGTAGGATGAAGAGCGCGCTAAGCCAGTTGTTCCATGTGCCTGCGTGGAAGGCAAGAGTTCTGCCCAAGAATCTTTTGTAGTGGCAGGATTTTATTGTCGGATAGGTGAACAGATGAATTCTTCGTATGGGCCTGATAACCCTCTCCGATCTGTTCGTGATCCCCTTCTTTATCATTCCTAGCATTTTGTTCACCCTTTTTGCCTCCGCAGCACATTGTGCAGATGGCTTCATCAACTTGTTGATCAGAGCTCCCAAATCTCTTTCCTGGGAGGTCTCTCCAAGTAGCGCCCCGGACATCCTGTATTCGTGCATGAGATTTTTGTTACTGACATGCATCACTTTACACTTATCCATATTGAACCTCATTTGCCATGTCGATGCCCATTTCTCAAGCTTGATTATTTCACGTTGCAGATCTTCACAGTCCCCCTGTGTCTTCACTACTCTGAATAACTTCGTATCATCCACAAATTTAATCACCTCACTCGTTATACCAATGACCAGATCATTTATAAAGATGTTGAAGAGCACGGGTTCAAGCACTGAGCCATGCAGTACTACACTGGTGACGTTCCTCCAGTCCGAGTATTGTCCATTTACCCCCACTCTCTGTTTCCTATGCTCCAGACAGTTTTTAATCCACATGAGTATTTCACCCTCGATTCCATGGCTCGCAATTTTCCGAAGTAGTCGTTCATGTGGAACCTTGTCGAACGCCTTTTGAAAATCCAGATATACAGTGTCGACCAGGTTGCCCTTGTCTATCCGTCTGTTTACTCCCTCGAAGAAGTGCAGCAAGTTTGTCAGACAAGATCTGCCTTTGCTGAAACCGTGCTGGCTGGTCAATGATGCGGTCCTTTATCAGCACTTCTACCATATTTCCTGGTACCGAGGTCAGACTCACTGGTCTGTAATTTCCCGGATCTCCCCTCAAACCCTTTTTGAAGATCTGCGTAACATTCGCCACCTTCCAGTCTTCCTTAATCTTTCCCAATTTGATCGACAGGTTGTCTATTAGTTGAAGCAGTTCAGCTATAGTCCCTTTCAGTTCCTTGATGACCCTCGGATGGATGCCATCCAGTCCCGGAAATTTATCGCTCTTTAGCCTATCAATCTGCCTGCATACCTCTTCTAGACTCACCGTCAACTCTGTCAGTTTCCCGTCTTTGTTTCCAGCATATAGCTAAATGGGTTCTGGTATGCTACGTATATCCTCTTTGGTAAATACAGACGCAAAAAATGTGTTCAGTTTGTCGGCGATTGCTGTGTCCTTCTTTAGCACTCCCTTTATTCCATGGTTATCCAATGGTCCCACCGCTTCCTTCGCGGATTGTTTCCCCTTAATGTATCTAAAGAATGGCTTGAGGTTTTTCTCCTCCTTGGCTATTTTTTCCTCGTAGTCTTTTGGCCTCTTTTACCTCCTTATGGCGCCTGCGTTGATGTTGTTTGTGCTTATTCCAGTTTTTGTCCGTTTTTGACCTTTTCCATTCCTTAAATGAAGTTTTCTTGTCTCTGATCGCTTCCTTCACCTCTAAAGTGAGCCATGCCGGTTCTTTGTTCTTTTTCCTCTTGGATCCTTTGTTCATATGCAGTATATGTTGATTTTGCGCCTCGGTGACTGTGTCCTTAAAAAGGGACTAAGCTTGCTCTAGCGTTTTTACAGTGCTTATCCTCTTCTTAATCTTCTTCCCCACCATGAGTCACATCCCTTTGTAATTTTCCTTTTGGAAGTTCAGCGTCGTTCTGGACTAATGTTTCTTCCCCTGCATCCTGGTCGAAGCAGATCATATTCTGATTGCTGCTTCACAGTGTCCCCTCTACTTCTACACCTTGTGCTGGTCCTCACAGTCCATTCAGAATTAAGCCCAGAATTGCATTTCCTCTTGTATTTTCCTTGACAAGTTGTTCCAGGAAGCAATCACCTACAACATCCAGGAACTTGGTCTCCTTAGCGCAGCCGGAGGTGCCCACGTTCCAGTCTATCCCCGGATAGTTTAAGTCACCCATGATAACTGCGTTGCCTCCCTTGCAGTTGCATTTAATCTCGTCCGTCATTTCTCCATCAATATCTTCGGACTGCCCTGGGGGTCGGTAGTAGATGCCGATCTTCGTTTCCCGTCCATTTGTTCCTGGAATTTTGACCCATAGGGACTCTTAACTTATCCTTCAGTTGTGATGTGTTCTCTCCAGTAGATTCAATTCCCTCTTTGACGTATATGGCAATGCCCCCACCTTTTTGAGCCACTCTATCTCTGCAGTATAGCTTGTATCCCGGTAGCACATTGTCCCAGACGTTTTCCTCAGTCCACCATGTTTCCGTGATTCCGATGATTTCAACATTATCTTTTTGTGCCATAGCTTCTAATTCACCCTTCTTATTCCTTAGGTTCCTTGCGTTCGTGTACATACACTTGAGTTTGCGGCCTGTTCCTTTCTTGCATTTCCTTCCCTCTTGTGTCCTTTTTGGTCTGTCTTGCCTGTGATCCGGTGAGTCTTCCCCTCTATCTTCCGCGAACCATCGACTCTCTCTCTCTCTCTCGGTCAACTGTCGGCTTTCTCCTTCCTAGTTTAAAAACTTCTCAACTTCTCTCTTGCTGTTGCTTGCAAGTAGCCTCATTCCGTCTCTGCTGAGGTGTAGTCCATCCTTCCTGTACAGTTATCTTTTTGTGCCATAGCTTCTAATTCACCCTTCTTATTCCTTAGGTTCCTTTGCTTTCGTGTACATACACTTGAGTTTGCGGCCTGTTCCTTTCTTGCATTTCCTTCCCTCTTGTGTCCTTTTTGATCTGTCTTGCCTGTGATCCGGTGAATCTTCCCCTCTATCTTCCGCGAACCATCGACTCTCTCTCTCTCGGTCAACTGTCGGCTTTCCCCTTCTTCCTAGTTTAAAAACTTCTCAACTTCTCTCTTGCTGTTGCTTGCAAGTAACCTCATACCGTCTTTGCTGAGGTGTAGTCCATCCTTCCTGTACAGCTTGCTCTTCTCCCAGAACGTCGTCCAGTTGCGCATGAAGTGGAATCCTTCTTCCTCACACCAGCGCCACATCCACACGTTGACTGCTTGCAGCTCCATCTGCCTCTTCTCGTTGGCCCTGGATACTGGCAGGATCTCCAAGAATGCTATCCTCTGTGTTCTGGTCTTCAGCTTCCTTCCTAGTATCCGGAATTGGTCCTTCAGTACTTCTCTGTTGTAGTTCCTGGTGTTCACGTTGTTCATCCCCATATGGATCATCACCGCCTTATCTTCTTCTTCCACACTGTCGATGATCCTGTCAATGCGGCTCGCTATGTCTTCTACCTTGGCTCCCGGTAGGCAGGTCACCAGTCGATCCAGTCTTCCTCCTGCTATGTGGCTGTCAACTTGTCTGATGATGGAGTCCCCCATGATGATTGCTGTCCTCTCTATCTTCTCTTGATTCTCCAGCTGCAGGTCCGTGTCCCTGGTATATGTCCATCTCTCCAGCTGTAGGTCCGTGTCCTTCATTCCCATCCATTTTCTCTCATCTTGGCATTGACTTGCACCGGGCCCGTCTTCTTGTGGGTTCCCTCCACTGTTTCCAGCTCTCGCTGCTGTGTCATCCATTTCTTCCTGGTGGTTGTCTGTCAGGTGGTCCACACTCTCTGTAGGTGTATCTTGGCAGTTCCACTGTTGCTGGTGATTCTCCATGGCCTCTCTGTATGCTTCCTCTATGAACTTCTCCAGCTCTCGGACCTCTTCCTTGATGGTGTCCTCTGTCTTGATGTTCTCTGCATCTCCGTCTTCCACCTCCGCTGCTTGAAGTTCTCTGCATTTCTGTCTTCCTCCTCCATAGCTTGAAATGCCTCTAGTTCCAGAATTTTGCCCTCCAGGAGTCTGACTTGTTTCTTCAGGCTCTCCAGTTCTCTGCATCAAGCGCATACGTAAGACCGCCTCCCAGAGGGGAGGTAGTCATATATATGGCAGACTGCAGAAAACTGGGTAGCTCAACATCCTGCTTCTGTCTGCTGCTTCCATTGCTGCCCGCTTGCCGGTCTGCTGTGGATGTCTTCTGTGTCTGTCCTCTGTGCCCGCTGTGGCTGTTCTCTGCACTTGCTGTGTCCTCTGTGCCTGCCCATTTGTGTGTTCTCTGCGCCTGCTGTGTCTTCTGTGCCTGCCTGCTTGTGTCCGCCTGGCTGTGTGACCTCTGTGTCTGCCTGCTTGTGTGTTCTCTGTGCCTGCTGTGTCCGCCTGGCTGTGTGTCTTTTGCGTCTGCCTTGTCCTCCTTCTGCTCTCCTTTAAAGGTGACTCTGTCTTTGAGCACAGCCAGTTGAAAAGTATAAATCGCAGGATCCATTGGTCCTGGGGGATACCAGCGTGAACGATTGTATTTGATAGAAATATCCACCCCTAACATGTTATGTTGGAAAACAATGACGTAACTGTATCTTACATACCAGCTGAAAAAATGCGATGCGATGCGATGTTTAAAGGCATCATAACAACTGGAAAGTACAAAGTTCAAACCATATTCTAGTACAGCAGATTGAACAAGAGTAACAGACACATTACCTATCTATATGATTGCTGATTCCTGGCCACCTGAGCTCTGGTGAGAGGTCTTACATTGTATTGTCTCTGAAACCCCATTCTACAGTTGGGGCCCGATCTTCCTCTATTTCCCCTTTTACCAGAAGTTTTGGTCTTAGCAGTATAGGAACCAGATGATCCACTACCCACACTGGAAGTATCTGATGAGTAAGCATTTGCATTATAAGTCTGTTTAACATCAGCATACATCCAGGAGTATACTCAGTTGCATACATAATCCTTCTCATTCCGTTTTAGTTTTTTTATTTTAGTTTGCCGAATATCTTCCCAAGCTTGAGAGATTTTATTAGAAAGTTCAGTTTGTTGTTTATTCACTTCGTCCATAGAGAAAGACTGTTGTAGCTGGCTCAAAGTTGTCTCAATCTCAGTTTTTAAATCCTTCTCTGTTTGTGATGTGGTTTCAATAATTAGAACCATCAAATCTTTGCTACATTTATTAAGATAGCATTCTATTTAGAAATAAATGTAGTATCCGAAGTATGCATTTTTGGTGCTTTATTCATTCGTAGTCCACAAGGGATATGATTTTTTACATATTGTGCCAAAGTGTCTGCATGCAATTCTGCTTTTATCAGCCGTAAATGTAGTTTCTCTAAAGCAAACCAGGAAGCTTCAATCAGCGACGCTCCTTCCGAATTAATTAAGGCTGTCCTCTGCACCAATGAAGCCACTTGATCATCAGAGTAACCAAACATATCCCACTTGGGTTGAGCCATTGTTCTTGCCAATCACCTCAGCAAATCAACAGATCAATCACTTAAACCAGCTGAGAAGATTTTAAGATTGCTATCGTACCAAAATTCACAAAATTGTGCAAATCATGCCATTTATCTTAAAGATATTCTTCACAAAGCTTTGCAGTCAAATACTTTCACTGGGGTTTTTGCCTGTGATGTGAGCAGGAGCTAGTGAATTTATTCACGAAGAAAAAAAACGGAATTGGGTATACTGCTCTATTATCTGAGGCTTTTTTTTACCCTGATAAAGGGGTTCATAGACAACGGCGCGAAAGACAAAGGCGCGCCCAGACAATTGAGCGCAGCGTGGAGGCGCGCATCGCTCAAACTTACTGTTTTTAGGGGCTCCGATGGGGGTTTTTGTTGGGGAACCCCCCCACTTTACTTAATAGACATCGCGCAGGCGTTATGGGGGGTTGTAACCCTCCACATTTTACTGTAAACTTAACTTTTTCCCTAAAAACAGGGAAAAAGTGAAGTTTTCAGTAAAATGTGGGGGGTTACAACCCCCCAAACCCCCCCACAACGCGGCACGATGTCTATTAAGTAAAGTGGGGGGTTCCCCCCCACGCCCCCCTCGTCAGAGCCCTAAAAACAGTAAGTTTGAGCGGCGTGCGCCTCCACGCTGCGCTCAATTGTCTGGGCGCGCCTTTGTCCCGGCGCGCTTTTGACCTGAGACCGATAAAGGTATTATTTATTTATTCAATTTTCTATACCTTTCTTCCAGGAGAGCTAAGAACAGTTTACATGAGTTTATTCAGGTACTGAAGCATTTTTCCCTGTCTGTCCCGGTGGGCTTACAATCTATCTAATGTACCTGGGCAATGGGGGGGGGGGGGGGGATTAAGTGACTTGCTCAGGATCACAAGGAGCAGCATGGATTTGAGCCCACAACCCAGGGTGTTGAGGCTTAGCCTGCATCTTTGTACATTTGTCTGCAGTTTTCTTTGTTTTGCTTTAACCACTGCGCCACACTATCCCCTTATTTTGATAATAAAGAGAGAAAAATTGGTAAGCCTTACAAACTCTTCAGTTGAAAACCAGTGGGACTTATTTAGAATTTTAGTAGCAGATACCTGTTGACCACATGGTTTGGTTTGGTACTATATTTAGGGGCCATAAGAGCCAGGCCTCTGGACTTGTTGATTGATGGCCCTACCTGAAATGACTCCTGTCTTCTCCTGGAAAGTTTTTTTTAATTTTTTTGGAGGGGGGTCCTTGGGGGAGGGGTGTAGTACTGTTGTACAACACAATTTGATGACTTGAAATTCTTACTGCTATTATTGTTGATGTATTTTGGTTGTATTCTGACAACTAAACTTAGTCCATAAATTGAGCACATTTACATATCAGGAATTTCGGCACACAGCTTTCAAAAATTAGGGGTAAATGTATTAAGGGCAACATTAGATTGTACAGCACAGGCATGAAAACCAATGTGACACTTTCATAGGCCTCAAACGATGGTCATCGACACAGTTGCACTTCTCTTGTACTTAGATAAGGGCAGCAGCAGCTGAGGAGATGAATCAATACAAGTGATCTTAGTGATTTTTGTTTAACAATAAGTTGTATTTTCATTATTTGTTTTTCAATTTAGTGATTTTTAATCTTATGTATGTGAGTTATATATTTATATATAGATATATAAACAAAACTGTACCTGGCTGTGGGAACAATTGCATGTTGGTAAAAATATTTTCCTAGTGTGACTGCTTTTAATTTCCTCTCAAAACTGTCTACAGTGCTCTGCTCCTAGCATTGAGATCTCTACTTCTGAGCTCAGCAAGAAGGAACTTCTACGCCCTCTGCACACAAACCTGCATAGGATATTTACCGAAGCATTTTCCTTTACACAGGTGTGACGCATCATATGCAGGACTGCGTAAAAGTGGTGAATGCTGTCATGAAGAAACTAACAAGGAGGATAGTATAGGGGCAGAGGAAGAAAGATGACTCAGAGGGGGCAGAGAAAAGGCTGAAAGGTCAGAAGGAGATAAAAAGGGAAAGGGTGGACAGTAGGAGAGAGGAGGAATGGAAAGGAGTATATCCTGGTTATCCCAGGACAAGCAGGCAGCATATTCTTAACGCATGGGTGACGTCACCGACGGAGCCCCGGTACGGACCTTTTTAACTAGAAAGTTCTAGTTGGCCGCACCGCGCATGCGCGAGTGCCTTCCCGCCCGACGGAGGAGAGCGTGGTCCCCAGTTTCTTCGTTTCCGCGGAGCAAAGAAGACGCATGTGCTTTCAACGGCCGTTGAAAAGCTAGTTTCTGCCTTCCCGCTCGCGTAATTTTTCGTTTTTCTTCTAATTTTTCCTTTCGGATTCCCTATTTTTACTTACAAAAAAAAAACAACAAAACTCGTCCAGTTTTCTTTATTTTTTCAGGCCGGCCCCGGTGGGGCCTGTTGCCACCATACAGGCCTCCGGATTCGATTTTGCGGAGGCCGTGTTTCCCTTCATGCCCCCTCAACCGGGCTTTAAGAAGTGCCAGCGGTGTGCACGCCCGATCTCTCTCACCGACCCGCACAATTGGTGCCTGCAGTGCCTGGGTCCAGAGCATCGGGCTGACTCTTGCACCCGCTGTGCTACGCTTAAAAAGCGCACATTAAAAAACAGGCAGATCCAGCAAAATCTTTTATTCGGTACCGGATCTGCCATGGAACCTGCTGCGACGTCGACGGCACCACAAAAGTCGGCACCCACGACGTCGACACCACCTGACCCTTCTTCGGGGTCATTGAGCCCAGGTAAGCCGGCTAAGAAGCCTTCCACTTCCCTTGAGTGCCCTCCTGCCACGGTTGCGACACCAGCCCTCCCGGCACCGCACCGACCCCGCAAACGCTCCGCTCCGATATCGGTGAGTGCCTCATCATCGGCCTCCTCATCGCCGGAGCGTAGAGCGGCACCTATGGTACCGAAGAAGAAAAAAGCGGTACCGGTGCCCCCCCTGGATGACCGCATCGCGGCCATACTCCAAAACCAATTACAGGAGCAGCTCCAGCAACAACTCCAACAACTGTTGCCGGCGTTGCTGGCACCGCACCTTCCGGTACGGGACCGGTCCGAGCCTCGCACTGTCCCATCGGTGTCGACCACCTCGGTACCGATTAATACCTCCATGCCGGTGCTCTTGGCTGAAACACCTACAGTGCATACCCGTACTGCTGCCGACCCTTCCCGGTCCCAGGAACGACATCGGTCTTCCTCTCCCGGTACCGCCTCGGTGCGCTCAGGCAAATCTCTCTCAAAGACCCGCCATGCCGAGCCTTCCACACCGATGTCCAAACGTGCACACCCTGACGTTAGAGACCCAGACTTGTGGGAAGACTCCCCGCACGGTACCGAAGAGGACGCTTCGTCAACCGACGAAGAACCCTCCATGACCGATACCGCCTCAAAACCAGAACAATCCTCTTTTTCTAAATTCCTTAGGGAGATGGCAGCAGCTCTTTCCATCCCCTTAGAGTCCGACTCTAAAAAGTCTCAGGCTTTCCTCGATGCCCTAGACTTTGAGCAACCTCCCAAGGAATTTCTAAAGTTGCCCGTTCACGACATCTTACGGGAAACTTTCTATAAAAACTGGGAGACTCCCCTCACTGTTCCCGGGGCCCCTCGCAAATTGGATAGCTTGTACCGGGTTATTCCAATCCCAGGGTTTGACAAACCTCAATTGCCCCACAAATCCCTCCTGGTGGAATCTACTTTGAAAAAGTCTCAGGGTTCCAGTGTATATGCCTCCACCCCTCCTGGATAACCATGGATAAATTTGGTAAGCGCCTTTTCCAAAATGCCATGCTAGCCAATAGAGCCAACAACTACACCTTCCACTTCTCCTTCTATATGAAGCATCTGGTGCAACAGCTCTCCTCCTTACAGAAATACCTTCCTGAACGTAAGGTCCCTCTTTTCCAGCAACATATTTCCAGCCTCCTCCAACTCAGGAAATTCATGGTTCGCTCCATCTACGACTCATTTGAGCTGACCTCTCGCGCATCTGCCATGGCGGTGGCCATGCGACGTTTGGCATGGCTGAGAGTCTCTGACCTGGACATTAACCACCAGGACCGCCTGGCTAACGCACCTTGTCTGGGTGATGAACTCTTCGGAGAGTCCCTGGACTCAACAACCCAGAAACTCTCAGCACATGAGACCAGGTGGGACACTCTGATTAAACCTAAAAAGAAGACTCCACCTGCTCGCACCTACAGACAGCAGTCTTCATACCAGCGCAGGTTCTCGGCCAGACCTCTCAACCCGCCTCAACAGCAGCCTCGCCGACCTCGTCAACAGCATCAATCTCAGGCTCGCTCACAGTCTCACCAACCTGCCAAGCCTCTCCCTCCGTCAAAACCATCTCAGCCCTTTTGACTTTTTCCTCCAGGGCATAGCCAGTCTCCCACCATCATTGCCTCTTCCTCAGCCTATCGGAGGTCGCCTCCAAATCTTCCTCAGCTATTGGGAGGTCATCACATCAGACCAATGGGTCCTCAACATCATTCGCCACGGCTACTCTCTCAACTTCCAGACTCTTCCACCAGACAATCCTCCCGTAGAGTCTGCTTCTCACTCCTCCCAAACCCCCCTCCTCCTGAGGGAGGTCCACTCCCTCCTTCTTCTCAATGCCATCGAAGAGGTGCCTCCGGACCAAAGGGGTCAGGGATTCTACTCCCGTTACTTCCTGGTTCCCAAGAAGACAGGAGACCTTCGTCCCATCCTCGATCTCAGGGACCTCAACAAGTGTCTGGTCAAGGAGAAGTTCAGAATGCTCTCCCTTGCCACACTTTACTCTCTTCTCTCTCAACACGACTGGCTATGTTCCCTGGACCTCAAAGAGGCCTACACTCACATCCCAATCAATCCGACTTCACGTCGCTACCTACGGTTTCAGATACAGCACCGTCACTATCAGTACAAAGTGCTACCTTTTGGCCTCGCTTCATCGCCCAGGGTGTTCACCAAGTGCCTTATTGTGGTGGCGGCCTTCCTCAGGTCTCACAACCTCCAGGTGTTCCCCTACTTGGACGATTGGTTGGTGAAAGCACCTACGTCTCCACTTGTGCTACAAGCCACTCATCACACCATCTCTTTCCTCCATCTCCTGGGGTTCGAGATCAACTACCCCAAGTCGCATCTGCTTCCCACACAGCGACTTCAGTTCATTGGAGCAGTTCTCGACACCACACTAATGAGGGCGTTTCTCCCCTCCGACCGTCAACGGACCCTGCTCCACCTCTGTCGTCAGGTGCTCCTTCATCACTCCATTCCTGCCCGACAGATGATGGTCCTCCTGGGCCACATGGCCTCGACGGTCCATGTGCTTCCTCTGGCGCGACTCCACCTCAGGACACCTCAATGGACTCTTGCCAACCAATGGTCACAGACCACAGATCTTCTTTCTCATCCCATCTCTGTGACATCGTCTCTTCAGCAATCTCTTCAATGGTGGTTGAACTCCTCAAATCTTTCCAGGGGTCTACTCTTTCATCTACCCCCTCACTCCATGATCATAACCACGGATGCCTCCCCCTATGCGTGGGGAGCTCACCTGGGAGATCTACGCACCCAGGGACTCTGGACCCCTCAGGAGCATCAACATCACATCAATTTCCTGGAACTCAGAGCCATGTTCTATGCTCTCAAGGCCTTCCAGCACCTTCTCTGCCCTCAGGTCCTTCTCCTGTGCACAGACAATCAAGTCGCCATGTACTACATAAACAAGCAAGGCGGCACCGGATCTCGCCTCCTTTGTCAGGAGGCTCTCCGCATCTGGACCTGGGCCACGGCCCGCAATCTCTTCCTCAAGGCTGTCTATATCCAGGGCGAACAGAACTCCCTGGCCGACAATCTCAGCCGCATCCTTCAACCTCACGAGTGGACTCTGGACCCTTCAACACTCCACTCCATCTTTGCTCGCTGGGGCACTCCGCAGGTGGACCTCTTTGCAGCGCCTCACAACCATCAGCTACCCCAGTTCTGTTCCAGACTCTTCTCTCCTTATCGTCTGACCCCAGATGCATTCCTGCTCGACTGGACGGATCGGTTCCTCTATGCCTTTCCTCCACTACCTCTGATGTTGCGGACGTTATCCAAACTCCGCAGGGACAGGGCCACCATGATTCTCATCACTCCTCGGTGGCCTCTCCAACACTGGTTCTCCCTCCTGCTTCAGCTCAGCTCCAGGGAGCCCATTCCTCTTCCTGTGTTTCCTACTCTACTTACGCAGCAACGTCAGTCTCTATTGCATCCCAATCTGTCTTCGCTCCACCTGACAGCTTGGTTTCTCTCGGGCTGACCTCTCCAGAGAATCTGTCTCAGTCTGTCCGTCGCATTTTGGATGCCTCCAGGAAACCGGCCACCCTCCAATGTTACCATCAGAAGTGGACCAGGTTCTCCTCTTGGTGTCTACTGCATCATCACGATCCCACCTCATTAGCGGTGGAAACTGTACTGGACTATTTGCTCTCTCTGTCCGACGCTGGCCTCAAGTCTACCTCAATCAGAGTCCACCTCAGTGCCATCACTGCGTTTCATGAGCCTATCCTCGGAAAACCTCTCACGGCTCATCCACTGGTTTCCCGGTTCATGAGAGGCCTCTTCAATGTCAAACCACCTCTGAAGCCTCCTCCTGTCGTCTTGGACCTGAATGTCATTTTATCAGCCCTCATGAAACCCCCTTTTGAGCCTCTTGCCACAACTTCGCTCAAACTTCTCACATGGAAGGTGCTTTTCCTCATTGCCATCACCTCTGCCAGGAGGGTTAGTGAGATGCATGCACTGGTCGCCGATCCACCATTCACTGTTTTTCACCATGACAAGGTGGTTCTGCGTACCCATCCTAAATTCCTTCCCAAGGTGGTCTCGGCTTTTCACCTCAACCAGTCCATTGTGTTGCCTGTCTTTTTCCCTAAACCCCATTCTCATCCTGGGGAACAGGCGTTGCACACGCTGGATTGTAAGCGTGCCCTTGCATACTACCTTGACCGTACCAGGGCTCACCGCTCATCCCCTCAGCTCTTTCTGACCTTCGATCCTAACCGTCTAGGTCGTCCTGTCTCTAAACGGACGCTTTCCAACTGGCTTGCTGCCTGTATTGCGTTCTGTTATGCTCGGGCCGGTCTCTCACTGGAAGGTGCTGTCACGGCCCACAGGGTCAGAGCTATGGCTGCTTCTGTGGCTTTCCTCCGTTCCACGCCCATCGAGGAAATCTGCAAGGCTGCCACTTGGTCCTCAGTTCACACGTTCACTACTCACTACTGTCTGGATGCCTTCTCTAGACGGGATGGACACTTCGGCCAATCTGTGTTACAAAATTTATTTTCCTAATGGCCAACCATCCCTCCTCCCTCTCTGTTAGCTTGGAGGTCACCCATGCGTTAAGAATATGCTGCCTGCTTGTCCTGGGATAAAGCACAGTTACTTACCGTAACAGGTGTTATCCAGGGACAGCAGGCAGATATTCTTACGTCCCACCCTCCTCCCCGGGTTGGCTTCTTAGCTGGCTTATCTTAACTGGGGACCACGCTCTCCTCCGTCGGGAAGGCACTCGTGCATGCGCGGTGCGGCCAACTAGAACTTTCTAGTTAAAAAGGTCCGTACCGGGGCTCCGTCGGTGACGTCACCCATGCGTTAAGAATATCTGCCTGCTGTCCCTGGATAACACCTGTTACGGTAAGTAACTGTGCTTTATGCAAGACAACACCTCCTCAGCACTATGTTGAGCCAACAGGCTAGCAGGGGACAGCTTGTCATGGTAAGCTGTTTACCTTCTTTTTATAAAGGGTAATATTAGACATTCCTCTCTAATCTTTCCCCAAATAGACCAAATAGACCAGTAAGTTGAAATAAAAGAAAGATGACAGCTGGAGCAGTTCTCATTGCCAGTGAGATAGTGACGCCAGAGACGGAGCAAAGCTACTTGCAAGCAACATCAAGAGAGAAGTTTTTAAACTAGGAAGAAGGGGAAAGCCGACAGTTGACCGAGAGAGAGAGTTGATGATTCGGGAACCGGTATTCCCGGAGGATACCTTGCAGGAAGATGGAGGGGAAGACTCACCAGATCGCAGACAAGACAGAACAAAAGGGACACAAGAGGGTATGTACACGAATGCAAGGAGCCTTAGAAATAAGATGGGTGAATTAGAAGCTGTGACACAAAAGGATGACATTGGCATCACAGAAACATGGTGGACTGATGAAAATGTGTGGGACACGGTGCTACCGGGAAACAAACTATACCGCAGAGACAAAGTGGCTCAAAAAGGAGGAGGCATTGCCATATACGTCAAAGAGGGAATTGAATCTATTAGAGAGAACATGCCACAATGGACAGATAAGTTAGAGCCTCTGTGGGTCAAAATTCCAGGAACAAATGGACCAGAAACGAGGATAGGCATCTACCGACCCCCAGGGCAGTCCGATGAAATTGATGAAAAAATGACAGATGAGATTAAACGCAACTGCAAGGGAGGCAACGCAGTTATCATGGGCTACTTCAACTATCCGGGGATAGATTGGAACCTAGGCACCTCTAACTGTGCTAAAGAGACCAAGTTCGACAAGCTTCCGCATGAACGACTACTTCAGAAAATTGCGAGTCATGGAATCGAGGGAGAAATACTCACGTGGATTATAAACTGACTGGAGCATAGGAAACACAGAGTGGGAGTAAATGAGCAATACTCGGATTGGAAGAGCGTCAATAGTGGGGTGCCGCAGGGCTCGGTGCTTGGACCTGTATTCTTCAACATCTTTATAAATGATCTGGACATAGGTATGACGAGCAAGGTGATTAAATTTGCGAACGACACAAACTTATTCAGAGTAGTGAAGATGCAGGGGGATTGCGAAAATCTACAATGTGACATAATCAGGCTCGAGGAATGGGCATCAACATGGCAGATGAGGTTCAACGTGGATAAGTGTAAAGTGATGCATGTCGGTATCAAAAATCTCAAGCTCGAGTACAGGATGTACTCCCAGGAAAGGGACTTGGGAGTTCTGATAGACAAGTCGAAAAAGCCATCTATACAATGTGCGGCGGCGAAAAGGGCGAACAGAATGCTAGGAATGATAAAGAAGGGGATCACGAACAGATCGGAGAAGGTTATCATGCTGCTGTACCGGGCCATGGTGCGTTCTCACCTGGAGTATTGCGTACAGTACTGGTTGCCATACATGAAGAAAGACATGGTACTACTTGAGAGGGTCCAGAGAAGAGTGACTAAGATGGTTAAGGGGTTGGAGGAGCTGCTGTACAGCGAAAGATTAGACAAACTGGGCCTCTTCTCCCTCGAAGAGAGGAGATTGAGAGGGGACATGATCGAAACATTCAAGGTACTGAAGGAAATAGACTTAATAGATAAGGACAGGTTGTTCACCCTCTCCAAGGTAGGGAGAACGAGAGGGCACTCTTTAAAGTTGAAAGGAGATAGATTCCATACAAACGTAAGGCAGTTCTTCTTCACCCAGAGAGTGGTGGAAAACTGGAATGCTCTCCCGGAGGCTGTCATAGGGGAAAACACCCTCCAGGGATTCAAGACTAAGTTAGACAAGTTCCTACTGAACAAGGACGTACGCTGGCAGGGCTAGTCTCAGTTACGGCAGTGGTCTTTGATCAAAAGGGCTGCCGTGTGAGCGGACTGCTGGGCATGATGGACCACTGGTCTGACCCAGCAGCGGCAACTCTTATGTTCTTATGAATTTTTGTGAGCAGATTGGTGAGGTGCTGTGGTTAAAGCTGAAGCTGGGAGATACAACAAATAAAACAGGGGAAACAAAACCACAAACTCAAACGCAAAAAGACAAAGTGGAATTGTGAGCACTAAATCAGAATGGTGAGCACTAAAAAAAGTGTCCTTCAACTCCTCTGATGAATACAAATATCTTTATTGGTTCAATATCTTGTATATTGTATCTTGTACTCAACGACCCAACATGTACATATTTCGGCCCAACCGGCCTGCCTCAGGAGTCTACAAATATATACATGGATATATATGTTAAAAGCAATCAAAATATTTATTACATTAATAAAAAAGTTAAAAACACGTGAAATCAAATATAAATAAATAAACAGCAAAGAATAGACATAATTGCTTAAAAAAGGACATATAGTTTCATTAATCTCAAAATAAATCTGATTCAATCACAGAGGCTAATACATGCATAACTGTCCTATATGTTATATGCCATTGCAACTGATACATAGCAATTCAAAAAGTTAGCCATAAAAAGCCAATAACTATGTGCAATGTTATTAAAACATTTCCCATATAAAGGGTTAAAAAGCCATAACTATATGCAATCATATTAAATCATATTAAAACAGCTACCATATAAAAGGTTAAAAAAATCATATATGGGAGTAAGGTATAAAAACATGTAAATAACAGAGCATAAAAATATGGTTCATAGACAATTGCGCGCAAGACAATCGCACGCGGACAAAATCGCGCAGACAACTGGGCGCGAGACAACTGAGCGCAAGACAAATAAGCGGAAGACAATTGAGCGTTAAGACAAGTGAGCGCAAAGACAACCGAGCGTGAGACATTTGAGCGCAAGACAATTGAGCGGAACTTATTTACCGAAATGTGCACGAGCGGGACAACTGAGCGCAAGACAACTGAGCGCCAGCAACTGAGCGCAAGACAACTGAGCGCAAGACAACTGAGCGCAAGACAACTGAGCGCCGACAACTGAGCGCAAGACAACTGAGCGCAAGACAACTGAGCGCCAGCAACTGAGCGCAAGACAACTGAGCGCAAGACAACTGAGCGCCAGCAACTGAGCGCAAGACAACTCAGCGCAAGACAACTCAGCGCAAGACAACTCAGCGCCAGCAGCTCAGGTGCCACTGCGCTGAGCTCAGTTGTCTGCACGCGGCCTTTGTCCTGGCGTGGTCTTGACCTGACACTGTTAAAGCAGAGATGATAGGAATGGGAGAGGGACAAGGACAGCAACATAACTCATAGGGACAGGATGGTGAAATTTAGTTCCTGTGTCATTCTCATATTTGAACAAGAGTTTAATAAATCAAAGTAACAGGGTGGCCAGGTTACCCAGTTCCAGGCTGCAGATTTTGGGATAGTTCTCAGTTTTTGACCCAGGTGTTTTTGTCCCGTTACCAGACACATTCATTAGGGAATGTGAGATCTGTAATAGTGGAAGGTAAATGGGCATAGTGGGTGTTTGCATTGGGTCATAATGGAATGCCCATAGTCTGATGCCTGCAGTGTCTATTCATCCGATCCATCTGTCAAATGCTAAGTTTCATTATTTCTAAGTAATCATTTATTTGTGTTTGTTTTGCATGATATGTTTGTTTTATGAATTCTCAAAATTTTGTAAAGCTGAATTCGCTTAATGATCTTTACATGACAGAATATATGTTTTAAGTGTTTATGAAGGTCATTATCTCTTTTTCTTTGTTTGTTTAAATTGTTATTCATTTTCAAACTTACAATAAGTGTCTTCACGCTCTGTCGTCTTCACGCTCAGTTGTCTTCAGGTCCAACAGATTCCAAAGATTAAAGACAAGCTTCACTGAAACCCTCCCCCCCCCCCCGAATAAAAACCAAACAAAACTGTCCACAATTTGTTTGCAGTCTTCTAGTTATTAAGTTTATGAAGTGTCTTAATATGTTAAAAGCGAATAATAACCAAATTGTTAAATGGCAACCTTAGTCATTATAAGTCATTAAAAGTTCATGTCATTGGAGTTTGTGAGTGTAAAATAAATTCTGGAATCAATCAATAGTTGTATTATAATGCTTTTATTTCTGGGTAACTGTATTATTGAAGAAAGCATAATACAGTGAGCATAGGTCTCCCAGGGCAAAGTTAAATGCAAAGTAAGTATTATTGAACACAAGTAAACAGAAAGAGAAGTATTTTGTATGCTTGAGAGTCAGTGTTTGAACTGGAGGATGTAAAAGGCTATGAACTTTAAAAGATCATATATAGAGATACATACATAAATCTAGTCCATATAGAGTACGTTTTGTTCAATGCTAAAGTATTGTTCCCCATCAAGCACAGGAACATTTGAAAAATGGACATAGTGTGGAGAAAACTGACTCTGGTTCTCATTCAGTCAGTGTGTGTGTGTGTCTGTGTGCAGTGTGAGCCACAATAGTGGTCGCTGAAACAGGGGTGGTTGGTGGTGAGGTACTTAGATTAACTGAGTACTTTGCAAAAATGTCATAGATTCACAGAGAAGATGGCTTCCTATTATGGATTTTGTGTGCACAAACACAAATTCTCCAAGCATGAAGTACTCTGATTAACTGAGTACATGTCGCTCAATGCTAAACTGCTATTCCCCATCAAGAGGAAAGTTAGAAATATAGGTGAAATGGACTGGGCCTGGGGCAAACTGGCGCACCTGTTCAATGCACTCAGGAAGTACGTATTAAATACATGCTATTACTTCAGGAGACCAGTGCTCCTGTTTTATTAATGGTAAGTACTTCTGGATTTAAAGCAAACTAAATGCGCATCTCCTCACAAGAGGCATACAGGGAGATGGGTGACTAAAATTATGCCAGGTGTACACCTTATACATCTATGACATTGTGTGTGCACAATGTGAAAGATGTTAACATATCATGTCTATGCATTTCATTTCATTTATACTTAAAGGATTAAGAATGATAAGTGTTCTACTCTATTAAGAACATCTCTAAACAAGATAAGCTGTCAATCTTGTAGCATTACAAATTCTACCTAGTTGACACAGCCATGTAAATTAAAAGTTATGTTTGATAAGGTTTTGCATTTATCCTGTACGCAGTTGTCCTTTATTTTCAATAAACTGTATATTAAAATGTCTTTTTAAAAGTATCATAGATATGATGTCACATTTTTCTGATCATCAAAGGAGAGCTGGCAAGCCAAGTGCAGACATGGGAGCTGAGACGGTAGGAGGCAGGCGAGTCATGAAGCTGGAGAATTCAATTGTGAAGTTGTAGTCACAGCTGCTGCGACACAGGAGGCTGGAGGGCAAAGAAAACACTGCAGTCAGGGAGGAGAGAGGGAGGGAGGGTGAGGGAGGCTGAGGGAGAGAGAGCCACTCACAGGAGGACTGAAGATCCCACGAGACGGTAGGAGGCAGGCGAGTCATGAAACTGGAGAATTCAATTCTGAAGTTGTAGTCACAGCTGCTGTGACACAGGAGGCTGGAGGGCAAAGAAAACACTGCAGTCAGGGAGGAGAGAGAGAGGGAGGGAGGGAGGGTGAGGGAGGCTGAGGGAGAGAGAGCCACTCACAGGAGGACTGAAGATCCCACGAGACGGTATGAGGCAGGCGAGTCATGAAGCTGGAGAATTAAATTGTGAAGTTGTAGTCACAGCTGCTGCGACACAGGAGGCTGGAGGGCAAAGAAAACACTGCAGTCAGGGAGGAGAGAGAGAGGGAGGGAGGGTGAGGGAGGCTGAGGGAGAGAGAGCCACTCACAGGAGGACTGAAGATCCCACGAGACGGTAGGAGGCAGGCGAGTCATGAAGCTGGAGAATTCAATTGTGAAGTTGTAGTCACAGCTGCTGCGACACAGGAGGCTGGAGGGCAAAGAAAACACTGCAGTCAGGGAGGAGAGAGAGAGGGAGGGAGGGAGGGTGAGGGAGGCTGAGGGAGAGAGAGCCACTCACAGGAGGACTGAAGATCCCACGAGACGGTAGGAGGCAGGCGAGTCATGAAGCTGGAGACTGTAGGTGGAGTGGGGTGGGTAAGTTGGGAACGGATGTGAAGGGGTGGGAGTGTGGAGGGGGGTGGATGAAAAGGGGGGAAGAAGGGAAGGGAGTTTTTTTGTCATTTTTTTGTTTTTTTTTCTGGGAGGGGGGAGGGAGTGAGGCAGGGGGGGAAGAAGGGGAGGGAGTTTTTTTGTCATTTTTTGTTTTTTTTCTGGGAGGGCTGAGGGCAGGAGGGGGAGGGAGTGAGGCAGGGGGGGAAGAAGGGGAGGGAGTTTTTTTGTCATTTTTTTGTTTTTTTCTGGGAGGGCTGAGGGCAGGAGGGGGAGGGAGTGAGGCAGGGGGGGAAGAAGGGGAGGGAGGAGTGGTGACAAGAGGGTGCAGCTCCCTCGGTAATAGCGGGAGCCATTCACGGGGTGGTGGGGTGGGAGGGGCACCACGAAGTGCTTCAAGCAACACCTGTAGTGCCCCTGTCACGTCACGGATGTGTCGGACGGACTCCTCAGCACAGTTGTTAATGTTCTCCACCCATGCTAAGATGGTAACCACCGCTGTGTAAATGTCCTCCGCTGTTACAGAACTGGGCGGAGGATCTGTGTTTGTGGCAGCATGAGCCACAATAGTGGTCGCTGCAACAGGGGTGGTGGCCGGTGCAGGGTTGGTCCCACAATCTCTGGTGGAGGGTCGGAGGGGGGAAAAACAGGTGGAACAACGGTTGGGGCTTTGAATGGGGAGGGGGGATGTTGACATAGGCGGGGAAGAGGAGGGGGATGCCAATATATCTGAAATGAAAAAGAGCATGAAAAGCAGGTGGACATTGAATAGACAATTACGTAGTCAGCATGGTCTTGGCAGATAAAGTGTACAGTGGAAGCATCTATGAGACAAACTTGGTTCTTTTTGCTACATATGAATAAACCTAAGCATTTGATATTATATTAAGAAAATTCAAGTGATGTTTTAAATCTTAAATGTGTTTATTAATTGTACACTTGATGTACGTTGTAAAAATGAATAAAAGATTTTAAAATAAAATTACATAATCAAAATATCTGAACACTTACCGGACTGGACAGAGAGGTCACTAAATCTGTCCAGGATGGGGGTTGAGGCAATACTCATGGAGGTACGTGGGAGGGCTGGATGAGAGGTGATGACAGAGGGTCGAATTTCAGGGAAAAGTTGAAGGCAGAACTGGGGTTTAGGGGGTGGAAGGGAGGGGGAACTGGGCATTGGGAATGAAGGGGCAGGGCAGGGTTTGGGGCGTTTTCTTAGGGGTATTCTAGAGGGTGGTCTAGGGCATCGGTGGGGGGAAGTGGGATGAGACTGGGCGGAGGTGGAAGGGGGTTGGGACGTTGGACGGGACTCGGCAGAAGTGGAAGGGGATTGGGAAGTGGGGCGTCTGCGGGGGAGAAGAAACGGCCGGTCAGGGATTTGGGTGTCTTCCTCTTCTTCCTCCTCCTCCTCCTCCTGATCCTCCTCCTCCTCTTCCTCCTCACTCGCATCTGAAGACATAAATGCATGTAATGTCTGAAGTATATGAAGAACTGTTAATGTTTAAAATACATGATTAATCAACACAGATATTATGACTGCACACCTTATACCCACCCGATATTTTACTGTAACATACCTGGGGTGTTGTCCAGATTTCTTCTTACAGCCCGCACCCATGCAGGGTGATGGAGCCTAAGCTCTCGGGCTTTTTTCTTCAAATCTTCAACCTATTATATAATGGAGAGACATGAGTGAGCCATGATATATATATGGGATATGTTAAAGCAAGGGTAGGCAACTTCAGTTGTCCGGGTTTCAGGATTTCACCAATGAATATGCATTGAAAGCAGTGCATAGAAATAGATTCCAAGCATATTCATTGTTGAAATTCTGAAAATACGACTGGAATACAGCTATTTAACTCAAATAAGTAAATGAGAGACAACATTATCAACTGCGCAATTTTTCGGCAGATGCATGATGACGCAGTGTGCGATTTCATGAGATGCATATCCATTTTTGCCTTCTGCGCAAAAAAACAAAAAAATTTCTCCGCGCCAATTTGTCAGCGCGCAATTGTCTATGAACAACATGTATTTGATAAATACTTACGGAGCGCGTTGTTATAGCGCGTGCGTTGAAAAGGTGCGCCAGTTTACCCCAGGCCCTGTCCATTTCACCTATATTTCGTCTTTTCCCCTTAACGGGGAAAAGCAGTTTCGCATTGAGCGTGAAGTACTCAGTTAATATGAGTACTTCACGCTCGGAGAAGTTGGGCTACCGCCCACGGAAACCTGCATAGGATGCCATCTTCTCTGTGAATCTATGACGTTTTTGCAAAGCTTATTTACCAGTCACATGACCGATGGTGTGTTAAATATCGTGAGATTTCCCCTTTTCAGCGCTGCTATTGGTTATCTAAAACACATGTGATATGGTTAATCGTCAAACAGATTTTACTTCACTGTAGTGATGAAATGCGCATATTAATTGAGTATGTGTGAATTTTATAGTATATAGTTTTGTAGTACTTGATTGAAACACAATTAGCGTTAGCATGGCGCATATGTGTTCAAACGCGTGATGACATCAGCATGTCTCCATTAGTGCATAATGATGACGTGTGTCATCATATTAAAGTTATAGTACTTTTTCGCGCAATTGACGAGTTTTAGTATAATGAGCGCAAGTGAAAACCGCGCGGATGAACATAGTTAATGGGAAATCTGAGTAAATGGTGAGATTTGTAAATGCGGATGTGCTGCTTAATTGCGCATGCGCATATGTTGTTCAATGTATGCATGTGCTAACCTATTAAGAACATAAGAACATAAGAAGCGCCATCTCCGGATCAGACCTTCGGTCCATCAAGTCCGGCGATCCGCACACGCGGAGGCCCTGCTAGGTATACACCTGGCTTATTTTATAGCCAACCATATCTTTATATGCCTCTCTCAAGGAGATATGCATCTAGTTTGCTTTTGAAGCCTAGGACTGTCGATTCCGCAATAATCTCCCCTGGGAGAGTATTCCAGATGTCAACCACTCTCTGTGTGAAGCAGAACTTCCTGATATTAGTCCTGAACTTGCCCCCCCTTAGCTTCATTTCATGTCCTCTTGTCCGTGTCAAATTGGACAATGTAAATAGTTTTTTCTGCTCTATTTTGTCGATTCCTTTCAGTATTTTGAAGGTTTCGATCATATCCCCACGCAGTCTCCTTTTCTCAAGGGAGAACAATCCCAGTGTTTTAAGTCGATCCTCATATTCCAGTTTCTCCATACCCTTCACTAGTTTAGTTGCTCGTCTCTGCACCCTCTCCAGCAGTTTTATATCCTTCTTTAGGTAGGGAGACCAATGTTGGACGCAGTATTCCAAGTGGGGTCTGACCATTGCCCTATAAAGCGGCATTATAACTTTCTCCGATCTACTCGAGATTCCTTTCTTTATCATGCCCAACATTCTATTTGCCTTATTTGCCGCTGCCGCGCATTGTGCCGACGGCTTCAGGGTCCTATCTATCAGTACACCCAGATCCCTTTCTTGTTCACTTTTTCCCAGAGTTGCACCTGACATTCTGTACTCGTATTCCTTATTTTTACTGCCTAAATGCATTACCTTGCATTTCTCCACGTTGAACTTCATCTGCCATTTCTCCGCCCATTTTTCTAACCGACACAAGTCGCTCTGGAGTTCCTCACTGTCCTCCTGCGATCTGATTGCCCGGCAGAGTTTTGTGTCGTCTGCAAACTTGATGATCTCACTGGATGTTCCGTTTTCCAGGTCATTGATATAAATATTAAAAAGGATCGGCCCAAGTACCGAGCCTTGGGGTACACCACTAGTCACTTTCTCCCAGTCGGAGAACTTCCCATTTATGCCCACTCTCTGCTTCCTGTTTTCCAGCCATTTGCCTATCCATCTTTGTATATCTCCCTCTATGCCATGGCTTTGTAGTTTCCTAAGAAGTCTTTTGTGTGGAACTTTGTCAAATGCTTTCTGGAAGTCCAAGTATATTATGTCCACCGGCTTTCCACTATCAATTTGCTCGTTCACGGTCTCAAAGAATTGGAGTAAATTCGTCAAACACGATTTCCCTTTCCTGAATCCATGTTGACTGGGTTTCATCAAGTCATGTGTGTCCAAGTGCTGAACTATGCTATCCTTGATCAGTGATTCAATCATCTTGCCGGGGACAGATGTAAGACTCACAGGTCTATAGTTGCCCGGTTCTCCTCTCGATCCTTTTTTGAAAATTGGCGTGACGTTCGCTTTCCTCCAGTCGTCTGGTATCTGACCAGTTCTGATTGACAGGTTTGCAAGTTTTTGCAGTAACTCTCCGATTTCGACCTTCAATTCCTTCAAGACTCTCGGGTGAATTTCATCCGGTCCAGGGGATTTGTCACTTTTAAGTTTGTCGATCTGGTAGTATATCTGATCTAAGTTCACTTCAACTGTGGTGAGGCTGTCCTTTATTTCTCCTGTAAACAGTTTCTCCACTTCAGGTATTGTTGAGGTGTCCTCCTTCGTAAAGACAGACGCAAAGAAGGAATTTAGTTTGTCTGCGATTTGTTTATCTTCCTTGATGTACCCTTTTCTTCCCATGTCGTCCAAGGGTCCCACTGCCTCTTTTGCAGGTTTTTTCCCTTTCACGTATCTAAAGAAGGGCTTGAAGTTTTTGGCCTCCCGGGCTATTTTTTCCTCATAGTCCTGTTTTGCATCCCTCACCGCCTTGTGACATTTCTTCTGTTCATCTTTATGTTTGTTCCAGGCTTCGGTTGTCTTCGTGCATTTCCATTTTTTGAAAGAGTCCTTCTTTTCTTTTATGGCTTCCTTCACCTGTATGGTAAGCCATGCTGGTTCTCCTTTGCCTTTAGTTCTCCGATCTTTGGAAATCCTCGGAATGTAGAGATCTTGTGCTTCTGCAATAGTATTTTTCAATAGGCACCATGCCTGGTCTACTGTTTCAAGTTTGTCCACCATCTTCTCGAGTCGTTTTGTTACCATGGCTCTCATGCAATCGTATTTACCCTTTTTAAAGTTTAAGGTGGTGGTTAAGGTTTTGGCATGTTTCCCTTTCCCGATGTCAAGTTTAAAGTTGATTACATTGTGATCACTCGTTCCCAGTGGAACCACGACTTCTACTTCTGTTATCGGTCCGGTGAGACCATTTAGGACCAAGTCCAAGGTGGCGTCACCTCTTGTCGGCTCTTTTACCATTTGCTCCAGGAAGCAATCCCCTAGCACCTCCAGGAACTTGGCCTCCTTGCCGCAGTTGGAGGCTCCTAGTTTCCAGTCTATTCCTGGGAAATTGAAGTCTCCCAATATAACTACATTGCCTGTCTTGCATACTTGTTTGATTTCCTCCATCATTTCTGAGTCAGTGACCTCCGCCTGTCCTGGGGGACGATAGTAAAGGCCAATTTTTGTATCTGCGCCATTGTGACCAGGAATTTTGATCCAGAGGGACTCCAGCTTCTCTTTCCTGTCTGTTGTAATCATTCCAACAGAATCTATTCCTTCCTTAACATATAGGGCAATACCTCCACCTTTCTGCCCTTCTCGATCCCTTCTATATAGTTTGTATCCCTGTAGTACTGTGTCCCATTTGTTTTCTTCATTCCACCATGTTTCTGTTATGCCAATGATATCCATGTTCTCATGTCTTGCTATCGTCTCTAGTTCTCCCATTTTGTTTCCTAGACTTCTAGCATTTGTATACATACATCTAAGTTCCCTTCGTGTTACCTTTTTGGACCTTCTACTCTTGGCTGTCCTTACAGTTTCATTTACGGTATCCTTTACTGCTCCTTTGTTATCTCCCATGTTTGCTGTGTGGTCATCCCCTCCTGTGTCTGAGTTGTCCCTTCCTGCTTGTTCTCCTTTGTTGGCTGTGAGGTCGACCTCTCTTGTGTATGAGTAGTAGTCCTTTGTTCCTACGTCGGGGCATCCTGTTGTCCGTGCCATCGACCGGTGGTCGACTGTCGGCTTTCCCCTGTCCTTCAGTTTAAAGCCTTCTCTATTGCTTTCTTCATGTTGCCTGCCAAAACTCTTGCTCCTTCCTTGTTGAGGTGTAGTCCATCCCTTCTGTAGTATTTACTTTTTCCCCAGAACGCCGTCCAGTTGCGCAAAATATTCAGATGTGAGTCGTGCCAATATCAAAGTGCAGCGTACATGAGAACAGGCTTTATCAAATACTGGCAATAATCTTTTATTTATTGTATACGCAAAAGGATTGGGTGCAAGTGAATTGCGTGAGAGATTGACGCATCCGCGCATGCGCAACTATGACAGTGTTTGCATATGGGAAACACATAAGAACTATAAAATTATATTAGTTTTAAAAAGATCAGGGAGTCATGAGCAAATTATTTTAATTATTACACATCATTTTCCACTCCTAATATATTAATACAGTCATACATCACATATGTAAGAGAAGAGGGATGCGGAGGAAATACATTACTGCACAATGCAGTAAGTCAGATTTTGACTTTTCTATTTACACTTATGTTGATTACTAAACATCATATTTTCCATAATGAACGTTGTTGTAAATAAATGGATAGAGGTTTAATGAGATGTGCACAGCAGTTATGGGATTTATTTGGCTGGTTAAAACTCCTAGAGTAGCTTTGGTATCTTTACAAAGATCAATTTCAGAGGGAGGGGTAAATTTTCCAAACTTATATAGCTACCATAAAGCCTATATTTTGCGTCATGGTATGTATTGGATCCTTCCAGAACTCATGGAAAAACTCGCAGATTGGTTGTGGATAGAATGGCAACTCAAGTCTCCATTGCGACTATCCCATGTTCTCAGTATCAAAATGCCTAGCTATAGTAAGGACAATCGAATACATATGGGTCAACTGCAGGATTCAAATTGGCGGAGAAAGACTAGTCTGGAAGCATTGGATGATAGCAGGAATACGTATATTGGATGATGTTATTTCTAATGGTGCTATGCAACATAAGTTTGGACTTAATAAATCAGAAAATTGTAGATGGATGCAACTGAAGCATGCCATTCAGGCATGGTTCCCTGATTGGAAAAACCTTAATAATCATTATAGTATGGAGTTTCTTTGTTTTCAGACAGACTTCTTGGGTCACCAGGCTGCCCAGTGGTTTAAATTATTAAATGGATTTACTAAGAAGAAATTAAAAATGATACTGTGATATTGGGTATGGATATGAGAGCAAAATAACAGATTTCTGTGAATAACAATAAATTATTACTAATAATGACAGGGTTTGCCATTCAACAAATCACATATAATTAGAAAGACTGGAGGAGATTAAATTATAACTGTTGGTGGAACTCTTTATGATGGGAGAGGGATATGGATAAAAATCTATGTAATTTACCAATGATTGTTTATAAGTGATGTATTTATTGTTACTGTGAATGAAAATATTAAAACTTAATGTAATTTGTGAAAATTACACAAATTACACCCCCAATGACAAAATCAAAGAAACTACAATTCAACTGAAAGGAATGACCTTCCCCCTCGAACCAACCTTAAAAATCCTGGGAGTCACGTTGGACAAAAATCTTTCCTTAGAAAATCACACCGACCTCGTCATCAGGAAAAGCTTCTCTGCACTTTGGAAACTTCGCACTATAAAAAAATACTTCAATGACACTTCCTTCCGCCTTCTTGTACAATCCTCCATCCTCAGCATTTTAGATTATTGCAACATCATATACCTTAACGCCACGAAGAAAACAACCAGGAGACTAAAAATAATCCAGAATACCGCCGTGCGCCTCATCTTTGGCCTAAAGAAATGGGAACACGTCACCCCATTCTACCACCAACTCCACTGGCTGCCTTTCGAGTCTAGAGTCCTTTACAAATTCGCATGCTTCTGTTACAGGGCTGTAAATGGTTCCTCACCAAGTTACATCAACCCTCACTTCAACCTCAACCGCACCAACAAGAAATCCCGTCGTATTCAGCTGTTCGCCTTCCCCTCACCCAAACTTTGTCACTTCAAAAGATTCCTTGACAGAACTTTCGCCTTCCAAGCAGCCAAGCTGAACCCATGGCTAGCACAAATGATACTAGAGGCCCCCACTTACCTCGGGTTCAGAAAATCACTTAAAACTTACCTATTCAGCAAACAAGACCCGAATTGTTCCCCCCCCTGACAATATCTCCCCCCTCCCCAATCCGGCCCCCTTATGAGGCCTTCCCCCCTTTTTTTCCCCACTTTCCTCATCCTCTGTCTAGTTCAAATAAAGCTGATAAATAATTGAAATTCTGTTACTCTGTAATTCTAATAACAAATCTGTAATTCTGACAAATAATTGTAAATCTGCCTGTCTATGCAGACCCTAATATAACTCGATGTAAACCGCCTTGAACTCGCATGGGTATGGCGGTATATAAGAATAAACTATTATTATTATTATTATTAAAATGAATAAAGAATTATAAAAAAAAATGGCCACGAATTTGTTGTTGGATGAAGAGATGATCAATGTTTGCAACATTACATTACATTACAACTATGAGACAAATGAGGGTTGTTATTTAACTTTGAGCATCTTGGACACCAGTTATATATTATTCTTCATTCTAGGATAAACTAAAATGAAATGGAAAGATTGGCCAATGATATATTTAATGATGTCAGAATAAATATGATTTGAAAAAATGTTAATCATTTTTTAATCTAACATCAAGTGTTCCAATCATAAAACATTGTAATTTAAATGCATCACTTGCAATTCTTTCTAACAGTTAATTGTTTACATTGTGTCCTTACTTGTTACTTAGTGGGATAGTACAATAAAAACTTACATGTAATGGCATGGTTATATATGTCATACTAACATAAAGAAAACAACAAAATGTTTTAACCATTGGTAAATGTTTATTAAAATATTGCTTATGTGATAAACATGTAATACACATATGTTCAAATGTAGTGTCAAAAACACAAAATGTTTCAGTTCACCATTCATGATTTTATGTACAACATGCTGAATTGTTTATAAAGTCTTTATTCATTTTAAATCATAAACAAGTGTGCAATAATATATCCATTAAGGGTTGGCACAGCAGTTAAACATCAGAGACAGTGAGTAAGTGAGGAGGATGTGGTTATAGCAGTGAAAGAACATCAGGAGCAAATTAACAGACAGTTTAAGTGAAACAGTTGAAACACCAGTTAGCATGCCTCTGACTGTCAGGCCCACCAAAAGGAGTGGGGGACATAGACAATTTAAAGTGTCTCATCTGTTCCTGCACCATGTGTGGAAAACAAACATTTAGCTTGCAGACCCTTGAAAAAGAAAGACCATACACACCCTTCAAATTAAATGAGCAACATTTAAAGGGTGTAAGGAGGGAAGGAGCTTAACACTGACTATCCCTGAAGCCGCTCCATCCAAGACACCATCTGACCTTCCCTACGTGAAGGAAAAAGCCTTTGAACACCACCCACAACACCGTGAAAATGTCAAAGCGAGTACAGTATGCTTGAGTGGGTTACCTTGCTTGGCATAAAAAACCTTCACGCTTGGCACATGTCAGAGCAGTGGATACTAGGATCGGTAGGGGCCAGAGGAGGGCTTCAGGGAAACCCCTGGGGGAGAGATCCTGAGCGCAACAGTTTGCAGGCCTCTAGCTTGGGAATACATTCCTGCTTGGGGGACTCTGCTTCTGGGTTCTAGAAAGGCCAACACCTGACAGCAGTTAACCAACAGTAGTGGGAGAGAGTGAGAAAGATATTGGCAGAGCAGTTAACCAACATCTGTGGGTCTGAGAGCAACAGTTGGCAGGGCATTTAACTAACAGTAGTGGGAGAGAGTGAGAAAGATATTGGCAGAGCAGTTAACCAACATCTGTGGGTCTGAGAGCAACAGTTGGCAGGGCAGTTAACCAACAGTAGTGGGAGAGAGTGAGAAAGATATTGGCAGAGCAGTTAACCAACATCTGTGGGTCTGAGAGCAACAGTTGGCAGGGCAGTTAACCAACAGTAGTGGGAGAGAGTGAGAAAGATATTGGCAGAGCAGTTAACCAACATCTGTGGGAGTGAGAGCTAAAGTTGGCAGAGCAGTTAACCAACAGTAGTGGGAGAGAGTGAGAAAGATATTGGCAGAGCAGTTAACCAACATCTGTGGGACTGAGAACTAAAGTTGGCAGAGCAGTTAACCAACAGTAGTGGGAGAGAGTGAGAAAGATATTGGCAGAGCAGTTAACCAACATCTGTGGGTCTGAGAGCAACATTTGGCAGGGCAGTTAACCAACAGTAGTGGGAGAGAGTGAGAAAGATATTGGCAGAGCAGTTAACCAACATCTGTGGGAGTGAGAGCTAAAGTTGGCAGAGCAGTTAACCAACAGTAGTGGGAGAGAGTGAGAAAGATATTGGCAGAGCAGTTAACCAACATCTGTGGGAGTGAGAGCTAAAGTTGGCAGAGCAGTTAACCAACAGTAGTGGGAGAGAGTGAGAAAGATATTGGCAGAGCAGTTAACCAACATCTGTGGGAGTGAGAGCAACAGTTGGCAGGGCAGTTAACCAACAGTAGTGGGAGAGAGTGAGAAAGATATTGGCAGAGCAGTTAACCAACATCTGTAGGTCTGAGAGCAACAGTTGGCAGGGCAGTTAACCAACAGTAGTGGGAGAGAGTGAGAAAGATATTGGCAGAGCAGTTAACCAACATCTGTGGGAGTGAGAGCTAAAGTTGGCAGAGCAGTTAACCAACAGTAGTGGGAGAGAGTGAGAAAGATATTGGCAGAGCAGTTAACCAACATCTGTGGGAGTGAGAGCTAAAGTTGGCAGAGCAGTTAACCAACAGTAGTGGGAGAGAGTGAGAAAGATATTGGCAGAGCAGTTAACCAACATCTTTGGGTCTGAGAGCAACAGTTGGCAGGGCAGTTAACCAACAGTAGTGGGAGAGAGTGAGAAAGATATTGGCAGAGCAGTTAACCAACATCTGTGGGAGTGAGAGCTAAAGTTGGCAGGGCAGTTAACCAACAGTAGTGGGAGAGAGTGAGAAAGATATTGGCAGAGCAGTTAACCAACATCTGTGGGAGTGAGAGCTAAAGTTGGCAGAGCAGTTAACCAACAGTAGTGGGAGAGAGTGAGAAAGATATTGGCAGAGCAGTTAACCAACATCTGTGGGAGTGAGAGCAACAGTTGGCAGGGCAGTTAACCAACAGTAGTGGGAGAGAGTGAGAAAGATATTGGCAGAGCAGTTAACCAACATCTGTGGGAGTGAGAGCTAAAGTTGGCAGAGCAGTTAACCAACAGTAGTGGGAGAGAGTGAGAAAGATATTGGCAGAGCAGTTAACCAACATCTGTGGGAGTGAGAGCTAAAGTTGGCAGAGCAGTTAACCAACAGTAGTGGGAGAGAGTGAGAAAGATATTGGCAGAGCAGTTAACCAACATCTGTGGGAGTGAGAGCAACAGTTGGCAGAGCAGTTAACCAACAGTATTGGGAGAGAATGAGAAAGATATTGGCAAAGCAGTTAACCAACATCTGTTCCTGCACCATGTGTGGAAAACAAACATTTAGCTTGAGACCCTTGAAAAAAAAGACAACACACCCTTCAAATTAAATGAGCAACATTTAAAGGTATAAAGAGGGAAGGAGCTTAACACTGGCTATCACTGAAGCCGCTCCATCCAAGACACCATCTGACCTTCCCTACGTGAAGGAAAAAGCCTTTGAACACCACCCACAACACCGTAAAAATGTCAAAGCGAGTACAGTATGCTTGAGTGGGTTACCTTGCTCGGCATAAAAAACCTTCACGCTTGGCACATGTCAGAGCAGTAGATGAGGGCTTCAGGGAAACTCCTGGGGGATAGCTCCTGGACGCAAGAGTTAGCAAGCCTCTGGCTGTCTGGCACATCAAAAGGAGAGGGGGACATAGACAATTTAAAGTATCTCATCTGTTCATGCACCATGTGTGCTTGGGAAGACATTTCTGCTTGGGGGACTCTGCTTCTGGGTCCTGCAAAGGCCAACACCTGACTGCCACCATCACGTTTGCACCCCTGTCAACCCATTCTGGGTCCTGCAAAGGTCAACACATGACTGCCACCATCAGGTTTGCACCCCTGTCAACCCATTCTGGGTCCTTGTCATTTTCTACATCTCATGGTTTCAGAGACAGCACCTGACTGACATTCCTGCTTGGGGGACTCTGCTTCTGGGTCCTGCAAAGGCCAACACCTGACTGCCACCATCACGTTTGCACCCCTGTCAACCCATTCTGGGTCCTGCAAAGGCCAACACATGACTGCCACCATCAGGTTTGCACCCCTGTCAACCCATTCTGGGTCCTTGTCATTTTCTACATCTCATGGTTTCAGAGACAGCACCTGACTGACATTCCTGCTTATGTACTTTCTAGGCCACCAAAAACAAGGGAGGAAATGTACAATTTCAAGTTTTTCACATTTTCCTTAATACTGGCTATCCCTGAAGCCGCTCCATCCAAGACACCATCTGACCTTCCCTACGTGAAGGAAAAAGCCTTTGAACACCACCCACAACACCGTGAAAATGTCAAAGTGAGTACATTATGCTTGAGTGGGTTACCTTGCTCGGCATAAAAAACCTTCACGCTTGGCACATGTCAGAGCAGTGGATACTAGGATAGGTAGGGGCCAGAGGAGGGCTTCAGGGAAACCCCTGGGGGAGAGATCCTGAGCGCAACAGTTTGCAGGCCTCTAGCTTTCGGGCCACCAAAAGGAGAGGGGGACATAGACATTTCAAAGTGTCTGTTTTGTTCCTGCAGCATAAGTGCTTGGGAAGACCGTATGGACATGTCAAAGCAAAGTTCAAATCACTGAGTGAACACAATTGTAGCATAGCAACAGGAAAACCTGAACTTCAACATCAAACTCTAAAGTTCCAGATTATGTGCTATACCACGGAGATATTGAAAGAGAGGTCTTTGTCCATATGTTGGCAGCAGCGTGGTTAGTCTTTGCGTCACTCTCACATACGTGCTCTTACTGCTGGGTGGTGCGCGGTTACCAGCCTGGAATCGAGCAAGCAGCTGTTCTGTGTGATCTTGCTCACGCTGTATATGTTCAAGGAGTTTAAAGATGGTTGGATGGTGGCATGCAACAGAGGATTGAAATGCATGGTGCCAACCTTCAACAGAATTATTGGTCCGAGGCAGTCCTTCTTCCACACGGGTGCGCATATTCCACAGAGCGATAGGAAAAGGTGGGACACGTCTCCCATTTGCCCGCAATCTCACGATGTAATTGTCTTCCCAATAGTCATACACCGGGGTCAGTTCATCTGGTCGACTCTCCTCCAAGGTCTGGAAACACTCAGCAACATCATCCACAGGAACAAAACTTAATGCTAACAGCATTTTGGTGAACAATCTTACTCTCTCCTCATCTCTATAGCTGGCAGTCAGTCCCTCATGTTGAATTCTGCGCCACAATGATTGACCCAGATGGAACAGGCACCCAGAAACTGTAGCATTGGGAAATACTGTGTGGGCAGCTTGCAGACTTGCTATCTCAAAGTCCATCAAGATTGTCAATGGTGCCAACGTGTTTCTGGTTTCCAGCAGTTTCCTCAACACACGTTCATAGTCCTCCCTTTTACTGTTCAACAACACGTAGACCATGGGAAGTGCACGATTGTCTACAAATGCATGGATGGTAAAGACTTGGACAAACAAATGGGGGGCAACTTTGAATGTCCCATCCATGAACCAATGTCCATGTTGCTCCAACACCTCAAGATTAGATTGTGTTGTGAAAATGAAAATGCGTCTTTCATCATTTTCACCTGAATCCCACAACAGTAATTGTTCACCACGTATGCTTCTTTGTAGCGGCTCAGGAATTTGTATGTCTCTTATGCACCTTGGATTAACAAAATTGTAACTTTCCCCTTCCTTCCCACTATCTCCCGTTTGTCCAATTTGTTTTGTCTATTGTCTACCCTATTTAAACTAAATGTATTACCACATTCTGATGGTTTTTTAAATTGTACATCGCTTAGATATTGTTATAAGCGATTCATCAAATGAAAATTAAACTTGAAACTTGAAACTTGATTACCCATTGCTAGATGGCCTGCATTTCTCTTTCTATTAATTGTTCTCTGCATGGAGGTGTATGCAGGCAATAATGTAGCTGCTTCTAAACTTGTACCAGCTGTTGTGCCATGAATGATCTGTCGTGGCCTTTCAACCGTAAGCACAGCTCTTTCACGTATGTCTCCCATCATTCGATCAGCTTCAATTCTGGCATTGTTGGGTGCATGCACATGCGCCGTTATCTCGACAGAAGATCCATCGACGAGCCTCTTTCTTCCCACACAATCACGGCGCACACACCTCCAGGACTTGGATCCGTCTGCCATCACTCTGTCACGACGATATCGATAGCCCTCATGAACCCAGTGCTCTCTCCCACGCTGTGAAGTTATTACTTCCATGTCTATGTCAAATCACTCCTGAAACCATACAATTAATAACATTATCCTATTTGGACTTGCAATTGATATACAATTGCCTATATCATGAATGAAATACTCAAAAGAACATCATACCTGTAAGACTGGAAGTATATCGATGAAACCCTCAGGAACTGTAGTCGACCTTCGACCCTGAACCAGTACCTACAAGAGTTATAACATGCATGTAAACTTCATGTTCACCCAGCACACAAAAAAACCTACAAAGGTCAAATAGATGAGGTTAGGCCATACATATGTAGAGTTCAGCACTATGGCACAACACCATACACCTGCAAGGGTGCGATCCCTGTCAGGAAAACACTGAAGATGTCTGTCCTCTGTTGATTGTGGTCTCTTGATTGTAGTCTGTTGATTGTAGTCACCTTCAATAATAGATTATATGAGGTTATTACATACATATGACATACAAATCCCTATATGTAAAGTTCAGTGCTATGGTACAACACCATATACCTGCAAGGGTGCGATCCCTGTCAGGAAAACACTGAAGATATCTGTCCTCTGTTGATCGTGGTCTCCTGATTTTCCTCTGTTGATTGTAGTCACCTTCAATAGTAGATTATATAAGGTTATTACATACATAGAAAATACAAATCCTATACCTCTGTACTTACCTTGCCTCCAAGATTGAACTTCTAGACAAGACTAGGGTTTCAGCAAATTCATATCCCTCATGACTGCAAGACTAAAATTTATAAGGTTAGCACATAGATATAACAAACAGGACCCACTATGTCTGTACTTACCTTTGCAATCATACCTCTAATAGTGGAAATCTGGCTTGCCAACCATCATGGATTAAGAACGTCATTATACCTAAGCGCAGACAGAAGGAAGGCAGAGAGGCCCAAAACAAGGACCCACAACAATGGTATACAATCACCCTCACTACACACCCAAGGCTAAAAGTTTACACCAATAAGCCCTACCATCAAACTACTTATCCTATCCTATTGTTCCAATTTAGCAAAACCAAAAAATGAAGCTATGCATATACCTGTAAATGTGAATATCCTCTTATGTATGATACCTGCAAAAGAAAATGGTACCCATTGCCTTTATAAAATTATAAACCATGAGCACACTCTTATTTTTTTTTTTAATCTTTATTCATTTTCAATGACACATCATGTGTACAAGAATCAAAACATTAAAATGAAATACATCACATGTCAATCTGTCTATATTATCACAGCTCTGTCAGAGCCAGAGACTAAAAGTGGTAGGGACCTGAAAAGTGGCGCGGAACGTGGATTTTTAAGGACCTGCGGGTTTAGATCTGGGAGGTCCGTAAGGTCCGTGTTTTACGGTTACGGGACCAAATCGCGCGAGACAACGGCGCGCCGATGATTGTCTTGCGCGCAATTGTCTATGAACCTCGCTCTTTTAACATGCGGGAAAACTAAGCGCAAGACGGATGCAAAACCCGCAGGTCCTTAAAAATCCGCGTTCCGTGCCACTTTTCAGGTCCCTGCCACTTTTAGTCTCTGGCTCTGACAGGGCTGTATGAGAATTTAACTCTGATGGATCCTAGCATGGGGAGGGGAAAGCATTAGGATCCGTCAGAGTTAAATTCTCATACAGCTCTGTCAGAGCCAGAGACTAAAAGTGGCAGGGACCTGAAAAGTGGCGCGGAACGTGGATTTTTAATGACCTGCGGGTTTAGATCCGGGAGGTCCGTAAGGTCCGTGTTTTACGGTTACGGGACCAAATTGCGTGAGACAACGGTGCGCCGACAACCGAGCGCAAAGTTGACGGCGCGCCGATGAGCATTCCATTGTCTTGCGCGCAATGTCTATGAACCACCTGTGGGTTTAGATCCGGGAGGTCCGTAAGGTCCGTGTTTTACGGTTACGGGACCAAATCGCGCGAGACAACGGCGCGCCGACAACCGAGCGCAAAGTTGACGGCGCGCCGATGAGCATTCCATTATATCTAAACATACCCACATAAAAATATAAGCATCCCCAATCTAAACAATTCATAGTGAATTTGGCTGATTTTTAAACTTCTATCCTCGCTTTTGTTCCGATTGTGAAGCACGCGGTCGGCGCGCGCGTGAGCACCGCAAATGTAAATATGTAAATATCAACATACCCTATATAAACTTTATAATCAATTGCGCTGAGTTTTATGATCATCCCCTCCCTTTTCTTGCGCGTGAACCGGAAATATAAATATCAACATACCCAATATAAACGGTTCCTAGTCAGTTCATCCACAGTTTTATAATCATACCCTGCCTTTTGTTGCGCGTGAAGCACAAATATAAACTAAAAGTGGCAGGGACCTGAAAAGTGGCGCGGAACGTGGATTTTTAATGACCTGCGGGTTTAGATCCGGGAGGTCCGTAAGGTCCGTGTTTTACGGTTACGGGACCAAATTGCGTGAGACAACGGCGCGCCGACAACCGAGCGCAAAGTTGACGGCGCGCCGATGAGCATTCCATTGTCTTGCGCGCAATTGTCTATGAACCACCTGTGGGTTTAGATCCGGGAGATTCGTAAGGTCCGTGTTTTACGGTTACGGGACCAAATCGCGCGAGACAACGGCACGCCGACAACCGAGCGCAAAGTTGACGGCGCGCCGATGAGCATTCCATTATATCTAAACATACCCACATAAAAATATAAGCATCCCCAATCTAAACAATTCATAGTGAATTTGGCTGATTTTTAAACTTCTATCCTCGCTTTTGTTCCGATTGTGAAGCACGCGGTCGGCGCGCGCGTGAGCACCGCAAATGTAAATATGTAAATATCAACATACCCTATATAAACTTTATAATCAATTGCGCTGAGTTTTATGATCATCCCCTCCCTTTTCTTGCGCTTGAACCGGAAATATAAATATCAACATACCCAATATAAACGGTTCCTAGTCAGTTCATCCACAGTTTTATAATCATACCCTGCCTTTTGTTGCGCGTGAAGCACAAATATAAACTACCTGTAAATGAAGAAACGTGGAAGTATGTTCGCTCTCACCAGAGGCGAGAAAAATCCGCGCAAGACAAATATTCGTTATAGATCAAGTACTAGCAAAACCAGATCTTTACCTATAACGGACACGGTCAGGCAGCGAAAGGAAGGCGGGCTGTTCGGAGGACATATATAATGTGGAAACGTAACCATAGTAACGAAAATGCATTCACGTGACTTGTATTTAAATGCTGTTCGGAGAATACATATCATGAGATAACATAACCATGGTAACAAAAATGCATTCACATGACTTATATTGAAAACGCAAAGAGTCAAGGGAATCATACTGACCACGCGTTGACGTGATGACGTGTTCACGTGCTGTACGTGCGCATGTCCTTTGATTGGCAAGCGGCCTCTAGTGGCGCGCTGAATTGTCATGGCGCTGAGTTATCTTGCGCGAAATTGTCTTGCGCTGAGTTGTCGCTGCGCTCAATTGTCTAGCGCGCAAATGTCTTACGCTGAATTGTCTTGGCGCTTAGTTGTCTTGCGCTGAATTGTCTTAGCGCTGATTTGTCTGCGCAATTTTGTCTGCGCGCGATTGTCTTGCGCGTTTTTGACCTGTCACCAAAAATATATATGGGAGTAAGGCTACTCACACTATATTAAAATGTATATAAAAGGAGTTAAAATTATTGCTAACAAATTAGCCTTCAAAGCGTGAGTTTAAAGAAGAGGAGATAGTAAATATATACTATATTAAACTTATAAAAAACTTTAATTTAGAAGATAAAAATGAATAAATGGCAATGTGTGTGCAACATACCTTATGAGCCTTTAAAGGTTGTATAGGAAAATCACATGAAATACAAAGTAGCACACTCTCTACAAAACGAGTACTAAAGTAAAAAAGCAATAAAAAGGTTAAAAGTATCATTAATAAATGGTACCAAACGTCAGTGAAAGACATAGCTTAAAAGCATGATGAATAACATTGCACATAGTTATTGGCTTTTTATGGCTATCTTTTTGAATTGCTATGTATCAGTTGCAATGGCATATAACATATAGGACAGTTATGCATGTATTAGCCCCTGTGATTGAATCAGATTTATTTTGAGTTTAATGAAACTATATGTCCTTTTTTAAGAAATTATATCTATTATTTGCTGTTTGTTTATTTATATTTGATTTCACATGTTTTTAACTTTTTTATTAATGTAATAAATATTTTGATTGCTTTTAACATATATATCCATGTATATATTTGTAGACTCCTGAGGCAGGCCAGTTGGGCCGAAACATGTACTCATGGTTGTTGAGTCTTTGGATATATATACAAGATATTGAAACCAATAAAGATATTTGTATTCATCAGATGAGTTGAAGGACACTTTTTTTAGTGCTCACCATTCTGATTGGGACAATTCCACTTTGTCTTTTTGCACACTGGGAGATTCCAGTTCTGGCTCTCTTTACACTCGCAGCCTCCAAGTGTCTGTTCAGAGACAAGGCTTGCTTTCTTGTCAGGAGGAATTCTGCAGTTTAAGTCTGGATTTACTTTAAGAAGGGTGCATGCATATTACCTGAAGACACCTGGAATAAACTGGAATGAAGAGGGGTGGAGGGGGAAAATGAGAGGCAGGACATAAAGGGAGACAGGAGAATAAGGAAAAAGGGAAAGGCAAGTAGCAAAGGTAGGATTTCTTTATTTGTACTTCCAGATAAGTTGGAACCAGGGTTAGAATGTGGCTGGCCCCAGGAGCTTCTCTCCCCCCAACTTACATTAGTTCACTGGTGGTCCTAGACCAGGGTACATGTAACAGGACTTCTGGATCTGTATACAGTAATCATGGGCTACTAGATATCAGCGTTGTGCAATAAGATGCCTGAGCATTTCCAACCCTGGCCAACTGGGGAGCAGAAAAACTGAGCTAAGAATAAAACCAGGGCTCTCAGAACAGTGGTGCATAGCACCGACCCTTAGGACAAAAGAACCGAGTTGAGCCCTCAATGAGACGGCTGAGGGGAGGTATGATTGAATTCTACAAAATCCTGAGTGGAGTGGAACAGGTACAAGTGGATTGATTTTTCACTCTGTCAAATATTACAAAGACTAGAGGACACCCAATGAAGTTACAGGGAAATACTTTTAAAACCAATAGGAGGAAATATTTTTTTCACTCAGAGAATAGTTAAGCTCTGGAACATATTGCCAGAGGTTGTGGTAAAAGCAGATAGCATAGCTGGTTTTAAGAAAGGTTCGGAAAATTTCCTGGAGGAAAAGTCCGTAGACTGTTATTGACAGACATGAAGGAAGCCACTGCTTGCCCTGGATCAGTACCATGGAATGATGCTATTCTTTGGGTTTTTGCCAGGTACTAGTGATCTGGATTGGCCACCGTGAGGATGGACTAGATGGACCATTGGTCTGACCCAGTAAGGCTATTATGTTCTTATGTATCAGTCAGCTTTTTTCCTTAGTGCAGAAATTTAAAGCTTAGTTTAGAATTCTTTTGATTTAATTAACTCAAAGGATCTGTCATTTTTAATTAGTAAATTGTTCTCCTGTTGCGGTGTATTAGATATTTGTCCTAATTTATTTTCACATGTTTCTGAGATTATTACACAATTGGTTTCATTTTTTAATAGCCTTCTTCATTTGGGTCATCTACCAGTTGAAATGGGCTATACAAGGGGCTGCTGAAGTTCTTGGCCCAACCAAGAAGGGAATGATGTGTATCATGAAACTTACAGGTTATTCCACCCTTTTCTTGACATGCTTAGTTTTATTTCATATCATTGAAACAAAAAGTGTCAAGAAAAGGATGGAATAACTTGTAAGTTTCATAACTCTACATCATTCTCTTCTTGGTTGGGATGAGAACTTTTCAGTGGCCCTTTGAACATAAGAAGCGCCATCTCCGGATCAGACCTTCGGTCCATCAAGTCCGGTGATCCGCACATGCAGAGGCCCTGCCCGGTGTATACCAGGCGTAATTTTAGTCACCCACATCCCTCTATGCCTCTCGTAAGGAGATGTGCATCCAGTTTGCTTTTGAATCCTAGAATGGTCGATTCCGCAATAACCTGCTCCGGGAGGGCATTCCAGGTGTAAACCACTCTCTGCGTGAAGCAGAATTTCCTGATATTTGTCCTGAACCTGTCCCCCCTTAGCTTCATTCTGTGTCCTCTTGTCCGTGTCAAGTTGGCCAATGTAAATAATTTTTTTCTGCTCTGTTTTGTCGATACCTTTCAATATTTTGAAGGTCTTGATCATATCCCCTCGTTGTCTCCTTTTCTCAAGGGAGAATAATCCCAGTCTCTTCAGTCAATCCTCGTATTCCAGTTTCTCCATACCCTTTACTACTCTCCAGCAGTTTTATATCCTTCTTTAGGTTGGGAGACCAATGTTGGATGCAGTATTCCAAGTGGGGTCTGCTTGTATAGCTCTTTCTCCTATACCCAAAGCACAAGGTCTAGATCTTTCTTTACCTGCAAATTTCAGACAAATTGCTGGAATACCTTTACTGATTAAATTATTGGATACTGTTGTCAGCAGACAACTATCTGTTTTTATAGATAGATTTTCTACTTACATTACATTACATTACATTACGGATTTCTATTCCGCCTGTGCCTTGCGGTTCTAGGCGGATTACAATATAGAAAATATCTGGGACATTCCAGTAGAATTACATTACAGGATAGGAGTAAGTTACAGGAACAGAGAAGAGTTATGATATTACAATTTCACAGAAGATATTACTTATTACAGAAGATAATACATATAGCAGAAGATAATGCATTTTGCAGAGGTAATACATGTCAACTCGATCAGTTAAGTCGGGTGTAGTGTAGAAGAGTTACAGTACATTCTTGATCACAGACAAAGAGATGATATGGATGAGTGATTCCGAAGTCGTTGAATGGGAACTCATTGGGCGGTGGTTAGAGTGATGGGAGATATTTTTTGAACAGTAGTGTTTTTATTTCTTTGCGGAACTCTTTTATGTCTGTTGTTTTGGTCAGTAGTTTAGAGATGTCAGAGTCTATTTTGGCTGCCTGTGTCCCCAGGAGGTTGTCATAGAGTTTCTTACGACAGGTACCGTTGAGTGGTGGATAGGTGAAGAGGTTCTGTGTTCTCCTTTTTCTTGGTGGGTGGTAGTAGTGAAAACGGTTATTTAGGTAACTGGGTGCCGTGCCTTGGGTTACTTTGAAAATGAGACAGTAGAGTTTGAATTGTGTTCTTGCTTTTATTGGTAGCCAGTGGGATTCTAGGTATGCATTGGTAATGTGGTCGTATTTGCTGAGTGAATATATGAGTCTGAGGGCTGTGTTCTGGATGGTCTGTAGTTTTTTTATTGTGTTGGTCAGGCAGGGTAAGTAGAGGCTGTTGCAATAGTCGACGATACTTAGTACCATGGATTGGACAATGATCCTGAATTGGTCTTTTTTAAAGAATTTTCTGATTTTTCTTAAATTTCGCATTGTGAAGAATGCTTTTTGGGTGATTTTTTGGATTTGTGTTTGCATTGTACAGCATCTGTCTAAGTGTATTCCTAGGATTTTGAGGGAGTTCTGTATAGGGTACTTGATTGAGTTTACTTCCAGTTCTGTTAGGGATGGTTTTTTGTCTTTCTCTAGTAATAAGAATTTGGTTTTGTCAGAGTTCAGCTTCAACTTGTGATCTATCATCCATTTATCCACTGTTTCCAATGTAGTTTTCAGGTGTTCTGGGGAGATTGGGTTATGTATGTCGAATGGAAGGAGGATGGTAATGTCGTCCGCGTAGCTGAGAGAAGTAATATTTTGGGCGTCTAGGACGGTGCCTAGGGAGGATATGAATAGGTTGAAAAGTGTGGGAGAGAGGGGAGAGCCTTGTGGTACTCCACATGGATTGGACCATGGTTCAGATAGAATGTCTTTAGATTTGACTCTGTATGTTCTATTTTTGAGGAAGCCTTTGAACCAGTTATGAACTTTACCTGAAATTCCTATTGCGTCTAGTATTTGGAGGAGTATGTCGTGGTCCACTAGGTCGAATGCAGCTGATAAATCAAATTGGATGATTAGCAGTTTGTTTCCTTGGCTGAGGTGACTTCGAGCTATGTCTAGTAGAGATACTAGTAGAGTTTCGGTACTGTAGTTGGTTCTGAATCCGGATTGGGATGGGTGTAAGATATTGTGGGATTCAAGGTACGTGGACAGTTGTTGTGCGATTAGTCCTTCTATTATTTTGACGTATGTAGGGATAGAAGCGATTGGTCTGTAGTTTGATGGGCTGTTTGTTAGACCTTTGGGATCTTTCAGTATTGGCGTGATTATAATTTCTCCGAGGTCTGGTGGGAACTGGCCTTCCCTGAGTGTGGTTTGCAGCCATAATGTGTAGCAAGCTTTGAAGTTGGTGGAAGCTGTTGCTAGTAGGTATGGTGGGCAGTTATTCAGATCACATGCTGATTTGCAATATTTTTTGTATAGCCTGTCCAATTCGGTCCATTGGGTTTTAGGGAAGTCGGTCCAGAACCTGTCTGCTGATATTGTTTCGGCTGTTGTGGGTTTTGTTAGAATCTTGTCTGTGTTGTATTGTGAGTTGTTGAATGTTGTTCTAATTGAGATGATTTTATTTTTGAAGTGGTCTGCTAATTGAGAGGCTGTAGGTGTTAGGTTTTCCTGGGTGGCTAGACATGGTTTAGTGTCGGTGAGGTTTCTTACTAGGTTGAACAGTTTTTTTGTGTCTGGTTTGTCGGTGCCTATGAGGTTAGAGTAGTAGTCTTTGCGTTTTTCCTTCAATTTGATTTTGTATTGCTTGAGTTGGATTTTCCATTCTATTTTGGTAATAACTTGTTTCTGTTTTGCCCATGCCCTTTCTAGTTGTCTACATTTCCTTTTTAGTTGTAGGAGTTCGGTGTCAAACCATTTATCTGATTGTCTATGTATTTTGTTTTTTTCTCTTAGTGGTGCTAGTTTGTTCAAGGTCGATTCGCTGAGAGACCGCCAGGTGTTTATGAATTCACTAGGGTTGCTGGAATCTATTTCTGGGTCCACTGTGCTCCAGAATGTGTTTGGTTCGATTTTCTGTCTAGTCTTATAGCTTGTTTTGAGGGGAGTGGGTTTGTTTTTGGTATGTTCCCAGTTGATGGTGAAGTTGTATTTATAGTGGTCCGAGCATAGGGTGGGTTGCCAGGCGCCATTGGTGATTTGGATGTTTTGTGTGTTGTAGTTTGGGGATGAGTATGCTGCGATATCGAGTTGATGACCTTTTTCATGTGTTGGTTCCGGGTTGAGGATCTGGTACGATAGGGTACTGAGGTATGATATAATATCTTCTACTTGTTTGGAGGAATGGTCTTCTAGGTGGAGGTTTAAGTCACCAAGGATCAGATTGTTTGTAGAGGAAAGCGAGTTCTGGAGGATGAACTCTTCTAGTTCATGTTTAGTTATGTTCCATTTTCCTGGGGTGATGTAGCATAGAAGGCAGTTTAGATTTCCTGTTAGGGTGGTGTCAGAAAGTTGGCAGGCTAGAAGGTCTAGATGGGGGGAGGAGTGCTTGGCTAGGACTTTGATGTTGAAGTTGTTTTTTGCTATGATTGCAATCCCTCCTCCTCGTCTGTTTGCTCGGCATACTAGTTCAATTTTGTATCCTTTGGGACAGATTTCTATAATGTGAGGGGCTTTGTCGGATGTGAGCCAGGTTTCAGTGAGGAAGAGGCATCCTAGGTCTTCTTTGATTAGCCAGTCTTTGATTAGTTCTGTTTTTGGACCTACCGATCGTATATTTAAGTATGAACATGCTATTTGTGTGATTTTTGTGAGTGGGCAGTGGGTAGGAGCTATATTTGATAGTATTTTTTGTGTTGTCTGGGGTCTTTGAAAGCTTATCTTGGCTTTTGTTGTATGTCTTTTTCCCCAGATTGTGGGTATGCTTGTTTGGTTGGATGGTGAACAGAGGATCAAGGTTCTAGGGGTTTGGGTTTTTCTGGTTTGTAGGACCGATTTGTTTGGTACTGTAATGATTGGGATTGGCTGTGTGTGGTATCCGGTTGTTTTCCATTTGTCTGTGAAGAGGGATAGTAGTAGGATAGCAAGGATGAGTTTGGGTGTGCTTGTATCCATTCTGTGTGTGGCTGAAAGAAATTGTTGTGGAATTTGCTGGAACTTTGGAGGGCCTCGGTATGTAGGCTGGTCGGGTTCCTGTTTGTAGTTGAGTTAATTAGTAATTGTTTGTTTGGGTTTTGGTATTGGTGGTCTAGTGTGATTTCCTGGTGGTGTTAGGTGGTTATTCTCACTCACCTCTACGTTAGGTAGTGTTGGCAATTTCTGTATTCGACAGTCGTCCCTGCAGTCGCTTCCCAAAGGCGCGCACTAAGGCGCATGAATGTCGGTGCGCCGTTGACCCTGGGTCGAATTAAATATGGTGTCCTCCTGCGGGAACGGGGGGGCGGAGCAGGGCTCCCACGCCGGCCCGTTCGAGCTGGCTTGTGTGGCGCTGGCGTCGGGTTTCTTGTTTTTTAAATATGGTGTCCTCCTGCGGGAACGGGGGGGGCGGAGCAGGGCTCCCACGCCGGCCCGTTCGAGCTGGCTTGTGTGGCGCTGGCGTCGGGTTTCTTGTTTTTTAAATATGGTGTCCTCCTGCGGGAACGGGGGGGCGGAGCAGGGCTCCCACGCCGGCTCGTTCGAGCTGGCTTGTGTGGCGCTGGCGTCGGGTTTCTTGTTTTTTAAATATGGTGTCCTCCTGCGGGAACGGGGGGGGGGGGCGGAGCAGGGCTCCCACGCCGGCCCGTTCGAGCTGGCTTGTGTGGCGCTGGCGTCGGGTTTCTTGTTTTTTAAATATGGTGTCCTCCTGCGGGAACGGGGGAGCGGAGCAGGGCTCCCACGCCGGCCCGTTCGAGCTGGCTTGTGTGGCGCTGGCGTCGGGTTTCTTGTTTTTTAAATATGGTGTCCTCCTGCGGGAACGGGGGGGGCGGAGCAGGGCTCCCACGCCGGCCCGTTCGAGCTGGCTTGTGTGGCGCTGGCGTCGGGGTTCTTGTTTTTTAAATATGGTGTCCTCCTGCGGGAACGGGGGGGCGGAGCAGGGCTCCCACGCCGGCCCGTTCGAGCTGGCTTGTGTGGCGCTGGCGTCGGGTTTCTTGTTTTTTAAATATGGTGTCCTCCTGCGGGAACGGGGGGGGCGGAGCAGGGCTCCCACGCCGGCCCGTTCGAGCTGGCTTGTGTGGCGCTGGCGTCGGGTTTCTTGTTTTTTAAATATGGTGTCCTCCTGCGGGAACGGGGGGGCGGAGCAGGGCTCCCACGCCGGCCCGTTCGAGCTGGCTTGTGTGGCGCTGGCGTCGGGTTTCTTGTTTTTTAAATATGGTGTCCTCCTGCGGGAACGGGGGAGCGGAGCAGGGCTCCCACGCCGGCCCGTTCGAGCTGGCTTGTGTGGCGCTGGCGTCGGGTTTCTTGTTTTTTAAATATGGTGTCCTCCTGCGGGAACGGGGGGGCGGAGCAGGGCTCCCACGCCGGCCCGTTCGAGCTGGCTTGTGTGGCGCTGGCGTAGGGTTTCTTGTTTTTTAAATATGGTGTCCTCCTGCGGGAACGGGGGGGCGGAGCAGGGCTCCCACGCCGGCCCGTTCGAGCTGGCTTGTGTGGCGCTGGCGTCGGGTTTTTTGTTTTTTAAATATGGTGTCCTCCTGCGGGAACGGGGGGGCGGAGCAGGGCTCCCACGCCGGCCCGTTCGAGCTGGCTTGTGTGGCGCTGGCGTCGGGTTTCTTGTTTTTTAAATATGGTGTCCTCCTGCGGGAACGGGGGGGCGGAGCAGGGCTCCCACGCCGGCCCGTTCGAGCTGGCTTGTGTGGCGCTGGCGTTGGGTTTCTTGTTTTTTAAATATGGTGTCCTCCTGCGGGAACGGGGGGGGCGGAGCAGGGCTCCCACGCCGGCCCGTTCGAGCTGGCTTGTGTGGCGCTGGCGTCGGGTTTCTTGTTTTTTAAATATGGTGTCCTCCTGCGGGAACGGGGGGGCGGAGCAGGGCTCCCACGCCGGCCCGTTCGAGCTGGCTTGTGTGGCGCTGGCGTCGGGTTTCTTGTTTTTTAAATATGGTGTCCTCCTGCGGGAACGGGGGGGCGGAGCAGGGCTCCCACGCCGGCCCGTTCGAGCTGGCTTGTGTGGCGCTGGCGTCGGGTTTCTTGTTTTTTAAATATGGTGTCCTCCTGCGGGAACGGGGGGGCGGAGCAGGGCTCCCACGCCGGCCCGTTCGAGCTGGCTTGTGTGGCGCTGGCGTCGGGTTTCTTGTTTTTTAAATATGGTGTCCTCCTGCGGGAACGGGGGGGCGGAGCAGGGCTCCCACGCCGGCCCGTTCGAGCTGGCTTGTGTGGCGCTGGCGTCGGGTTTCTTGTTTTTTAAATATGGTGTCCTCCTGCGGGAACGGGGGGGCGGAGCAGGGCTCCCACGCCGGCCCGTTCGAGCTGGCTTGTGTGGCGCTGGCGTCGGGTTTCTTGTTTTTTAAATATGGTGTCCTCCTGCGGGAACGGGGGGGCGGAGCAGGGCTCCCACGCCGGCCCGTTCGAGCTGGCTTGTGTGGCGCTGGCGTCGGGTTTCTTGTTTTTTAAATATGGTGTCCTCCTGCGGGAACGGGGGGGGCGGAGCAGGGCTCCCACGCCGGCCCGTTCGAGCTGGCTTGTGTGGCGCTGGCGTCGGGTTTTTACTTACACTCCTCGATTTGACTTTTGGACCTAGCATAGCACTGAATTGCCATTATTAACTTTATTAATGAAATTAGGCAATTTTTGAGTCATACTCTGACATATCTGCTGCTTTTGACTCAGTAAATCAGGGCTGCCCAAGTCCGGTCCTCAAGATCTACTGGCAGGCCAGGTTTTCAGGATATCCAAAATGAATATGCATAAGAGAGATTTGCATAAGGCAGTGCAGGCAAATCTCTCTAATGCATATTCATTATGGATATCCTGAAAATCTGGCCTGCCAGTAGATCCAAAGGACTGGACTTGGGCAGCCCTGCAGTAGATCATGATCTTTTATTAATCAAATTAAGTGAACTAGAAATTGGTGGCTCTGTTTTGACTAATGATAATTACTGTGTTTAAAAGAGTGATCAATTTTCTTAGACTTGGGGTGCTTTCTATGGAGTTCTTCAGGGTTCCCTTCTATTGCCCATTATTTTTAATTTGTTTGAGCTCATTGGGGAATATCTTATTGGAAAATGGAAAATGTTCATTTTAGTATGTACCAGTTTGCATCTGTTTATCTGATACTTGCAAATGAATATCTCACTGTATGAGGTGCTTGTAAATGACATGGCCAACCAGAAACCAATCAACCTTAACTTATAGACAGTCTTGTTGTGAGGGTACAGCCTGCAACAGAATAAAAATGGTCATAGGAGGGTGAAATTGGATTCTAGACACCAACAAATTCTGTAGAACTGTGTGACCAAACTGACCATCACATTAAGTATTTTGCTCAAGGCAGTAGTGTGATGTGAATGTGTGGTCAGAAGACCATGTTGCAGCTTTATAAATCTCTTCAGTGGAAGTTGATCTCAAGTGGGCTATTGGCACAATCATAGCTCTAACATTGAAAGTCATGATGTGACCCAAAGAGATGCAGTCTGCTAGCCAATTGGATAAAGTGCATTTATCAATGGCTGCTCCTATCCTCTTTGGATCAAAAGAAACAAAAAGCTGGGTGGACTCTCTATGGGTTTTAGTCCATTCCAGATAGAAGGCCAAGTTCGCTTGCACTCCAAGGTGTGCAGAGCGCTTTCACTAAGATAGGTGTGAGGCTTTGGCAAAAATATTGGGTAATTAACTGGCTATGATGGAACTGCAACATCACCTTAGGAAGGAACTTAGGATGCTTGTGGAGAACTTGTCTGCTAGGGTGAAATTTTGTGTAAAGTAGTTCATCTACTAGGGCCTGGAGCTCACTGACTCTGTGAGCTGAAGTGACCACCACCAAAAACAAGGTCAGATGACAGGAATCTAGTGGAACTTTCATCAGCTGGGTGAGGATGACATTAAGGTCCCATGACACAGTGGGAGATTTAAAAGGGGACTTTGTCAACAGCAGTCCTCTTATGAATTGAACAACTTAAGGATGTACAGCGATGGTAAGCACTTATTGCACTGAGATGAACTCTTACAAAATTGGTGTTTAAACTAGACTCAGAGAGGTGTAGAAGGTATTCAACACTTAAATATCCTCTACCCATCACAATCGGGATTCAGGAAAAATCACAGCACGGATACAGTGGTCACAACGCTATTAGCATACTGGAAAGAACTACTAAGCAAAAGTCACAGCGCAATCATAATCCAATTTGACCTAAGCAATGCATTTGACCTAGTAGACTTCGATCAAATGTCCAAGATCTTCAGTGATTTGGGATTCAGCAGCCTAGTCCTTTCCTGGTTCCAAGGCTTCCTAACCACTCGGCACTATGCGGTACTTAAGGATGGAGAACTTTCTGACAGCTGGCACCCTTCAAGCAGGGTTCCCTAAGGATCCCCACTCTCACTATCAGTGTTCAACCTCCTAATGTAATCCTTGGGAGCCAACCTAGACATCACATAAATAAAACAGTTTGCTATGCAGACAACATAATGATCATACTACCTGTAATGGCTGCATTAGTCAATACTCTCACCGCTGTCAAAAAATATATCCACATCATAGAAAACTAGACCTCGACCCATTGCCTCAAACTAAATAAGAACAAAACCAAATTCCTTTGGCTAGGACCTGCAAATGTCCCATGCTACACTCCAAAGATCACAATAGATGACACAGACTTCCCATTAGAACTACAATCCCAAATCTTAGGAGCAGAAATTGATAACCATCTATCCAGGAAGAGCCACGTACAATCAATAATAAAACAATCTTTCCTTGTGATACTTCGAAATAGAGGCTTTCAGAATCTTAGGGTAATCTCTAATCCCATCTTGACTAGACTACTGTAATATACATAATACTAGTTCTTTGTTCTAAAACGTTGCTATCGTGTCTATAACTAGCTCAAAATACAGTGATAAGACTCATATACAGACTATGGAAATCGGAACACCTACAGCCCTACTATATAAAACTAAATTGGGCAGTCCTACTCCAGGGTGCCTTCAACAAATATTCCACCAGAAATCTTTTCCAATTAAAATTCCCAGCATGCAACAATATAAAGCCTATCAGGCAAATTACCTTATCCACCCAATATCAATTAGCAAAATGCTGGCACAAACTACCACTTACAATCTTGTGACCACTACCTCAGGTTCAGGAAACTTCTAAAAATATTTATGTACCAAGATAGGGAGCCGATTCTAAAGTAACTGAAATAATTGTAAAAGGCCATTTCTAAACTGTCCTAGGACAGCAACTCCTAGGACAAGGTGAAGAACAAATGATGATCTACTTGTAACTATGTATTTGAAACTATGACCTAACTCAGGGTCTCAAAGTCCCTCCTTGAGGGCAGCAATCTAGTCGGGTTTTCAGGATTTCCCTAATGAATATGCATGAGATCTATGTGCATGCACTGAAATCCTGAAAACCCGACTGGATTGTGGCCCTCAAGGAGGTACTTTGAGATCCCTGACCTAACTGTATTAATAGTTATACTGATCTACCTGTACTAGCAACCCTACTGAATGTCCACATCAATCTGTCCACTGTAACTTCCTGGGTAACTGACCCAACCACTTGAAATGTAATCTGACCTTGAACTGGATAGGTAAAGGCGGAATAGAAAATCCGATTAACATAACATAGCTGCCTAGAATTCAGATGACATTTCTTGTAGGCCTGTTGCTAGATAGTAATCTTCAAAGGATGCTCTAAAATTTTCCCAGTTGCCTTAAGTTACCAGTGACCATCATGCTTTCTCGGGATGGAATGCTGTTAGCAGCTGCCTTGAAACTGTAATGCTTTTTGAGCTTCTGAATTGAAGAGTGGGATAGGAGGTAATGTCCTATTATGAATTAAGAACTGGTTAAAAGATAGAAAACACAGAGTAAAGAGAAAGTGTGGGGTTCCCCAGGGGTCTGTGCTGGGACTGTTGTTTTTTAACATATTTATCAATGATTTAGAGATGGGAATAACTAGGGGCATGATTAAATTTGCTGGTGATGCAAAGTTGTTAAATCGCAAGACGATTGTGAAAAATTACAAGAGGACTTGGGAGACTGGGCATCAATATGTGAACAAGTGCAAAGTAACACATGTGGGAAAGAGGAACCCAAACTATAGTTACGTGATGTAGGAGTCACTGTCCAGGAATAGGATCTAGGTGCTATCGTTGAGGATAATTTGAAACCCCCAGCTCAGTGTGTAGCGGCAGCTAAGAAAGCAAATAGAATGATGGGAATTATCAGGAAAGGAATGGAAAACAAAGATAAGAATGTTATAATACCCTTGGTATTGCTCCATGGTGCAGCCACTGTGTGCAATTCTGGTGCCACATCTGAAAAAAGATATAGCAGAATTAGGAAAGGTTAAGAGAAGGGTGATGAAAATGATAAAAGGAATGGGATGAATTCCCTATGAGGAAAGTCTAAAGTGGCTAGGGCTGGAGAAGAGATGGCTCAGGGGAGATATGATAAGGGCCAAAAAATATTTAGTACAGTGAAATGGGTAGATGTGGATCGCTTATTTACTCTCCAAAAATACTAGGATTAGGGGGCATGCACTGAAGCTACTAAATAGTGGATTTAAAAAAAACTGGAGAAAATATTTCTTCACTCAACGTGTAATTAATTAAACTCTGGAATTCATTGCAGAGTATGTGGTGAAAGCAGTTAGTTCAGCAGGGTTTGAAAAAGATTTGGATAATTTCCTAAAACAAAGGTCTATAAGCTATTATTGAGATGGTCTTGAGGAAATTCATTGCTTATTCCTAGGATAAGCAGCATAAAATGTGTTATACTCCTTGGGATCTTGCTAGATACTTGTAGTCTGGATTGGCCACTGTTAGAGATGGGATCTTCAGTCTGTCTCAGTATGACAATTCTTATGTTCTTCTATTACTGCAAATTGTGTTTTGCATTCACAGTTCTGCAGCCCAACACATTCTAGAAAATCTCTTCATTCTAGGCAGGAAAACAGTTCAGATTCAGAAACATATGACACCGTGTTTCAGAGTTAAAAATAAAACCACAGCTGTGCTCAATTACAAATAAAGGTAACATATGTCAACAGACGAAGTACAAAAGCAGTGAGATAGCAAAGTGAGCCAGGTAAAATCAGCATAAATTAACATTTTTAACAATCTTCTCAGGTACCAGTGGCTGCAAGCAACTTTGGGAGTGGTCTGGACTTACCCCCCCCCCGTCATATACACAGAATGTAGTCATAATGATTAGAACTCTAAAAACTATTAGAGTTAATTCAATTTATCCATTGTAGCCTGATGAGCAGGTGAGCATCCTTATCTGGACTGACCCTCTGTACCTCTACCCCATGTACTGTCTTTTCACCTGTTGAACATAGTGTGTTTGTGACATTCTGCTGGGCCAGCTTAAGGCATAAGCCAGGTGAGGCACTGGCTCAGGAGGTTGCTAAAGCTCGGGGATGCCAAAACCCTACCTCATTGGCTTATGCTTCAGAACTCTGAACTCTCACCAAAGTTGGCTTATGACACTAAAACCACTTGAGCTGGTCCTGACCTGTCAGGGTTTCTTATTTTTAGCATTGAAAACCATTTTGTTCTGTGTGCAAGAAGAGGCAGTATATCAAGTCAAAATAAACACAAACATTCCCTCTTTACCCTCTCCTTAACTGTTACTTAGTCCTTCTCCCTTTCACATGCTGAGCCTTATTCTGATGGACTTTTTCCATATTCTGTAAATTGTCTTTATTGAATAAGATCTAATGTCTCAGGTAAAGGACACTGTGAGAGTGAGAAAAAAGGCAGGAGAGCTATAGATAACACTGTAAGAAAAATTGTGAGTCATCCAACTTCTTGCCTCTCACAGAGCAACAATCCAGCAGATCACCCTAAGCCTCCAATCGCTGCTGAATTATCAGTTTTCATATTAGGCATCTCAGTGATGTCTCTATCCAATGATAATGTCATTCAGTCTCTCCCCATCCTTTCCAGGCTGCATTTCTTGGTGCTTGGCAACATGTTCTGAAACACTGATCACCTTTCCTAAAGTGTCATATGAGCTGTGCTGTGTTCCAGACAGAATGTACAGACTCAGAACAAGGGAAAGTAAAAAGCTAAGAGAGGGAGAGGAGAAATAGAAACATTGTTGGCATCCCTCTCTAAAGAAAGCTATTGTATAGGGTAAATTTCCTATACAATGTTTCATTTGAGGAGAAACCATTATATAAAAAATATTATTTTTATTTGAAAAATTTACAGAAGGGCTGATTACATGTTGAGTGAAGAGATATTTTCTCTGGTTTGTTTTTAATCAACTACTGTACTTAGTAGCTTCATTGTATGCTCCCTAGTCCTAGTATTTTTGGAAAGAATAAACAAGTGATTCACATCTACTGTACCACGTAGTATTTTGTAGACCTCTATCATATCTCCCCTGAACTGTTTATTTTCCAAGTTATAGAATCCTGGCTGCTTTTATCTTTCCTCATTCACTGTATCATTTCCATTGCCCTTCTCTGTACTTTTTCTAATTTTACTATTGGGGGATTTTTCAAAACATTAAGATGTCCAAAAAATGACATAAATAGGCACTTAAACAGTTTTCTTGCCTATTTTCAAAACCATCATTCTGGACATTTTGTGAGGTGTCCTAGCCACTATGCATCCAAAACAAATTGGGGGGTGGGGTGGGGTTCTAGGCAGGCTTTGGAGAGACTTAGACTTGGACATCTTGGATATCCTTGATGGAGTTTTGATGTTCTGAGCTAGACCTGATTTAAAAGCATCTAAGTGCCAAAAAGGAACCCAAACTGACTAAATGACCACTGGAGGGATTAAGTAATGATCCTCCACACTCCCCCAGTGGTCATTGACCCCCCTCTCACCCCACCCCCAAAATCTGAATAATACAGTACGCACCTGCCTCTAGAATAGCAGCACCAAGTATGGGAAATCCTAGCAGAGCATCACACAGGTGTCTTAACTGGCCAGGTGAGTGAGCTAGTGAGCCATAGAGAGGAGGATCCAGGCCCAAAAGCCACTCTAATCACTATATTTAGGGTGGAAAGTGTGAGGCCACCAAAACTCATCAAAATTAAACTATACTGCCCTATAGGTGTCACCTGCAGCCATAAGGGCTATTAGGGTGGTAGATAGGTGGGTATACACATAGGTTTTGGGGGAGTTCTGGAGGGCTCATCATATAGTATAAGGGGGTTATAGTACTTCTGGCACCCTTTGTGAAGTTCACAGCAGTGCCCTCTAAAATGCCTCACTGCTTTGTTGGTATGTCCGTGTAGTCAGTCCATTACAACGCTGGCCCCTTTCACATCCAAATACTCTATTTCTAGATGTTTTTGCAGTTGAAAATGGTGAACAAAGTTGGACATCCTAAGGTTGGATGTCTTGATGGCCAAGACATCTTAAGAATGAGATTTAAAAAAAAAAAAAAAATTGGACGTCTTGTGGTTTTGCCATTTCTTTGCCTCCAACTTTTAACATCTTGCGGGAAATGTCCAAAGTCTAACTTAGACATCCTATCAAAAATGCCTCTCCACATCTTTTTGAAGATGTGGTGACCAAAATTGCACACAGTATTTGAGGTGTGGCCGCACCATGTAGTGATATAAGGGCACTATAATATTCTCATCTTTGTTTTCCATTCCTTTCCTGAAAATTCCTTACATACTATTTGCTTTCTTAGTTGCCGCTCCACACTAAGCTAAGGGTTTCAATGTAACCTCAACAATGTCATCTAGATCCTTTTCCTGCACAATGACCCCTAATGTAGAACACTGCATCAAGAAGCTATAGTTTGGGATCCTCTTTCCTACGTATATCACTTTGCACTTGCTCACATTAAAATGTCATCTACCATTTTGATGCCCAGTCTTGCAAGATCCTCTTGCGATTTTTCACAATCCTCTTATGATGTAACAACTTTTAAAAACTTTGTGACACCTGTCCCAGCACAGACCCCTAGGGAACCCCACTATTTCACTCAAAATATAAACTGGATCTGTGCGTTAGAATCAACAGAAGTAGCACAGAAAAAATTGTTCAAGGAGAAAAAGCCTCAGACATCGTATACTTAGATTTCCAAAAAGCCTTTGACAAGGTACCCCATGAACGCCTACTACAGAAACTGAAGAACCATGGGGTGGAAGGAGACGTACACAGATGGATCAAAAATTGGTTGGCGGGTAAAAAGCAAAGGGTAGGAGTGAAGGGCCACTACTTGGACTGGAGGAGGGTCATGATTGGTGTTCCACAGGGGTCAGTACTCTGACCGCTGCTGTTCAATGTATTTATAAATTATCTAGAAACAGGGACGAAGTGCGAAATAATAAAATTCGCAGATGACACCAAACTATCTTTTCCAGAGAAAGGAAAATGGTAAAACTAGAGGACATAATTTGAGGTTGAGGGGTGGTAGATTCAGGGGCAATGTTAGGAAATTCTACTTTACGGAGAGGGTGGTGGATGCCTGGAATGCGCTCCCGAGAGAGGTGGTGGAGAGTAAAACTGTGACTGAGTTCAAAGAAGCGTGGGATGAACACAGAAGATTTAGAATCAGAAAATAATATTAAAGATTGAACTAGGCCAGTTACTGGGCAGACTTGTACGGTCTGTGTCTGTGTATGGCCGTTTGGTGGAGGATGGGCAGGGGAGGGCTTCAATGGCTGGGAGGGTGTAGATGGGCTGGAGTAAGTCTTAACAGAGATTTCGTTAGTTGGAACCCAAGCACAGTACCGGGTAAAGCTTTGGATTCTTGCCCAGAAATAGCTAAGAAGAAAAAATTAAAAAATAAAAAAAAATTTAAATTGAATCAGGTTGGGCAGACTGGATGGACCATCCGGGTTTTTATCTGCCGTCATCTACTATGTTACTATTTAGTGAGTTAGGACTGAAGAGGACTGTGAAGATTTACAAAGGGACCTGAACAAACTAGGAGAATGGGCGACGAGATGGCAGATGAAGTTTAATGTAGAGAAATGTAAAGTCTTGCATGTAGGAAATAGAAACCTGAGGTACAGCTATACGATGGGAGGGCTGGTAATGGGTGAAAGTACCCAAGAAAAGGACTTGGGGGTAATAGTGGACAAGACAATGAAGCCATCGGCACAGTGCGCAGCAGCCTCTAAGAAGGCGAATAGAATGCTAGGTTCTATCAAGAAAGGCATTACAACCAGAACGAAATAATTTATCCTGCCGTTGTATCGGGCGATGGTGTGCCCGCATCTGGAGTACTGCGTCCAAAATTGGTCGCCGTACCTTAAGAAGGATATGGCGATACTCGAGAGGGTTCAGAAAAGAGTGACATGATTGATAAAAGGTAAGGAAAACCTTTCATATGCTGAAAGATTAAGAGAAACTGGGGCTCTTTTCTCTAGAAAAGCGGAGACTTAGAGGGGACATGATAGAGACTTACAAGATCATGAAGGGCATAGAGAAAGTGGAAAGGGACAGATTCTCCAAACTTTCGAAAACTACAAGAACGAGAGGGCATTCGGAAAAGTTAAGAGGGGACAGATTCAGAACCAATACCAGGAAGTTCTTCTTTACCCAGAGGGTGGTGGACACCTGGAATGCACTTCCAGAGAGTGTGATAGGACAGAGTACATTATAGGTTCAAGAAGGGATTAGACAATTTCCTGAAGGAAAAGGGGATAGAAGGGTATAAATAGAGGATTACTATACAGTTCCTGGACCTGATGGGCCGCCGCATGAGCGGACTGCTGAGCATGATGGACCTCTGGTCTGACCCAGCAGAGGCACTGCTTATGTTCTTATGACCTCTGTGGGGAAAACCTCTTCTAACTTAAGAGGGTTGGTTAGCACCACTGGCAAAAACCTCCTGTCCACCTGTTACAGCTGCTGAATTTAAAGAGCTGCATTCATTACTGCAGTCAAAATTACATTCTAAAGTGCATTACTAGGCTCTTCTAGCCTCCATAAGAAACACTACGTGGCCCTGTGGGATGGATTTTTGCATTCCGCTTCTGTTCTGGAGCCAGCTTCTTAATTGTATGCCTGGTTTTTGGGCATCGCTTGAGTGGTGGAGATTCCTTTTGGTCTTCCTAAGCCACCTGATTCTTTTGGTGGCTTTCTTGTTTCTTTTTCATTTTTTACTTTGGCAGCTCTTCTATCTAGGGGCAGGAGGGGTTGACTGTGGGGGACGGGAGAGTGAGGGGGGGTGACTGTTGCTGTTTTTGG